>NC_137583.1:37013644-37638332 GCF_963210335.1 Falco punctatus | reverse complement strand
CAAACCTGAACAGAGAAGCGGTGTTAGATGCTCATGAGGGGGGCACTCGGAGGCTGAGACCCTCTGGGCATCAGTCCTGCGGGCGGTTGGAGCTCTGCTGCCAGCTCCGCTGCCGCCTGCAGCACCAAGCACCCCACTCGCCCCAGGAGCAGCTTTTGGGCTCCACCTGCTGCTCCTCCTTGCCGCAGGCAGCCTCAGCTATCCATATATTAGATTTCGGAGCCAGCCCAGCCTGCCTCATGCCTTCCACCCTCCACACCGCAGCCATCACCAGCTACCAGCAACCCGCGCTGTCCCATGCAGCTGCTGCACGGGTGGTGACACGGGGGGCATGAAAGCGATGTGCCAGCACACGCAGGGGAGGGCGGAGGTGAAAGGAGGAGCCAAACTCAATTTTCCAAGACGAGTGCTGATGCAGAAAGCAGCTCCGCTTTCCAGCGAGCCCCTGACGACAGTGTGTGCCCCAGCGTGTGCCGAAGGGACCCACCCGGGGAGGGCAGGCAGGGGACAATACCATTACCTGTGCGTGCTCTCCTTGGGCAGGATGAAGGACAGCTCTGCCCCAGCGTTGCTCTCCATGGTGGCGTTGGGCACATACTGACAGATGAGGCGGGAGATCTCCCCCAGGTTACAGTAGGGCTCCTTCACCATCACCATGTGATATCCAGCCCCTGGGCAGAGGGACGAGAGAAGGGAGAGGAGGGTAAATCAGCCCAGCCTGGCCCTGCGTGCTGGAGCAGAGAGGAATGCTAAGGCACTACAAAGCACTGACGGCTTTGCCTGGGCTATGGATGCGATGCAGGAGCAAGTGTGGGGATGGGCTTCAGAAGAGGCAGTACAGCACGATGGGGAGCAAGCAGCCATCAGACAGGGAGCAATGGGTCCCCTTCCTGGCCCTATATCTCGCTCCTGCCCCTCCCTGGCAAGGAGGAGACATCAAGCACGGCCTGCCTGCTCTTCCCTTACCATATTTACGCTTGAGGAAGAGTGAGGAGCCGCAGCACTGCAGCTCGCCCTTGGCCATGATAGCTATGCGGTCCCCCAGCAGGTCAGCCTCATCCATGAAGTGGGTGGTCAGCAGGATGGTGCGGTTGCTCCTCTGCTGCTGCAGGAGGTCCCATGTGGCCCTGCGAGAGGCTGGGTCCATCCCTGACGTTGGCTCATCCAGCATCACCACCTGCACACAGGAGACGGGTGCTGGTCAAACAGGGCTGGGAGAGACACAGCAGCGCAGGAGAGGGCAATCCCAGGGCCCAGAAGGAGCCCTGACCTTGCAGCATGCACGTGATGTTCCTGCTTGGGGGAGCAGCTGCCAGGCAGCAGAGCTGCGCTGCAGCCTCCGGGCACTGTCCTCAGAGTTATCCCCCCTTGTGGGGGTGCTCCCGCCCCTTCCTTGCTCTCCCTGCATCTCCCACTGGCTCACCATGTGAGGAACAACCTCAAAGCTTCTAGAAAGACCTGCGCTGGCCCCAGGGAGAAAGGTTTGAGGTGAGCCCCACCGACGATGCTTGCCTTGGAGTCCCCAATGAGGGCGATGCCAATGGAGAGCTTGCGCTTCATGCCACCAGACAGCGCCTTGGTCAGAGCGTGGCGCTTGTCCTCCAGGTTGAGGATCCTCAGGATGTGGTTGATCTCCTCGGGGCACTTGGAGGATGGGTACCCCTTCAGCTGCCAGACAGGGGGAAGGGGAGGTTAAGCCTGCCTGCAGGGGCAAGTGAATCTGGCAAAGACCCTCGCCATCACATCAGCCACCGGCTGCTGAACCCCACCACACTCCCTCCTCCACAGCCAGGCAGGGAAGCGGGGCAGCACAGAGACGGACTCCTGCCCAAGTGCTGAAGGAGCCGGCACAGCTGGCACGGTGGTTTCTGTGGAGCCACGCTGCCTGTGACCCTCCACTCCTCTGGCAGCCAAGCAGGGAGCTCCTGCCTGCAGACGAGGTGGAATAAGGAGGCAACGGCTGTTCTGCTTATCACAGAGCGGTTTGGGTTGGAAGGGACTGCTAAAGGCCATCTCGTCCAGCCCCCCTGCAGCGAGCAGGGACACCTTGCACTGGATCAGGCTGCCCAGAGCCCCGTCCAGCCTGACCCTGGTTCTGTCCAGGGACGGGGCATCCACCACCTCCCTGGGCAGCCTGTCCAGTGTCTCACCACCCTCTGCCTAAAAAGTTTCTTCCTTATATCTAGTGTGAATCGACCCTCTTTTAGTTTAAAACTATTGTCCCTTGTCCTATCACTACAGGCCCTGCTAACACGTCTGTCCCCTTCTTTCCTTTAAGCCCCTTTAGGTACTGAAAGGCCGCTGTAAGGTCTCTCTTCTCCAGGCTGAACAGCCCCAGCTCTCCCAGCCTGTCTCCATAGGTGCTCCACCCCCCGGTCATCTTCGTGGCCTCCCCTGGTCCCACCTGATGGATCTCACCATGCTTCCCCAGCCTCGCGAAGCTGCAGGGTGCCTGCCCAGGGCTGGCTCCCAGGGGCACAGCAGCATTCCCCCCAGGCACCGCACTCACCCCGGCATAGAAGCAGAGGTGCTCTTCCACCGTCATGTTGTCAAAGAGGACGTCGTGCTGGGGACACAGGCCCAGGCTGCGGCGGATCAGGACCATGTCCTGGGAGATCTCGTAGCCGTTGATGTACGCCTGCCCGCCCGTCGGAGAGTGCAGACCTGGGAGGAATGAGGTGCAGCAGCCTTGGCGCAGGGCTGAGGACAACCCTGGGCAGCAAAGAACCGGCAGAACGGTGGGGGTCCTGCCAAGCATCCTCCCCCAGGCAGGTTTTTGCCAACAGTCAGAGCAAGCGGCTCTTGCTCAGGCTGGGGCACGGCAGCTTTCTGCTCCTGCCCGCAGGGTGGGCTGCATGGCACCCACAGGCGGGAGGTGGACCCCACAGTGCTGCCAGCGCAGGCAGGCGAGGGGTGAAGCAGACAGAGCTCCAGGGGAGACAAGGTGAGCCCCCTCGGCTGGCAGCAGCAGCACAGAGTGACAGAGAACAGGGAAGAACGAACCATCAAAGGTCACCATGTCCGCCATGCCCGAACAGGCTGCCTGGGGCAGCTCAGCACCCCAAGAAGGATGAAGACCAACTCTTGGCCTGGTGGCCTCTCTGCCTTACTACGACAAAGCCTACAGAGACCCAGCCTGCAGCAAGTCCCTTCTCTGCTCAGGGCTCTCCAACACAAAGACTGGCTGTCACCTTCCCCGCCGGCTGATCCCGCTCTCGTGGAGAGCTGAGCAGGGACCTGCACCCTCCCTCCTCTCCCCAGCACCGACATGCCTCCCACTACCCTGGCATCCCTGGCTAACAGCTCAGTGACTGAAGGTGCTCCGGGGAAGAGCAGAAGTGGGGTTCAGCTCCTCTTTGCAAGTCAAGCCATCAGCCCTTCCTGGCCACGTGCCAGCCCCGCAGCAGGATGCGGCTCCTACCTGTGAGCATGGACAGAGTGGTGGTCTTCCCAGCACCATTGTGTCCCAACAGGACGGTGATCTGCCCTTCGTACATGTTCACCGTTAAGTCCTTGACTGCCTCTTTCATCTTGTTTCCCACTCTGAAGACCTGCAAAGACACGTTAACAAGCTGATGCTGCACCCGAGGCAAGCGCACTCAGACCTGCCCCAGCTGGCAGCCCCAGCCCATGATGCTCGTGTGGTGTTGGCATTAGAAAACAGGTCTAATTCGGGTTAAATTCAGATGTCAACAGGTAAAATACAGATGTCACTGCTCCTGTAAGCACTTAACACTTCAGCCCACAAGAAAATGCAGCCAGCTTTGGGGAAGAGCCTTAGTGCTAAGCAACACTGCCTGAGGCCAAGAGGGCAGCAAAATGATAAGGGAGTTGCCTGCAGGCAGCAGTTTTTACAAAAACAACATTAAGATAAATTTGTGTTGTGCTGGGCAGTTGGTACCTTGGAAAGGTGCTTTATTTTGATTCCTGACACGAGGTCGGCAGGTTCTTCCTCAATGTACTGGCTCTTCAGAGCTTTCTCAGGGTCCTCCTCCTCCTCCTTCTCTTTTCCCACCACAGTCCGGGGGCGCCCGCACCAGTACGAGGGCTGATGGAAGAAGGCAGAGAGAGAGACTCAGGCACAGACACAGACCATCTCTTCTCCCCAGCCTTGGCCGTTCTCCTCCTCCCACAGATCTCCAAGACTGCTCTCCTTGGCCTGGGAACTGTCAACCAGCACATCTTAAGCAAGCAAGTCAGAGGATGAAACTCCTGCCCCTACCCTGCTGCCTTCCCCTAGCTCTCCCTTACAGCAGGATTGCCCGTGATTACACAGGCAGCTTTTCCTCATCTTCATTCCCATGGAAAAGGTCAGTACTTCATTGAGAAGCAAAATTGCTCAGGCAGAAGCCCCCTGCCCAGAAGAGCCTGTGCAATGGATGATCACCCCCTCCAAAAGCCCTGACATATAATAAATGCAAAAAGCCTGGGGTCCAGCTGCTGCAGTTACAGGTTTTTTTGACCTGGCTCTCCAGGAATGAAAATAAGTGTTTGAGACCTGAAATCCCCATGGAAATAAAAATTCAGCGACTCCTGAGTGCAAAATCAGCATCCCACTGCGGCTGTTGGCAGACAGCTGTATCTCCGCTACCCTGGTCTAGCTGCAAGAGGGAGTGGGATGCTGGAGTGAAACCATGCTGGGATAAGGAATTTAGAGGGGAGGAAGAAAAACCTCCCAATCAAATAACAAGGGATACAGCCACAGGATCAGAATTGGTTGTATCGCTGTGGCTTAATGAATTCTCAGCGGCCAGCTGAGCTGCAGTAACCGGCACAGCCACCGCTGCTGAGGAGGATGCCAAGCATTCGCCTTGGCAGAGCGAGGGCAGCTCAGCTGACAGTCACTAGCACGTGGGGACTGGCAGCGGGACGCGGATCGTCCGGGTCCGCCTGGACAGCAGCGCTCTGGGAGGTTCAAATGACTGGATCTGGTTGCTCACACTTGGGGCTTCTCTCCGATGCCTTCGCTCGGGCACGGAGACATTTAACAACACCCTGCATGCCAAGAAGCATCGGGACACAAGATTTAAACCCAAGATGACCTTCACGTTCAGTAAAAAAATACAGCTGCATCACCCTTTACTGAGGACATGCTGCAGACCCCTTAATTTTGAAGGCCAGGTGGTGCCATCCTGGCACGTTAGTCTGGCCCACTGCACGGCACAGAGGTGGGGACCATCCCTGCACGATGCCCATCAAGCCCACTCGAAGGGGTGCGTAAGCAGTGCTCACCGTCAAGAAGAAGTACCACGGCTGAGGCACGCCGTACTCCCCGGGGAAGACGGCCTCCACATACCAGGCCACCACGCCGTAGAGCACCGAGTCCAACAGCAGCATCCCCAGCACCTGGGCTAAGGTAAAGTTGTCGTCCACGCTGACGGGCTTCATGAGGTCCCTCCACTGAATGCCAGTCCCTGCAACGCACACGGGGCACTGCCTACCTCTGCATCTCCAGAAGGACAGAGTGTTCTCTGGGACTGTCAGACAGCATCCCCTGTCCTAATTCACTGCTCGGGCATGAGGGGCACACACACGGCTCTACAATCCCTTCTAAAGATAGAGGGGAAAGATGCAGCAGAAAGCACACTGACATCTCGAGGCTCCCCACTCCATCACGCTTCCTCCACCACGTTCTCTGCACTGCCCAGGGAAGAAGCGATCTCCAGCCACTGCCCCTCCATCACCACAGCTGCCTTTTTACTGCCATCACCTTACAAAAGCATGGCCTCTGCTGGAACCACCAGCAAATTCTTATAAACACCAAAATTAAAGATGTGTATCGGGAAGGAGGAAACGCAGTGGATTCCCGTCCATCAGAACAGAATTCGTTCGGCAGCCAAAGTGATGATGGTGTTTTGCACAGTCCAGGCTGCCAGGGGTGTGGGTTCAGGGGGGCTGGTAAGACCTGTGGGAGCAATTGGCAATTTTCCCCCCTGCTCTCGTTAGGAGCTGGAAAGTGCTTCTCCCTGACTTCTTTCCACCCTTCACACCACATGGAAGCCAGCCCCAACCCACCACAGAATGAGTCTGGCTCCCCTCCCGGGGGACAGGAGGCACTCGCTCACCTTTTCCTTCAAACATGCCTATAAGCTGTGCCCCCATGGCCATGGCCACGTTGGAGATGAGGCAGGACGCCAGCTTCTGGCTGTGGGACATCAGGTCGTAGCGGGGCGAGATGAAGAAGTAAGGGATGTAGGAGAAAAAGTAGAGGAAGCCGCCAGCGGCAGCCGCAACATTTGCTGCCAGCACAGAGAAAAGCAAGAGGGAAAGTCAGTAATCTGGTGATGCCAATGAATATATTTCTCACAAGCTTTCCATCCGGGGAGATTCAAGGCTTGCACAAAGTGTGGCTATGCAGGGGCAGGATGAGGATGTGCCCGTGCCCGGGGCAAGGCAGGGGCAGCATCGGATCCTGACAGCTGCAGGAGCACCCTGTCCATCCCAGACCCGAGCACCCTGGGGCCACAGCTGCCAGATGAAGCCCTAACGCATGAACTTGTCTGGTTTGGGAAGCGACAGCGCACACATCCCTTCCCACACACCATGGGGAAAACACAGCCAAGGGAACAAAGGCTCCCGCTCCGCATGGAGCCAGTTATCCAACACAGAGCCCTGTGCAACCTCACGTAACTCCGGAGCTGGCCCTGCTTTGAGCAGGGTGGACTGGTGACCTCCAGAGCTGCCTCCCAACCAAAGTTAACCAGAGATTTTACAGCACAAGGCCCATAACGCTCCCCCAGCCCCACAGGGAGGCAGCCAGGGAGGGACTCACCTCTTGAGAAGAAGGTGCTCACCATGAAGTTGAAGGAGATAGAGGAAATGGAGAAGATGGCAAGGAAAGTGAACACCAGTGTGGGGTCGCTGTTGGTGAGCACCGCTCCCTGTTCACTCACCTGGCGAGAGAACGTGGTTACGCCTGGGCTGCCCAAGGTGGCCATGGCAGCAGGCACACGTGAGCAGCCAAGACCTGATGTTCTCCGTGGGTTAAAGACAAACAGAGAGACAGGCGAGAACACCCAGTCCCTCCTAGACCACCCCAGAGGGAGGAAATACAGGTTGCCCTTGTATGATGTGGGGTCTAAGAGGCAGGGGACACCTTGCTCAGCGTCCAGGTGGCCACCTCCTGCTTGTCATGGTGTAGGGGGAGGAGCAGCAAGGAGAGCTCGAGCCCCTCCACGGGCATGTGGGACTGTGGGTGCAGGGCAGGACTGTGGGTGCAGGGTGGTCCTGCTCTGCATGGAGTGCCTGGGTCTCCCCGGTGCCCGTGGGAGGTCACCCCTGCCCACCCAGCCCTGGAACTGGCCAACTCCAGCCTGCGCTACACGCACAGAGGAGTCCTGGGACACCAGGACAGTCCAGCCCGTGGCAGAGGAGCCTTGTCATCCCTGTGCCTCGCCAGCACAGAGCTTCTGGCCTGCCGAACAGTGGCCTGGGGAAAGACACTCACCTTGACACAAAAGAGCACGGTGACGAAAAACACGGACACCAGGAGGAAGAGGAAGAACATAAGGAACCAGGCGCTCCAGTGCAACCAGTTGCTGAGGCCCATCATGTGCATGTACTCCTGTGGGGAGTCATGCCATCACCCCGGGCTGCACCCACACCCCGTGGGCACGCCATCCCCAGGTGCCACCAAAGCGTCCCACACGGCTGTCAGCACGGCACGGTGTCCCCCACCTCCCCGGGCAGGGGCTGTCACTGCCGCAGGAGAACATCAGCCCAGAGAGCACAGCTGCACCCAAAATCACCACAGCTGGTGGCGATGGGGCCAGGGAAGCCCGGCAGCCGCGGGGCAGGGGGCAGCATGGCCCCATGCCCGGGGGACCCCAGCCCGGCACGCTCAGCCCTGCTGCCGCAAGCCCATCAGCCGAGCTCCAGCCGCCCCGCGACACAGCTCAGCCACGCGGGTTTGTACATTCAACAAACACCTCGCTTCCCACGTGCTCAACTCAACTCTCCGGAACCCCTGAACCCAGACGTGTTGCCCTCTGCCCAAGCCACCCCCCCGCCCAAGAGAAACACCAGCCCTTCGGTCCAGCAGCCTTGGCCGCCCAGCAAGGAGCGTCCCCGGCAGCAGGATTAGCGCCATTCCTCCCGGGAGCTCGCTAATCTGCTGCCCTCCCCACCTCCTGCCTGGCTCCACACCCCGGGGGGATTTTGTTCCTCATTTAAAGGCAGCACCCGTTGGGAAAAGCCACAGCGGGAGAGGAGTGCCCCAGTGCCCCACCGCTCACGTTACCTTCAGCTTCTTCTCCTTCTCGTGCACGACGGCGCGGACAATGTTGAGCGAGGTGTAGGTGAAGCTGAGCATGAGCAGGAGGGGCAGCTGGTTCTGGATGGCGAGGAGGAAGAGGTCGTTGACATACGCCGGGTAGGGGAAGCGCTGCACCACCACCGTGATGTTCTCCAGCAGGCTGGCGGAGCTGGCGCTGGCGTGGTACTGCATGATGGCTCTGTCCACCGCATGCTGCACGGCCAGGAACCCTTCGCGGATATAGCCTGCACGGCAAAAACGACACCGGGGAATAGAGACGGGTCCGGGTTTTGCAGGAAGGCGTCGGCAGGAGAGAAACAGCCTTTATGGCAGGGATTGCTTGGGAAGAACAGGGAACAAAAAAAGAAAGCTTGTAGGAAAAGCAAAAAAAACCCATCACCATCGACACACTCTTGCAGACACAGAGGGGCTCAGGAAGGATTTAAATCTCATAATCATCATTTAAAAGCAGCTGGCAGGAAAACTCAATTTAAAACGCAGTCACCCTTCTGCAGGCACAGGTTTATTTTTGTAACAGGGGAGATTCTTCATCATCATTAATGACCACCAATGTCACTGAGTTTGTATTTGGTCCTATTTTTTTTTTGTAAGCCAAGAAAATATGGGCTACTACGCCGGTTTTGGTGAGGAAAATATAACCCAATTCTCACAAGTTTGGCTTAAATTTTTGTGCATGAGAAAACAGTGAAAGATTCTAAATTTTCAACTAGTTTATTTTTATGTGGGATTTCTGCCACATGTCACTCGAATGGAAACTCAAATTCTGCTTGCAAAGCCCCGAATGAGCATTTTGAAAGTTAGTTGCTCAAAATGACCTAGACAGAGAAGGAAAAAGTAAGAAAATGAGATCATGAACAATGTTTTATATTAACTCATTTACTAAACAAATACTGTAGCAAAGGAATTGATCGGAGCTCCTGGTCACCCTGTCCTGCAGAGCGTTTGACCCAGCAGCTACCGTCCTCCTGGGCTCAGGCTTATTTACACTGTGTGGGCAAAACCCATTTGCCGGCTTTCTCAGCCTCTCAATCTTTTCCTTGACATCGCTATTGAACGATGGAAGGAGAAACCCAACCGAGGAAAATATCCCCTTTGCAGCCAAGAGGAACCTCCCCAAAAATCAAGTCCTAACCCAGCGCCAGCTCTGGCAACATCCCTGCTGCCTCCTGCTCCGTCAGTGGTTTGGCTTTCCTTAAAAAACTACTCTCAAACCACAGAATTGCTCTATTTACTTCTATACTATTTAAGCAGCATGATAAATACTGAGCAGTTTGGACCTTGAAATAAATTTTCCATTGAAAAGGAAAAAAAAGATTCACGTAAGTAAAATTTATTCTTATCCAACTCCGCTCAGCAGAGGTACCCAGAGGCCAACAGTGCCCAAGAAGTCACAGGATAAAATAAATATTAAGAATAATAAAGACAATAAATGTTAAAAGTAAATTAATTAATTTAAAAATAAAGTTAAATTAATCATAAAAATGTAAACTGTTTATTTAAAAGCTTAGAGCCTCAGTGAACCTCTGTAACGAGCCGAGCTGCTGGACAGACAATGACGCCCATCTCTGCGGCCGTGCCACAGCCCGCGGCAGAGGAGAGGGAGCCCTCACCCGGTGTCCCCCCATCGGCAAACTTGGCCTCCCGGGGCCCGGGCAGCTGGAAGAGCGGGAAGAGGTAGCTGGTGTGCCAGTCCCGGTCCAGGTTGGGGTTCAGACCCGTCTGCTCACTCCGTGGCGCGTTCCTCGGGCTGTACTTGAAGCGCAGTTCATAGTCGACCTGGAAGGAGCACAGAAAGGGAGTCGCAGGTGGGACAGAAAAGAGCCAGTATGGTCCCCCCGTGTCCTCCTCACCGCCCCTTGGCTTTGCTTCCCCCGCATCCCCATAGCCCCTTGGCTCCGCTCACCTGGAGGGGCAGTGGGGACGTGCTCTGCTGGAAGCGGTGCTTGAACACGACGGCGGCCAGCACGCTGCCCGAGCGGTTGTCCAACTTGACATACTCCTCAAAGTCCCTCTCCGAGGCAAAGCCCTGAGCTGCAGAGGGGGAAAAGACAGAGATGCAGGCGTGCAGCACAGCAGCTCAACATGGGCTGATGGTCACCCATCACCAAAACCATCATTTTGGTCCAGGACACGAGGGATGTGCTCCAGACAGAGCTGGGAAACACCGCTGCTGTCAGACAGGGGGGTTTTACACAGGACACAGCTGTACCCATCACAAGGCATGCAGATTCCTCCTCCTTGACAGGAGTCAGCTCTCCTTTCAGAGAAAACTCTAGTGATATCTTCAGTTTGGAACATGAAGCACTACAATTTTCTGTGCAAAAAGATTTCCAAAAATACTGTTTCTCGGGGAAGTGACAGCCACTTTCTTGAACTATTTTAGGGAAACATTATTCTAGATGGAAACTGCAACAAAACGCAACCAAAAATCAAAACAAAATCCTGTAGTTTTAGTGAGATAAAAATAAAGTTATTGCCTTGGATGTCTTAAAAAAAATGACACATCCCAGGAACAGAGCATCAGGATTTATCAGAGTAAAAATCTGTACCAATTTCTGGGGTGGAAGTTGCAGCCCCTGGCCCCTGCTCACCTCTGATGCTGATGGGTAAAGCTCTTTCCACCGCCTCGGCAATGCTCCTGACGGCGCTGCTGTTGGAGGGGACGTATGCCAGCTCCCAGGGGTTACTGGGGTGCCGGCTGTAGAAGAAGCCCGGTAGGTCATCCACGGACTCGGGGGGGTAGATGGTGGCGTTGGGATGGCTGATGGAGTGCACCCGGTGCCGCAGAGCTATCAGGATGGCGGCGAAAAGCAGCGGCAGGCAGATTTCGATGACGGTCACCAAGATTTGTCGTTTCTGCAGGAAAGAAAAAGATATAAAAAGTAAGATGCAAATACCTAAGGGAGATCAAACACAGTAATGAGGTCCAGGGCATGCAAACACCATGTAGCAGAAGCGTTCTTGCATTTCACAAGGTTTCACAACTTGGGTTTTTCCGGAGCCTGGGAATGACCCTGCACCAGCTCCTGCATCCTTCAGGACCTTCCAGCCAAGACATTCCCTACCCTAAGCACCGCCCTATCTCAAACCACCCTCCTTTGGAGCCTTCCCCACCATGCTGCCGGGTCGGAATGAGCTGAGCTGGTCCTCTGCCCTTCCCCAGTGGAACAGGGCTCTGCCCAGGCACAGGCAGCGCTCAGCACCTGCCTAAACCGCTCCTGCAGGCAGCCACAGTGACACGCAGGGACCAGCCGCTGCCGGCAGAATGATGAGAACGGCTTTTGCCAAAGCAGAGCAACCTTGCCCGATGCTTGCAGGGCTGGGAGCTAAAAATACTGTCACTAAACAGAAGGCTGAGACGAGCAAGCCAGAGGGAGGTAAAGCAGGGCGCAGCAAAGCTGTTGCAGCCAGCAAAGCTTTTTCCGCTGGAGCTCAGCAGCTGCAGGCAGCAGGACACAGGCTCCACGTCCCAGCCCAGGACGGGACCTGGCAGAGCCCGTGGCTTCCCCCAGGGTTACCGCTCCTGCAAGCTTCCAGCTAGTTACCAACACCCATCACCAGTCCAGGCTGATTAGCATCCAACCCAGGTTAATTAGCATTTAAAACTCTGCTTGTCCCAGGGGAACTGGGGTCATCCCTGACTGGAGGGGCAGGGGGAACAGCAGTCCCAGCCAGCATCACATGTACCCCCACATCCCTGCAGCGTGACCCCCCCCAATCTGTTTTACCGTAGGTGCTGGGACACACTGTCGGTGGATTTATGCTTGTAAAACCACTGTAAACATCACACTTGCTTTCACGGAGGGAGCAGCGAGCACTGGGCTGTTCCCACTGGGAGCTGCACCACGCAGCTGGGGCAGGGATGGGAGCGGGATGCGGGGCCTGGGCTCAGCCGGGCACACCGTGTCTCACCGCAGGCAGGAGGGCACGGCTGACCCGTGTGCCCGCTGCAGCAGCAGCAGCCACCAGGCAGGACCAGGTGAGGGGGGGAGAGATCTGGACCCAGCTGCATTATTTCCCTCTGCAAACCCAGCCGCCTCCAGCCCAGCCCAGCCAGCCTCCATAAAACTCCACTGCAGTGACAGCTCATGAGATGGCCCTGGCAGCAGCTCTGGGCACAGGACTCACGGCTGTTGGCTCTGAGCACATGCCCAGAGCAGAAGCAGCAGCATTAAACTCTTCCGAGGGCTCTGGCTGAGACAGGCTTTACAAGACATAGGGAGTTTTACACCCTCCCCTCTGCCTGGCTGGAAAGAGCAGCACCACCAGGTAAGAGCAGCACCAAGAGCTTTATTCTCACAACTTTGCTGTCTCAGCAATCAGTTTCTATCCAGCGGCACAGCCCCCCCAGCACCTCTGCACACTCAGCGGTAAATCACCTCCTGCCTTCACAGCAATGGGCTGGGGGGCCCTAAGGAATGAGCCTGCGTGTGCCAGGTGCCCGTACGGGGCGAGCAGGCTGCAGGCACAGCGTGGCTATTGGGGCTCCCCACCTGCCTGCACCCCAGCTGCCACAAAAGCTCCTTCAGCTCCACAAACATCAAGCACTGAGCAGTGCTGACCATGTAGTTACACCTCCCACCCCTCTGAAGGGTGGAAAAAGCTTTTATTTTTTAAACGGGGGCCGAAAAAAAGAAGCAGCAAGTGGGCGCACCAAGGTGGGCGCAGCCTGCAGTGGGGCAAGAAGGGAGCCCTGGGCACAGAGCACCCCAGACCTCCCGGGAAGGGGACAGTCTGCCGGCAGCAGCTGGGGTGCATTGGCTCTTGGACAGTTTCTCAGAAGGCACCATGCAGGTGTACAGCCACGCAGCCGCTCCCCCCATCGCTGCCTAGCTCTTGGCACCCACCGCCAAAGCCTAAAACCCCTCCTCAGGCTTCACCTGGGAGGGACCACAGCCAGGGCTGAGCCAGCGCTGCGGAGCACGGAGGCAGCAACCCCGAGCCGGCAGGGAAAGAGGAGCCTTTCCGAAGGCTGCGCTCGTAAAAGTGAACGTTGCAGATGTCTGATGGTTTTATAATGCAGCTCTGGCGGACCAGCTGCCTCCCGCTGATTTACTATCGTATTAAACCTCTCTTAGTCTCCTGGGCTGTCTCCAGAACGGTTGCCTGGCTCCCTGAACTTACAGGCTAATACACATTTACCAGCGCAAGGCTTTTGCTGCCGCAGAAGTCATTTAAGCTGCTGTATTCCCGAGGTGACAGGGACGCTCATCCATAATCACCACCTCCGCCTGGCCAGGGCTGCCCCAGCTTTCAGCGAGCCATGTGTCCCGGCATCCATCTTCGCACCGGGGTGATGATGGCTCGGGAGCTCTGCATCTTCATCAGGAGCACGATTTTTGGTGGAGACTTAAGAGCCGGGGAGCAAACGCAAACACTTCAGCTGTATTCCAGTGCAGTAGATCTGAGTCAGCCTGTGGCCTTGGAAAACACAACGAGGGGTGCCCCCACCCCGGAGCACACCCAGAAAACACTGCTATGCCCCTGCAGACGGGTTGGGGGACTGTCCTGCACGTGTCTGGGGTGTACAAGGGGGACGCACAGGACTGGCCATCATGCACACCCACAGAGCACGCTGCTGGCTGCAAACCAGACCTGCTGCCGGTCCCTTTGGTCACTCCCTGCCCTGCTGGAAGGCCAGGCACAGGCAGCCCAGCCCTCCCTTCCCTCTTCCTTTTGTTTATTTTTAAAGCAACATCGTGCTGAGCTGCAGAAGGGTAACTGAGAGCGTAAAGCCAGGCCGCAGCCACCTCCGCTCCCTCCTCTTCCGCTGCGCTCTGCCAGGGCTGCGCCGGGTCCTGCATCCACATGCTGCTTAAAGGCGCTGCAGCCTCGTCCAGCACCGAGTGGACAAGGAGGCCCCAAAATCCCTCATCCACAGCCAGCTGCCACGCAGAGAGCTGTGCTGAGAACAGCCACCAGGACGATGCTGGCTTAATATTTTTAAGACCCCCAGTGCCTGCTTTGGAGGGCTGTAGAAAGTAATGGAGGGAAAAAACCCTGGGCCCCGGTGGGTTTAGAGGCACCATGCAGCCATCAGCACCTCCGGAGGAGGCTGGGTAACAGGACAGCTCAAGAAGTAGAGGGGTGCATGGGTTATCCTGCCCCGCCAGAAAGGGGAGCTGAACTCACGGCCAGAGCGCAGGAGGGGGTGAGCACAGTGTGTGCTCGAGGCGACAGGGACAACTGAGCATGCAGCCCTGCCCGTCACTCCCTGGCACAAAAGCAGGATGACATCACATGCACAAGCAAATCAGTTTCCTCCAAGGGATGATGCCCTGGGCCCACGGTGAAGGTTTGCTGGAGAACCAAGACCCCAGGCAAGCTCTGGGGTACCCACATTCAGAGGTGAGAGGCGGCCCCCCAGCGCGGTGCCAGCCTACCTGCAGGATGTAGTTCTTCCAGAGCAGCAGCCCAAACTGCCTGAGAACAACCATCGTCCCATCAGAGGGGGACCACCGCCGCCGCCGCTCCGCAGGACCCTGCAAGAGAGGGGAGAGCCGTGAACACCGGGTGCCCACAGACCCAGGCACGGAGGGCAGCATCCCCCATCCCACTCGCTGGCAGCCCAAGGGCAGCTCTCTGCTTCCAGCCTGATGTTGCAACAGCTGGCTCAACCCCAAACAGCGAAAAATAAATGTCGTGTTTCCTCTCCAAGGCTCATTACTGACCCACAAGAGCCAGAGCTCGCGGTTTCTGGTGTGACCTGTTCCTGGTCGTTGGCGTGACCCGAGCTGCAAGAGAGGCAGGCTGCTGTGCAGGAACCCAGCCCGCGAGCATCAGGAGTGCTTTGCCCGCAGCAGACAGGGAACAGCTTTCCTTAAGCAGTGGGAGCACAGGGTTACAGAACCGCAAACACCGGCCTGAGGAAGGCCACCAACCCCCTTTGCAGCCCATTATTTGGGACTGATGAAAATTTGAAGTTGTGGCTCCGTCTCCCGCAATACGAAGGGCTGGGTTTACAACGTTAACAGTGCTTTCTCCGCAGAAACTCTCCTTGGAGAGGCAAGGATGAGAAAAGGGCAGGAAAGCGCAAGGGAAGGTCGGCATATGAGGACGATACACCTGCCTCCTCCCCCTCTTGGGAAGCATCTGCTATCCCTCCAAGTTGTTTTTGTCTCCATTTGCAGTGGCGTTCCCTGATGAAGCACTGCTGTCCCACCAGCAGATGGGCTGTGATTTCACACTGGCAGAGTCACCCAGCAGCGCAGCACAGAGAAGGGACAGCCCTGGCACAAGCAGAGCAACCTGCCCACGCTGCCAGACACAGGGCAGCCCCCAGCCGAGCAGCCCCTCGGGCTCCCAGCACGGCAAACCCCCTCCTCCTGCAGCGACGGGGCCAGCCTGGGTACAGCAGCACCCACCAGCCCTGCCGCACCCCCAGAGCGGGCAGCGCCGGGTTCATCTCCGAGAGCTGGTGCTCCAGAGCCTGGCAGCACCAAAAGCCACTGCAGAGACAAGGACGGACACGTTACCTACTAGCAATGCCCTGGGAGATACTCAACAGCGCGTTTTCCAGCCCTGGTCAGGAGAGTATCAGCTCCTTGGATCTGGCCAGCACCCACCAACCCCAGCAGCGAGTTTAGGGTGCTGGTGCCAGCAGGAGAGGGGAGACTGGCAGCTCAGCCTGCCCGACCTTCGCTCCCAGACCAGTGACTGGTAAACGCACGTTGTGAGCAGAGCACCGACAGCTGGGAGCAACCGAGCTGCAGCGAGAGCAAGCTAAAATCCACGTAGGTCTGCAGACAAAGCAACAAGCATCCATCTACCTGCCTGCCCTGTGCCACCAGCTCCTCGAGCCCTCCAGAAGCATTCTGGCTTGGCACACACCTTCCCATCCCCAACCCAACACCCAGGTGCTTTCTCAGAGCAAAAAAAGAACACCTTCTTCTTGCCACTCCATGCCCAGAAGTCAGATTCCCTTAATGGGAAAGGACATCTGCACTCAAGGAACCTCCTCTGGTCAGAAAAAGAAGCAAAGAGGTCCATTCCTGCAGCCCAGAAAAGCCCATCAGATCCCCCAGGCAGCAAGCAGGGAAGGACCCAGCAAAGGGGACTTTGCAAAGGCAGCTGCTGCTAGATTGCAGCTTAAACACCTTCAAGCTCACCACAAAGTGCTGTGTCTCCAGCTGGCCTCCAGTCCACACATGCCCTGGCAGAAATGCCACCGGCTTGCCATAGGACCCCTACAGCAAGTCCCCCAGCCCCACGCTCTCACATACCGCACGTGGCAGATAGGAGCAGGAACCTTCCTCACGCGCTCACTTGAAGGGAATCCAGAGCAAACCAAGAGAATCAAACTTTTCCCTCGTTTTAAAGAGGACAAACACAACAGGTCAGGCTGGAGAAGGCTGCTGCCCTCGCAGAGATCTCACCTCCCGCTCCCACGTCTCTCCTGGCTGCTCGCCCCGCCGCACCCTCAAACACAAGCTGCCCCCCCGAGCCACCCCCACAGGTCTTATGGCTGTCATCGGGGCTGGCACATCGCTTCAGAAAATGTCAAGCAGCTCTTGGGTAACACAAACACTACGTGAAGCTGGAAAACTTCGTTACTGCCAATACATTTTTTCCAAGTTTTCAGGTGTTCAAAGAAAACCCGCACTGGACCTTTCCCTCGCTGGAGAGCGGGAGAAGGAAGAAGCTTGGTTTCTTAAGGGCTTTAAGGGTTTCTTAACCAGATTTGAGAGCCAAAATGGCTTTCCAGGCTCTGGGCATCCACAGAAATGGTATTTTTTTCAACCCAAAAGGGAAAACCTTTTTTGGAAGGTGCTGCCTGGATCAGCTTCAAGATGCCTGTGACCACAGGCAGGTCAGGCAGGGTCCCCACCCGCCCCCACCTGCCTCCAGGACCCCTCTGCCCGGGAAGGAGGGCTGCTCGCACCTCGCCGGAGGTCACCCTGCAAGGCGCTCACCTACTCGCTGGTGGTGGGCCGGGTCATCCCCTCCGGAGCAGCAATCCTGCCTGACCTCAGCACTATGCCTTGCAAGGTAAGACCAACTTTCCCCGCAAGAGGCACAGCCAAGGATCCGGAGGAAGAGTGATATGACCACCACCAGCTTTTGGAGAACAGCCCAGTTCCTCTCCCCCTTGCTGGAAACACCCTGTGGCCAGCTGTGGTGGGAGGAAGTCTCCTAAATACGTGAGTATAGATTCACCCTGGTCATGCCCAGGGAGGTCAGTGAGGAAGGAGACCCTCCCGCCCCCCCAAAGCCAGACAAGTCCCCACCACCTGGCCAGCACCACCAGTGCCTGTGCATCGTGCCAGATAGCGTACCAGCTGCACCAGCTGCCAGCCTGGACCAGAGCTCTCCCATCAGTGGATTCAGATGACGATGGACTGAAGATCGGCAGGGATCAAGGCCACAGCATCCCACCTCCTGACCCACTTCTATACCACCTCACCACTGGGGTCCAGCTGTCCCCAGCCGCTGTCTCAGTGGAAAGGGCAGGGCAAGCCGAGCAAACGCCATGTGCTCCCAGGAGCTGGCAGATATTTTAGAGCACTCGCTGCATTTCTGCTCTTCTGATGTCCCGTTCCCATAGAAACGAGGCCTGGAAATGGCAGACGTTGCTTTTTTTTTTTTTTTTTTCCCCTCCATATAATCAGCATTTCTCCACACCAACTTCAGAGGCACCATGTCATCCCTAGGAGATGAGCTGCAGACCCTGCCGGGCACCTCCATCTCTGTGGGCGTGCTGAGGACCACGCGGTGCCCAGGCTGGTGGCATCATACACCTGGTGGGGGCTGCTCATGGCTTTCCACAGCGCTGCTGGCGCGGGTAACGCTTCCCTGCTTCCCGCAACACCCGTGCTGGAAACTAAAAGTATGAGCACACGTCGCCAGGGGAAGGACTTGTTTTGGCCAACATTTTCAGGAAGAGCAAGTGATTTCTGACGCCTGCGCGTCCAGAAAGTCCCGTCTGCTATAGTCGGGTCCTGCAAAAAGCAACCGGGGCCGGTGGTCACCAGCCCAGCCACAGGTGGTCACGCAGCTCTCGCTGCTGCTTTTTTCTTCCCCGAAATGCAGGAGTCATGCCACAGCTAGCTCATAAACCCTCCCGCAGCGCCAGCGCTTGTGCAAACAGAGCAATAAAACTTTCCAGGAGGCTGAAAGGTTGGGAAGGGGGGGTGAGGGGCTGCCGCCCAGCACAGACCCGCAGCCTCGCAGCGCTCAGCACCCCCCGCGTCCCCCACGGGTCGGGCTCTGTCCCGTCGAAAGCCAGAAGCAGCGGCGCACGGTACGGGGGCTGCAGCCGGGGCCGGGGCCCGGCGGGACGGGGCAGGGGCCGCTCGCTCCAGGGATGTCAGCGGCACGTCCGGGCCCCGTAGGCCCCGCGGCCTCAGGGATGCGGCAGCCCGGTCTGGAGCCGGGCCGGGGGCAGCTTCTCGTGAGCCGTCGTGCAAAGCGCCCCCAGCCCCGGGCCGGCAGCCGGGGCCGCCCGTGTCTCCCAGCGCTACCGGGGTCCGGGCCGCGCTCGCCGGGGGGGATGCGGGGCAGCCCGGGAGCAGCGCCCGGCTCGCCGCGCCGTTCCCTTGCGCTCCCCGCACCGGCACAAGCCCCGGGGCGGCGGGGGGCGCCAGGCGCCGCCTCGGCCACCGCCGCCCCCCAGCACGGGGGCCGGGCCGAGGCCGGGCCAGGCCCGGGGAACCACCCCCGCCCGGGCCCGGCCCGGCTCCCCGCGCCCTGGCGGCGGCTGGCGGCCCCGGCGGGCGCAGAGCGGCCGAGAGGCCCCGGAGGCGCCGCAGCCCCGGGCGGGGCCGCCCTGCGGGAAGGGCCGCAGCCCCCCCCGCCGCCTGCCCGCCCCGCCGGTACACACCCGCCCCGGCACCCCCCGCCCGCCGGCATCCCCCGCGCCGGGCCGGCATCCCCTGCCGGGGCATCCCCCGCGCCGCCGGTACTGCCCCCCCTCCCCGCACTCACCGGGCCGAGCCGGGCGGCTGCGGCTGCAGCTGCGGCTCCGTCCCGCGGCCCCGCCCCGCCCCGCGCACGCGCCGCACCGGCGGGCGGGGCCAGAGCGAGCCCGGGGGGTGCGCGTGGGGGGGGGGCGCGTGTCAGCGTGGTTGCGCGTGCGTGTGTCAGTGCGTGTGCGTGCCGCTGTGGGGGTGACCGTGTTAGCGGGGATGTTTGCCCGTGTGACCCTGTGTGTGTGTCACCGTGTGTGTGAGGGCGGGGGGCAGGGTCGGGGGGGGGCAGGGGCAGGGTGCGGGGGGGCTGAGCGTGGGGCGGCAGGGTGCGTGGGGCAGGGTGCGTGGGAAGGCAGCACTCGGGACCGCTCCAGCTGCCAAGTGGCACCTTCCCGATAAGGATGAAAGCGCCGGCGAGGAGCGGGCTGCCGGGGGCCGGGAATCCTGCCCGCTCTGCCCCTGCCCGCCCTGCCCCTGCCCACCCTGCCGCCCCCTGCCCCGCTGCCGGCTGCCCGCCGGGCAGGAGCAGGGCTGCCGTACCAGGCCCCGCTTCTGGATGCCGGGACCAGCGCGGGGGGGGGGGGGGGAGAAGTTTGCTGTGGGCACGTTACGGGAGCGGGAGGAAGAAGAGGAGGGTGAGGAGAGGGGATGGGGACAAGGGCAGCCGCAGCTCAACGCAGCTCTGGTGCTTGAAGAAGGGGCATGGGGGGCGACGGGGTCCCTGGGGTATTGGGGTGCCACGGTGACAGCACACACACACCCCGTGCCATGGCAGGCAGGGGAGCAGGGCACCCTCGGGCTGCTGCCTTTCTCCACGCGATAAAGCAAAGCAGTTTGGGGGGGGTGTCTCCATGTAGATGGATGCTGCAGCGATGGCTTTGGGCTGGTGTTCTGCGATCTTTTAATCTTAGGTATTCATAGCCACCCGCTGTGCCCCTGCTGGCCCCGGGTGGAGGAGGAAATAAACCTAGAAACCGGGGCAAGGGTGAAGCTGTCTCGGTAAGGGAGAGAGGGAACCGGCAATATCAGCTTTAAAAATAGCTGTGTACAAATGGAGAGTGACATCCCATGGTTGCACCGCTAGGACCCATCAAGCTGGAAGGGGCGATCCCGCTCACCGCCTCGGTGGCTTTGCTCCTGTCACCCCACTTGCCACCTCAGTGGCTTTGCTCCTGCCACCCCACTTGCCGCCTTGGTGGCTTTGCTCCTGTTGCTGGCTGAGGTTGCCTTCCCAGGGCACCCAGAGCAAACCACAATTGTGGGTCTGGCCCTGTAACAGCCGCCCACTGGATTTCTCCCTGCCAGCTGCGCTCTGCTTGGGGGCTGCTGCTGCTGCGCTGGACGAGGTGGCTGCAGGAGCATCCCCACTGGCCAGGCTGCTCAGGTCCCCTCTCTCGCTGGGCTGCACCGGGAGATGCACAGACCTGGCTCATTCAGCAGGCACCCTATGAGCTGAAGCCCGTCTGCCAGGGACAACCGAGCAGCCACCTGACCACAGCAAAGCTTTCCTGCTGGCACTCAGCTACGCAGCAGCGTCCAGCAGAGCTCACAAACAGGGTGGAGGGGCAGGCAGGAGCCAGCCTGGCCCAGCGAGCTGCCATCCCTCAGCAGAGGCACACCTGCACTTTGAGACATGAATGATGCAGGTGGGCTGAGCATGGGGCGGCGCACACCTTCCCACCGTGCCTTCCCCCATCGCCTGTCACCATGTGGCACGGTGTCCTGCTGCAACCACAACGGGAATGGCATGGTGAGGGCCTCACCCTGGGTCTGCACCCCAGCATGGATGGCAGCATGGGGACCCTGGCCTCGTCCCAGCTGCAGAGCCGTAAGTGCCTATGATCTTGGGGAGGATCTGGGACAGTCAGTGCCTGTGGTGACATGCAGGAGCTTCATGCCAGCCGGGACTGAGCCACTCGTCCACACCCCAGCTTGAGCCCGGGTTTGATCCTCCCCAATTACTGCTGCCGCAGCTCTCCCCATGACCTTCACTGTTGCCTCATGCAGTTGCTCTCTGTGCCTGCCTTTGAAGGAAGCTGAGCGATTAGATCAAAACAAGAGTCTTGCCAAAGAAAGTATTTACAGGCTCCTCATGGCTCCTAGGACAGAAGATGAGAGGTGTTGCAATGAGGTGCAGTGGCATCGCAGTGACTCAGCTTGCACCCATGATGGGGAGTGTGCAGGACAGGACTGAGCAGGGACACAGGAGAAACCCACAGGAAAAGGGCAGCGGGGTACCAGGCAGCTAGGAAGTCCCTGCTGGGGGGATGTCCCTCTCTGAGATCACCCATCACTCATCAGCACCTGAAAGGAGGAATCAGCCCCTGTGCTGGCAGGCCAAGCCTGCCAACCCCGCTCCTGCTACCTGCTGGCGCCCTGTGTGTCCCCAAGGTGACTGGCTCAAGCTGTACTCCATCACCTTCCCATGCTGGCTGTTATCACCCCCAGCTCCCTTGGGGTTATTGCCAGGGGGCAGCCACTGGGGCCACCCTAGCAGCAGCAGTGGGGATACCTGTCACGCTGTTTCAGACTGTTTGCCTGGTTCAGAGACCCCAGCCCTGCCCACCCCATACCTGGTTTCGGGGTTAAACCAGTTTTAAAGGTGCTGGCTCGCATCAGGAAACCACCTTATCCACCCAAACAACATCCAAAACATGGGGCTGCTTGGCAGAGGTGTTGGGGGGACTTGCCAGTGAGTCCCCATTGCAGCCATGCCAGTTCAGACACGTGGCCTGGACCCGGCACAGGGTGCATTGGCTCCTCATCTGACCTCCTGCAGCCAGCAGCAAAATGCGGAAGTTGGGAAGAAGAACACTACTAAGTGATTTCTGCTTTGGTTCCTCTGCTTTCCCCATGGCCCTGCTGCTCCAGGGCAGTATGTGGGCAAGGACTTTGGCTGGGGTTCACTACCTCTGCCTACGTGCCACCACCTCTGCGTTGCTCCTTGCCCAGCCTCTGCTGCCCTGCTGCTGCTCCCTGCGAGGGCAGGAGGGAGTGTCAGCAGGGCAGACACCCTGTAACGCCTGGCAGCACCCTCCTCCAGGGCAGCCGGTGGCTTGGGGACGTGCAGCGAGGGCTACCCTGGGTACCACATCCCGTGAGCTGCCAGGCCAGGAACAAACACACCAGCCTCTGCCAGGAGCATTTCCCATCTTGTCTTACTTTCTCCCTGCTCCTTAACTTTGCTGCAGTGCTGGATGGTGCAATCTTGGGACTGGCATTTTTTACCCTTGAGTGCCACTGCCCAGGCATGAAACGCCGGTTCCCATGAAAGTGGGGAGCAGATCCAGTCCCTTCAGCTCCCCCACACTGGTCAGAAGAGCCCCACTCCTGCCCATCTCCCAGCACCAGTAGCATGCACGGCCACACACCCTCCCACCTTGCTCACCCGGCATCATCAGTGATGCCACATCAAGGGTTTGCTGCTGTAGAAGGGGAGCATGTGTGTGTGCACACACAAATGCTCAAATCCTCCTGCGCCATGGGCAGAGGGATCTGCTCTGCAGAGCCAGGCAGGCTGAGAACAACTATTTTTCTTGGGAACACCGGCTGCACAAAAGCAGAAGGATGGGGGAGTTCCCATCTGGTCTTACTCCAGGGAAAGGTGTGTCCTTGTCGCTTCCCAAGCATGACGTTGTGGCTTGCTGCAGCTCATCCTCTCTGGCTCCTGCAGTGTTGATGCGGTGGTGAAGAGGTTTGTCTTGACCTGCCCGCGAGACCACCCCACCGTGGGGGCCTGGGGTGAAGAGGCTGTTCCCCCATGCCCCGGGGGGAATGAAGGACCTTGCTGCCTTGCCTGGGTGCAGGTGCTTGCTGGGCGAGGACCAGATCTCTCTGGCTGCTTTCCCCCTGGGGTGGATTCCCTCTTCCCTTGCCCCTAGGGGCATGCCAGCATGCAGCCCCCAACCCTGGTGGCCAGGTTGGAGTCTCCTAGTGCGTCACTTCGCTCTGGAAGTGCTGGGGAGATGTGCAGGGGAGGTGGAGTCTCCTTGCAGTGCTCAGACACAGGAAGATTGCCATGGGCTGGGAAGGCTGGCACAGGAGGAAGCATTCCAGGACCCCTCCACTGCTCTTCCCAGTCCCTGTGCCCCTCAAAGTGTGATTTCCCCGGCAGTGCCCTGCAGGGAGCTGGTGCACTATCCAGATGCACCAGCCTCCTGCAAAGCCTCCCCAGGGTGTCCCTGCTCTGTCCCCATGTCCCTATTGGGGGTTAGAGAGCTCAGTGCCCTCGACAGCCCCTAGTGCACCACCAGCATGGAGGAGATGTGGCTGGAAACATTGGCCACTGCTCCTCCATGCCTGGGTTAGCATCCCGCTGCAGCCGGGGAGACGGCAGACTGAGCTGGGAAGGCAGCACAGCCCGGGATGTGCTCGAGGAGGCTCTGCCTGCGCTGCCCAGCTGCTGCCCGAGGGCAGGCTGTTGTCCCTTCACCCCAGATGGGCAGCCAGTGTCCCCACGGCCACTTCCCGGGAATGTGCAGGCAGCCCTCCTGCGCCAGCAGCCGGGACCTCTCATGGCTGCTGGGCTGGAGCTGGCAGTGCGGAGCTGACAGACTCCCAAGGCCTCTCCCAGGACTGTAGCACCACTGCACAAGCAGCATCGCTTCACTTCAGGATCAGAGGTGTGTAAATGCAAAGGAATAGTCACATTTCATTAAGAGCAATTGAAGAACTGGCAGCTTTGGGTGCTCTGTCAAGCTCAAAGATCTCTGCCAGCACACAAATCCGATAAGTCACACGCTCGGGCTGCTGGCAGCTGTGCTGGGAAGTCAGAGGTGAGATAAAGGAGACATAACCGAGTTGACACCAAGGAAATCCCCGAAGGGAGGAGATGGGGATCTGCCTGTTGCCACCCTAGCTGCCTGCATGCTTCTGGCGGGCACAGCAGCATGGACCATCCACAACACGCAAAGGCCAGAGGGAGACAAGTCTTGTCCTAAAAGTTTAGATGTTTTCCTCTTCCAAGAACAAGGTGGAGTTCAAAATTCACCTAACCCACTGCTTTGGAGGAAGCTGGATGCGGGGCAGATAGTGCTGCTGGCTCAGCGAGGGTGGGCAGTTTGCTGGCCATGTGGGTTGGGTTTTGGCTTAGAAAAAAACTAGAGAAACTTTTGGGATAGAGGGAGTGTCCCCAGGAAAGGTGAGCTCTGGCTAAAGGAAAACAGAGCCAGAGTGCTAGCCTTTAAAATGAAAACCATCATGGGAGGGGGCTTTAAGCTGAGCTTAGTGGGTGAGATGAGTGGGCAGTGGGGCAGGGAGATAAATGCGTAACTCTGTCCCCACAATAAAGGAATGGAAAATTTCAGAAAAAAGGCACATTAAAAAACCAAGCTGCCGGGACGAGATCAAATGCTGTGCGCTGGCTGCGGTGGCAGCAGGGAGAGGAGAGCAGCCTGGTTTAAGTGGGGATGAGGCACTGGGAAAGGCCAGGGTGCAGTGATGGTGACAGCCCAGGGCAAGGGCCAAGAAGCCACTGGTGGAGGTGTGTGAGCCAGTGAGGGGAGGCACTGGCTCGAGCAAGTAAATGGGTTACGGGCATCGGGAGTCTGCAGGGAACGGACCACAAAACACGGAGGATGCAGAGGGGAGGGCACTAGGGCTTGGCTATCAACCACCTGGAGAGGATGGGGACAGTGCCCCCCCAAACGCTAAGGGAGGCTATGAGGCTGTGAGCAAGGATCCACTGCCTGGGGGGGGCTGAAGCGGCAAGTGTCACAGCAAAGCCACCCTAAGTGACTGTACCTGGAGCCCCCAGTTAGGGAAACACAAGAAGGGACATCCCCTGAGCCATGAACTGGTGTAGTCAAGGGTGAAAACCTCTGTGGGCTTACTTATCCTTGCCAGAAGGAACTACATAAAATAAAGACACTGGCTGGAGGAAGTGAAAGCCAGACACAGAGGAAAATACGTGCGAACAGGGTCATACTGCCCAGCCAGCGTGGGTGCAGGTGTGTAGCACGGGATCTTAATGCAATACCATGGTGAACCTGCAGGAGGATGCTTGAATAGCAAAACAGGCTAGCCAAAATGCAAATTAATATTAAAATTAATTGGCTTTTCATGGTATGAGCTGTTGCCTTCAGTTCCACATCACTCCTGTTCGTGCTCCAGTGGTGTTTGGATGGCTCACTTTCTTCATGTTTGGATGGATGCTTTGAAAAGCAACGTCATTATGTGTACAGATGTTCTCTGGAACAAGACACCAGGTGCCTGCTGTGCACACCTCGCCTGCCCCCTTCTACCCCCTTGCTGTGGGGTCTCAGGGGCCAGACTCCTTCCCCAAGCAAACTTTGGTCTTGTCCCACCAGATGGGAAGGTCCAAGTCCACCTGTGCTTCTTTTATGGCAACATATAGGTGCCTGCTTGGGGATTACAGGTGTACAACGTACAGAAGGTGCAGTATATGGAGACATCCATACTGGGCACACAGGGTTGTTCCTCCCAGCCCTATGCTGCCGATCAGCACCCATTGACTTGTGAGAACCTGTTCTGCAGTCCTAACGCCGTTTTTAAGTAGCGTGCTGATGTTCTTTCTTAGGTGCCAGTGTGATGGGCTGACCCTGCCTGAATGCCAGGTGCCCACCAAAGCGGCTCCATCACTGCTCCCCTCGGCAGGACAGGGGAGACAAAATGGAATGAAAGGCTGGTGGATCAGGATAAGGACAGGGAGATCACGCAGCAATTACGTCACGGGCAAAACAGAGTCCACTTGGGGAAGCTTAGTTTATTACCGTTCAAATCATAAACCCCCCTTCCCCCTAGTTGTCCCTTCTTCCCGAGCTCAACTCCACTCCCCATTCCCCTCCCACAGCGCTGCAGGGACGGGGCTGGGGCTGCGCTCAGCCCCGCACACGCTGCCCCTGCCCCGGGGGACCTCCCACGGGCACAGCCCCCCAGGCACAGCCGGCCCCAGGGGGGTCCCCAGCCCTGCCCCAGCCCGGGTTCCTCCCCACGGGCCCTGCCAGCAGCCCACCCCGTGGGCACCACCCCTGCCTGCGGGGGGTGGTGGTGTCTGCGCCCCCTGGCACCCTGGGCTAGGGCACAGCCTGCCCCGCCGGGGGCTTCCCCACGGGCTGCCGGAGCCCCCCCAGCCCCCGCCCGCTCCCCCGCTGCCCGCAGGGCGGCTGCTCTCACTCCCCTCTCCGGCGGCAGCTGCTGCTGTGCAGCGACTGTCCCCCCTTCTTGGCCCCGCCACCCCCGGCGCTGCCCGCGGCTGGCAGCCGGCTGCGGGAGCTCCGTCGGGCGCAGCCCCCCGCCAAGCCCAGCCCCGAGGGGCGCGCTGGGTCCCGCCCGCTGCCCGGCCCCTTGCCCCGGGCTGCCCCGCCTGGCCCGCCCGCCTCTCCCGGCCCGGCCCGGCGGGGCTGCGCGCATGCGTGCGCGGCGGCGGGGCCATGGCGGGCCGCGGGCGGCGGGGCCGAGGGCGGCGGGGCCCGGGCGCGGAGCAGCGGGGCCCGGGCGCGGCCCGCGACGTCCCGAGGTGGCGGCGGGAGCGGGACGGGGGCGGCGGGAGCGGGGCGGCGCGGCCCGGCGGGCGCTGACCCTGTCCCCGCAGGCGGAGCCGGTGCTGCCCGTGGTGCGGCCGCGGCCTGGAGCCCACCTTCCGCTTCTGCCCGGCCTGCGGCGGGAGGCTGCCCGCGGAGCCTCGGGAGGAGCCGGCCCCGGCGGAGCAGCCGCCCCCGCCCTCACCGC
This sequence comes from Falco punctatus, assembly GCF_963210335.1. NCBI lineage: Eukaryota > Metazoa > Chordata > Aves > Falconiformes > Falconidae > Falco > Falco punctatus. The sequence goes on along the minus strand of NC_137583.1, from coordinate 37,611,461 downwards.
CGCCGCCGCCCCGGAGCCCGGCGGCCTCCCCCGCGGCGCGGCCCAGCTCCCGCTCGCCCCGCAAAGCGCGGTCGGGGCCGGCGGTGCCGCTGCCGGCCGGGGCGGTGCTGGCGGACCGGGGCGGCGGGCAGTGGCGGCTGGGCCGCCTCCTGGAGCAGGGCGGCTGCGGGCTGCTGTACGAAGGTGCGCTGGGGCCGGGGGGCGGGTGGGGGCCGGGGCCGGTGCCCCCGGGGCAGCCCTGCCGGGCGTGCCGGGCCGGAGCCGCGCCGTCACCGGGCGGGACGCGGGGCTCTCGGGGCCCTGCCGCCGCCTCCTGCTTTCCAGGCCGCGGCCGGTGATGCCGGTGCCGTTAAGTGTCAGCCCCGGGTCCCCGGCCTGTCCTAGGCCAGCGGCACCGTCCGGGCGACCGAGTCCGGGCGCCTCCTCGGTGACCGTCTCCCTCCCCAGCCGTGCGCTGCCGCAGGAAAGGTCCCATCTTCTGTGTTGTTAACTTGGAAACTGCAGGAGGAAATTTCCCTGTTAGTAAGTTTTGGCTGTTTTGCCGGATATTTGGCTTTAGTTCCCTTTTAATTACGCCGTCTGGGCATCCACCTGTGTCTTTAACAAAGTGCTAGAGAAAACCAATGTTACAGAGCAGGGCGTTTTTATAGAAGTGCTTTTTGGGTGATGAGCAGCAGATAACCCCTGTGTAGCTCTCGGCCTAAGAGCAGGAGAAGAGGAGCTACCCCAGGGCCAAGTAATGGACGCAAACCCTTCCGGAGAAGGACACGTGTAACCAACGTCCATGCAGAGCACAAGGGGCTTGGTGTCTCTTACAGACCTGAGAGGCTACGAAGTGAGCTGGAGCAAATGCTCAGCAAATGGATTTGGGGGTGCCTTGGAGGTTCTGCTAATGATTTGTTCTTTACGTACCACCTTCAAAGCACCCCACTACGGTAGCCATGCCTAGATGCTTCTGTGACTTAAGCAGAACTGCACTTGAAGCATGTCAGGGGTGCTGTGCTTCTGGAGCAAGGTAAGAATTATTTTGTCGTAATCTGGGAGGACGCTGTCACAGAGGATGCTTTTGCAAAGACCAGGTGAAAGAAGCAGAGGATAAGTAAAAGCCAGCTGCGCAGGCTGTGTGCAGTGATGCAGGTGACACTGCAAGTGCCTCTTTTCCGTGCTCCTGTAACCACATCTGTTCCATCCTTCCACAGCGCAGTCAGCATCTGGAGCCTGTCCTCAAAAGCAAAGATACTCCCTCAAACTTGTGAGTTTTGATCTGTTTGGGTAAGGAATTAGTGTACTGTGTCCAGGGCCCAACCCATTTGGTCCGTATGGCTGAACATGTCCGAGGAATGCAGAGGAAGAGGTCACAGCAGGCCCTTCTAGCTTAGGGAATAGATATAACTTCCTGAGGGTATCATGCTTGGATTTTAGTAGTAGTTGGCTCTTCTGTTAAAGGTGTGAAGAAAATAGGAGGATTAAAAAACTGAAAAGCCTTTGTCACCAAAGGTTGCCTCTTTGATCTACCAGGCTCAGTAATCTCCAAAATTGAATCTGGTGGTGTAAGGTGAAGATCTTGATTCGTTAATGTCAGACCTACTTCTTCCCTGGATGGGAAATGTGCAGGTACCCTGCTGAAGTCTGTGGAAACTGGAGAGATTAGAGTTTGGCTGTGCTGAGGTAGCGTGATGAACTAGTAGTGGGAGACTCTGCAAGGCCAGAGCACGTTTTTAAATCAAACAGCAATTATAGCTGAGTTCGAGCCCACTTTCCAGGCCCTTGCCAATAACTTGGGTTCTCCAGGAACGTGCTGTTTCTAGTAATAGCTGTTCTACAATGGAAGTTTGGTTGCTTCAGTTCGGTAACTCGCAAACCAGAGCAGACTCTCTTTCTTGTGTGCCGTGGCTCTTGGGGGTCACTTGTCTGTGGGAAGACCAATGCTGTCTAATGGCTCTGTGAGGGACCTGCTGGTGCCCACTCTTGCGGCCACTTGAAGAATCACTCTCCCTTTTTGTCAGAGGAGACATTGAAAATGATGGAGAAAAAAATACAGCGTTAATGAGAGAAGACAGCCGAGCGCCACAAAACTAGAACCAGTAGGTGGGGAACTGTAACCACTTCTGTACACAACACTCCCAGCATTTCTGTTTAGCACCTTTGGCATCTTCTGGCGTTTTGCTTGGGAGTCTTCTGAGGCTGCAGCCCAGCCCTCATGGCTGCAGAGGACTGCAGAGTATGATATGGCACACGAGAGAGAGCATTTTGGCTCCTGGGGTTGATGGCTCAGATCAGCTTGCCAGGCAAGGTGCAGACTAAAATATCCTCTGGAACATGGTGGTTTGTGTTGTCTGGAGCCTGCTGATCCTCCAGCTACCATGGCCAGTTGTGAGTAGGGCCTCTGGTATCCAACCAGCTAGAATATAAAGCTGCTGCTTCCTCCCGTGTGTAATAGCATCTGTCCTAAATTAGCCTGCAGTGTGCTGAATATGTGTGTGCTGTGGGCAGATGCACGCATGTTGACTGTAAACTCTATGCATTTCAGGTCACTCAATCACAGCAGTAGTAAAAGTGCAGTAATGCTTGCTGACCTAAAAAGGCGGATTATAAGATGTCAGCACATTACGCAGACACTTAAATGTCACAAATACAGACTTTCTTACTTGTCTCACTTTCTGGCAGCTAGAGTAAAATGTTACAGGTCTTTGCTGAGTCTTGCCTGTTTGCAGAAATAAGCTCGGCTGTGTTGTGGGTAAGGTCACCTCTGCCTCCTTTTAACATAAGAGCTTTGGGGTGAGAGCTTGCTCTAGATTTCCAGATAGCCTGCATTGTCTACCTTTTTTTAACCCACAGTAAATCGTTGTGCTTTAAATGTCTGACTTGAGAGGGCCGTTCCCTTGTTCTGTGCTGGTGCTCGTAGTTAATGGGCTTGTTAGGCGCAGCATTAAATAGTGAACCAAAGACCTGAGCTCTGTTCTCAGCTCTGTTGCTGACCTGGTATTTGATACTTTTTTTTTTTTTTTTTTTTTTTTTTTTTTTTTTTTTTTGAGGGGTGGTGTGTGTGTTGCTTTCTTTACAATGACTAGTGAAGGTCTTGTAGCAATCTTGCCCAAGTTTCCTATTTTAGCAGAGCGTGCGTGGCTGAAGTGACACCTCTCCTTCCTGTTCCCTTTAGGATGTCAAAGATGGCAAGATCTACAATGAACAGAATTTCTTCCAGCGAGCTGCAAAGGCAGGCACAGGTTGGTGCTTCTTGGAAGGGCAAGGACTAGGCTCCTTGTTAGGAATACTGGCATCCCTCTTTTATCAGTTATGTGAGTCTCTTGGAAGGCCAGGCTAGAATAAACCAATTCCCTGCTTGGTTAGTGCCAGACGGCTGAGAAATTTGGTTGAGAGCCGGCTCTCCCAGGAGTCTCTGTGTACCTTAGGACACTGCAATATTGGCATTTTGAAGCTTTCCTGCTCTACCCATGCCTTGCCTTGATCTCACTGGTAGCTGTTCAGCCCTGCAGCCTGACTGGCCTTGGCTCCCTCTCTTTTCTGTGCCCCTTCCATGGATTTTTCCATCAGCTGCTGTCTGGTATTTACTGCACTGACCCCAAAACCTGAGCAAGAGCAAAGGTGACCAGAGAACATGGGCAGGGGTGATGGAGGAATTTGTGTCAAACCTGCACTTCTGAGAGGACCCTAAAAATCTGCTTCTCCATCCCTCTCTTTCCCCCCCCACTTCTTGTTCTGCCTAGCCCTATAGCAACCACATCCTTAGCCTGCTCTGGTATTCCCAGCATCTTATTTTCCATCTTACTGTTGCTCTGCCATGCTATGCACACTGACCTGCCAATTCCCCAGCAAGTTAGGCCAGTGGTTGTGGGACAGTCAGTAGGAGAGAGGCTTCCAGCTGTGAGCTGCTCAGGGCAGAGCAGGCCTCCAAGAAAAGGGCACCCTGGACTTGGCTCCTTCGTTCTGGAGCTCCTTTGCAGCATGTGCTACACTCTGTCCTCTTCTCTCCCCTTCTAGTGGAGAAGTGGAAGAAGTGGCACTCTGTGCCATTGCTGGGAATCCCCAGTTGCGTTGGCTTTGGACTGCATGCAGATAGCTACAGGTGAGCTGACTGCGAGGGGCACAGCTGAGCTCTTTTGTCAACTGCCATCTTCGTGGACTTTCCCATTTCTCTCCTAGCTGTCTGCTATTTTTTTTTTCTCATTGTTCCTGGGCTCCTAACCTTATGCACTGCTCCCATCTCATTAACAAATGGGTTGCCTCTCTTACTACTCTGGTTCCTTCAGTCCTTGTGGTTCTGGTGAAGTCATTGCTTTTGCTGCTTTTGCCCCTCAGGCCAGGGCATGCCTTACTGCCACCTTTTAAGCTTAGCATGAAGGGTTTCAGCTGTATATGTGCAACATGATCAGCATGTCTCCTTTTCAAGAAGTTTTCTGTGACCAAAGTTAAGGAAATACTTGCCTAGGTCAACTTGGGAGTCGAAGGGGGGGTCTAATCCAGGTGGATCACTTGACGAGTGTCTGTTCCAGGGTTTTCAAGTCAGGTTGGTGCTGCTACATGCTAAACCCTTGTCTCTTGTAGGTTTTTGGTGTTCTCTGACTTAGGGCGAACTCTTCAGTCTGTCCTGAATGATGGCTTACACCTGCTGAAGGAGAAGGCAGCTTTTCAGATCGTAGTCCGGCTGGTATGTAGAGAACCAATGCTAAGAGACTTTTACAGAAAAGACCTATAACTTTTCCCATGGCTCTTTCAAAGGTGTTTTTTAAGTGGAGCCAGGGGCTTGGCTGGGGTCCTCATGTAGCATCTCTTGAGCCTGTTGTAAACTTGAGTAACATCTTTTGAGCAATAGGTCACCTTGAAGGATTGTGGGGTGAGGAGAATGAGAGAAACCTGACACTTGAAGTAGAGGCTCGGAGATGTGCTCATTGTGCTCTTCCACACAGCTGTGGGGAACTGGGGAGGGTCCAGCTCAGTGATAGCCAGGGTGCTGAGGGAGTCTGTGTGGTTCTGATATGGTCGCCTCTTCTGTTTATTCCTAGCTAGACTGCCTGGAGTACATTCATGAAAATGAGTATGTGCACGGGGACGTCACAGCTGAGAACATCTATTTGAACCCAGCTGACCTCACACAGGTAGGGAGCAGGAGCCGTGCTGTGGGGAAATGGCAGTGGAAGTGGGCTTGTGAAATGGGAAACGGGACAGAGCAACACCCAGGTTCCTGCTGCTGGGCAGGGGAGCAGGGCAGACCATGGTGCTCAGGCAGGTGCTGTAGTGTGGGATTGTGGGCTGCGCTGTAAGCAGAATTCACACCACGCACACACAGACATGTACTTCCTGACGTCTTTCAGGTGACCCTAGCGGGCTATTGCTTTGCGTTTCGTTACTGCCCAGGAGGGAAGCACGTGGCTCACCGTGAAGGCAGCAGGACCCCTCATGAAGGCACGATGGAGTTTATCAGTCTGGACAGCCACAAGGGAGCAGGTGAGTCCTGGTTTCTGACACAAGCCAGCAAACCTCAGCTGGAGCTGTTAACTGTGGCAGTGTTTGCTGGAGCTAGGGCTCCCTGCTGGCGTTTCTGTTATTGCTGCTTAGTCTTGCCTCTCTCTGGGCTGCTGTGTTCAGGCTTGCCAGGTCGCTTGGCGACTGTGGCAAGAGGTGCAGGGATGCTCCTGCTCCATCTGGAGCCTTGGCTACTGCAAGCATGTGAGGAATAGAAGACAGGGCTGCTTCATGCTGGCTTAGCATGGATCTGTTTCAAGCCAGGCTGGATCCCTTCCTGAAACAGATTTGCAGCAAGCTCTGCTCTGACCTTGAAGCAGTGAGACCTGGAAAGGCTTTTAAATTAGCCAATTCCTCTCCTGGCTGGGATGTGACTGTTCTCTCCCAGTGTTCAGACTGGGCAAGTCTTCTTCCAGAGGCTGGGAGGCAATTCCTCAACTGTGTGAGTTTGCAGGCTCCCAGAAGTATCAATATCCTAGAGCACATTTTAACAAAGCTCTTGCTTTTCTTATGCTCTTTAGACTTGTACCCCTTCATTAGGTTGCCTGTTTTACAGAAGAGGCACCTGAAATAGAGACTTGTAAGGTTGTGCAGTGAGTGCTGGAGTCCTTACTTGCTTTTGGAAGGGATGCTAGCCTGGGCCTCTTCTGGGTGGCTGCCAAACTTTTTTCACATGTGAATATGTCTTCCTTCCTATCAGGACCATCTCGCCGGAGTGACTTGGAATCTCTGGGCTACTGTCTGCTGAAATGGCTCTGTGGCTTCTTGCCTTGGTCTGATGAGCTGGACAAAGTAGAAACTGTGGTGGAGAAGAAAGAAAAGTAGGAGAAATCATCTGCTTTTTTGGGAAATGCTGAGCAGGAAGCAGTGAGGGAGGTTTTGTGACTGAAATCAGTCAGTCACAGTACGCTGTTGGGATGTGGGTAAATCCCACTGTAAAGGTTGAACCTGGCCAAAGGGTGTTTGATGAACCCCGATTCCTGCTCTGTTCAGAACGTAGCCATCTGAATTCAGCCTGGTTTTATTTTTTTGTCCTTATTGCCAAAGACAGGCTGTTCATGTGCCTGCTCCATTGCTTCTCATCTGACAGCACTCTGCACTAATTATTCCAGGTACAGAGCAGATGTGAAATGCCTTCTTCAACTATGCTTCAGGCAGAGATCCATTCCAGGTATGGACTTGCTCTCTGTGATGGTTGGACTTGGGGAGGGAGGATTGACTGTACCTGAAATTAGAACCTTTTCTGTGCTGAGGTGCTAGTCCAGCATGGCTTCCACTGGCAATGGTGACCAAGCATTGCATGGACTGGTTGACAGGCTTTTCCTGTGAGCAAATCCCTTGTTTTCTTCACAGCAAAATAAGGGGGGCTGCTACCCAGTATCTGTATTGATGAGCCTTGCTGAAGGGGCAAGCGTTCTGGCGATTTTAAAAATTCAGTATCCTGTCTCTGAGCTCCATATTAGTCTTCGGTTTTGTTTCCCTTTCTCTGTAGCTGGCTGAGGTGGGTGGGTGGGTGACCCATCTGCAGGCCCAGCAGTCTGAGGTGGCCATTTAGCAGCTTTGTAAAGACAACTGGCGTTGATGTGCTGCTCCATGCAGTGATGTTCCTTGCTTTGCAGATGCCCTACAGAGCTACCTGCAGCAAGTGATGGCACTAGGGTACGAGGAGAAGCCTGACTATGAGGCGCTACGGCAGCTCTTCAAGAAGCCACTGGAAAAGATGAAAGCTTCAGCTTATGACTCTGTGGATATCAAAATGGTGCCCTAAGTAAGTGCCAGTAGTTTGGATTGCAGCAGGACAAAGCACTGGTCCCCCTGTGCTGCTGACCTGCTCTGCGTGCCCCGGGGTGCTGCTGCTGCGGGCAGCAGTTAGATGGGGACAGGGCCAGCTGGTCTGTGACATTGCTCCAGGTGAGACCTCTGTGCCCCTCCTGATGTGGGGAAGGACCACTGGCCCTTCAGCATTCCCTATTAAGAGACCAGTCCAGTGCTACACAAAGCTAGGCTTAGCCTGTGTTACAGTATGTGTTTTCTCAATTTTCTCTGGAAATACTTGCCCTTGGAGGAGTACAGCAAGGCTTAATGGTCTGCAGGGGTATGGAGGTGTTAACAAAATGCACACTGATGCAATCTAGTCCTTTTATAAAAGAACTGAGGCTCTGGGCTGTCGCTTTTGGTTTTTCTTGTAGTTCTGGTTTTGTTGCCTTGGGCCTGGGGCAGTAAGTGGTGGCTTTCTAGCCCCAGGTGCTCTGTTCTGTCCATGAGGCACCTCCAAGATTGAGGCTTGATACAGACAGATCTGGTTTTTAGTCTAGGGCTGCATCAGCTGTGATGCCTGGATTACGCAGCAAGATCCAGGAGGGCGGAGCTAGCTCCTCATCACATAATTTACCCTTCCTGGGAAGGGATTGAACTGATTTAACAGTCTCATTTTGTTGCCTTTTCTTTCAGATCAAGAAAACATGTACAGGAAAAGGGTTCAAAGCTTTCTGCAGTGCAAGGCCTTTCCCGCAGTTATTTAACTTTTTCTACCTGTTTTAGAACTGAGAGATGTTTTTTATAAAAGTGTTTTCTTCCAATTTTAATGTGACCCACACGCTGAATTTTGAGCTGCTGCTATAACAAGTTAATGTGAAGACACCCCTGCATGGCAGGTCATTGTAAGCAGTAGCTGGAGAACTGCTTACTGGGAGAAGGGTGAAGCCTGGCACAGAATAACTAAATCAGGGATTGATTTTTTTTTTTTTTTTTACTCTAGTGGTAGTACATAGTTTTGTAATAAACTTTGTGGACAAGCACCCAAGGCTCTGTTGGTTATTTGGCACGCTCAAGGCCTTTCTGTAGGCTTTTTTTCTGGGATTGCTGTAGAGTTGTGATGGTGATCTGAGCCCTGTGCTACTTGTTGTGCAGGGTGTTCTCCTAGCTGCTTATGATATTAATGTAAATAGCCTACATGCAGCCCCTGCTCCAGCTTAGCCAAGTTCTTAACCTCATCTCCAAACATCCCATCAGTTCTCCCAGGCCAATGCAATATGTGAGTGGGTTACCAGTCATTGAAGTAAGACAGTGAGCCATCTATATTAAAAAAAAAATTTATAAAAAAGTCACTATACTGTGTGTATCTGAACTGTTGCCATCTGCCACAGTAACTTCTAACAAAGGAGGGGTCCAGTTCCAGTGTTAAATCCATTGATGTCTCCTGGAAGTCTTGTACCTTGGTATTTCAATGTTTGCTACCTGTTTGTAAATAGAAGGCCCTTCTCCTAATGTTCACAGGCTGAAGGAGCTTTAAGCCAGGCTTGCTAGGCTGAGGTCAGTGGAGGTGGTTTCTTCAAACTGTTGAAGCAGCACCTAGTAGAAAAAGCATATGCTGCCCTTGCAGGTGAGGAGCCAGTAGCAAGGCTTAAAATAGGGCCTTCAGTAAGGCAAACTGCCTGCCCTTACTGCACTACTGCCTGTTTCTAGTGTTCACATGATTTGTGCTTTCCTTGAGGACACATTAATAGAAATAGCAAGGAAGACTGTGCAAGACAGGAAATGAAATTGAGCCACTGGCCGGAGGTGGCAGTTCCACCACACCGTTCCAGCAGAGACCGACAGTTCACAGAGTCACATTATAGTACTGGGCAGTGAAGCATTAAGGCACAGAAGGAGGATTTTTTTCAGGTAAGGAAAACATGGCAATTAGAGCCAGAGGCAAATAGGGCTTTAAACCATCTGAGGTAGGTAAAAAAGCTCAGACCTGCAGTGAGCCTTTGTTTACCTCTTGATTGTATCCATAAAGACCTTGTATCAGTGCAGCAAATGATCAATACATAGAAAAGGGAAGCACCAGCTGAGCGAGACAGTACCTGGCCAGAAGGAAAAGGCAGCATAACCTCAAAAAAAAAAAAAAATAGGTCTTTCAAGTGGAAGAATTCAAGCATAGTGTTACATCCAGTAACTTGAGAACCAGAGTCAGTGCCTTTCTTTCATAGTGCCAGGCCTCACAGTGAAGCGAGGGACATGACAAATTCTTTTCTATTACCAAGGGGTAACTGGAGAGGTATGAGAAAAACAAACTATAAAGTTTCATAGGTGGAGAAGAATCTTAAGTTGCAGAGGATCACATAATAGGGAATACTTTAAAAAGGCAGCTATCAGGGAAGGAAATGGCCCAGAAGTGAGCTACATAATTACAGGATAGGCATAGGCAAAAGAGGGGAAAGGCTCTTTTTGGAGGTATTGACAGTTAATTTGCTATCATCCCTGTATGCCTACAGCGGAAATACTGTTTGCAGGAATCCTAGAAAAGTAAAGAGCATGAAGAAGTCAGAGGCTTAAGAAGCCCAAGTTCACCCTTTCTTCACTGTGTTCTGCCACATTTTTTCGCTTGACTTGCCTTCTGTCACACTTCCCATCACTAGGCCTAGCACAGGCTGACTGTAAACATGATTCCAAGTAATGAGGCGGGCATGGCTCCTTCTTCATGGCACTGCCCAGAGACAGTGCTGAGGTAGGTTTGAGAGGTACTCCAAGGTTGCCTTCTACAGAGGATGTAGGACTGGCACTGTTGATGGAAGAGTAGCCTGAGCTCCCTTCCAGGTTAGGATTTCTTGGGGTGAAATATACTGAGAGGCTGAGAGTGTCACCCAGCAGCTTAGCCTCCCTCGGTGGTGCTGCATCCACATCCCACTCTACAGCTAGGTTGTCTTCATCACTGGAGTCCTGACAGCAGTGCTCTCCAGGGTCCATATAGACCACCGTCATGTCCAAGATCCCACTGGGACTTGTCACTGCAGGGTGATAAAACAAAAAGGTGAATTTTGATGTGGGCAACACCAAGCAGGCATTGAGAATCACAGAATCCAGCAGAAAAAAAAACCAAGCAAGAGTGTAAACCTTACTCTACTTGCACACGGAGTTCACCCTCATTTAAAACAGTAGCTTCCCCCCTCCCTGCCTCAGACTGTTTGGGTAGGTACTAAGAGTTGTTCAGAAAATGGAACAGCCAGTCCCAGCGTCAGCAAAACAAACAGGTACTAACAGTGTTTCTAACACAGTGGGCCACACGTGATGAATGGCCCACTATCAGCGACATCTGAAAACAGACTCGCTTTGAAATACCAAGCAGCTGTAAAAGCTCTTCATGCTCTGAAGCAGTATAAAGAAAGAGAACAGATGTATAGATCTAAAATATTTAACAATTACAACCACTGGGGAAGGGGGAGGGTGATTCCAACTGGTCTTCCACTGAAAGTTCAGGCTTCTGTTGCCTGAGGAACAGTTTTAAGCAAAGATGAAGAGGCAAGTTTTAATTGTCTTGCCCACTTTTTATAAGCAGAATAAAACTCTCACCGTCTCCATCTCGCTCGCCTTCACTTTCCTGATCACCTTCATAGCCAGAGCAGGAATCCAAACTCCAGTCTAGGAAGTTATCTAGAAGACTTTCTTCCTGGGTGGATAGCTCTGCTGTGGGCGTGGTCACAAAGCTGCCTCTGTCATCCTTAATGCTGTCTTCCCTCCTCCTGCAGCAAGAAAATCCAAGTCACACATTAAAAGCCCAGTCTTCTTTCAGGTCTTTTATGTCAAGGTGTTTACAGAAAAATGGATCATATTTAAGAATGAAACCTCAGGGTGCCAGAGAGGAGGAAAGGCTCGTGCTAGACTCCACAGACATTTACAGCAGTGAGTTATACTAGCCTTTTAGTTCTCTTTCCAGAGGGAGAGCTAAGGAAAGTCTGAATCTCCACCGCATTTGTGTGCAAGGGGCTGGGCTCTGGGTCCTCCTGTTTCACACCCAACAATGAACAGAGCTGGCTGTAACTCATCATCTGATAAAAAGAAATAATAATAATAAAAAAAAAATACCTAAGAGCCAGTAAGAATTAGACCATGAGATTCCCAGAAGGAATAAATAGCGAGGAGGCGGCTATTTATTTTCCAGGAGAAATCTATCCCAACAAGTTCTTCCTACACATAGCCAAACAGAGCACTTCAAGTTTAAAATTACCACTTTATTTAGATATTCTCTTCTCCAAAAGTCTGAAGTTAGAACCCACTTCCCATCACTTGAAGTTTACTACATCCTACCATATAGTAGCTTTGCTCTGGGTGTCAGACATCAGCAAATGAAGACCAAGAGCACACCCACCTTTTCTTTGCCTATTTCTTCATAACGCTCATCTTCAAATCGTTGTTTCACAGCAGTTAAGGACACCTGCCTATAATCCTTTGGGACATCGTCATGGAAACTGGAAAGATTAAAGCCCCTATCTTAGAATGGCTTATATGAAACAACAGTAACAAAACCTGTCAGTTTAAGTACTTCCCTTCTGTCCATCCCAGCTCTGTGCTAAGGAAGTTGGTGTTTCAACAGAGTTGCTAAGCACCTAGCCAGGGCACTGGGTTTCTGACCATATAAGCATCTAATTCCTTTTCTGTTCCTTGAGGTAAACAAGATACTTGCCTTCTACTCCTTAAAGAATGAGCTACTTTTGCCCCTGGAACTCCTTCTGAAGCTCACCAATAAGCCAACTGCAGCCTTCTGAAAACAGTGCTGTTAAGCAAGCTGAAACCTGTCAAGCCTCAAGGAGAATCACATTTACTGTAACCCAGGGCCACAACCAGTTGTGAGAAATAGAATAGCTGTCCCCGAGCTGGCCCCTAGGCCTTAGTGCCTCGTGGGGGTGTGACAAGGCAGTTTCCCAAAGCCACCTCCTTCACTGGAAGGGCTGACTGTATAGATGTAGCACGTCTGCAAGAACTGGAATCTAAGTACTCATGTGCCCTCCCAAAAGAGTTCCAAAACTTACCACTTTTGGTAGAGGCTTAGCACACAGGACAACAGGTCTTCGAGAGAGAAACCGGTGCACTCAGACAGCTGGCTGGTCCAGGGGTGTGCTGGAGAAGAGAGTATATATTACCATTTCATGCAGCTTGGTAGTTCTGCAATCAGATTGTTTATTTTTTAATGGGATAAAGATAATGACCTTTACACGCTTATGCCTGTACGTAGTTTGTTCAAGTTCACTATTCATTTCAAGGACAGGACTACCTGCCAAAGTCTCATTTACACACAAAGCTTGCATGGTCTGATGGTGATACTCTTGTTCATCAGAGCTATTAAGGAGGTCAGACAGACTGAACTCAACTCTTCATTTTGAAGACTTATACCCATCTCCCTCTTCTCTGCTCCCCCCTAGCCAAGTGACTGGAACATCCTGCCTAAAGACAGAGTAACACAAACCCCCCCCCCTCCCAAACCCCAAAGGCTCCCTAAAAAGACAAGGCAAACTGACATACCATGCTGCAGCTCCTCTTAAGGTAAGGCTCCTTACCTTGCCTATGTAGTATCTTAGCCAGCAGTAGTGCTCCAGCAGCCAGCTGAGCTGGGGAATACACACAAAGGCTTGTGTTTAAGAGTGACAGTTCACAAATGAAGCTGTAAAGGTGAAGAGTTCTTCTCTCTAGTGAGACTATGTTTGACAATACGTCTTTGTAGTCCACAATGGTAGGTATCTAGTGCAAGAAAGGAGAACAGGGGTTGGAAATACAAGATGAGCACCAAGTATTTAGAAAAATTGTTTCCAGGAGACGCTGTTTTCATTACATTAGGTTTGTGGTTTTATGGTTGGTTGGTTTTTATGTGTTTGTTGGGGTTTTTTTTGGTTTTTTTTTTGTTAACTACTACACTGACATTGAAACATTCTCCAGGAAAGAATAAATGGCCTCTTAAAACTTAAATTTTAATCTCCACAGAAAGGCAGAGGGCTTTGTATCTCATGCTTTGCAATATGCATGGTCTCCACAGCTGATTGCGAACACTCACATAAACCTCCAACATCCTACCTAAGGAGAAATGCTAATTACAACAGTCCGACTTTAATAGCAACCCAAGGGGTGACATACTCCATCTGCTTTGCAAACTCACCCTTATCTTTCCTTCCAGGGCAGAAATGATTTCACCCATCATTCTGACCAAGTCCTCATACTTGTATGTGTTGTCCGTTAGCCACACAGCTTCCCGTATTGTCAAGATCTCTTTGCTGATGAAGCTGCAATATTAAATAATATGAACAGTTAGTCCCAGAAGAAAGGGAATTTGTGCACCTCTGCACTAATGTTTTTAGGGCAGAAAAATGCACCTAAGACGACCAAAGAGTTAAACAGCTTTATACGGTACTTTCCTACGTATAGACCAGGAAAAAGAAAAGCAACTCTTCATTTATTTAATCTTTAAAGTAGAATCTCCTACTAAATTGTTCCAGATTCCTCATTTTATGAAACCTCTCCTTGGTTAAGATGCAAGACATTAAGGTAACTAACACAGAACAATAATTTTCCACCATACCATGCAGTACACCAGAGCATAACAGACTAAACTATGTAACACCACCACTGCAGTTGGTCCTTACAGGGTTACTCATGATAATATGGCGTGAAAGCCTTCAGTTGGTGATGGAATGCATTTTGACTAAACCACCACTACAGAGGATTTTTTTCGTTCTTATGGATATACCAAGAACATGTCCAAGGAATTACATTTTGCGTCTCATTTGCAGAGGCTGTGTTTGTATGTGAACACAGTTCGAGCAGCAGGCAACATAGAAGGAAGCCAAAGATTCTTTCCAGTATTATTACTAGCGAGGGGGGAAATAAAGCTTACTCTGCAGAAATTAATTTGAATGACCAGAATATCACCTCTGTTCACCAGTCAGGACCCCTACCGTGTGCAAATGACCATGCAGGCTATTCCCAAAAGTTGGAGTTGAGCCCGAGGTACAGGTCTCAGCTTCAAATAACGATCCACGCATCCCACTGTCATGTGAAGGCATAGGCTAGAAAAGTCTTTCATGGTAGCCACTTCTACCAGCCAATCAATCAGGATGTACCTAGACAGGGAAGAGACACATAATCTGTGCAGTTAGAAGCCATTCAAACCTGTGCTGAACACCCCAACCACCCACCACCCACCCCATGCCTAGTTACCAAGGCTCTGCTCCACTCAAAAGTTCCAAGCCAGGGAATTTCACCAAAAGAATTTTCAGAAAAATGACACATTGCACTAAGATAAGGATTTGCAACTAGGAAGCCTGTTACTCTCTGAAGGGTCAACAGTCTGCCTGAGTTGTCTGTGAAATGGAGTTAGAAACTATCCTATAACAGGCACTTGCACAAAAAAAGGGTAGGGCATATCAATTCAGAGGCTAAAGGCCACCTAAGGTAACTAGAGTTAACTACAGCTCCAACAGGTTAAGTTCAAGAACTGGAGGCACTGTTTATTAGTCTCGACAAATGCAAGAACTTACAGTCCAGAAAAAAACCTCACACACCTAATTTCAGTTCTTCATCAGGGCTTGAAGGGCTCTGATATAGGACGCTTTGCAAAGGAAGCTTTTCTCTGATTGTACGTAATGCATCAGAGGAAGCAAAGCAAAAAATTCCCTCTTCCAGCAGACCTTGTTCTAGATTTATTTCCCTCTTCAGATGCAGAGGGAAATAAGCAGTGGTTTCTGCTGTGTGGCCTGACTCCTGGATCTGAGTTTTTACCTCATTGTTTCATTCATTCCTTTCTGCACAGTGAAGATACTTTGCTTGCTGACAGGAAGGGAAGCTTGAAAGATTTGAGACACCATTTCACTGGAAGATTTAGCTTCTAATCCTAGTTGGTTTCCATTCCCACAAGCTTTGGCTAAAGCTATCTGTAGTAGAGAGAACACAAAGTATTTTATTTTTTTTTTTACCAAATGGCAACTAAGGCAGTACAGGATGGTCTTGTAACATTCCTGATGAAAACAGTGAGCATGACAAACTACTTGAGTCAGTTCTTAGTTTGGCTTAAATGTTGAACACACACATTATTTTGGGCAGGCTGTTAAGTCCATCAAAAGACGTATCTTTACTCAGGTCGTACCACAGATGTGCAGAGGGAACTGCAGACTAAATACACACGCATATATAGGCATCGTTCAGCAATTTCAACCCTGCTTCTAAAGGGAGGAGTCTAAACCTACAACAGCAGCATAGAGAAGACCGAATAAAGACCGTTTTCCTGGGAAAAGCCAGTCTTACCTGTGCTTCCCAGCAGCCCTTTGCCGCATAGTCTCGTAGCTTCCTGAGACTTTGGAGGTATCTGCCAGGATCTGACATCTACAGAGAGGAATGTAAACAGATTTAAAAAACCATTACCTTTATACAACAAACAAAAGGATTGTAGTACTAATATTCCGGCAAAAAACACTGCCTGTGGGTACATTTAGTATTTCAGCAACCGGTCTGTTTCTCATCACGATGACAAAGTTTTTAAGAAAGTATTTTCAGTTCTTGCCCCAGCTCTCACAGGAAACGAGACAGGTCACTTAGGATTCCAACATGACAGCTTTGGCAGATTTATTAATGACAATGCAGGCAGTCTCCCCCATCCTGTTCCCACGTGAGCCACACAATCGCTAGCCAGCAGTGCCTATGCCTTTAGCAGAGTTTGTATAAAGAAACTTCGGCTTGCATCTTGGCTGCAGCTGCTTGTAGACCGACTCACTTTAAACACCAAGGCAGATACCAAAGCTCATCTAAGAGAGTTCTTACCTTCTTCATAAAGAAGGAGAGCGCTAAGCTCTGAGGAAGAGCAATTTCTTTCTGTGTAAATTCATTGCACATACCAGAGCTCCAGAAGTTACAGTGAAAACATTGAGACAAAACCCCACTACTTACAGCAGCCTTTCTGTTACTTTCCCAAAGGAGGTAGGAGCTAATTAAACAACCCTGCTTTGAAGATTCTTCAAACATTTCAAGGGATTGTTTTCTTTTTTCTTCATCCTAAGAAAAAAAGGCATGATAGCATTTTTGGTGTTCAGCCAACTAGATGCCAGATCTCAATAATTCAGAAGCTACAGAACAGCTCTGTACTGAAAGCTAGAGAGCAGAATCAACTGATTCTGTGAGTCCCCTTCAGACTACGAGGGGTCCTCCCATTTGAAGATCCAGACTCAGGAAGCACTTAGCAGTTTTCCTCAGCTAGACAAAAGCTTTTTGGCTTGCTTGCCACTGAAGAATTATTTCTTTTTTACATGCATTATGACTGGAAGTCTTCCTTTGAGACCTGAACACACTGCAAGCCCACGATGAAGCCAAAATTAGTTTCACAGTTTGTAAAATGCAATAAACTAAGTTGATAATGTTCCTTTAAACAACCAGTAAATTAAACTCACGAGAACAGAAATCCTAGGCCACTTGAGGAATATAAGATCATTTGGCTGTTGGTTTTTTTTTATTAACCAAGGTAAACAGCATTAGGATCACCAATAAAAGCATTCAAATACATCAGATCAGAAACACTGCTCACCTCAAAGAGACTCAAGACCTTAGCCAAGCAGTGGAGAATAGATCCTTTTTGAGCCTGAAGAAAGCATTAAGATAAAGCATTGTTAAAGATACACAAAGAACAACAGCAAATTTTTGCTAGTAATTCCAGACTACAATTTTGTTTGCCTTTCAATCATTCCTCCTCTTTGCTTCTCTCAATGTTTTGTTTATTTGAGACAGTACTGAATCTCTCGGAAGAGACAGTACAAGCCTCCGGCACTCAGGATATACCAAGTGTATCATTTCAATAAATTCATTGAAACGATTGATCCACAGTCAATGAAGCAACAGGAGTACAGGAGCTCCTTGGGGGAACAAAAATATTTTTTCTAAAATAACTAGATGCTGCTATTAGCCTATGTTGAAGTCAAGGGCAGAAATAAATCTTACTTTCTCCAACTGACACTCTGCTTTGAGACTCTCATAGACCACAGCTTTACAACAGCTTCCACTCAATGACCAGGGAGGACGGATAAAAAGCCAGATAAATGGGGCTGCGCACACATTCAAACGCTCCGCCAGACTGAAGAAGTGAGATGCCTTTAATCCATTCACTTCTGCACGACCCTCATCGGAGATGGACACTGAACAAAAAAAAAAAGCTAGAAATCATTTAAAGTTTATTCATAACACCTGCTTGGCATTTAGTCAGGCTAAGACAGACAACAGGATACAATCAGGAAAAGATTGAACAATGTCTTCCCTCTAGAGCCTTAATCATGCAGACAGCAAAATAAGAGAAATCTTACTACAAAATCAGTCTTTAGGAACATACAACCCTGAGCTGGGAAGGTGGTGTTCTGCAAATCAACACTCAAAGCAACATTAATTTCTGTCAGCGTACAAACTGGTATGCAAATCCCTCTGCAAGGAGGCTTCTCCTCTCAGTTGTCAGTCCCTTTTGGCACATTTATCACACTAGGTTAAGTAGCTAAGTTCGATCAGAAGTTTTCAGAGGATAACTTCTAAATATGAATTCATAAACTATGCATTGACTTCTTTTCTAGAAGAGCTGTGCGCTATACTATCATTTAACACCTAGCAGTTTAGCGACCAGCATTTAGTGGCCTGCACTGAAAGGTACAACTGAAGAGGCATCTTAGTAAATGAGACCTGACCACCCACTGAAGACTGCAAACTGCCCCTGCACTTCACTGCTCTAGAATCTGGGTACAAAAGCATCAGGGTTTGAGATACAGAAGAAAGAGCTTTGTAAGCAGCCAGTAAGAGTGCTGACTTTACAGTGAGACAACTAGTTTGATGTGTATCTATATGTAAGCCTTTAGCTCATCCACATTTCCTTCTGTCATGCCAAAGACCTGAGTACAAGCTTCCACACTTACAGCCTTCATTGTACAGGTACGCTATTCCCAGCTTCACAGCAGCTTCAAAGTTACCCCTTTCAGCAGCCCTGAATGGGAAACAGAGAAGATACTCGAGTTTGAAATCAGTAGCTGCTTCCAGGCCCACATCTTCAAACACTTTACTTCCGTGGAGGTCAGACTGTGAATTTGGTAACCACAAACCATAAGCATACGTGCTTTCACTGCAGAAGTTAAACTAAGTTATGCTGAGGATTTTCTTGCTGGTGGCCTTTTATATGCCAATATCCAGGAAAATCAGACAATTCCTAGGAATTGTTTCCCATTCCCATGCAGCATCCCCAATGCCAGAATGCAGTAATACATTTTAGTACTTGTACCCTCAAGGACATGCATCAAGCCCATGTGCTCCTCCCTTCCAACTGATGTGCACATAGTCGTCTTCTTCAGAAAGAAGATAACACATGCATCAAAGCAGCAATAATCAGAAGCAAAATAATTACCATGACATTTAAACTGACAGATCCCCTTCAAATCAGAAGGGTAAAAAGACCTTCTCCATCTTTTTTAAGCAGATTTAACATTACCCTTTCAAAATTCACTCATTTTAATACTGAAATTTACCTATTTTCAATATACTCATTTACACAAGACCAAGCCAACTCAGGCTTTGAAATACAGTTATGCTTGAGCCTCTGATCCCACCTGCACCTTCATAGAGAAGTACCAGCAACAGATTTTAGATAATGTGTTGTGTTCCAATATGGAATATTAATGCCCTTAAAGAGAAATAGCTTCAGTATATGCAATGGGCCCTGCTCCAGTTAGAGAGCAGTTATAAGCTGCAGCTCAGACATGAAATCAACAATTCTTCATCACCCTAAGCAAAGACTTCTACAAAAAAGGGAACGTCAGGCCCCCCACTTACAGTGAATATTGATTAGAAATGCATATGTACCTTCAAACATCTTCTACAATGTCAGACAGATTTTATTCTTAAAGCTTACCTTTCAAACATCTTCAGATTCTGTGGAGAAGGCCATATTTCTTGGAAACTTGCACATGCCCAAACACTAGCATGATTATCCACAAGGTATTTAAGATGCGAGTGCACCTGCAAGGGGGGGACACCGTAAAATTATAATTACTAAAATAAAGGGACCAACAGAAAAATAGTTCTTTGCAATCTAATTTTAGATGGGTAACTAATTAATCAGAAGTTAAGATTAACTTGTTACCTGCCTAATTATCATTAGGGCAAGAGATGCCAAACCAAACTAATTTGTTCAGCCACAGTGATCTAGCAGGACAATTCCCACAGAGCACTCAAATACTGCTGCTAATCTTCTTGAGTACTGAGAAATAAAACTGCTGCTGGGATAGCAAAAATCTAATTACTGTGTGTACCCTTTGGTTTTCTCTGGGTTTACCCTGACACAAGAGGCCAGCCTTTTCTGTGTGCAGCCCTGGCTCCTAAAGGCAGAGATAAACCATGGTGTGTGACAGCGGGGAAGCAGTGGCAGACTCACAGCTCTGACCGAGAGGATGTCTTCAGCAGGAAGGCCTTTCAGAACATGAAACAGAACATCTTCAGGCAGACTTAACAACGTCAGGACTCGAGGCCGTTTTCTTATCCTTCGCTTTGAAGGGAAGGAAAAACACCTGGAACATCTACAGTGAATCACTGAAAAACAAAAAACAGGGGTCACCTCAGTTAGTGATGGAACAGCACAAGGAAAGAAGGCACTACAGAACATGCACATATATAAATGTATTTGAATACCTATTTACTACACAGCATAGGACATTTCTTCAAACTTCTATCAGTCATAGAGAAATTTAGCACGTGTCACACACCATAAGGCTGAGCCACAAAGTAGTGACTTGTTCAATTTAGCCAATTAAGCCAAGAGGCTCAGAAGGGATAGCTTATACTCAAGTCCTCTTCATTGAGGAGAAATTCTCCATGCCCCAACTCCATCATTTGACTGCATTGAGTTAAACTGTCACTACTAAAACTTCATTTACCTCCCCCACACCTCGGCTTCTCCTTCTCAGTTGATAGCAGTCCTTGGAATGTCACCTGAGAGATTAGGAAGTTGAGACCCACCAAACAAGCTCAAGCCAAGCAGCCAGTTGCTGCCATGGGTGATCATAGAAGATCCCCCAGAACCAGGAAGCCCTTTTTTTTAAGTTTCAGCACCTTGCAATGCAAAGACTAAGACATCATCTACATCTTCTGTTCCTCATGAAGACAGTTTACCCTGCCTGCATTCATCAAGAGAGGAAAACAATCTAACAGCTAAGGCAAACCCAAGCGCAGCACAGGAGTACTGCTTGCTGGTAGAGACTCATATTCCATGGTTGAAAGCCCAATCCCTTTTCCATCTCTTGGGGACAGCCACCAAGAGCCTGCCCCCAACCCTGTGCTCCCACTCTAACAGGGGCAGGAATTCAAATCTGTGAAAGGTGGTAGGAGGGAAAAAAAGCACATTCCCTTCCTCCAGCTCACAAATGGCAGCAAAGGATCACCCTCACAGAGTGGTATCCCAGCAGGACCCTCTGAATCAATCCTGGTTCATGCTGTACCTTTCAGAGCCCTGCCATGCAGCAGTGCAGACACCAACAGTGCTCATTTCCATGTCAGCCTCGTACAGCTCTCAGGAGCAGTCCATACAAGCAACAGAAGCTGATTTCCGCGCAAGAAAAAGGCTGAACATTCTCCTTCAAACATAGGGGGGGGGAATAATAATTCTGAAGTAAAAGCTTGAGTCCCACAAATTAAAAGACCATGTTAAGGTCCTTTGTCTTTATTACAGAAGATTCTTCAGTTGCATTTTTCAAATCTAGTTTAAAGTCTCATACAAAGAGATTACACTTGGAAAATTTACTGATTTTTTTTCTAAAAAGTTTAATAAAGGATAGTCTCCACTAGAAAGTCCAATACTGTGGAACATGCACATGCTAGCATTGCTTACCCTATTTTCACTAGTTCATTATTAATTTGAATATTTTTTGATGTAAATGAAAATAGTAGAGTCAAAGTATTAGTACAATGAATATATCAAACCACTCCATATTATCTATGAGGTAAACCAAGTCACAGTAACATAGTCTTACAAGATCACAGAAGGCACAAGCTGAGAGAATGCTGCAACTCTCAAGCTCTCTTTTACAGTGAAAATATAAGGTGGCTGAATAGTCAAGGTGAAGACAGAACATTATCGAGGCAAAAAATATTCTCCACTAATATTTCTTCCCCTCTGGCCTTCTACTTTAGGTGTTCAATGTCTCCTAACATGGAAAGCCTCATGATCTCATACTAACCTCCAGTCCTTCATGTACAACTTCATCAAGGGACCAGAGAAGCAACACGCTGCATTTCTCTTTGAGAAGATAAGAGCAGCAGCTCTTACCAGCTGCAGATGCAGCAAAGGGAAAGAAACTTATGGAGAGGTCAGTTTCACCCTCTCCTCTCTATAAGCACGCCAGCCCGTAGAACCAGCAAGTGTCCAAACTCCATAGCTAATGCAAAGTTTATGGACAATTTGTTCAAAGCGAAGTTGCTGCATCATACTTAATTACTTAACACAGGTTTTTCAGTTTGCAAAGGGAAGGTTATTTGGGTTTTCAAAAGCATGATCCTCAAGAGGGGGCTGCAGATACCTAAGGCATCTGTGAGCCCACTGTGCTGATGCCTGGTCTTCTGTTCATACGTGCTATTAACATCCTTAGCACTTCAGGTTTAACGAGATGGACCACCAGACTGACACAAAATAACATCCAACATCCCACCAGTAGCACAGACCCTACTTGTTACCTGTCTTTGATGAAAAAGCTATCCCCGTAAAAATAAAAAAACTGCCTTGATGCACACAAGGCAGAACACTGCTATCCTTCACATCCTCTTCCACCTCCCGTAGCAAACTGCAGTTTTATTCAGCAGTATTACCGCCATGAAAAAGACACGGACTTTGCAGTGGTGTGCCTATACGTACAGCCAAATGACTGGGGAGCGTGGGGTACTCGGGCAACTCGGGGAAGAGAAAAATCGATTACAAAAGAGGCAGTCTGAAAGCAGGGGGAAAATTTCACTTTGTTGCTTCACAAAACCCGAGCGATTTAGGCTGGAAGAGACCTCGGGAGGTCACCCAGTCCGAGCCCTGCCCCCGCAGGGGGACTGAAGGACACAGGCTCGACCCGCTCCGAACGCACCCCCGGGGCGAAGGCCGCCTTCCCTTACGCGCCCGGGGGGCTCCCGCGTAGCGATCCGCGCCCGAGCCGTTGGCAGACGTCTTCTATGTGACCCCGGCGGCCGGCGCAGGCTCAGCACCGGGCTGCGCGCTCAGCCGCGCCGCAGCGCTCGAGGCCACCCGCCAGCGGTAACCGAGGAGCCGCAGCGAGCGGGAAAGGCGCAGCCCCAGGCCGGGCCGGGCCGGGCCGCGGCACCCGGCCGAGCCCTCGCCGGGCCAGGAGACCCTGGGGGGCCGCGCCGCCCCCAGCCGCGCCGCCGCCGTTTGAATTCCGGCGCGCAGCCGCCCGCGCCCCGCCGCCACCGGCCCCGCAGCCCTCAGGCGCCGGAGGGAGGCGCAGCGGGGCCCGGCCGGGGTCCGCCACCCGCGGCAGGGGCCGTCCCGCCCTCAGAGGCCCCTCAGGAGGGGCTCGGCTCGGCGCGGGGCGGGGGGGTGGGGTGGGGTAGGGTAGGGTAGGTGAGAACACACGGCGGGGCCGCCGGCGCTCCTCAGAGCGGAGGGAGAGGGATGAAGCGGGACCGCCGGAGCCCGGCCGCGGCCAGGCCCGCACTCACCGCCCGCCTTCATCGCGGCGCGTCCCCGGGGACCGAACGGCCGGCAGCACCCACCGCGCCCCGACCGGCTGCAAGTGAGGGGCGCCGAGGGGCGGGGCCGAACAGGCCGACGGAGGGGCGGGGCTCCGCATGGACACGTCCCCGCCCGCAGCCACGCCCCGCGACGCTCAGCGAGGGTCAGGGAAGGCGCCGGCGGTGGGCCCCGCCCAGGCCCCGTCCCCCACCCTCGATTGGCCTAGGTCCTCTGAGCGACGCCTACCAGCCTCGCGCACTTTTTTTTTAAACACAGCAGAGTTCGCGATTGGCCGGAAGGGAGGCGAGAGGCGGTGCTCTCCCCGCGCCGCGGGCTGTGATTGGACACCGAGGATGCGAATTCGAATCGGGGCAGTTGGCGGTTCGAGCACCCCCCGGGCGCGGCAGCGCGGCTCATGCGCGCGGCGCACGGACGCCCCCCCCCCCGTCCCCGTGCGGGGCGTTGCTATGGCAGCAGCCGCCGGTTGTGCGGCTGGTCCCCTCAGTGCCGCCGCCATCTTCCCATCCGGCCGTCTAGCCTTGGGCTCAGCACGGGGGTGGCAGCCTGCAGCGTGCGCCCTGGCCCGGGCCCCGCGCTGTGAGGGCCGCGGTTCCCTTCCTCCTCTAGGCCCCGGGTGGCAGCGGCTTTCCCAGCCTCAGTGGTGCCTCATCTGCAGCCACCTGCTCTAGCACCGAGGCTTGCCCGGCCGAGGGAGCTACACCAGGCAACTACTGAGGGACACTTGTGTTATATTTCCACCGAATTTACTTCCACCCCAAGTATCCGAGGCCTAAGGGTGTCAGTGCTGGAGCAAGGGCAGCAGGGAGGAGGGAGCAGAGCTGCCCAGAGCATTTCTGACATGCTGAGCTGTGGTGTTGCCCCGTCACTCCACAGCACAGAGCCCTGCCCTGCATGGCCTTGCGTGAGGGTGAGGGGGAATTAGGAAGACAATTTGCAGTCAAAGTTCAAACCTGAGTCAAGTATTCAGAGGAAAGTCCTGATGATCCTCAGAAGGCAAAGTGATAAAGATGTGTGCTGAAAAGGCTGGCAGACAAACAAAGCAACATAGAGAAAATCAGTTACTGCTTTAGCTCACCTGAAGACTTTTGAGAGTCTTTTAGGACAGAGCGGCAAGAAGAGGAGCTGTTGTTTTGTGGGGCATAAAATGTGTCATGATTTCTGGTGGCTGGAAACTCCTGACATTGTGTACCTTGAATAAACATTGTCAGTCCCAGCACAGTTGGGGTTTCTTCCTGGTAACGTGTGTACAAGCTTCGTTTAAGGACAACCCTAGATTTTACAAGCACTTTTGATTGGTATAATGCAAACTTCTGGATGCTTCTCTGCACATACACCCTTGCAAAGGGTTGGGTTGGCTTTGAAATCTCACCCGTGATCTCATTTTATGGTTGGGGAAGCTGAACTTGGGTGGCTAGATGGCTTCTCCGAGCTCACGCCACGCTAGCTGTGCTGGGACTGGCAGGCCCTTGTGCTGACCCACGTCCAGTGCAGTGGCCGTGGGGGATGAGCTGCTGTGGACAGACTTTCTCCCATGTGGGTCCACCTCTCCCCTCCATCCGTAAAACCGCATAATGTTCCTGGGGAGCACAGCAGCTGCTGACGTGGAAAAATGGTACCAGGAGCACAGGGAATATTTAGCTTCTTTTAATTGAGCAGCATTTTGAGTTAAAAAGTTAATGATGCTGTTGTCTTTTTTTCCTTATTTCTTCTCCCCCTCACAGCTGTTTCTGTCAACTAAAAATAAGTTGAACCAGCAAACAAAATGTGAATAATCAGCTCCCCGCAGAAAGCCAAAATACCAGTTCTTGAGTCTTGAGATGCTCTTTGAGTCATAGGTGATCTGTAGTGCAGGGTCCCCTCAGGTAGATCCCGTTCTTTCTAGACAGTGCAGCTGCAGAGGAAGGCAGGGCATGGGGAAGGTTATATTTGAGGGCCAGATTGTAACCAAAACCTGTGTGGGCACAGGGAGGCAGGAGCTGAGATTTTCAGAAGCAGTTAAGTTTGGCCTGTTTTGTCCTTTCCGGAGTCAGATGGCAGAACATTCAGATGGCTTTATCACTGACAGACCAGATCAGAGGTGTGTGATGGAATTCATGTTACCTAAACATGGCCATCTGACAAGATCTTCAAAAGCCTGTGGTGTCTGCAGCACTGCCCAGAGCTGACAGATGGGACAGGAGCGGGACCGGCACCCTCTCCAACAGGCTGGACGCCAGGGTGGATATCCTGCCCTAAACACTTCTGCACCCTCCTTGAAAAGACATTACACAGTTAAGAGTTGGTCTTTACAGCGGAAAAAGGCTCACTAGTGTTCATTTTAATCACTGTTGCCATCTCCTGAGCTGGATTTCCCTTATTATCATGCCTCTTTCTCTGCTGAACAGCAGGCAGAGGGTTGTGTTTCTCCTAAATTGGAATGCCTCTTTGCTCCCTTCACATCTGTTGGCTGTGAAAGTGAGGGTAAATACAACTAAGGCCTTTTGTTTGTCTTGATTGCTGTGACTTAAACAAAACTCAACAAATGTGTAATGCTTATTCGCCATACTGCCAAATGTGTGATTCTTCTGGAGGCAAGCTGCTACACTAGCTCAAGTTTCAGTCAAGGTGTTGGTCCCTCTCATGAAGAGATTCAAGGGCCTGAGACCATGGCATCTAAGCAATACATCCACAGTCAACGGCAACACTCCCCTGGAAAACCTGAAAATTTCTGAAAATACCTTTTAATCAGGTAAATGTCAGTGTGCACTTTTTTTGTGTCCATTTGTGAGAGAAAGAGGACTTGTTGCCACCCAGATTGTTGTTCACTCACTGTCTCGGCAGCTTCAGCCTTTTAAGCCTTTTCAGCTGGGCATTTGTGAAAGTCTTCTTAGTGCTAGTCGATTTTTCCACCCTGATTTGTACATGGATCGTGATCAGATTCAAATGTGTAGATTTTAAGGGAAGAGCAAGAATTTTAGTCAAACAGGACTTAACAGAAAGTGGTATAAACAGATATGAATGTAGCATCCTGTCTAATGCCTTCAGCTAGTGAACGGGCTAACAAACAGCTTGATTTAAACATTCAGAATGTGTTCAGTCTGGTGAACAAGTTGCAGACAAGCACCTAAACATTAAAGGTTCCATTACATGCTGTTGCAAAAATAATTTCATTTAGGTATACAGCAAAATTACATGTCTGCATTGCACTGTGGAGCTGTGTGGTTTGCAGAGGTTCTTTCCCTCCAGACTAACACTGTCCAAGATAGTTCCAGATCTGAAAACAAAATGACTGTGATATTATAGTGCTACATGGAAGTTAATTAGCCAGGCTGAAACCCAAGAGTAATTAGCTCAGCTGCAGGAACATCCCAGCTATGCTGTCCTCAGGATCTAGTTTTTCTGCAGGGTCTGATGTGATGCCATTTTGAATATGAGGATGCCTGAGGCTGGGAAAAAAGCATGCAACAGGGAGTAATTTTGCTACAATTTTTACATAGTCCATGATTATTCAATCAATAAACATGATAGTTTTATATTACAACATCTGAAGAATACATTGGCAGTTGCAAAATGGAACCTTTTCCACAGTTCAAAGGGCAAACAAAAGCCATATAGGCCATTTACTGGATGAAAGGCTGAAATGCTCTATGAATTTTCCTGACAAATCATTCTCAGCTGTCATAAGGCTAAAGTACTGAGAGGGTAGAAGAGCCAATTTTCTCTTGAAAGAGCCAATTCTCAGTTGAAATAGTGGCACCACTCTTTATAACTTTTTCTGTCCTGCTTTTAAAAGGGTGGTGTAGCCCAGCACTTTATTACAGTCTTAGCACAATATAATAACTGCTTGCTGGAGAAAGAAGTTGCTGTCCAAGGGAAAAAAAGAGCTTCTCCAAATCTGCAAATCTAGCTGCAAAATAGGTGGAAGTGTTTGCCTGAGGTCGTTAGATGATAAGGTAACTATGGCTAAACTTTTATGTCAGGACGTGTCAGCATAAACTCTGGTGGCCACATCCCTATGCTGTAGATATTTCCACACAACGTTACTGAGCATAATTTGTAATCCCTGTGTTTTAAGTTCGTACTAACATTTATTAACAATGCTGTTTGGAGTCAGAGCTGCAAATCAGCAGTGACGGGCAAGGGCTGTCGCTACAGATGTCAGGACATCTGTAACATCTTCGTCCTTTCCCCAAACTGCATTTGTCTTTCCTAAGGAACACGCCTGGGAAACATGCCGAGCGATGAACTTTCCCTGCAGATCAGGGCATGAAACTACCACGAGGTGGCATCAAGCCCATACACTGGGGCATCAACTCTCCGTGGTTCCAGTTCTGAGAACATAGCGCAAAAGTCCTAACCGCAAAAGGGGTGCACTGATATTTTAGAAGTGGAAGCTTTACATCTACAGATCTTTTTCAAGCTTAGTACTGCTCTGTGTAATTTCACTGCCTTCGATGAGTACACGGTCATAAACGAACACGAATCAAGCTATCTGCATGAAGCAGGCTAATGCAGTGCTTTCCGAAATCCAGGTCTGTCCCCACCAAGGCAGAGGAAGAGTGAACATGGCTTTCAGCAACAAATAACTTGGCAAAAGAGGCCTGCAGTGTTTCATTTTCTTGGAGAGGGGGCTGTGGTTTCTGCTGGTGCTATCTGCCTCTGAAGTCTCAGTGCACAAAGTGAAACAAGCGTCTAACTTACCAACTTAGCTAACAGATGTGTGCCCGGCCCGTGTGTTGGCTCGTGTGAGGTCCTCATTCTGCGAGGACAGGTTGTGTGTAAAGCCTCTGGCACCGTGGAGGAAGCGGTGGGTGACCTAGGTGGGCTCCTGCAAGTACTGCAGAAACCAGGGGCCATGCTCTGCACAGGCAATGACGAGCAGTGTTGGGGGGCTCAGGGTGGGAAAGGCACAGTGATGCTGCAGGATAGCCATGGAAAAGGGAGCATGAGGAGTGATGCTCATGTCTCATGGGACCTGGCAGCTTTGTGTCCCATGGTGGCGAAGTGCAGTGGCTCAGCTGAGGCCCAGTAACAACCCACCTCCCGTGATGGACAGACCCAGCGCAGGCAGCCCCAGGAAAGGCTGCAGGAGCAGTGACTGATCTCTGGAGGTTCTGGGGACAGGCTCACTGTCAGCCTGTGCCTTTCCCATCCTCTGGGTGCTTGCAGGGCTTTGCTTTGGGGGCTATCAGTGGGGCACCTTGTACTCCCACTCCATTCAAGTGGAAACTTATCAACAGCCCTGCAGAAAACAAGGTACTTGGCCAACCTCTTCCAAACAATAGCTGACTCCCTTTAAACTCTTGCATTTTAAACACTTGAAGAGTATCACTTCTTACAAAACCACACTTGTGTGGGAGGGAGGTACCTGGCGTGGAGCCAGTGAGCCATAATTTGGAGAAACAATTGCGCAACGTGGGCAGACAGAGCACTGCTTTATCTGCCAGACAAGCACTGGCTGTTGTAGCACAAAGCCAAAAGTTCTTGCCATGACCGGACTTTCTCCTCCGGAGGCTCTTGCTGATATAAGACAATCTATTTATGTAGCTTTATTTTTAAAACCCCATGTTTTCAAGATACTTTACACAGATCCTCAGCACCCTAAAGGCTGAGGTGCCAGGAGGGGGCTGTTGCACTGGGCCTGTGATAACTGAAGATTTCGGCATTATTGGATAAGGTGAGCAGCAGGCTGGCTCCTGTCTGTGCGAACACTTCTTTCCCTAAAAGTTACTAAATGCCACCAAAGAAGTCTGGGCCTCACAACTCCAAGGGCAAGTCTTCAGAGCTGAAAGCTCCTGGATACCTCTATAGCTTCTTTTACACTTTATCCTCCTCTCCAAACAAAGTGATTGCTTTTTGGGTCTCCCTTATCATGCAGGGCTGAAAACACAGATTCCTTTCTGTGCATGCATCCATCCCTGGAGGATTTCGCTCTCCCTCCCTTCCCTGGGAGGCCCTCATTGCTGTGGCTCTACCACAGGAGTTAGAGGTACCCCATCTTCCAATTCCACCCTCATCCTCCAAAGGACTCCAAAGGACTTGGGAAAGCTGCCGCCTTTCCCTAGTGTGCACTGGGGAAGCAGAAGCCCAGTTCCCACTGGGATGGCACAGGAACATGAGATGAGGAGGGATGCCCAGATTGCTGATCTTAGCTCCCCCGGATATGCAGGTTTGCTTTGGGAGAGACCCCAGAGCTTCTTCACTGTGTGTCCTGTGGCAGTATGGGCAAAAAGTCTTCAGTACTCTACTATGTGTTCTATAATTACAGGTAGGAAAAGAAAAAGAAGAAAGAAAAACACATGTACCTAACCCATTGCCAGCCCAGTGCTTGCAGGGCTTTGCTTTGGGGGCTATCAGTGGGGCAGCTCTGGGTCCCTGGGAACCCTGGCCCACCTTCTATGTGAAGTTTTGGAATAAAATCATGAATAGCCTCATTATAGCTGAAGCACAATTTGCCATGACTAGCTACGCATATTTATATCTATCATGTACTTTGCTGTTCCACACAAGTGAATGAAGAAACCACACGAGCTCCAGCTGGGCTCCAGATTGCTGTATATACAGCTCGTCATCTCAGCTATATGTGCTGCCGATCTACATATAGCCAAGCACTAATTCATCGCAGAAGGTGGTGATCACCCTGAGTTTCAGATCATGTGAAGGAATACTGCCCTAGTTCTGTGTGGTTCCTTGCTGATTACACAGTCTGAGCCACTTAATACTGGGTGTAGGATTGTTTTTATTTCCTGCAAAGAACAGAGTGTTTGGCAAAAGAGGAGAGTGAGAATGACAACTGTGTACACATTTCACATGTTTCTAGTATTATTTCTCCTCCAGAGAAGAACAGAGCTGTTATTAATAATCACCTTGCCAAGTTTCTGGATTGATATTTTGAAATGAGCTGGGTGTATAATTTAGGAACCACAGGCAAGGGAGAAAATGTGCTTTCAATTGAATTTGAAATGGGTGGAGAGTGGATGATGCAGAGAGATAAATGACGGCGATTTTGGAGGGCTAGAGCTGTAGCGAAGAAAGCCGTAAAACAGACATTTTCCAGACTTGGTGAAGCCAGAGGCATTGCAAGGCTTGAGGAGTGAAAGGAGGTACAAGAAGGGGAGACACAGGCAGAGTCCCTGCGGGTGACGTCCTTAGTCTGGAACTGAAAAGGCATTCGGCTGGGGTAAGGCATCATAAGACTGTGTGTGTCTCTTTGCACAAGCTGGACAAAGGGTGCCGGAGCTCAGGAGGTCTCAGGTGGCCACAGGGAAGGAGGCTGCAATAGCAGGGCAAGGAGAGGAGCAGTCCCTAGCAAGGCAGAGGCTGGAGCAGAGCTTAGACACTGGCGCAGGCATGCACATTGTCCGACATTTGGAGTACTGACCTGTCCCCGGGCAGTGTTATCCCTTACCCTACCAGTTACATAGGGGAGATATAGAAGCTTGGCAAATGTGTTGTCACTTAGGTAGCATCAGAGCTCTCAAGGCGTAAAGCCCTTGAGAAACATGCATTTGGCACGTGAAGGATACCGGGCGAACTGTAAGATAGAAGTACTCGGCAACTTCGTCGGTGTTCCCTCTCCTGTCATCTGTGACCTCCTACAGAAACTAAGCTGCTATTTGAAAACAGGGGAAAAGAATGAACTGTTTAGCCATTACGACTGCAGACTCTCCAGACTGTGACTCAGTGCCATGATGTCTGTGTGAGCCTTCCTCCAGTCAACCTGAAACAAGGACTCTGAAAGAGAAATTGTGTGGGATTACTGGATGCTCTCTATAACTCCAGCAAAATTAAATTTTCTTCCGTAGCAAACAAAATCCTTGTAAAACCTTGCCCATGGCTAACATCACAACGGAGGTTTCTCTTCTTGCCTGCATTCCAGTGTAGGCCCGCTCAGTCAACAAGGCTGGCGTTTGTCTTGCTACAGCAACCCCATCTCTTCCAGCCTTAAGATCTGATAGTGCAAATATTCTAGGTGTGCTTCCTGGCACTGCCCGCTGGCTATCAACAGGCATTGCTCGTCAGAGGACAGGCAACAGAAACACCCTTTCCGGGTATACACTACAAGCACTGGCCAGCTGTGGCCACAGAAAAGCTTCCTTCTCATAGAGCAACCATTTAACAAACACCACAGCCAACACATGTAGGAATGTGGCATTCAGAGCTCAGCAGCCCCCCAGACCTGGGCACTCCATGATACTTCAGTGGCCCCTGCGACCCCCAAGCCGGGGCTGACCCATGCCTGTAATGCACAGCCACCCTGGAGCTGCCCCAGGGTGCCTCCCCAGCTGACCAGCATCCATGGCTTTGCACAACACACGGATCATTTCCCAGCATGTGGTTCTCCAAACCCAGCCCCCTGCAGGGTCAAGGAGGCTGCTGGCAGGGCCCTCAGCACAGCCGCTTCCCTTCCTTTTGGCTTGGCTGCCTGTGTCTGAGGCCAGCTCTGGTACGGATATACATATCCCAGGCCTGCACCGGAGCGTGGTGCAGTGAGAAGCCTTGTGGGGTTCTCCAGAGCTGCCTTTAAGCTCAGGCTCCTGCCTTTGGGGCCATTGCACGAGCCATGTCACAACTATGGCCATGCCTGAACATCTCCCGCTGTGGTTCAGACCCTCACCTGCTGACTTGACTTCTTGGCTTGACCTCAGACCAAGTCCTACTACATTAAGAGGTGCTGTGCCCTTCCTTCCCAAATAGACAATGTTTCCTCTGCAGTAGCGTATGTCAAAATATAGTTTGGACAGTGATTAGAAGGCTGGAACACAATCTTCTGTGACTTGACTTGGATTAAACACAGCCCAGCCAGTTTGAGCCTTGTAAACACGGCAGCTTCCAATGAGCTAACAGTGGTGCATCTGCACCTCATGTGAAATATAAGCCTCAAAGCCCTGCAAACACAAGGCATAAAAACATCAGTCACTTTTCAGGCTCAGCTTCAGCAAAGAACAAATTTATGCACAGCCGCGGTGGAAATACATTTTGCTGAGTTTTGTGGTGCCAGGATTTCATGGTGTCTCTCATTACATTTCAGAGGCAATTTTAAGACGTAGATCTTTAGAGACCTGGATTTTTAATACAAAAAAGAAGTGAAATGTGTAATGCTGAAGAATATCTTTTGAGCTCTCCTCAGACAGGAGGAAACTGCTTTCCCTCGTGTCATTTGTCTCCTGCAAATAGATAATGATATGCATTAAATACCAGTCTGGATCCCCAAATGTATTTTGCCAAGTAACTGCCATTGATTTTCTTTATGGATCCATGACTTGTTTCTCCATACTGTGCTTGCATTGCCCCTCTTCACAACAAACTTTGCAGAAGTGTAGGAAAGAGTCTGACTGCTGCATCTAATTGCAAGAAGAATGAATCATTAACACATTTTAAAACAGTTTAACTAGAACAGAAAACAGAATCAGTCTGTAAGGCCACCATCTTAATAATTAGGAGGGCAAGGGTAAGAATTAGGCTGGCAAAAATCTCCCATATGAATTGTTATGCAATGGAAAGTTAGCAATTGTGAAGCAAAATCAAATTGGGCAATTCATGACAAAATTATTTTTGATTGCTTGTTGGTTATATTTTTTCAATTTGGGACAAATAATTTGGTTTGTTCTTTTTTTATATAATAATTTGCAGGCATACCTGGAGATGGAGCGATGGGTGGGATTGCAGCTTCCCTTGGAGTCCATGAGGCAGGAGGCAGTCTGTGTCACTGTAGGACACAGTCACTTTCTTCACTTTTAGTTATTAGCAACATAAAAAGTGACTCCATTTCTCTTGCCATCCCAATTGCCTTTGTTTCAGTCTGCTTCCCAGAAATTGCCTCTCTGAGTAAGTACGAGCAAAATGTCTGCCTCCTGCAGCGAGAGGCATCAGCTGCAGGCTCAGCCAGCTCCATACCAGTGCAGCCGTGTCTGAAATCTAGTTTAGAAAAAAATAATTTGTTCTTTGTTCACATGATATTGCTTATTCTTCTGCAGTGGATCAGCATGGGGGCTTCCCACATGGTATATCCAAAACACAAGCAATTATGCCTACTGGGGCAGGCTAATAAATATTTCTCCAGCATTTGGTGAGGATGGTGAACTCCATGAGGTCAGGAGATGGGTGCACAGTGATGATTTGTCTCTGCCACCATCCTCTTCTGGCTTCTGCACCTCGCCAGTGTCAAGAGGTATAACAGTAGCCCTATATTCTTATGCCCTTTAGGTTTTTCAGCATTTAGACAGATGACCTGCGTGCTCTAATGACACCCTTTACATTCCATCTGTTTGGCACCTGCATGCTCACAGAGGAGGCTCTGGGTTTGTCCTGTCTGAATCAATACAGCAGAGCAAACCGTGACCAGAACCAGCATGCGGAAGGTCCTACCCGGCACAGTCATCAGCCTCTCTGTCTGAAACATGAGCAATCCTCATGCAGATGCTGGGTACGTTAGTGACTTGTATACTTTGTGTGAGCTCCAGCTTCCAGTGACGCTCCCTGGAGAGCCGGGCTTCTTCACTCCCCAGCATGGGGGGATGTGAAGCACTGGCAGAGCTCTGAGGGGGAAAGACTTCTCAGCAATTCCTTCCACAATTGTGGTCTTGAGGAGCAGATGAACTGTCAAATGCAAAGGAAAACAGAGCTAGTGGGTCTAGTTGATGCTGTTCAGTCACCCAAGCCAGCTTTGGGTTTTCCGGCCCGTTCTCAGTCACAGGAGTAGCTCATGTTTCTGCTAGTACAGTACCCAAGCAGCTCAGCTGTGCCTGTTGGTGTGCAGCTGATGGCTGACATCACCCACAAACCTGACAAAGTATGAAGAGGGTATCAAAGAAGCTTGAGTTAAATGGAAGGAGCAGTTACATCTTCGCAATTTCTGCAAGAACTGAAGAGTGGAGGACACCACAGCAGGCACAGACAACCATATGGAGGTCTGAATGGAAGCCTTGAAGCTCCCTGGTCACTTGAAAATTAACCTTGCACAAGTGTGTTTTCACTGCACAGCCACCCAAAGCTGGCACTGGGGAAGAGGCAGAGCTCTGCAGTGGCAATCAGGGCCAGGGAGAAGACAGGCACTGACTGCAGGGACTGCATGGGCTTGAGCATCACAGGAGATTTCTTTTGAATAAAGTACTTCCACTACAAGTAGATGTGGATTTCTAAGCACGGAAACTCATCCTTCTTTTTTGTACGGGGCTCAGGAAACCAGGTTTTATGTGTGTTTTCTGTAAATATGCCCCATCACACTGAAGAACATACCTGACTGATCCTCACTTTCTCCCCTAGCCGAGCCAGCTATGCCAAGTGCCATCTACAAAGATGCCTCACAGGCTGGGCAAAACACCAGCTTTCACCTCCCAAATCCCCACTAAGCAGGAAAGTAAAACATTCACCTTGTTCTGTCATGACCATGATGAAGATGAAGAACTAATACTCATGTAGCCTAACTTCAGACCTTAGTTAAATTACCTAACATAGGTTTTGGCAGCCCCTGGTCCTGGTGGAGCTGCAGCGAAGGGCAGGTGTCCCTGGTGCATGAATCAGATGCCGTGTGAGTGGCATCACCCTGCAGAGCTCTCCAAGAGGGACCCCAGTTGTTGGGCTCCAAATGCAAAAAGCAGGGGGAATTCAGGCACAAGTGACATCCCTGATGTTGGACATACAGCCTGCAGCATACCAGCCACAGGCTAGCACCTCAGCTGCTGAACTAGCTTTCCTCTCGCTCCTGTGTAAGTTAAATTAAAAGACTCTTCTTGCAGAATTACACCCATGTTTAATGACTGTTGTTGCCATCAGCATATCGCTAAGCGGTCCTAGCTACAGGTGAGGGCCCTGCTGTTTCAGGCTCTGCACAAACACTGAAGGCTGGCTGCTGCCAGAAGTGTGGCGTGCTCACTTGGCAGTGCCTGGCAATGTGATAAAACTTAAGTCAGAATCAGAAAAATCGTGCCCTATGCAGGAAGGCCAGGTGGCCATGTACACCAGATTTGGAGATCACGTTTTCCAATTCCTGCTGTAAATCAAGGTGTTTTTTAA
Organism: Falco punctatus; assembly: GCF_963210335.1. NCBI lineage: Eukaryota > Metazoa > Chordata > Aves > Falconiformes > Falconidae > Falco > Falco punctatus. The sequence continues at coordinate 37,576,477 of NC_137583.1, read as the reverse complement.
CAATCAGTGAAATAAAACATTTGCAAGGGAGCCCTGGCTTCAGAAAAGGAAGTCACTGATATGCTTGCACTTACATTTCTGACTTTATGAACTATAAAATTAGAAGTGATTTCTGTAAGTGGTCTGAGGGTGTAACGGAAGAAGCTTGGACAAGCCGAGCCAAAGAGGCAAGCATGGGAATGCATTCAAAAAGCCACCTTAGGCTCAGCCTGCGTAATGTTACTGACAGCTGGCCAGGAATACACCAAGCACGCTGCAAGGTCCAGGCCCTGTCCAAGGAATCTGCAACCCAACACCGACAAACTCGAAGCCAGGACATCACTGGGGAGGAAGGGAAGTGTGTCTGCAACAGGAAGGAAGAGAAAAGCAATAAACACAGTTGTGGAAGTAAAAAGGTTGATGGAGGACTTTGGGAGACTGGTGAACAAGGGACAGAATGGAGAAGGGGCAGCTTGAAGGGCTAAAGCAAAAGAAAATTGGAGACAGGAATGGGCAGCGAGAAGGAGAGAGAAAATAAGTTTGAACTAAATTTTTAATATTACTCGTTATGGATAAAAAAATGGGTTTAAATAACTGCTTGCTGTAAAAGTCCTGTTGTTGTCCTGCTGCTATGTCACTGCATGCTCATCAGAGCACGTGTTCGCTGTACCGAGTCCTACCACCTCATCACCCCACTCTGTGTTTGTGGCACACAGCAGCCCCCCTCAAGAGAGCAGGTAAAGGCAGAGAGCTCTGCACTGCTTCCAGCCAGCAGCACCAGAGCAGCACCTCCCTGCAATCCTGAGCACTTCAAGGGATGACCCAACCTTCTTCGCAGACCCTGGACCCAGATGACACCAGCAGGGTGAAGAGTCAGGCCAAAACCTCTGAATGCGCCTTCCATGGCATTGCTACCAGCAACTCCATGGTTAAACTGTATTATCCTCTTCTGATAGCTGTCTTCAATAATTATACAATTTCATTTTCTTTGTGGTGATGCTTTAACTCAGTGAGCTGGAAACATTCCCAGAGAGGAAAGAAAACTCTACTCTGAAGACATTTATCTTAATTGTTTTATGAGGGACCCATAGAAAATGACACTAAGTTATCTCTAAAGAGGCAACATTAAAGCATCTGCTCCCCAAAAGGCACCTCATGCTGAACCTCTGACAGGTCCACTTTGCCTCTAATGTGCTTCTTCATCCTGCAGCTGAATGACATTTATTTTTTGCCCTTCATCTAAGAAGACTGTTAGTCAGCTTGCCCTGGACTTCCCAAAACTGAGATAAGAGCAAAATTGCCAGAAATCCAAGTGATCTCAGAACAGGGTACTAAAAAGCCTGACTCTTCTGTGACTTGTAGCAATGTAACCCTGGGGAGCTGCTGTCCGGACCATCGGCGACGAGGAGTAGCTGCTAGAAGAGACCCTAAAGCCGGCCAGATGTGCAGAGATGCATCACCTCTCTCAGGGAGGCATTGCACCTTGCCAGGAGAGTCAGCCCGATGCTTTAAATCAAAGTTCAGCTGCTCAGTTCTTGAGTTGTGCCTGAGGTCTCCAAGGGATAAAGCTTTCCTGATGGGGTTTCAAGACACCAATTTGAAGCCATTTCCAAGAAGGAAATTGAAGTGGAAAAAAAGAGCCAGTGGAAGAAGAAAAAGTTATCGTTAAGACAGAAAGGCTTCAGCTGTTCTGGAGTGAGCACTCCACTTACAGGACCACCATAAGGCTGCAGCTGTAGCCTCCTACCCTGTAACTGCAAATGAAATATGACTTTTCGGGGCAATCTTAGACGCATGCTAGGTGGAGAAACCAGAGAATAAATTCCTGGGAAGTGGGGTTTGCCGGTGGATGGGTCAGGTGAAGCAGCTGTGGGCTCCCTCAGTGCTCTGGGCTGTGCTGGGGAGCCACAGGCAGCTCCATCCCAGGCTGCGAGAGGACCAGACAATCAGCAACGCCGCAGGAGCTTTCCCCGGTGCACGGCACAGTACCCAGCTTTGCTCCTGTGCAGTCAGACCTCACATGAAGTGCTTCAAAGTCTTGTTTTGATACACACAGGGAGCAGTAACTTTATTAACCAGATTTACTTCACTGAACAGTTTCTCCATAATCACAACTGGTACAAACAGCGTTCAAAAGAGCGTGTTAAAGTCATTAGCTGGAGATTGGGTGAGGAAGTTATCCATTCCCTCATGATTAACCACCAATTTCCTACCCATCAAGGCCCAGCACTGCACTCTATTAGACTTTATGAAACATGCAGGGGGTATGTATGCAGAGAACACAGTAATTCTTTTAATTATGGTTCTTTTGATTAGTAATTTTTATTCACTGTCAAGGTTGCCTGCTCCTTTATTTGTGGAGAACAGTTTTCATCCCCTTTTTTTCAGGAACATGTTTTGCATGAGTGACAGCTCCTCAGATCCCTGCCACTGTTCCCTAGAGAAGAGCACACGGTGTCTGGAGGTGTGTGTTTGCATGACGAGAGCTGTCATATTTTTGGCCCTTTCGAAGTTCCCTGTAATACTCTGCATCTTCATAGTCACAGCACAGCTTAATTTCCAGAAGCCAGCGGGCAGACTTTTTCTCCTGCCTCATCTGTTCTCAGACAGGCTCATTAATGTTGCTGCTGTCTTGCACTTCAGTGCTTTTGTTTATCAGATCATACCAGTCCCAGAGGTGCAGTGGGCTGACCCTGGCCCACCAAAGCGGCTCCATCACTCTCCTCCTCGGCAGGACAGGGGAGACAGAATACAATGAAAGGCTGGTGGGTTGAGATAAGGACAGAGAGAGACCACTCACCAACTATGGTCACGGGCAAAACAGACTCCACTTGGGGAAAATTAATTTATTACCAATCATATCAGAGTAGGATAATTAGAAATAAAAGCTAAATCTTAAAACCCCTTCCTCCCAGTCTTCCCATCTTCTCAGGCTTAACTTCATACTCCGTGTCCCTCCCCCCCCCCCAGCGCTTAGTCCCACACACGCTGCCCCTGCCCTGGGGGTCTCCCCACAGGCACAGCCAGCCCGGGGGGGGGGGGGTCCCCCCACGGGCACAGCCCCCAGACTCCCCCGTGGCTCCCTGGGCTGGGGCACAGCCTGCCCCGCCAGGGGTTTCCCCACGGGCTGCTGGGGACCCCCTGGCCCCCTCCCACTGCCCCCCTGCCCACAGGGTGGCTGCTCTCACTCCCCTCTCCAGCAACTGTACCCCCTTCTTGAACCCACTACCCCCCGGCACTGCCACTGTCACTGCAGGGCTCGGCCATGGCCAATGCTGGGTCTGGCTGGCGTGGGCTGTCGGGCATGGGGGGAAGCTTCTGGCAGCTTCTCACAGGACCCCCCCGTAGCTCTCCCACTACCAAAACCTTGTCATGCAAACCCACTACAAGAGGGTGCCTGTTTCAACTGCTGAAGAAAACTATTATACTTCCAGAACTCACATCTGATGGGAAGGTTCATTTGATGCCACTGAATCTGGACAGAGGTAGGGACAGTGCTGTGTAGCGTGTTGGAAGAGAACTAGAGGGACAAAAAATTATGTTACTGGAGCAACAGACCAGGGCATTGCTGGGGTGGACACTGCAGGCGGCTGGGGAGAAAGCAAGTGTGACTGCGAAGGCAGAAGGCGTCTATGACACACTCCATTTACAAAACATGTATAAAATATGAAAAAAGGATGGGAACCCCTGCCTTGGCCAAATACACTATCGGCATAACCTGCGTAGGCAGAGTGTTCCCGCATTGACTGAAACCAAGCCAGGCCAATGGGATTAACAGCCTCCTGTTGGGAATGTAGCAAGGGAACTCTCCATGACTGCAAGCAGGCTGACCTCCACTGCTTTCAGTTTCATCAGCGGAAAGGACGGCCTTGCTGGCAGCGTGGCATCCTCCAGGAGAGGCACAGTTATCCCGAGTCAGACTCAGGGCAGAGAGCGCTGCTAGCTGAGCAATCTGCGCTGCCTTGGTCCCCTCAGGGAGTCTCTCATATAATCTTAGGCCAAAATCTGTGCTCCGTTCCAGTCTGAGATCTGACAGACGCTGTCGCCAATTCAGGCAAGTGTGGGGCCCCCCAGTACAAGCATTCAACTGAGCCACCCAGCTGGAAACCCCAGATCCAGCACCAACAACTGGTTATCTGTGACCTGGGCACGGGCAGGCCTTGGGCACTCACAGCAGAACTCGACAGGTTCCGTGTTTTAGGTGGGATTGCTGTATGCATGCCATGCTACCTGACAAGGCTGAGTTTACTACCACTGTAGTACAAAGCAGTTTTTGTTAAGAAACCTCTGCTGTTGGGGTTGTGCTCTCATCCCTGGTAGGCGGTTGATGGCAGAACTCTCCAGTCCAGCTTTTCAGGGACGCTAAACTGATGGCACAATAAACATTCTCAAGGCTTCATTAAATATCAACTTGACATCTTTTTCTCAAGCAAGAGTAAAAAACAAGAAAAGAATAGTGACCCTGAGTGTGTCAAGATGAAGATAAATACGATACTGCAGGTCCTACAATGGATGGAGGGCTTAGCTTTTCCTCAGTCCAAGTGTCGTTTGAGAGGGTAACACAGTCGTTCACAGCTCACTCACCTCTCTGTCCTTCTGCACTTTGATCAGCAGAGGCTCAGGCAAACAGCTGGGCACTTCAGCTGGTCACACATCCCAGCATCACGCTTGCTCTGCTCAGCCGGGCACAGTCCAACACATCAGACATGCAGCCCCCAGATAGACGCTGATGGATCTATTTACACTCCATTCCAGACTTAAAGCTTTTTGACTCTGCAGCCTGAAGAATTGGAGATTAAACATTTTAATTTGGGTGTAAGCTTAGAGTTTAACAGAGGAAGGCGGCCTCCAGAACAAGAAGTATGGGGTTGAGCTGCTGCAAGCTGACCCTGAAATGAAGCACGCATGCAGCCCCCTCTGCCCCTCTCCCAGGGGAAGCCGCCTCTGACTCCGTCAGACAAACTTCAGGTAAAAGCAGGACCCATGGATCCAATGTCTCCTGATACTGAATTTCTCTGAAGCCTGGGACATCCAGCAAGACACACTCAGGAAAGAAACACTGATGACTGACCTGTCCTTAATCTGAGGAGCACAATAGGGAAGAGTGATAAAGGAGCAATGGAAAGCTTTTAGAGAGCTATTTTTAGCCTTTCCCAGACAACTGAAAAGCTTTACAAATTGCAAGTGAGGGTTGTGCAACAAAAGCTTGCTCTGTGTCACTCTCATCTCATAGAAGAGCACAGGTTGGAAGAGGCAGAAGATGATGCATTTCAAAGGCTAGCACAGACGCTGTGCCAGCTCCCAAGCAGAAAAGGCTTCCATTTACGATGAATCACTGTGATACATTATCACAGCACCCAAGGGCTGTGTTTTAAATCATCATCTTCTGACGCAAGGCACTGCAGTCCCTGCCCTAGAACTCAAAGGTTTCAGCAGGGGATCTCAGGATGAAAAGGCTTTGGATAAGTCACACATGGGATCTAGAGCAAAAATGGGAACCAGTTCCAGATGTCCAGTTCTGAAGGCAAAGTATCTGCCTTAAAGCCATCTTTTGCCTTCAATAGGGAAGTTTCTTACATTTACTTCCTTATGATTATGGAGAAATTGTACCCTTCCCAAGCTGCTAGGGAACAGCAGCCTAGTTTCTTAGAGAGCAAAACTTCTATGCCAGGTCCTCAGATCTCTCTCTCTTAGCCAAAGTCTGTTTTTCATCTGGTTTTTGCTTGAACATTGCACAACGCTTAAGCAAGAGGGTGGGAAGATTCCTGTTCTCAGAGAGAAACCAAGTGAAATGTCAAGAGTGACATCCCTGCAAGTCTAGCATTGAATGTAAATATGCATGAAACCCCAAGGCTGAGTCCTTTCGTCTGAGAAGACGTTAATAAAAATTTACCCTTCAGCTCACAAGCCTGCAAACCAATGAGTAACGGCCATGTCCTGGTAAACTCTGAAACATTTCATAATAAAAACAGAGGAACCTTCTGGGCACTGCATACTTTCATTAAAACATGAAGGAAAAAAATAGTGGTTTTTTACTAAGACGAGGAATGTCCTCCTTCTGAGGTATATCTGTGCTGCTCGTGGTCTGCACTCCGAGGAGTGGCAGCCTGGGAGAGCTCCTTCCTCTTGAACCCAGGCTCAGCTGCAAATAGCAATTTCACAAAAGTCCAAGGGCACCGGCTGCCTCCCAGAGTGATGGAGTTACCCTGTGTAAGGGAACACGTGCCTACTGAGAGTTCGGGCCTGGTCACAGCTGAGATTTATGCCTGCAGTTACCAGCAGAAGGCAGGACCCTTCCTCTTCTTGCAGAAGAATGGGAGAAAAATTACAGAGCAGCATAACAGGGTCTGAGCTGTGGTCTGCGGTCCCCTCCTCCCTACCAGCAGGTTTCTGGTTTCAGCTTTGCCCACTTTGTAGGCACTGGTCTCGCTCCCAAAGACGGTTGTGCTCCATCTGAGACATGTAACTGGAGGAGAGAGTAAAACTCGACGTCGGAGCCAGGGGATGTTCCTTCTTCATCAGCTATCAGAAATGTGTAAGTGGCCTGCAGTTGCCAGGGAGCCTCCTGGGCTCTGACACAGCTCCCAGAAATCAAGAAGTTTCACAGCAGGTCTCAAGGTCCTGGCCCAGGCTCCAAGTACAGTGATGGCTCTGGACTTGCTTTGCTGTGCTGGAGCAAATTTTCCGCAGCCACCCGGTGGTGTCCTTCTTGGAAGCATCTCTGCAGACAGGGACATGAAGATTGACTTGGGAGGTTTGTGTGACTGACCCCAGGCAACCTTCATCAGACTCTTACATTAGCTCCTTGCAGGACCCCTGAGTTGTTTCACACCCAGTGGGACAAACAGCCCTGTCCTGTTCTCTTCTCTTCCAGCATCATGGAAGGTACCTGCTCCCTGCTCCCTGGAAACGTGCCAGTGCTTAAGCACCCCAGTGATGACACGGTGTCTGGGTGGATGAAACGAAGCTGCAAACGTTAATGCAAATGTTGCTTGCCATGCACGAGCAAGCCTGAGCCACCTGGTTTTGACAAACACCAGCCGATATTCTTATTCAGCAGATCTACCTCTGGTGTATTACAGTACATAACACCAGTGCCCCAGGAGAGGCGTAAATGGGGATGCTCTCCCCGTTTTGTGGTTCCTTGCTTCCCCAGGCTTCGAACCGCAGCAGATCCTTTTTGTCTCCTGAGCATGTCCCCCAAAGAGGGTCTGGGCTGTGCTCAGGGCACAGCTGCAGGCAGGGACCAGCTGCAGGGGTGTTTACTTCCAGCACACCCACTTTTAAATAACACCTCCATATTTCTCTTGATCTTTTAATAAGAAGTGAAGAGCTTCCTGTGTCTTTTGCCTCTTCACTGATGCTTACAACAGCCTCTCAGCTAATGAGGGTTTGACGTTGACCCTGAGTGGCTCGACACCCGCTCCAGTAAGTGGTCCCACCGACGGCTGCGTGAATCCCTCCTGTGCCAAAGGCAGAAGGAAGCACACTGAGCAACAACTACTGCACAGGTATTTAGTTATTTTACCAAATTCTTTCAAGCTACGTTTTTTAGCTACTATTTGACAGGGCAGGAATGATTTTGCCCCTAACCCAGATCACCCAGGATGACTCCACGGGTGTGATCGTGGCCCAGGGAGGAGTGGTGAGGAGGTGGAGTGAGACTTACAGGATGCATCTCCTGATCCCCACCTCTCTTGGTAATGGAATGGCCATGGGCAAATCGCATCTTCTCCTGGCCCCACTTGCAGGGTGGGCTTGACGGCTCCATCGGGATGTTGGGAAGGCATGTGCTGCTGATGGGAGCTGCTGGGGCCGCGTGTGTGTGACCAGGGGGTAACAAGTGCTGGTGCTCGCCTGCTCCTGAGGAGCCATACACCCTTGTTTGCTGTGAGCCAAATCTTACTTGTCGTGCTCGTTTCCGTATATTGTGGCACATCTAGAAGACTCTAAGCTCTTTGGCACAGAGATAACATGCCTCATCTGAAATAAAATTACAGCTTAGGTGCTATTTTCATGAAAAATAAGACTGATTATTTCTATGGGTTTACAGTGTATAAGTGAAAACTCTTAAACGCTTGAAGCTGCAGGCCAGCACACCTACTGATTTCCAATTTTTTGTGGCAGAATTCACATCAGCTTTTTGTTTTTACTAAATTATCCTGGGTTCCTTTGTGGGGTTTCATTATTAACACATTCTCCCTCCTGCAGAAATTAAACATTAGCATTTCTCCATCCCAGCAAACTTCAAAGAAACAAAGATGTAAAAGACAAACGCCTCCACTTATATCAAGCCAATGTTGAAGAAGAATGAAATGCAAGAGCGTTAGGGGAGGACAGGAGTTCTTGAGTAGTCCCTGGAGTCAGAAATCCTGTTAAATCCTGTTTAACCAGCAAATACACTTAAGCATTGCATATGACTATGCTGAAAACAAGGCTTACTCTGAAGTACACAGAGGAAAGCAGCCTGCTCTACAGCGTTGAGGGCTGGACAACTGCTTAGGAATGTAAATCATTCATGTATAAGAGGCAAGCTCCAGCAGCTTGATGCAAAATTGGAGGAAAATAACTCTTTCTTATGATATCCATTGTCTCAGTTGAGGTATCTGATAGCACTTCACACCAGGGCCATTGCACCGCTTCTCAGAAGTTTGGGGATTTCCTTTAAAAAGAGGAGGGAAACTGTCCGCTTTTTAGGGATGGGAAATGACTGGTAGGGAACCACACAGCTATGGCAAGCAAAGCTTCCCTCTGACTCATCTCTTACATCTCCCACTCTGTGCCAGCCCTGGCCCTTTTGTAGGGGACTGTCTGCAGGCAAGCACACCTAGGTCAGCAGGAGCTGCAGGGGCAAAGTGCCTCGCACAGGGCTCAGGTCAGGGTGTCGGGCTGGCTGGGGGATGCTCTGGCTGCATGTCACCTGGGACTGGTGACAGCACCACTGGCTGGAGTGGAGAGGCTGCGGTTCAGCAGCTGGCTTGTCTGAGACCCCTCTCTTCTTAGTTGATGCCGTACGGGGATATAAGTGAGTAGAGGTAATAAACAAGAGTGAAACAAGAAGTAAATAAGTGAGTGAAGGTACTTCCCTGAAACTATCCAGCGGCTTGGAAGGGAAAAAGGTTAACAAACATCTCTGAGACTCGGTTCGCTTCCTTCTGCTGCACCTTTCCTGTGGGCAGCAGCTCCCTGCGTGGGCAGCTCTGGGGTGAGGGCAGTGGTGGGTGCACAGGCAGGACCACAAATCACAGCGCGGTCAGAGAGCACGAGGCAGCCCTGGCCAGCCTGCGTCAGGAGAAAATGGAAAACTACAGAACAATCTGAAGAGCTTTCTATAGCCCCAAGGAGGCTGACTAGGCAATCTTTAAAACCGTGTTACTATAGCAGCCCTGATGGTAATTTACCAGTACATCTCCTTTTCTCTTCTTCACACCCCTTTCACAACAAAAAAATGAGATTAGTCTCATCTTCACCAATTACCTCGCCATGTTCCCTTCACAGCCGTTGGCTAACAGCTTTCCAGAAAAGTCCCACAACATTGCTGCACAGCTCAGGGCCCTGTATTGTTCTCCCCTGGTGCAGGGCAAAAAACAGCCTGTGCCAGGAGCATCCTGTGGGGACAAGGACAACGTCACGGAGGAAAACACGTGGCGCTTGCATGATGGGCTCCCACAGCACCATGCCTCTGCTGTGCTAGCCACAGTTTTGACAGGAGTTTTTTGCATGAGCGGGAGAGAAGTTTTGCTGGAGGTGTGGGTAGGAAACACTCATCTGCCTCAAACCCCACAAATATATGGGGCTTAGGAGTAAAGTCATAGACCAGTGCCAGATTTCCACTCTCTGGTTTTGTTAGTGATAATCAGTTTTAGCTTAACTGATTTTACATTCTTCCCTGGAAAGAAAAATAAGGTTTGGGGTCTGATCCCACCCGGGAGGCTTGGGGAAAGCAGAGGATGGGGTTCAGGGTCTGGTCCCACCTGGGGAGGCTCAGAGAACATTTGGTGCCTGTTAGGAGGCAGGTGCGGGGCACTCCATTCCCGTGCCCTGGTGCCACCCGTGCTGCAGGACACCCCATGCTGGTGTCCCACCTGCCTGCGCCGTGTGGGGCCAGGCAGTGCGGTGGGCAGCCAGGCACAGGCGTGCCCAGGGCTGGAGGGACAGGGAGAGGGTCAAGGTCCTGCGGGACCCCCAGTGAGGGCAGGGATGCTGCAGCCCCCTTGTCTGCCCGCCCATGCTGGGAGTGAGGCTTTTTGTTGTGGCGCACTGTTGCGACTTTAGCAACTGGATTTTTTTCTTTGCTGATGGAGCTATGAGCTAGGATCAAAAGCCTTGGGTAGATCTCCACACAGGTTGGTCTGTGCAGGAGATCTGGTGCAGGCCAGCTTGTCCCAGGCTTGTCCCACCATCCTCCTTCCTCCCCTACAGTCCCAGTGTGGACCTGGAGACCACCCAGAGCCAACCCTTTATTTTGTGCTTCTCTCCAGGCCCTTCCTACATTGCAGAGGGCTGCGGAGCCTGCCAGAGATCTCCCCGGCAGAGCTGGTATTCAGCATGCTCTTTCTTCCTCAATACTTTTAATCCTGCACCAGAGGGGAGACGGGCATCCTCCCTTCTCTGTCAGTGGTGCCTAAAGAAGAAAGACTGCTCCCACTGTGCTTCCTGCACAAATCAACATAATTACCCGTTCCAGTGGAAGTTAATGAGCTTAAAGCTTTCATGGCCAGCGCCTCCTTCCCTCCCTGCAGGAGAGGCAGCCTCAGCCAGGACTGTCCTTAGCTAAAGAGCTTTGACAGTGGTGGAGGAACAGGAGGAAAAGTCTTTGGGGAACAGAAGAGCATCATTGGTGCTGCTGAGGCTGCTGAAGGCAGAGCTGTTAGTCTGAGGCGGGGCTCTCAGTGTGTTTGAAACCCCTGCCACATGAGGGGGGGTGGATGCTGATGAAAGGGGATTCAGGGCCTTGCTGCTGCAGGTACCTCCTTGCTCCCACCCCTGTGTCCTGCAGCACTGCATGCATGTGCGGACGCTGTCCTGGGCTCAGTATCACAAACACTTTCCGCATGCTGCAAACAGGGCTGGCAGCATGTTTGCATTGCTGTGCAGGGCTGCTGGTAGGTGAAATCCCCGTGATGGAAGAAAATACAGCAAATGCTGTTCATGATGGCATCTCTAGATTTGGGGGAGTCTGGCTCCTTCCCATGCTGGCTGTCCCCAGACTAGCTCTTCTGGGGAAGGATGACCCATTCCCATCAACAAACTGCTCCTGGTGCTTGTTCTGCCTGTGCCCTGCACCTGCCCTGAGCCACCCCAGCAGGAGCCAGGAACTGAGCTGAGGTCCCCATCATCTGCAGCATCTCTGATCAGTGGTGCAGTTGGCTGCAAGGCTCCTGGGTCCCACCTGCTTTTGTGCTCCCCTTTACTACAGTGTCTCCCTTACTGAGGAAGAATAAATGAACTTCTTAGCCCCAAAAGCAAAAGTATCTGCCTCACAGGGCTTCAGCAAGCACCCATCTACAGATGCCAGCCCGGACTGCTTGGAGTATGCTGCGCTTGCTGCAAAGTTTGACATCTTTGCTTTATTGCACCAGCTGTGAAGCCATTTCAGTGCTGTGGCACTAATCCATCAGCCGGAGCTCAGCTGGGGCAAGCGTGACGTTTGCACTGGTGCGAGCAGGTTTCTGGGTTGCTAGGAGTGACTCACGTGTGTGAACGGACCGTGTCTGCAGAGCAGCACTAATATGATTTTCTCAAACTATGATTGGTTTCCTAATTTCTAAAAAGCCGTCTGGCAGGCTGGGCCCCCTTCCATGGTTTCCTGGAGCTATGAAGATGTTAAGAAGGTGCTGCTCTCAGAGGATTTGTCGTCTGATCTAGTCACTCAGTCCAGCATCAGCTGGTGCTGCCAGGCCAGGACTGCAACTTCCTAAAATGAAGTCAAAACCACAGTGCCAGATCACTTACACACCTAGGGCTGAGGAGCTCGTGGCTGAATTCCAGCATGGCTGGTTCATCCTACACAGCCCAGCTTATTTTCAATCCAGCACCAAGTTTATCCTTCGCTTCTGGTCCTGAGCTGTTGTATAATGTTAATTACCACGTGCTGCCACACTCCTCCCACGTTCACAGATGTCTTCAGGACTGAGGTGATTTCTGCACACAGAAGAATGGGAAGTGCTTGGGCACCTTTGATATAAAAGGTGCCATGTCACTGACAAGGGCAGAAGATGGGGTGATGCTTGCAGAACATGAGTTAGGAAAGAAGAATGATGCAAAGACTTTGATAGCTTCATGTCACGTCTGTCCCCTGGCTGCTTGGCAGATTATCCATTGCCTTTATTAACTCTGTGTTAAATTAATCTTCTTTTCCTGTAATTTTTTTCAAGACGTTTATTGTTTCATTTTGCCTGGTTTATCTTTAGAAGGGCTTTTTGTAAAGCTTCCAGGAGATGCCAGCACGACAGCCCACAGGAAAAGTGTCCCTTTATTCCCAGCACAGGTACTGGGCAGTGCTGGAGGAAAAGGTCCCCATTACACTTAAATACAGGGCCTGGGCAGTGTGGCCGCGCTCTGCGGCTGGCAGACAGCTCTCTGCCTTCCCTGCTGAGCTCCCTAGTGGCACAGGCAGCACTAACCACCAGTTCAGCTGTGACACTTGCCATTAGGAAATGGCCCAAGATCACCAAATGGGCTCCAGGCCAGCAGCCACCCGCCAGGAGACACCAAAGCTCTTCCCCATCTGACCTGCTCTCCCCATGGGAGACTTCTCATGGTGGCCCTCTCCCCTGCACACCCCCCTCCGGCCATCCAGCCTCCTCTGCATGTAGTTTCAGCCATTTCCATTAGGTCTCAATGCACATTTGTGAAGTGCCGGGTGGGTTATCACGGATGCTCTGCAGGGCAGGGCAGTGCTCTGGGGATGCTCTCCCACCGAGGCCACCCTGAAGCTGTGTCAGCCACCCAGCAGCAGCTGTGATCAGTGGATATGGATGTATTTGCTCAGTGCATGCTGTTTTATTTGGTGCTGTTGCAGCTTCATGGCTGTGTCAAGCTGACCTGAGCAGAGGCTCCTGCTGCGGCGGGAAGGATGCCCACTGCTCACACTGCTTCTGCTGCTCACACTGCGGCAGCATCATGTGGCTAGTCAGGTACCTAATGCAGGTGAAAGCACATTTTTCTCCTGAGCCTGATTTCACTGATTAAAAATCAGCATATTAAAACAAGAATCAGAAACATAAAGTGCAGCCCCAGCTAGACCCTCTCCTCAGACACACTGGCCTCAGTGCATTCTGCCTTCACCAGCCTGGTCAGTGGAAGTAGATCTTTTAACAAGTTCTCAAGTCAAAAAAATTCCATTTATTCAGTGGCAAGGTGCTAGCTCCAAAGCCGAGGGAGCCCCATGGCCACATGTCCTCACAGCCTCCTCTGGTCAGCTGGGGAGGAGATGCACACTGCAGCTGGGGCGATGAACCAAGGAAGAGAAAACATCCCTCACCCGCGTGAGAGCTCAGGCCTTGGGGGTTTTAGAGGAAAGATGCCGGTTTACATTTCTGCATGGATTTAGAAGCACAGAATCACAGAGCGGTTTGGGTTGGAAGGGACTGCTAAAGGCCATCCAGTCTAACCCCCCGCTGCAGCGAGCAGGGACACCTTGCACTGGATCAGGCTGCCCAGAGCCCCGTCCAGCCTGACCCTGGTTCTGTCCAGGGACGGGGCATCCACCACCTCCCTGGGCAGCCTGTGCCAGTGTCTCACCACCCTCAGCGTAGAAATTTTCTTCCTTATATCTAGTGTGAATCGACCCTCTTTTAGTTTAAAACCATTGCCCTTTGTCCTTGTTGCTACAGACCTTACTAAAAAGTCTGTCCCCATCTTTCCTATAAGCCCCTTTAAGTATTGGAAGCTGCTGTGAGGTCGTCCTGGAGCCTTTTCTCCTTTTCTCCAGGCTGAGCAACCCCAGCTCTCTCAGCCTGTCTGTACAGGAGAAGTGCTTCCTCCCTCTCATCATCTCCAGGGCCTCCTCCGGACCCACTCCAGCAGGTCCCATGTCTCTCTGGGTACCCCAGAGCTGGAAGCAGCGCTGCAGGGGGGGTCTCACCAGAGCAGAACAGAGGGGCAGAATTACTTCTCCCAACCTGTGGCCACATGTAGTTCAGCCTTGAGTCTGGGATGCTTTCACAGATCCCCAGTTCCTCCCCTTGTCACACCGTGGATACACAGCCATGAGCTGGTTTCCAGCACTGCCCTCTGGCAGCTGAGTGCTCTGTGCCCTCTGCACCCGCTGTGCGTGCGGTGAAGCCTCCACAGCTTCTGCAAGAGACGGCTGGCTCGGGAGGAACAGAGCTGCCCTCGCAGCCAGCCTGTGGCCCTGCCTGATGCCAGGGCAAAGCTCTGCCCAGGGTCTCCTCGGCGAGGGGCAGAGGGGTGAGCCGAAGCAAGCTGCAAGGGCAGGTGCCAGAGCAGGGCAGCGAGGCGGCTGGGGCTGCGGGGGCATCTGCAAAAGTCATCGAAGCAGCGCGGGCACTGCAGGGGGGCACTGGCCTGGGCGCTGGGCAGCGGAGCAGCGGGGTTATTGATGAGCTGGGTTATGCTGGTGACTCACAGTCACTGTCTGTACCTGGCAGTGACTCAGCTCTCGATTCTCTGATGTGACACAAGCTGTAATACAATCCTGGCTTGTTTGTCAAGAGGGTTTTTTAACCCCGCTTCCCACCCCCACTGCAGGATTAAGGCCATCATTTGCCAGCAGCCGTCACAGCAACAAGGCTACGTACACAATTAAAAGCTTATTGGGAGCTTCTTGTCAGCTGGCCAAGGATCTGGAGGCTAAAAGGCCAAAGATTAGAGCGAGGCACAGTTAAAATGCCATTAAATGAGAACAAGTCCAGACCCTGCTGAGCCTGGGATCATGCCTTGGTGTGTGCACCGGGGAGGGAAAACCCCGTTCTTCCCTCCACAGCTCAAATCTGCAGCCAGGTCTGTGCGGCTCTGGCTGTAGAACAAGCAACATGTGCCTGGCCAGCAACAAACTGCTGGATTATCCTTGAGGTTTTACAGTGGAGAGCGTGCTGCCACCTTTGCGGAGCACCACTGGCCTCCCAAAAGGGCTCATGTGGTCTCTTCCAGCTGTTTTCTGGGACCTCCCAACTCTAAAAGTTGAAATTTCTGCCTTGGGCTTTGGCTTGTTCCTGCCCTCTCCCCAGAGCTCTCTGTCACCTCCTGAGCTACTCTTCAGCCTTCCAAGGACATCTCCTCTGGGCCGATGGGTGTGCTGGGCTTTCCTGCTCTCCCTCTTGGACACACTGACCTCTTTGGGGAGGAAATCCCTTTTCTCCCACCACTTTCTCTCTCACATCTCTCCTCTTCTTCACATCACAGTAAGTTTCCACCTTTTCTACACATGCCTCAGTTTCTCTGGCCGTGGGTGCAGCATTCTTTGGGTGGGATGCTCACTGGCATCTCATCCTGGTCTGTGCTGGAGCAGAAGATGTAGCCTTGGAGGTAACCACTTGGGATGCAAATCAAACCAGTGATACTCACTGTGTGCCCACAAAACGCTGTTGTGCTGCTCTTGTGCAGTGCCTGTGCCTGAAAGTAAGTTGTACTTAGAAGATGCAAAGTGTTAACATCCCAGAGAAACTCTTCCGGGAAGTTTCCGCTCAACAGAGCAGCTCTGAGAAAATCCTGCTGGGGACTACTGAAGGAGAATGCAATTTCTGGCACCGCACATCCCCGTCCTGCTCATATTCCCATAGAAGATGGTGTACTTAAAAAATAAATGCTACTGATCTATGTCCTTGGAGCTGCAGGAGTGGGCCTGAGGCACACTGCACGCTGCAGCCACAGGACAGGATGATGGTTTGTCCCATCTCAGGGGCTTCCCATCAAAATCAACCACCAGGTACAGCCTGTGCATAGAGGGAGTACGAGACAGCAGGGACTCGGTCCTGGTCAGCACGTGCAGCTTGACAGCAGCCGTCTCTGTCTGCATGTCTTGTAGGCAATGAAGGAAAGGCAAGTGCTGCGACAAGATCTGAAGAGCAATGGGACAGGTTTGTGGCTATGTACAGGGATGCTTTGCAGAGAGAGGGGAGTCAAAAGTCCTGTAATTGTTTCCATTAGAGTACGTGTCCCGTACCAGAAGGCATTGAGTAAGCCTCTGTATCCAGAGCAGTACACAGTATTCTCTGGATACAGAAATCAGAGAGCAGTGACAAAAGCTCTGAAGTCCCTGAGCCAAGGGACCCCATGCAGCAGCCCCACCTCCCCCACCTGACCCAGCTCCTCTGCCCACTGCCCACCCGGACAGCGCTCTCAGCCTTGGGAATGGCCCTCGCTGGGGGCCTCTGCTTAATGCTCGCCAGCTCTGCCCCCAAACGGCACTTCAAGGGTTTTTTGGACACAACATTTTGAAAATAGCCCTCTGATGACATCTCTTTGCCCTACTTTTATCTCCTGTTTATAGGGCCAAAGCTGCTCATTGCTTCACCCTCCTCTGTCCCTCTTCTATATACTTTCACTTTTGCTGTTTTGTTACTCCATTTATAATTAATTTAGCCTTTATTTTTTGCTCGAAGGGTGGTCAGAGACTCCAGTCCCTTCTTAACTTTTTCAGTGCCGCTTCCTCTGTAGTTAAGACCCTGTCCACATACCATGTGTCCATTAACCCATATTAAGGTTAATGCATCCTTAGAGGATGAGCAGACAACCCTGTAACCACATTTGCACATCTCAAGGTCCTATCCCTCAGCCCAAGCAAGGTGTTGTGAATGCGAAGGACGGTAGGTTTGCTTCAACCCTGTTGCTGTGTCGTTCCCTGCCAAGCTCGATCTCTCTCGCTTGGCTCCCGCAGCGGAGGGCAGCGTGTGTACAATCAGCGACTGGACCCTCCTTGAGATGTCCCAGCTTCCTCATGCAGGTTAACTGGATTGCTTGCAATCCCCTTTCCATAGCTTTGGTGAGCTGGATTTGGTGAAGTGCCTCTCTTCATCAGCTTGCAGTCACAGCCTCTTGCACAAGGTCCCTCTTTAGTTCAGATTGCAAAATTTGCTTTGGTCCTGCTGTGGAGTTGCTCTACACATGCACAGTGGTTGTGTTTTCCCGATATCTACCAACCCCACTGGAGCTGCTCTTCCAACATGCTCCGGATGTCCAGAAACCCCAGACAAGTGCCCCAACATACCCAATTCCAACAAATTCCCAACTGGAAAAAGAGCGGGTGCCTGAGCAGCTCTGGCTGTCCAACCGCCCTGTGTGCAGGAGTGAACCTGGCATGCACGAACACTTCAGCGGTAGTAGGCTACACCTCACAGCAAAATGGAGCAGCTGTTGTTCTACACCAAATTTGGAAGAAACCCAACCGTTCCAGGCTGGCCTTCAAATACAAGGGTCTTCTCTGGACAGAGCATATGGACTTCATGTTTGTGTATATTCTTTTCTCATGCTTCCCTAGTGAGTCACTCTTTCCAGATTTGTTGCTGTGTCTCCTGCCGTGGGTGCCAGCCACTTCAGGCGGCAAATGTATGTTGCTGCCTGTGCATGGGTTCACTCTCCAATTTAGGGACTCTAAAATCCTTTCTATGCATGTGGTTACTAGCTTTTTCCTATTCTTCTTGCAGTAAATGTGAAAATTCCCTTTCCTTGTAGCAGCACTGTGAGGTTTGGACTAAACTGAGTGCATTCAAGCCTGTGCGATGACCCAGCACTAAGAGCTTTCACCGGTCAGTTCTAAAAAGCTTTTAGCAAAAGGCACTTCAGCTTCTACATATTCTGCCACTGAAGGCGTGTTTCTGCGGCTGTAAAGGCCTTCAAAAAAGGGAGCCAGCAGAAAGCTGTAGACAGCTGGAGTGTGGTGAGGAAGATTGCTGTGCTCAGTTGTCTCCTAATGCATGAGCAGAAGCGAGAGCAGTGAAACTGGGAAGGCATGAAACCTAAACCAGAGGGAAACAGTGTCACAACACCCAGCTGCGCTCACTCCATTCCCTGCCGTGTGCTGCAAGGTTCTGCAGAAACACCCCCAAAAAGGCTGACCTTTACAGGGAAGAGGTGCAGTGGTGCCACAGGACTTGCACAGCCAAGAGCAAGTTTTAAAACTTTCTGATTTCTTCCTGAGTGCAAAATGCCTCCAAAGCCCTCAGGGCAAGGGGGAGGCTGTGGGCTGGGAGACACAGGAGCCTCCTGAGTGTGCCTCTGGACCACAGCTTTGCTCAGTGGCTGAAACTTTTAGATGCATCTTGAAGTAACAGAAATCTCTGGCAGACATCCTCGGAGGCTGGATTTTAGCTCTCATGCTTGGTGCCAGTGCCTCGTGGCTGGTTTAACTTGAGAACTCTGTGCTGGCTCGGGAAGCACTTGCTAGGAGAGCCAGGAACATGCTCCACGGCCAAATGTGAACGTGCAAACCCAGACTGAGCTGGCCGAGCACAGCCATGACGCTGCCCACACACCGCACCGTGCCATGAGGCACAGTAGCTGGTGCGAAGCATCAGGGCAGAGGCAGTCCCATGAGACAGCCCAGCTCTCTGGGAGAGGGCGGACACATGGACAGCAGTGGTGTGATGTGCTGCTGCTGTGGAATTTCTCTTCACCTACTATACCCCAAAATTGTTAGGCAAACTGGAAATCTCAATGTAAAGATCAGTGATCTTTCTTGAGCATTTTTTTAATGCTTCACATTTTGTGTGAAGAAGAGACTTTGCAGGATTCCTTGTCCCCTTTATCCCAGCAGGATCTGAGCCTTGCTCCCAGGTGGAGCAGGCTGTGAACTAACCCAGTTTAGGCTCAATGCAGGGAATTGCCTAAGAATGCGTAAAGTTCCCAACAGCTTCAGATCCATTCTTAGCTCTGGCAAAACATTTCAGCATATGGGCTTGAACACATGCTTAATATATATCCCACGGAACTGCTTTACAAGCTGGGGCAGCACCACAAGCCACCACCTACAAGCTGCAAGTTTTGCAAATTTAGCCTTTACTGGGCACTTCTGAAAGTCCAGCAGACGTAGCTATTGCGAACAGAAGCTCGACAAGAGTAAAACCAGGCAGCAAAACATGACCCACATGGCAAGAGCTGGAGTCATAGTACTGTTAGCTGAGATGGGTTTTGCTGGGCTGTGGTGTGTCCTATGTTTTTCTTCCTCAAAAGTGCCTGCCGGGTGTCCTGTGAAGAGCAATCACAACAGCTCTGCGTGAAGGAAAACCAGAGCAAACACCTCAACCAGTGCGTGCTCCCTGCAAAACCTCATCACTGAGCTGGCCCCACAGGCTCCATGCTTGGCAGCTCTGCAAGAAAACATCCTCAGGACTGAGGACTGAGTGAAAAAATGATTTTGCTGTGAACAGAACAAGGAAATGATAAAATCCTGAAAACGTCCGTGTGGAGAGACCCAGTGCAAAAAGCTGCAGTGGTTTTGCTTGGCAGGGTGCTGGGTGTAAGCAGTGGGGAGGGTGGCATGGCTCCGCAGGGCTGGCGGGGCGACCGCGCACAGCACAGCACAGCACAGCACATTGCTGCTGTGTGGCTGGGGCAGCATCCCCCAGGAGATGCCTTTAAAACCCTCCACAGCTTCTCAACGGAAAAGGACAATCAAGTGTCATATTATTTTTGAGTTTCTAAGTGGAATGCTGCAAAATGGAGAGACAAAAAAACCCCCAAACAACTATAGTGTAAGAAGCACTTTTAAAGAAGTACTTACAAAGAAGTATTTTTACAGAAGTGTTGCTGCCTTGTTCTTATTCAGTTAGAGGAAATTTGCTCAGTGAGAAATGCAGGCGAGATCCCTACAGCCCTGGCAGTGCTAGCAAATGCCACTTCAGTTTAAACAAAACCTCGCTGCTCGTGTTTCTCTCTTTTTTTTTCAGATATCATTATCTTTCCTGCCTCCCCTGTTATTATCTACTCTCAAAAGCCTGAAAACAACCTGTGTTTTTCCACCAGCTGCTGTGCTGCCTCCTGCTAGACCGCCTTTTGCCGTCCTTTCTCCTGCCGCTCTCCTGGAGCACCTCCCTTGTTCCTTGACAGTCCTACCCAGCAGCACCTTTTCCAGAAGGATGCCCACAGCAGCAAGACCTATTACTTGCTAACAGGTGCTACAAAGTTTCCTCAAACACCCTCATTGCCTACCTCACCCATCATTTTAACTGTTTCCGAGTTGGCTACCATTAAATAGCTGTGGGTTTGCTTGGACTTTTAACGTGCTTCAGAGTGTGCTTGATACTGTGCTATGACTTAGAGGAGATAGGTCAAATTTCTGACCTAATGTACTAGTTCTTTTAAATATGAAAGTGAAATTTTATTCCATACTTGTAGCTCAGAATGCAGGAACAGCTCTCTGTAAGTGTGAGGGGATGGAGAGGCACCACAGCCACCTGTGCCTCTAATGGAAACTGATTTTAGTCCAGCAAAAAGCCATAACGATGTAATGGTCTCTGGCATTTTACCTTGATAATGTCATGGTATTTATAGTCTTTTATATGTATTTCATGACATAATGCTGTTTGGTACCTGGTTTTCACAAGATCAATGAGAGAGAATGATAACCTTTTATAATTGTCTTCCACCTCCACCAGCTGCATATGCACAGATTCAGGAAAGATGCATTTTGCATCTCACTGGGTAGGACAGATCGAGCACGGCGCAGGGCAGTTGTTGTGATCACAAGGAGGAGAGGGCAGTGGGGAACATGCATTTTGTTTGTCCTCCTGCATCTCAGCCATCACGTATCGGAGCCATCTTCTTCCTCCCACTGAGTATGAGCATGCTTGCAAAGGCTTCCTCCTCAGCACTGCCCACTGGGCACCAGTGTCTTTTTATTTTGAGTAAAAAGACAGCAGAATTGTGTCTTAAAATTAGAAGTTGGCATCCCATGAATAGTTTGGCTGCATCCTGGATGTCTGAAGAGTTGTGCTATCCAATCTCCCTCAGTGACTTGATCTGTGCACAGTCTGCATGTCTTTGTTAGATGGACTTTAATGTAGTTGCTGATTGTTGGGATCAGCAGCCATGGGTAGGTTCTCCCTGGGTGGTTAGGGCAAGGTGGGTGACTGACACAGCCAGCAAAACAGAAGAAAAAGGGGATGTGTGCAGAAATGTCATGGGGGAGTTTATAAAAGGTGATGGAGCCCACGGGTCTCATTGTTGGAATGAAAATGGGTTATAGTGGGTAGAGTGCTCCATGGGGCAGCCCATGTCTCCTGCCGGCCACGCATCCCACGGGCTCCCGTTGCAGCCATAAGTCTGTCTGTGCTCAGCGGGGAGGGCTTCGTGGTGATGCCCCCATCCTGCTCTGACAGCAGCATCCCAGCCTGGCAGACTCCTGCTGCGGTGCGTGACACCAGCCGCTCCTGCCCATCTGCTCCTGCTGCGCTGGTGCCTCACTGCCGGGCACAGAGCGCTGGGGCTGGCGGCTCCTCCGTCCGTGCTGGAGGAAGGGCAGGGGCAAACCTGCAGCCCTGCAGTGCCATGGGATGTGGCCAGGCATGTCCCCAGCAGCTGTTGAGCACGGTGAGCCCTCTGCTCGTCCTCCCTGCCCGATGCCCTCCCTGGCGCAGGCATGGGCTGGCTTCCAGTACACCCCAGGTGGTTCAGCACGGGCCCAAATACATTCCCATCCACCACCTGCATGGCTGAACTTGGCCTCTCTGGTGGGGGGTCAGTGGGGGTCCCACCTCCGTATCCACCTCCAGCCAGGAGCACCTGCCTGGGCCTCATGGGTGGGGGACATGGGCTGAGATATTTGTTTTGGACAATCTCAGGACAGCAGAAGTATGGGAAGGGTCATAGCTTCAGGTCTGGGCAAACTTTGCAGCAGCTTTGGCTTTTGAATGCCACCAGCACCTCTGTTGCAATGAGCCCCCCATTCCTCTGCAACGCATTTTATGCTACAGGATCTCTGACATCCTTCCAAACCTCATTGTCCCTAATCCATGTAAAAACCCTGGGGGAAGGTGCTATAAGCCCAAACGAGGGCTCGAGCAAGCAGCGGCGAGAGGACCTGAACCAGCCCTTGGAGCTGAGCGGTGGCCTCACCCCTTGCTCCACCAACAGTCCCCACTCGCACCCCTCAGCCTCCCTCTCCCCTCCTGCAGCGGGGACCTTGCCAGGGCCTCGGGGACCTTCCTCGGGGCCACCAGAGCCCTGCCAAGTGCTGCAGCTCCCTCTGCGGGGGGGTCCCTATTGTAAGTTGCGGCTGTATTTGAGTCAGAGCACTGAGACTCGCTCAGGGTTCCCCGGAGAAGCCGTGGCTGGCTGGGGCATCGCTGCCAGCATGGAAACAGCCCTGCTGTGCGGCGATATTTCTGTGACAGTAAGTCTTCCAAGCACACAGACTTCAGCAAAAACTGTGTTTATTTGGAAAAAAAACTTCCTGTAAGAGCAAAATATTCTGTAATTGTCTATTTGGGGATTCCTAAAGCAACACTAAAGCAATTCCCCTGGGGAGGGGGATGCTGGGTTAGATGGTCTATTGGTAATTTTCATGTTTCCAAAAGTCTGCCCCCAGAGCCAACTCGGTGCCTGGCATTCAGCCCCTTGTCCTTGCCTGGGAAAACAGAGCTTTCCACACACAGCTAGGAAAAAGAGCTGCTAAAATTTCCATTTGCATTTCCATCCCTTCAAAAAAATAACAAATGTAAGGGGAGTAAATAAACGAGTTTATTAGCCATGAATTCAGCCCAGCTGTCTAGGAGTTACTCACTGTTTTGCTGGCAGCTTTGGACCAGAGCCAAGTAGCCGTGCTTGGCCGTTCCGCACCTCCCCGCGCACGTAGACTTGTTTTTTAAAGTGCAGGGAATGGTGCCGGGCACTGTTTTGCTGTGGTGGATTTTGGTAAGGATGAAAGTCTCCGGCTGTGCAGGCTTCCCTGCTCCTGGCTGGGGCGGTGGGACCCTCACCAGTGCATCAGGCCGGCCTGCGAGCCGTGCAGGGCCATGGCTTGCTGGGACCTCTGCTGCTGGCTGGGAGAGCAGCTTTGCTTCTTGGACCTGGGAATTTCCACGCCCAGCTGACTTCTGGAGAAGAAGCAAAAATCAATGTATTTTCTAATCTGTATGGACTTGTTTAGGGAGCTGCAATGCCTGTCTTTTTTTAGGGTGCCCAGGTGCAGCACAGCCCCGCAGCCATGCATGGGCAGGGGTCACCTCCTCCTCTGGCTGCAGCTGGGCCCTGGCAGAGAGCCAGCAGCACCGCCAGGAGCGGGGACACGGCGCATCCCGGGTCGACGGCATGTGGGCAGACCTCTGGTCCGTGCCCCAGCCCAAAGTCTTGTTCTTTTGCCCAGGAGCCAGCTGGCCAGGTCCTTCCCTGCCGCAGCAGCCAGCCAGTGGGAAAGCTGCAGGTCCCCACGGGGAAGGCGATGTCTGCACCCACCCCACTGCCCGAACGTCACGTGGGGATGTCCCCTGTCACGGGGAAACCGGCAGGCACCCAGCCTCCGTGTTAGACTCAGCTCCACCACCGACCACCTCACTGGCAAGGTGATGTTGTTGTGGCTTCATTCCTCCATCAGATGTGCTGGGGTCCTGCAGCAGCCCAGAAAACAGTCTCTCTCTGACTGTCCCTCTGTCACTGTTTCTGAAGGGCTCAGGACTTCAGCCTCCACAGAAAGAGTAGGAAATAGGAGTTGCCACCATCCCAGTGAGGACTGGAGACTGGGTATGCTGGGGAGACTCTAGCTCAGAGCCCAGGGAGCTCCATCTCTGCTGCTGGCAGCTAAACCTAGGCAGCCGGAGCAGACTGACATGTCAGCTCAGATAAGAAACCAATGTCAGATTTATTTTAAGGATGCATATTTTTATTTTTAAGTTTCCCCTTTGTAACGATTCCCAATCTGGTAGCAACAATTTTTAACCCTTCACTTTGATGCAATAAAACTTGTGCTTTTCCTTTTAAGCCTGGTTACTGTTGAAAGGGGGGTTGGGTGGATCGTGGCAGAAACAGGGCATGTTGCTGTCACAAAAGCTGAACACATTAGCGGGGATGAATTGTTGTTATGAAGAAAGCCTTGGGGAGGTTGTCACTGGAGGCAAGCTTAGGGTCCTTAGGGTAAGGGAATGTTCCCATTACACCGGAAGAGCAGCCTCTGATGGGTGGGATGCAAGAGGCAGGTTATATTGAGGCATGACTTTGGGAAGCAAGCATCTTGGCACAGCCTTTGAACCATCTTTCCTCCCCAGATAACACCTGCCAGGGGAGCGGGGGTCTCTGGCAGGGTGCAAGTCTCCAGCAAGCAGCACTATGTGGGGTGGCACGGCCAGGCAGGGCACCTGGGAGGGTAGGCAGCAAAGCAGACAAAGACTGGTGTTCAAGTGAGCTTTACAGGTTTATTAATTTTTGGTTCTGATCACCTACGAAAGATAAAAGCTGTCTCTTAGCTCCAGATTGCAACAAGACAGCTGTGGCACTGCCTTCCCAGGGCGCTTCCCTGCTCCTGGAGACAGACGGCTCTGGCTGGCTGTGCTGCAGCTGCGCACCGAGAGCTTCTGCTCCGACACCTCAGCCACGGGGTCTGGGCAACAAGGCACGCGAGTGAGCCACCTTTCCCCACCATGGCGTGCGGGTGGGAGACCCAGCCTTTCGCCCTGCCACGGGCACCCAGGGCCCAGGCACCCAGAGTGGAGGGTGACTGTCAGCTGCTGCACCCCACGGAACAGCGTCTTGGTGCGCAGTGGGATGCCTGGGTGGGATGCTTTCTGGAGCCTCTCCAGCTTGCACAGGGAAGGGAACAGCCAGGAAGCTCCCACACATCTGCAATGCCACCAGTGGGGACTTGAGGACAAGGGTGAGATGGCGGTGTTGTCTGCCGGCAAACAGAGAGCCATCAGCTCCCTCCTGCACGCTGCCCAAGGAAGAGCAACACGGGGTGCTGTCAGCAGGGTGGCAAGTTTCGGATCCCTGGGTGCGGTGCTCTGTGAGTGACTGACCATGCAGGTCCTTTTCTCTTCCTCCTTCTGGCTTCTTTGCTGAACAGGGTGTAACTGTCCCAGCCATCTATTCCTGCAGCCCCAAAAAATCACTCAGTGCTCTTTAAGGAGATGAATTTCTCTAGGACTTGCCCTTCAGCCAGTACTTGCATGGTCACAGTCCTGCGGGGGAGCTTACCAGAGTCCGTTCACAGATATAAAACCATTGCAGACAGCAGGAGGGATTTTGCATGTGTACATCTTACACCAGAAATCAAATTCTATAAAGCTTTTAACAGAAACAGAAGAAAAGATCAGCCTGCATCAGACTTTTTAGCTCAGGACTGGGCAGGGATGGCACTCCAGCTCATCCAGGCTCTCTCTGGGATGGGCTCAGCAAGCTCTCTGGGCGCAGAGAGCAAGGCAATCCAGCTCCAGGGAACCGGATTTCAGGATGAAAAAAAGTGTGAGATGTAACGGGCCTGATGCCAGAAATTTTGGGCTGGCTGGCAAGGCTTTCCTCAGGTACAGCCAGACAACCCATCCCTGCATCCTGTTCAGATGGGATTTGCTTTGCAGTGCTGGGGGAGAAGGGCTGAGCACTTGAAAAGGGAGATAAATTTATGGCCAGACTGGTGGCTTCAGGCAGTGGTGAGGAGCAAAGTGAGAGCAGAGGAATTTGCAGGCAGCCACAAGCCTGTTTGCTGAAATATTATAGCAAGAAGAAGGAAATAAAAATTGTAATAATAATAATAATAATAATAATAATGAGCTGGCACCTCAAACTGTCAATACAGGAGCGCTTTGCTGAGCATCCCTGACGACACACATCACTGAGCACCCCATGGCTGGAAACCACCACTTTGCTTGTCCCGAGATAGGCTGAAACTGCAAACTTCAGCTACACAAACACCCCGAAGCAACGATCAAGCTTCCAAAGAACAGCCCGGGCTTGACGCCTGCTAAACTCATCACCTGCTGCAGAGCCGAGCTGGTCTCTGTAACGCCGCCCCACCTCCTGATTGCTCGTGGAAGGAAAGCTTCGGTCAGAGCTGGGGCTGGAAGCGTCTCTAAACCTCCCAGACTCTGTGGGTGTTTGAACCTCACTTTGCAGGACTGGGACTCTAAGTCCCAGTATCCCAGTATCCCAGGCACGATGGCTCCTGGCCATGCCTGCTGCAGCAAGCAGCAGCTCCCAGGGCTTCCTCCCGGCAGAGGAGTGTGATTTAATTATGGAGGCAGAACCAGTGGGGACAGAGCTGCTGGGAGGGCGGGTGGCATGTGGCATGGCATGCTCGTGGGGATCCCGAGCCCCCACACTTTGCTCCTGCATGCCCCCCCCGCTTGTGGCTTTTGGTCTTACTCACTCCCTTCTGCCATGCATGGAAGGCCTCCAGCTGCCGAGCGGCCGGGAACGCGGCTGCTCTCTGTAGCTCTTGGCACTGGTGCCCATCGCACAGGAGCCGGGGGGGGGCTGGTTTTGGGGGGCCCCTCTGGGTGCGGGGCCGCCGGGGCAGGGAGCAGCGTGGCCACGGAGCGGCCGTGCTGCTCTGGGAGCTGCCGGAGAGGGACCCCGGTGCCCACGCCTCGTGCTTATTTTTTCGGGTAAAGAGCGAGCTCAGAAGCTAAACTCAAAGAATGGGAGCAGGCACTTCGTTTCCAAAAAAGTGGTAAAAATGTATTTGCTCCTTCTTAACGCAACTCCAGCTCCTTCTCCCGTGACAGAATTGCTGTCGGACGCCCCTAGCCGGGGGATCTCCCTGGGCGCCCCAGGCAGAGGGACCCCCTCACGGAGGGGACCTGTCCCCCGGGATGCCATCGGGCTGGCTCTCCCACACGGTGACGGAACAAGCCCGGTGCGCCCCCCTCGCCGTTCAGCACCCCGCACCGCACCCCCAACAGCCCCTGCGCTCCCCGCGCCCCCCGGGCTATGTTCGGCTCCCGACCCCCCCTTGCCCCCCGTGCTGTCCCCGGGGCTCCCGCACCTCCCGCTGCCTCCCGACAGCCCCCCCGCGCCCAGCCCCCCGCATCTCCCCAGTTGTCCTTCTGAAAGTCCCTTTGCCCAGACCCACAGGGGTCCTCGCGGCCGGGGAAGGGACAGAGGTGGTCCCGGTTCCTTCCGACGCCGCGCGGGGGGGTCCCGGCACCGGGCTGGCTGCGGGGCGGGGGCGGACCCGGGTCCCCGCAGGGTGACACGCTCCGTGGGCTCCGCGCTGGTTCCGTGCCGGGCCCGGGCGGGCGGGGGGGGCCGGGGCGCCGGCGGGGCTCGGTGCGGGGCGGCGGGGCCGGGCGTCCTGGGGTGCGACGAAGCCGGTGCTGCCACCGCTGCGCCGCGGGGCGCCGGGTGCGGGGGGAAGCAGGGGGCTCCGGGCGGAGCAGAGTCTGCCCCCAGCCCGGGTCATAGGGCTCCCTGCTCCACGGAGACCGGCTCCTGGCGCTGCCGCCTCCGCTGCCTCTCCCACTTGGCCCGCCAGCACACGTAGGCGGCCACCAGCAGGCCCACCCCGAAAATCAAGGTGGCCACCGAGACCACCTTAGCGATGTCCATCTGCGGGCCATTGATGGTGAAGGTGATGCACGTCGCTGCTACGCCGATGACCACGGAGACGATGCCGAAGGGGAAGATGCAGCGGTACCAGGACTTCTCGGTCCCGCCCGTGGCCAGGGCCAGCTTGTTGAGCGTGGCGGTGGAGTCGGTGGCCGCGGCCAGCGGCAGCCCGGGCTTCCCTCCCTGCAGGCAAGTGAGCGAGTTGGACTTGCAGCCCATCATGTTGGCGAGGGACCCCCGGCCCGGCCGGCGCCGGACGCAGCGCTGGGAGGGGCCGTGCCTACGGGCCACCGGTGCCGGGATGGGGCCGGCGCCTACATGGCTGGGGCCGGGGGCTCGGGCTGCCCCGGGCCGGGGGCGCGGCGGCCGCTGCTCTCGCCGCAGGCTCCGGCTCCCGGCTCTTTTGCTGCCGGAGCCAGCGGGGAGCGCGGGGCCCGGCGCGGGGATTGGCGGCGGCGGGTGAGCTCATGCCGGTGGGAGGGCGGCCCGGCCCCGCCGCCGTTAACTCCTTCGGGCCCCGAGCGGCACCGCCCGGCGCCCGTTCGCGCTTCGCAACTGCCCGGGCCGGCCGAGGGCGGGCAGCGCTGGGCAGGGCAGCTGGCCCGGCCGCCCCCCGCAGCCCCTCCAGGGTCACGCTGCTGCCGGCAGCCCCCGGGCAGCCCAGCCCAGCGGGGACGGGTAGGGGGGCTTCAGCCGCCCCGCCGCCCCCTCCCCGGGCAGTGCCAGCGGCCTCGCCTCCTTCCGAGCTGCTCTCCCTGTGTCACCCTCCGGCAGCTCTGTCCCCTGCCCCAGGGCTTGGGTGGCCCGCACGGGGAGCCCGCGGTTGGCTCGAAGCCGAGACCCCCCGGCATGGGGGGACGCTGCCAGGACGTAGGGTGACCAGCCAGGGGACCTGGGAGGAAAGGGGCTGGAGCTGAGGCAGGGGAGGATTCGGGAGCCGGGGTGGTCGCTGCCCAGCCCGGGGGGCACGGCGCTAACGGCCCGGGGCGAGGGGGAGCCGGCGCGCTGCGGGGCCGCCTGGGGCCGCCCGGGCACCGGGTACCGCGCTCGTCGCTCCCACCCCCCCGTGCCCAAACCGTGACTACCGAGATGAACCGAACAGCAACACCAGGCACCGGCAGGTAACGCGGCTCCGCAGCTGCTCCGGTGCGGGATCACGCAGTTGCAGCAGCAGCCGCAGCAGGTGCGATGCCGCTGCCCGGGGCTCCTGGGCAGGGAGGAGGAGGAGGAGGGGATGGAAGTACAAACAGCCTGGAGAGTGCTGAGCACAAAAGCCTCCTGCCCAGCTCTGATTACCAGGAGAGACTTATTTTGTTGTGGGCAAAACCTTTTTGTACCACCTTTCCCATGAGCGGATCAGGCAGACAGGGAGACCGGAGCTGACACAAACAGTTCCCATCTCCACTCGCTTCTCCCGTGCTGGTTGTTTTGGGTTTTTTAATTGGTTTTCCTGAAGGAAAGAGGAAAGGAATGAGCTATCGCAGCAAACGTAAGAGACCTGGAGCCTTTCCCAGGTCACAGCTTCCCCCAAGCTGATGGGGCCCAGCAGGGTTTCTGCATCAACTGAGAAGAAGCCAAAAATAAGGGAGAAAATCCACATCACAGCAGAAGCAGAGCTGTGCAGTGGCGGAGCGGCCCTGCGGGAACGTGAAAAGAAGCAGCAGAGCTGATGGGACTAACTCAGGAAAGGGGAGGTTTGGGCATTAGTGCAGACACGGAACATTATCAGCCTTTTTTTGTGGGCACTGCTCTTCCCTACACCACCCCTGGGGAATTCACCCTACTCCAGGGCAGGGGGAGAATAAAGCTGGTTTGAATCAGCCTTTGCACCTCTCCAGGCTTGATCTGGAAAGCTGCATGAGACCTGTCAGCATGAGAAGGGAGGTGGCTGGTCTGCAAGAGCCCTGGGACTTCTCCTTGCCCCTAGTTTCTTAGCTAACATCTATAAATAACAAAAGCGGAGGTTTATCAAGTGTCAGATAAATTCCCAGATTTTAGTGAGGCTTTGAGCTCCCATGGTATTGCCCAAGGCAGCCAGCTGCAGGACACCAACGACCTGAGCACAGAGGTTCTGGCTTTGCAAATCAATAGCACTGGGAAAATGGCTACTGGTAAGTTAGACGTGCAGCACACGGTGCTCCGCAAACTGACTTTTGTTATTTATTCTCCCAATTGCTCATTAGAACGGAGGAGAAGCAGCACAACGCCATGAGTCAACGCCCTTTGAGCAACAAGGACCAAACCCTGCCTTCTTAAGGCTGGTACTTCCCATTACAAGCTCCATCTTCAGTGTTGTGAAGCTTCGTCAGACTTGAAACTGTTCAGGCTTAAATCTTCTGTGCTGAATATCTACCCGAAGTTGAACCTTTGAAGGAAATTTCAGCTAAAATAGTGCAGCTGTTGCTGAGAGCAGGGTCTGGACGAAAATATGCCAGTGACATACCTGGCAGCTGGCCACTTTCCAAAGTGCTTCTCAAGAAACTGGTGATGTGATGACGCCCCTGAATACAGCTCTAGCCCCCCGAGAAGATGCTGCTACCCACTCAGCCTGTCCTAGCTGGTCCTACCCTGCAACAGTATCCCCACAGCTCCAGCCTCCACTCACCGGGTTGGGAAGGACTCATGGCCTCCATCAAAGCGTGACAGCATTAGTTGGCCGACACCTGTATGAGGGTTTTTTTTAAGTGGTGCTGAAGAGCAGTGAATAGCCTTGAAAAAGCAGGAGGTGACAAAACCGAGCTCAAACTGGTCAGAAAAACACGATGCTTTAGCATGCCTGAAGTTCTGATATGTGATGAATTTGAATATTTGACTCGGCAACACTGCTGTGATCCTGCTGTAGCAACCCTGTGCATCTCCTGCATTGCTGCAAACCACTGCACCTGCTAACGTGTTAGCAGCTGCTTAAAATTACGCAGGAGTAAAACTGTATACATTCACATACATATGCATGTGTACATCCATGTATCAAGTCCTCCATATATACACTGAGACGTAGCTCACCAGATAGTGTTTCCAAGGAAGCAGCAGGCAGCACTGCCGGCACGTCCAGTGGAGGACCCTCTAAATAAAACCCCAGAGATGGTTTAAAATAAACCTGTTCTTTAAGTACTGAAAGAGCAGACAGCAGAGGTGCACACCACTAAGCCACCCTGGCTTTGCCACTGCTTTGAAAGGAAAAGCAAAAAGCCTTAGCAGGACCGGGACAGCCCTGCACAGGGATGGGATCACCTCCAGGAAGCTTCTCACAGCCACATGTAGAAAGCAGCTGGACAACATTGCCTTTCACCCCTCAAAGAGGCTGGATTCAGGCAAACCTATCTCCCATTTTGCAGTGAGTATCTGTAAAGGTCATAAATATGCTAAAGGAGAGAGTAAGAGGCTTCAGGTTGGGCTGCATGGTATAAGCCCATTTTTTTGGGCACTGAATCTTCCCCCTTCAGTGGGGCTGACGGGCCCCTCCGCCTGGGCGCCCAGCTCCTTCTCCACGCTCCTTCTTCTGCGACTAACGTGAGGGTGTAATTTTCACAGCAGAAATAGAGACTTGCGTGTGTTGTCCTCCCTTCTTCCCACAGGAGGAGAGAAAAGCGCAGCTGGGACTGGATGAGTCACGTCTCAGGAGCCGAGATGGATGGCACCCCCCTACACCCCCACCCCCCAAGGGCTCTGCTGCCCTGTCCGGGTGATGGATGGGGCCGCAGCAGCTCTCCCTGCAGCGGGGATGCTGCCCGGGGTGCTGGCTGGAGCAGGGCTGCATCCCCACCGAGGGGGGAGAGGCCTTGCAGCCTGGCTCTCAGGGCTACAGCAAAGAGCTGCAGGAAGGAAAGAAAAACCTGGAAAGTGAAACTTGTGTTTAAGAGGAACAGAAAAAGAGCACGGAAGGTTAATTGCTTTGGTAGGCGATGGAAACAGTGTTTGGAGCAAGAAACCCACATTCCTAGGAGGGAAACAGTGGAAGTGAAAAAGGATGAGGAACCCAGAATCCCTCTAAAACAGATTTATTACTCCATTTTTGAAGTAAGAAAGCCCAGGATCTAATATGATGCTGACCACCGCCAGGGAAGCCTGGGAGGAGCAAGCTGTGGGAGGTGATCCACATGCCCCGGCACTCAGAGCCCAGTGCTGGGGCAGGAGGAAAAAGTTCTATGGTGGGGATCCATAATCACGTGGGTAACCAGAGACGCTTGACTTTTCAAAGTAGATGTCAGAGCACCAAAATAATTTGTAGATGACACGGAAATGATAAAGTAAAGAATGCAGGGCCAGGATGCAGAGACACCCACACTCCGCTTGCTCTGCTCACGGCTTCACCACACACAGCCCGTCACCTCCGCACACACCAGCTGCCCAGCACGGCCGACACCTCCACCCTGGAGCTATTCCACTGTGTAGAAGAAAGGGTTTGTAGATGATGAAATTATGCCTTATTTTTTCCAGAAACTAGAAGGTAATAGGGCTGGAAACAAGGACAGAAAACAACATATCTTTGGGCAAACAACACCTGGGCAAAGATAATCAAAGATCGTATCTGTTACACAGTTCACATCTTTGACTAGTGCAGGGATGTAAGTTACTCACACGTGCCCACCTTGTTTCTCGTTTTTGGGAGACGCAGCTCAATATCCCAGGGTTCAAGCTGTAGAAATCCAGCAAGTGGCAGCCCTAGAGCCTGTGAGAAGTGTGCTCTGAAGTGACCCTCACTCATTTAAACACTAAATACCGACAGACTACATGCATTGACTTATCACACAGAAGAACTGCAAAACACACAAAAAGCAACCCCCCAGTAGTTTGTAAGAACTAAGACATTCCCACAAATTGTTTTTTCTTCCTGTGGCTTTGTGAGGAAATTAATAATTCTGCTTTTATTTGGCTGGTACGGTGCAGTTCATGCAAAAGCCACATGTTAGATGAAGACTAGGGCAAGAAATACCGAATATTTATTGCACAACTATCCCTCATAATAAACAAACTTTGACTGCAATGAAGAGTTGCAGTGAAACGAGTGGGTGAATTCAGCACCAACAGCCACGTGGCCCGTTGCCACAGGTGGTCCAAACCGGGGACTGCGGCTCTCCGGAGCTCTCGGCCACAACTTGAACAGGTTTAACATAGCGTTAAATAGAGCCTTGGGCCAGACCCATCCTGCAGGCTGGCAGGAGTTGCCTAAATACAGAGGGGCAGATCTTAAGTGCTAAAAGGCTGCAGGCTCAGAGGAAAGGAGGAATGAGGTGGGAGAGGGAACTGTGACATCTGGGTTTACCAGAGGCGACGGCCATGCAGGGGGGTGCAGCCCCCTCCCAGCACTGGCAGGGCATGGTGCCTGCTCCGAGCCGGAGCTGCGCCATGCTGCAGCGCCTGCACAGTGCGCAGCGCTGGTCGTCACACCGGGGCTGCATCTGGCTGTGGAAACAACCCCGCAAAAACAGCGTTAGGTTTTGAGTAGCTCCATTAATTTTAAGATAAAGAGCAGGGAAGAAACTCCTCACGCAGCAGGAAAGCTTCAGTCGGGAAGCACAGGTGGCCTCTCAGAGTCCGTTTTAAGTTGCTGCGTGCCATGTAAAACTGGAAAATAGGCAGCAAAATATATCAGGAGGCACAATCTTGAGTGTGCTAGTGACCTAAGATGTATTTTCCAGGTCTATGATTCAGGAAAAGGACAAAAAAGAAAGTAAAATAGAGCAGCAACAGCTATCAGGAAGTGTGAGTCTGAAAATAGCAGCCAAGTGTCACCTTGATCCACTCCAACAAAGACTTCTGCAACGGTGACAAGTTGCTAGGTGACATCGCCCTGCTATTTTGGGTCCGTGGCATTACGCTGCATGGTGAGCCCCACTGGAGCATCTCCCAGCACCGACCCCTCAGCACAGGGGAGGAAACCACTGCCAACCTGCCAGAGGAACTTCCAACATGGGGACAGCTTTTGAAATTAGAGATTCATGTGTCTTACAAGAAGGATGATTTCCTGTGGATTCAAATATAGATAGCAGCAGATGGAAAGGAATTATTACATCACCCACCCGGCGGTAGCTACATTCCTGCCCAGCACTGCGCAACGCTGGTGCAGGCTGAGCACGCACAGACCTCCCTTCGCACCTCCTGCTGCTCCTCTCGTCACCCGTCAGCTGACTGTCCCACGTTAGACCACAGCAGATACTCAACACAAACAATACCGAGATGCAGGTATGATGCAGAAACAGGAAAGAACTGTTAATTAGAAGAAAAGCTGATCCACAGCAACTTCGTTGATGCCCTCTGCCCCCAGAGAAGATGCTCCGGATACTCATGCATGGCCAGGCGCTGCCTGGAAAGCTGGACAAGGCACTTAGTCTCACTCATAGGGCATCCACACTAGTTTTAAGGCTCACAGATAAAAAATAAGTCTAGTACGCTAGAATAAGCTATTTCACCATCATTAATGTTTTTTTAAAAAAAACCCACAATACAAAATCATGTCACATGCATTGTCATCAGCAACACTCTGAATTACTCTCTATAAATGGAGACTGTGGCACTCGCTGCTAGGAGGCAGACGTAGCCATATACAATTCAAATCGTTAATAGTTGGTTCATTCAAACAACTCCATTAAATCTGGTGGGTTTGCTTTTGCAAGGACAGCACAATCACTGCCAAGAGCTTTGTCACCCTCAAGAAGACTCCAGAACAGTGCAGCAGTGGGTCCTGACAAAACACCATTTAATACCAGACAAAACCAGGTAGTTAAGATTGATAATGGTTGTGCAAGGATTTAGAAAATTTGGCAAATGACATTAAAGTGAGCCTTCCAGGCTCACAGAAACACATGGTTATGTTTAAGTCTGTTTATATGCCCAAAGTTGTTAAAATATAAAAAAACCTCTACACCTGATTCATCCCTGCATCCAGTACCTTGAATTCTGTCTCATTATGCAGCCAGCACACAATTGTAATTAGAGCACTGTAGACTATTGATGGTTTCATTAATTTTTTTTAAAGGTAGTTTTCTGTATTTGTGGGCTTTTTTTTTTTTTTTTTTTTTTTTTAAAACTCTATTGTTCTTGTGCTCTCTCCTTCTGTGCATCGTGTATCTGGTTGGTACTGAATAATCAGTTCCTCCTGGAGGCAGTGACAACTGCAGATGCCTTTCAGCTCACACGATGGCACAGAGCTGCCCAACAATTTCAAAAGCAAGATTTACTGCAAACACATCCTATGAGAGATTTCACCTCAAAAAAAAGTGTTTTATATTCTGAAATTTAGAACCTGAAGCAGAAAAAAAAAGACCCAAAAGGGTGAGATCCTCAGATAATGCACTTCTCCAAATTCCAAAGCTGTGCCAGCTGCATCAACAGATGCGGTGCAATAGTTTTAATAAGAGGAAAGAGGATGATGAGGTGCTAGAGGTGCACTGCAACATTGCTTACAATGCAACTTCATTTGCAGTGCGTAAAGCAACCCCACGTCAAAGTCTTACTGACATGAACATGCATGTTATATCTCCCTTATTTTCTTCTTGAACTGAAGATAAAAATGAGACTAATGAATTGCTTCCCACTATATCATGCAAGGGCTGAAAAATAGCTCACTGGCAGGCCCTAACACAACTGTGAGTTTGTGGTCCCAGAAACCAGGAGGGAAGATTTCAGACAGGCTTCTCCCCAGGGTCAGTCTCCTCCACTGACTCAGAGCTTGCTTCTGTTTGCCTTTTCCTATCTGAACTCCAGATCCACTTATTATCTTTCTTGTTCTGTCTAAAAATAAGTCAAACATCTCCGTTTGTGTGCCTAAATAGCCCACTGCTGTAATTTCTCGCCTTCTGAAATTACAGGTCAAAACTCACTTTTCATTTTTTTTTTCCCCTCCCATTACCAGATCTTTATATGCTGGCATACGTGGCACACTGCTTCCTGCTCTCTTCTTTCTAACTAGGCTCAGATTAATTTACAAGTGATAGCTTTTTCTTGATTACAATGTTAAAGCCTTTCTTTCTTCACAAATTAAAACCAAGATGATAGATCTTCTTTCTGGATGGTGGCTTTGATGTTACAAAAATAGCTTTTGATCTGCATGGAGGATAATAGAAATTTTAATACCTATTTAATGAATTGTTTTCATGTCAGACTGAGTCATGATTGGGGTTTTTGTTTTGTGAGGTTGTTTTTAATGGAAGTGAAGGAGGACTAGGAAGCTTCCAGTGAAACTACATGTTAACTGTGCTAGTACCAGTGTACATGCTTAAAAAAACCAAACCAACAAAACCAAACCAAGATGTTTTGCTTCAGAGGGCAAAAGCAGGCTAATGAGCAAGTGAAATAATATCACTCGACGGTTTACAGATACCAAATGAAGAGCCCCTGATGGCAGACCCACCATCTGCTACAGCCGCTTAGTGACCCCACCTGGCAAGAGAACTTGGGACCAGAAACATGCATCTGCCTGCAAAAAATCCGTGTTGGCCCCTTGTCCTGGCTTTCACAAGGCTATTAAAGCATTTCCAACTCACTGCTTACAGTGTACTGACAGTTACACACAGCAGCGTGGTCTGGGGGAGTGCTACACATCCTGCATTACCCTCAGCATGGCTTGCACTCACATGTAACCCAACAGCACTTTCAGATTTATCAGAAGCAGCCAAAATTTCTCAGCAAAGCTTCAGCTGGAAATCCCAAGATCACACGGAATTCTGTGACTCAGGGAGAGACTGGATTTGAGTAGGGGAAAATAAAGGATGTTGTGTGGAAGACATATAGGTCCCCCCAGTACTTCTACTACAAATACAAGCTTTCTGGATCAGCGTTTTACAGCACCATTGCTTTTCCCAGAAACCCTAGACTGGCATGACAGTGCACTCTGCCCAACAGGTTGCTGATTCAGGTATGAATAAAGACACAACGTAGTCAAGTCTGAAGCATTAAGTAACCTGTTCTCTGGAGCTCACAGAAAGCTCATTTGGAGACTTAACACCAACAGCAAATTTGTCATCTGCAGAGTGAACTGGGAGTTTTCCCCCCCAGTTCAACACTTACCATCTTAAACTGCTCGTTGATGAAATTCCGTTGTCCCTCATGTAGCTAATTTGGGTTTGTCTCTCCAAACTGTAACCTGTGCTCCCAGCCCAGGCGGCTGGGGAGTTCTTCCTGCCCTTGCCCCATGGGTGGGACCCTGCGGCTTGTGCTGTGTATGCATCAATTCAGCAAGTCACAGGCTGTCACGCTCTATCCCTGCTCACACACTGCTAGACCCCTCAGAAAGGTCGCAAGAGGCAGGACATTCCTCCACACCAGTCTTGGCAAGACTCAGATTATTTCTGTTTTAGATGAAGAGTATCCCTAAAGCCACACTGTTTAGTCTCTACATGCTGTATCTCCCAAGGAGGGAGCCGTACCAAGTGCTCGGTGGCATGTCTGGTAACATCTGCAGGATAAACCCCTGGAAGGTTTCTATGTGATGAACATCCAGAACTAACCAAGATGACTAGTGCACGCAAAATGCTGCAAGAGGGTCTACTGGTTGCCGTGTGCACTAACAGCAGCACTGCCTCTGGCCTTCCACTGGTCACACGTATTTGCAAAAACACAGTAAGCAGAGAAGTTGCAGAGGGGAAGGAAAGGAAGAAGCCAGTGGAAAAGACAAACTGTAGCAGTTGGAAATGCTTGAAGTTACAGATTCTGGAAAGAAAAGAAAAAGCCCTCTCTCCTCCCAGGAACCCAGCTTCACATCCTTCAATAGTGAAAAATCAAAACCTTTTTAAGACTCTACCACAGGGGAAAAAGAAGGAACAACAGCTGCTAATCCTCCCTGACCCTCACTGTGCTTTGCCTCAGCTTGTGTCTGCACAACACTACTATCATCTATCGCTTTCCAAAAATAGTGTTCGTTTCCTGTATTTTTGTAATACTATTCCCTGGCACCACAAATACTACCTTTTGTCTTTCTTTTCTCCTCTTCTCAATTTAACGTACCAGTATAGTTTCTTTCTATAACAACGGCACATTTTATAATGAAAAAGACCACCTAACCACTGAGTTAAGTGCTATTGAATCTTTATCTCTTCAGATAAGTCTTGTGCTATAGCAAAGTGAGTCATTCGAATGATTTAAAGACTTACACATTTATGAAAGTTATAAAACGTTTCTCACATGGTGTAGGAAGAGTAATAAAACCACACTGCACCCAGAGGCACAAAACAACCCAGCTACCTGTCAGTCATCATGCAGGGAGCTGTGCTCCCCTTCTGCACCCCTCCTACAGCGTCAGCTTGCCTTTTGAGCTCATAACAACCCCTGCAAATCCATTTTGGGAGGTTCAGTCTCTTTTGAACAGTCCTTTCACACCTATACAGTGCTTGCTGTGGCAGTGAAGTTACTGCCAATTTACACTGGACTGCTCTGCACAAAGAAGCAGATGCTCCATGACTCATGCAGTGCTTACAGACACAAGTTATGGATAACAACACTATAATTAACAATACCAAATGTCATCTCCAAAATTCAAACATGCAGATGTTTATGCCCATGACATATGACTGTGTTAATTTAGGAGGCAGTGTCTGCTCCTAGGAGCAGCCTTTAATTAACACCTTGCAAGCCTCCAGTACTGTTGACCACAGCATGGTTTCCCCCTCTCTGCAAACCATACAGATGTAGACCATGCAGGACTCCTACACACTGCAGTGGCGAAGAAGGTAGCAAACTCCTGCCCTGATTGCAAACTCCATGGGAAATAAAGTAACATCTACAAAGAACTGAATGCAATGCGATTTAAAAAAAAAAAAAGATATGCTGATTTTCATCTATCACGTGAATGACTTAGTGAATTTGAGTGTCAGAAAAGGCCAAACATTCAGAAAAGACAGACAACTAACTCCAGCCTTGAAAAAAAACAGAAAGGGGGTGTGTGGGTGATGAGCAATGTCAGCACTGCTAAAAGCTAAATCCCCCCGAGCAAACAGTCCTAGTCCAGCTAAGAGATGCAGTGTGATACAAACTGTAGTAAGCAGCAGTACACATTGGTCCTTGCCTAGAAGGGCTTCGAAGTGCTCACAGGCAGAAGTATTCTACTAAAGCTTTAATTGTCACATAGAGATGGCCAGGGGATTTGGGGATCACATGCAAAACCCTAAGATGCAGGAGGAACTGCAGCTGGAATTTCCCCATGGTGACAAGGTCAGAATTGCCACAGAATCTGTGTTTCCTATCGCCAGGCAAGACATTGCGTTAGTCCCTCTGGAAGACTGCGCCTCCAGCAGCTACTGGCACAGGTTCAGCAGCACGGCAAAGGGCTGAGTGCCACCTGCTGGGCTGCTTCACCCGCTCCCTCCTGCTGCGGCTGGATTCCCCGACATCTCTCAAATGCAGGTAGCCCAACCCTCCTTAGACTCTTGTCTCAGGCACCATCGCCAGGTAAGATGACATAGCAGCAACATTTCAGTTACAGGCTAGGTTTAAGTCCTTACAAAAGGAGCCTGGCGGGTCATGAAGCTGCCTGAAGGGGCCCTGCCTTGAGCAGCCAGTGATGTGACTGACAGGCTGATGGGAAGGGACTGCTGCAGCTGCACAGCAACCCAAGCATCAGCCCAGATCAGAGCAGGTACCTGCAAACCAGAGTGGTTCTGTAAAAGGCACTACTGCACGTGGCCTGGGCAGCTGTGGATAAAGACATTGAAAACACCGTTAGTCAGTGAATATTAGTGACCACTATAACGCTGGTTACATGTCAATTGGTGAACAGAGTAATAGGGAAGCAGCAGCTCAGGTTCTCTGTATTTTCAGGTGCTGGAAGGCTGTGCCCCACCATACTGCGGCTATCTGATCAGTATAAATCATGTTTTATTGCCTGCTACACTGTCTGCATATAGAAGCCTAGCGTCTCAGTGCGACAGCCAAGAATCTAGAGCTAGCCAGAGAGACTGACCTTGGAAGAAAATCCAAAACCAGTGTCTGTGAGGCCCTGAAGGGGCTTCACAAAACCTCAGAGTTAGCAGGTCATAAAAGTGATAGAAAAGAAAAAAAAAAATCTAAACCACTGAAATTTAGTTGGACAAACAGGCAGAGTAAAAAAGTTAATAGAAAAAATTTATTGCTTAAAACTGTCTCTGGCCATGTTAACGTCAGTAGGAGGTTCCCACCAGATCAGTCTGCCAGCTCATCTCTCACCAGCACAGGGAATCGCCTGCCTCCCTCACAGAGCTGTGTGTATATCGCCCGATACAGCTGAGCTGCAGAGGTCTCCGGGTAGAGCCTGGACTCCAGGACAGGCAGGAGTTCTGCCATCATGACCTGAGCAGGAGCAAAGAAGACACGTCACCAGAGCCAGCATGCACTTTCAGAATTACATGAAATGAAGCAGCTGCATAAAAAGTCAAATCTAACCAGAGCAGTATGACTAATAACATGCTAATTGATAGACAGATACTTTCTTTTGTCATATTTAACAAAGGCAGAGTTGTTCATCCTCTGCTCATCAAGTACACCAGCAGCCACCCAGTGCAGTGAGATAAACAGCAGTGCTTTGCCTCTGCTGCAAAGATGGCCCAGTGCTGGGATGACATCTGTTGCAAGAAGCTGATGTTGATTCAAGATCTCTGCAACCACACAGCGAGGTGCTTACTCACCCAATGGTAAATTGAAAGGTAAGTTCAACCCTCATGACTGTTCTTGTCACCTCCCAGCTGGGCCATATTAATCCAAGAGAGACAATAAGTGGCCAACTCCAGCCCAAACGGAACAAAGCTGCATGCCCCCCCAGCAGCACAGGCTACAGAGGATGCTAAAGCTGTCCAACACTCCCCAACCTGGCCTCTGGTCTATTAAGCCTAGCTTGTGATCTCAGTCCACGCTGTGAAACAACCCACTGGCCTGCTGCAACATCATGAACAGCTCAAAGCTCTGGGACTATGACTGTGACTGATAAACTCTGCACAGGTCATCTTCCAAAGGACAGAAGTTAGCCTTTAGTGCCTCACTCTTGAATTAATGCTCAGAAGGAGATTTTGCCTGGGATTTTTTTTTTTTTTAGCTGGCATCAGCTAATGGAAGTCTGAGCAGTTTGCACATTAAAAACCCACAGAGCCTACTGTGCACACTGCCTTCCCAGAAGACGACCGGATAACAAACTGCATGTGCTAGTCACCTCCCTCAAAGCATTTTTCAGTGGTGGAAATAAAGGAAGACCCAAACAGAACAGAGT
The DNA here is from genome assembly GCF_963210335.1 of Falco punctatus. Taxonomy (NCBI): domain Eukaryota; kingdom Metazoa; phylum Chordata; class Aves; order Falconiformes; family Falconidae; genus Falco; species Falco punctatus. Next base: position 37,535,895 of record NC_137583.1, on the reverse strand, counting down.
ATCTGCAGGGGGTTTCCTTTCCTGTTCTCTACAAGTCTCTGCACAGAGACACAGAAACACGACACAGCCACTAATCTCTAGTAAGAGTCAAGAGCTGCAGACATGAAAGCTACCTAAGGGGAAAGCTGACACATGAAGGAGCACTACATTGCTCTGCTTCCTAAGAGAGACACCATTCTCTTTTTCATCTGCCTGGTCTACTCCCAATGCATAAGAATAGAGGAAACAGGCCTTCACCAGCAGAGACAGGCTAAGAGCTACCAGGACTTTCTATGATTCTTGGCATTCCTCCATGGAAAGGCAATGGACAGGCCTGGCCCACAAATACATACATCCTTTTCTCAGGGTATTTATTTGGTACCAAGCCCATTCACTTCACCTGACCCTAGAATCTCATCCTGCACACTGCACAGAGCTGCTTCAGGGACTCAGAGCTCACCCAGTACAAAGCACCTATTTAGATACAAGCGCAGAGGAAATGGAGTCAGTTGACAAAGCATCAGGCTTCAGTTACTACTGCATTTTGCGGAGATAAAAATAAAAAACATCATAACCCATAATTCAGGATTATAGTGCTAAAGTCCCATTTGAAGACAGGCTGCAATCTATCTTTAGCCACCGGGAGGAGTGTGGCCAGTTATGAATAACTCTCCTGTGGCTTACAGAAAAAATTACTTCTCCAAAGCCTCTATCATTCAGGTCAATGGCAAAGGTTACGTCAAAGGAGTAGACATGACTTCACACACCTTCTCTGCCCTTTGCTGCTGTTCATTGAGGAGAGCAAACTATCCCTGTGCAGCAAGCACTCTGCTCAGACTGGTGGAGAGACTGACCTCCTACTGTGTTCTTACAGGCAGTCTCTCAGAATGGTAAACATTAAGATTAGCAGCACAGTGGTTTGAGATTTAAAAGGAAAGCAAAAGAAAGCAGAGGAGTTCACTAGGCAGTGGTCATGTAGCAGAGAATAAGAGCGCAGGTGCCCTAATGGGACTGTAAAGACCTGCCAAAAAAGGGTCTTCAGGCACTACCAACAACATCCTCCGCTGCCAAACTCTGAAAGAGTAGCTAAGAAAAAAAAAAACAACACAAAACCAGGAAAGAGTCCTTTAAATGCCTGACTGTACTCTAGCCTTAACAGAAAAACATACATCTATTCATCTACAAAGCAAGCAAGGCACTGATGGGACTTGAACACGAGACACAAACATAGAAACATCACTGGGAAAGCTTGCTGCACTGCTTCCCCCCCACCAAGACCACATATACCAGCTGTTGTTCCACAGTTGCCCTTTTCCTTCTCTACTCCAGAAGCACTAACACTTTTTAAGACTCACCTTTTGTAAGGCAATTTCTTGGTGCAGCATTGAGACTTTTAGCTTCAAGGCAAACAGGTCCCTCAGCTCCTGGAAACTGGAGTAGCAAAGGAGAGGCACAGCCAGCATGCCTGCACTGTCACACATCTGCCCCCTGGGAGGAATACAGGCTGGGGAGCAGCTTCCAGCATCCCCAGTGCAGTCTGGGCACAGGCTCATCTGGGACTCCACAGCTGCCAGAGTGGAAGAATTGGCAGGAGACAAAAATATACAAGTTAAATCTGTACTTGCAGAATTTGTGATCTACTTGCTGTTCCTAAAAGTGAATGACTAATGACATTGTATTAGTCAGGGTAAGCTCCTCACACATGGCACAATCAGGACATCTTGAGCTACAGCATGCAGTCTTCCCTATCTCTCAACAGTTCCCTCACTGGCTCTCCTGAACAGCAGCAGTTAAAGTCCCAAGCCTCTCCTGAACACAGATGGTGACAAACAGATACCGTGGCTTTGTTTGCCACCAGAAAATTTTTACTTGTTATATCACCATTAAAAACAACCAGGAGAAAAATTACATTGATCCACACTTTCTGCACACAGATGGCAAACTACTGTTCAAGCACAGCTGGCCACATTCATACCTGACTACAAAACCAGGGACTGGCTCACCTGTTCGCAGAAGCTGCAGCTTATGCAGACACTGGGAAACTGTGGTTTGCAAACTCTCCAAGGTTAGAAGGCTTTCATACTCTCTTTGCAGAGTGGGATGGTCTAGAAGACAAGCAGAGGAAAACCAGCAGGCATGAGCATACTGAAACCTTCCTCCTGAATACCAGTTTCTAGAGTGGCCTCGGGTTCACAAGCCCTCATTTTAGGCAGAGAATGTTCCTGTCCCTCACGTCCAGCACACACCAACACCACATGGAAACGGAGCCCACTGAAATCATCCTTATTCCACCTTCTGTCCCCTCCATCCCCCTTTTTTCCTCCTTACCTGCAGACTCAGCTTCCACATGCTGACTCAGAAGGGCGGGGATGTCCTGGAGGACCTTTAACTCCTCCTCTATTTCTGCAGGACTGAAGGCAGGCATCGGGGAACAAAACTCAAACAGCAGCAGCTTAAGGAAGGTTTCACACCACCAGCTCTGTGCACTACCCTGAGTCCCGGGCCAGGCTAGCTGGAATCGGGGGCTGCAGAAGAGGGCAAGCAGCCTGTGAAGTGGCATTGCAGGGGAAAGGCAAGGACAGCACAGCTGTGTATGGCATGTTTGCCTTGTGGCCTTGTTTGTCTGGATCAACAATTTTATGACTGCTGAAGAGCTGCACTATGGCAAAAATACCAATTCCTAGAGACCCAGCTTGAACCCCTGTTATTGGAGGCATAACTCTCGCCAGATGGGAGCACACTGCAGAGCGGCTGCACCCAGTGCCTGCTGTACCGTACCACGTGCTTGTGGAAGGGCATGGCAAGCTGAGAAAGGATACAGTTGTCTGGATCCCCTCTATAAAACGGTTCCTTGCAGCTGCTGCTTCGACACTTGTTTGGCAGAGATGACATCTCTTCCATGCCCTGAAAATTCAAAAGGGACAGGAGCTGGAGAAGTTATGCTCCATTGTATGCAGGCTCACACTGAGCCACAATGTGTGACACTCCAATATGCCAGTGCTTCAAATACAAGCATCTTCCTCTCCCCTCTCTTTCACAGGTTATTTGCTAGCTGTTCCCCCCTCATTTTTGAAGCTGGTATTAGACCAATAAGGACACCTGCAGAAAGCATGAGACACTGCAAAACACCTGTTATTTTTCTCAACTTGTTTTGACAGGAAGGATTTACAGCCATCAGAAAACGGACGACACATTTCTATAAGCAGGATGCAAACTTGCAGCACCTCACTAGTTTTGTTGCATCACCCTACCTACGTTTTTATCCCACAGGGAGCAACAAATTTTCCCTTCCTTTCTTGAGGGGTAAGCTATGTGCATTTCTGTACATTTACTCTGTTAGTAAATATGTACAGAAAGAAGAGCAGACAGGACAAATTCTCACCCTAGTCTTTACCACAGTGATTCCTTCATATGCCAAACTTCTTCAAGACTCTCCTTTAATCCTTTTTTTTTTTTTTTAATTTTTATACAAAGTGGCATGTTTGGCAAGAATCATGACAGCAGCATGCCAGTATCAGGGTCACAAAAATATAGAGGTTTAAGGACAGACAACATCATGAGTAAGCTGATCAGGCCCTTGTCCAGTTCTTAAAAGGAAGTGTTACACAAATGATACCACTACCAGAGCAGCGCATTTCACTTACAGAATTCAACATTCCCACCGATGCAGAACCCATAACATCCTTTATTTAAAGGACTGCTTTAAAGAGCCAGAGCATCTCAGCCAGTCTCCCAAAACCTGCCGCAATAAGTGAGCGCCATCAGGAAGAAGTTTAAAATAGCTACACAGTGCATGACTGTCTAACCCAAGCGTGCTTGTGCCTTCTCTCCATCCAAACGGATCTTTTAAATCATGATAGAAACTGCAGTTTTCAGAAACACATTATGCAAAGAAATAGCAAGGTTAATGGAATAGAAAAGAACAGAAGTTATCAGGCAAGATACATTCTCTCTATAAGGGATCTTTACAGCAAAGGTTATTTTCAATCTGTCACTGAGTTGGAAGTAACAGTGAAGAGTGTAAAATTACATCAGAGTGATTAGAATACCGAAAGGCTCAATTTACAAGTGAAAATTAAGGGAATCATGTCTTTACAACTTGCTGAAGGGCAAGTACAAATTGGCGTCTGACAAATGACAGTTCCCAAGAGGAGGAGGAATTCTTGAGGGTAGCACAAGGACCTATAGCTAGATTTAAGATAGGGTTTAAGCAAAATATCTGTAAAAAACACATAATGAGAAATCTGCTGAATTATGGCAAGATTTCTCAAAGGAAATGGGGGGAAACTCTTCCAGAGGGCTGGGGAATGGACTAAAGCACCAAGTTCACCAGAAACTCATCCACCCGCACCATCAGTGCAGTAACATTGTAATTGGCTCTATTTAAGAGTTCATCAGCAGGAATCAGCTTCAAACTAACACAGCCATGGTGCTTCCAAGCTAGAGAGGTGCCCCAGCAGGAGCAGTTCAGGTCAGCAACTGGTTGGGAAACTTTCATTGCACAGGATATACAGGCACACACCCCACAGGGTCTCCTGCCTTCAACAAGTATACAGTATCAGCAGAGACTTCTGCAGCACTGCTAAATCCACAACTACAGCACTCCAGTACTTTCACAACTCAGGATTAACAGGGATTGGCACTCTGAAAACAAAAGTAACATCAGTGATTAGAGTAACATGAAAACATACTCAGAAACAGCTTCGCAGAGACACACTGTATCAGACCACTCCTGCCCTGAGTTCAGGCCCCACACGCGGTGGGGTCAGTGCCTCTTCCCTGTGACCCATACAGCAGTCAGGTCTCCCCTGTCTGACCCCCCTCTCACAGCTCTTAAGTAAAGGGAAGTTCTGGACTGGACTAATCAGGCTGGGCTTACCTGGAATTCCTGGAATAGGCTTTCCTGTAGGGAAGAGGTAGCTTCAGCTGGCATCTGCAAAACAAGAGAAGCATCAATCCTGACTGACTGAGAGCAGCAGAACTATGTCTTCAAACACAGAAAATGACATTTTGTCTAAATTTGGAATTAATTTAGCTCTAATAGAAGATGTCAGCAACCCTGGAGATTGAATCCACCACTGCCTTCAGCCTGTCCTCAAGGAAGGAGGATCAGTCATTTCCACAAGCGTCACTGAGCTGACTTGGGAGAGAGCTCCTGCACCTCACCGCCAGCCATCAGAGTTCATCCAAGGTGAGAAGCTGGGAACAAAGCCCTGACAAGGCAGAGTACAAACATGGAAACAACACGTTCAGGGAAGCTGATCAATACAGACACGAGCATAAGCAGATCACCCCAGCTCTATTGCCATACCTAAGCATGACAATGCAACTTTGCTTAGCACCTTATGACACTCAAAGAAATGGGAAAGAGACATTTCAGTTTCCACTGGGAATATGTATCTTAACCCTGAAGCAGAATAATCCCTAACTTGTTATTGCAAAAATATGTGGGTTGGCAGTTATAGTCAGTCACATGGAGACTATGAACGCAAGACCACAGTTGGTATTTTAAGTAAATAAGCATTTGAATCCAGATTCCTGTTCCTCCAGCAACTGTCACTCAGCATTCTGTGTCCATTCCAACACCACAATACAGTGATAATTTCCTCCCTGCACAGACACAAGAGTTGGGTTGTGGCAGCTGAGAACTATTTCTCAACATTTTCCAGGGACAGGCAGGCAAGCATCAGATATGAACATCACTGTGTCTTTAAGCAAATACACAGAAAAGAATATAGAAGTTATTTAAACAGGGCAGACTAGTCTGAATGCAAAGCCAGTCTTCTAAGTATTATTTTACCACTTTTCCACACAGAATCTCAGTAACATCCACTTAATAAATCTTCTTACAGCAAACACTTGAAACAACTGCATTCTAGTTAATAGTGATCTGTGTAGTTACATGGGCAGCATCTTACAAATTGAAGGGAACAGTATTAAACCCAGATGCCATCTTTCCAAACAGCATTGAGGGGGGGAGTATATAATATGCACTGCATATTATCATTGTGTAAAAAAAAAAAAAAATAAAATTCAGTAAGCTATAATAGGAAGTGCACTCAAAGGAAAACTAAGGCTCAAAAAGCTGTACAGAAACAGCTTTCCAAAACAGTCATGGGGCCTATGAAATATCAAAAGTCTTAATTAAAAGCCTTTCAGTCCCACCCATCCAAGAGTAAGCCCTTAAAATAAAAACACTTTTTCAATCACAATAGAGGCTCTAAAACTGTAAAGGAACCTTCTTCTTGAGAAGAATCTGAGCAGCAGTGAAACAAAGCTAGGTCCTACAGAGCAGTAGGAGAGACCAGACTTTACAGGTCCGCTAGTCAGCGTCAAGCGGAATAAGACAGAGGTGCCCATCTCTCAGTACTTACCCCTTTTCTTGCAGGGTGACTGTCCGAGGTGAGGTGCTCCTTCCCAACGCACTTTCAGCTGTAGGGTCCTCCTTTTTGCTGGGCTCTTGCAGGAAACCACAACTTTTCTTCCCTGCATCAAATAACCGCTGGCCAACAGCTACAGAGTTCTTTCCCCCAGCTGAATCCCCTACAGCAAAGCTTTGCTGCTCATTCTGGACAGATCTGGACAAGCCAGGTGTCTTTTGGCATTCAGCTGGAGCACAGACGTCTCTGTCACCGGCACTGACTACTGTCCTATGACTCCTTCCTTGTTTGCAATGCACCCTTTTTGAGGAGCTGCTCCCAGTTGTCCTGGGACCTTGAGAAACACATTTGGCTGGGGCCTTCCTTTGCAGTTTTTTCACATCTAGGTCAGTCCTATAAGGAGCTCTTAGCTGGTATAGAGAGGGTTTCTTCAAAGAGGCAGGCTTTTTGCTTACAGCTCTCACCTTTGTGCTCTCAGAAACATCCTCAACAGGTACAGGCACTTGCTGCTTTTCATCATTTTTGGAAGCAGGTCCCTCACCTACAGATTTCTCTCCTGTAGCTCCCTGGACCTCTAATGGAGTTTTCAAGATGCTTTTCCTGACTTTCAGTGCCTTCTCTAAGGCCTTGTTTAGCAGTTCCAGCTCCTCCAGCTCCTTGGGTGAAGGCCTGTTCTCTGCAAGAGGAGAAGACTTATTAGAAGGTCCAAGCCTGGATCTTCCCCACGTATCTCTAAACTAACTTGCTTTTCCAGGTGCCACAGAAGGAAAGCTGAACCCACTGAATGGTGCAGTGGGTATTTTGGCCATACTCCCACAAAACTATAGGATGCAGGCAGGCTTGCAAAAAGCCTTGAAAGCCCAGGGTGAATGTGAGTCACAAGAGGAGCCAGTTCTCCCGAGTCAACCACTCCTTGGTCAACAAGTGACAGTCACCACACCTCAGTCAGGCCTGCAGACACTTCATCACTGGCTTTGGCTACCATGGCACAAACCCAAGCAAACGCCAAGGAGGAAAGTGGGAGGAAAAAAGTAGAGGGGGGCTTCAAGTCGCTGCAGAGCACGGGAAGTGCTTCTGCCCCCGGAGCCGGCTCACCCCCGGGCAGGCCCAGGGCCCGTGTGACGAGGAGCCAGCAGGCCGGGTGGGGAGCGCTCACCGTGTCCGCCGCTGGAGTCGGTGCCTGGCTGCGACCCCTCCTCTTCCTCGCTGCCCCTACGGGGGGAGAAACAGGGCGCCGAGGGCCAGCATTGCCGCCCGCCGCCGGGCTCGGCCTCCCCCGCCGCCTCCGGGGCGGCTGCGGGGACACAAGGCCCGCCGGCCGCTCCCCGGCCCAGGGCCTCCCTACGCAGCCCGCAGGCAGGGGCCGGGCCCACACTCACCAGTGCCGCAGGAGGTCCCGGCTCCGCGCCACCCGCCCCTCCAGCTCCCGCCGCCGCTCCGCGCCTTCGCCCAGCGCCGCCGCCAGCGCCGCCGCCAACCTGCAAGGCCCAGCACCGTCAGCGACCCGCCGAGGCTTGCAGTAGGCCCGGCCCCCGCCGCCGCCCGCGCTCACCGCCGGCCGCTGCCCGCAGGCAGCATGGGCCGCCGCCGCCCGGCCTGGCCGGGTCCTGCCCGTTGCAGCGGGCCGCTCTGCGCGCCGCCGCCCGCGCCGGCTCCTTATCGCCCTGCCAGGACCTGCGGGGCGGCGCGCGGCCCTGCGCGCGGCCGGGAGGCTGCTGAGGAGAAAGGGCGGGAGCGGCCCCGCGGCTGGGGGACTCCGGCAGCCCGCTCCGCCCGCCGCCCTGGGCTTTGGGGGCCGTAGCACCGGGCTTTGGGGTATTTTGTGCCCGCCCTGGGGCGGGCGGCCGAATGCCGGAGGCGCCTAGCCCTGGAGAAACCGTTTTTTTCCTCAGGTGGGTTCAGCGCTTCCCTCTCACCCCCTCTGAGGGGCGCTGGCCAGCCCCCGGGAGGGCTGGAGCACCGTCTGCAGAGCAGGCCCGCCCCGGCGGGCTCCTGTACCCGCCCTCTCCTCGGAGTCGGAGCCTAAGTGAGGTTTTGTTTCTGTCAGTCTTTCTCCTCAGAGTCGGAGCCTAAGTGAGGTTTTGTTTCTGTCAGTCTTCGCTGCGGCTGGCCGCTGAGGTAGAGCCACGGACGGGGTCCTGGTGGGGCTCCCCAGGTGTGCTGGGCTGGTGCAGGGAGGACCAACAGCCAGCACCCCAGCAGAGACACCGCACTGCTAGTGACTTCTGCTGCCCCTGGCTTGCCATCAGCAAAGAGGCAAATTTGTGGTTTTTTTAATAAAGAGAGGAAGCTGCCTAGTTTATAATGCAATCTCTGTGAATAGCTGAATGCTGCTGGGATCCTGTCAGGAATACAGCTGTTGCTGTGGAGGGGCACACTGTGCAGTGCAGTTCTCCAGAAGTGCCCCATATCTGGCACTTTGGTACCTGTTCCAGGCAGCTGAGGTGCAGGAATCCAGTCCACCCCCCCTCGCACAGTGGAATAAAAAAATAACAAAAACTTAGAAAGTGCAAAAGAAGTGGCTCTTTGCCTTTGAGGGCTGAATTTTCGGGCTATGTTCGTGATTTCTCTGTAACCACATGACTACAGACTCTTCTAAAGAGGAAAAGGTGAGAATTCCAGGTGACTCATGCAGACAGGACTTTAAAACCCTTTATAAAACATTGCAAATGTATCCATAAAATCATAGAATTGATTATACCGTGCATTGTGGGCTTCCACAGTCAGCATCACAACATACTTCCAGGTGTAAGTTGCACATTTGGCATGTGCAAAGAATGATTTTTCTTCCTACAGACTTTGCAACAGAACCTGAAAATGAGGCTGGCTTCTTCCTGCTGTGTGTCTTGCAAATAAGTGTGAGTTTACTGTCAAAACACTATTAACAATTCTGCTTTTGAGGCACAAGCCAAGACAGAGCCCAGCCTGCTCTTCCATGGCTAAGTGGGCTCATCAGGGCTAACAGGAATATCAAACACTCAGAAAATAATTTAATCAGCAAAGTCAACAGCTGTAATGCTGTGAGCCCCCCTGGGGAGCACAGCAGCAGGACAAGAAGGGCTTGCTTTCAGACAGCTGCTTCTCTAAGTAGACTGCCTTTTCCTTCTGCAAGGCTCCTGGTAGATTTACTTGTTTGACAAATGGCGGCTTGACTCAGAATATCCAGATTTGCTACAATTTGTGCTTCGGAGAAAACAAATGGTCCCTAAGATATTTTTGGCTGAATAGATTGCTTCATGTCGACTCCAAGTGTGTGAAGCTTCTTGTGTTTCCCTTCTTTTGGCAGATCTATTGCCCTGGTTTTCTTCTGGTAAGGTTTAAAAGTCGGTCTCAGCTGGGGCGTCCAAAAAGGATGCAGCCTAATACTGCCTGGTGACAGCACAGGGTGGTTTGCTGCTGGATGGGAATTGCCACACAGATGCAGTTTTACTTGAACTCAGCAGAGGGCCGAGTGCTGCTGCAGCTGCCAGCATCTCCCGGTGCTCTGGAGGAACACAGCCTGGAAAATGAGAGGTATGGATCTCATTAGGCACCTGGATGCTGTTGACATTTAAGCAATTAAAAACAACCAAAAAGGGGCTCAGACTGCTATAATCCAGGAAAGTCACCTGACACCCGCTGGAGCAGCGCTGTGCTACTGCCACTACTTTTGCATCAAGTCTCTGAGGTTTAGAAGTGCTAAAAAAGGAAGACCCTCAAAACCCAAGAAACGCTCTGTTTGTGTGTGAACCAGGAATGCCGCCCCTCCCGACCCCTCTGGCTTTGTGCAGGCGATAAGATTCCTACTAATGGATAAGAAAGCTTTAATGGAGGTCTGTTGTCATTAACCTGCTCTTTTCTGGGAAGAAGAAGGACAGATGACGGTTTGCATGTTGTCTCTGAGTCAAGATCAAGGTTACACAAGTGCTGCCGCCACCACAAAATCAGGAGGGGCAGCATGCCTGAAGATGGAGAGAGCAAGACTGTAACTGCCCCCTCTAGCTGCAGCGAGCACTGCGCCAGTTAAGCTTCGGACTGAAACCATGGTGCAAGAGTTGGAGTGAGGTGATAATTAGCATGTGGATAGCAGAAACTTTCGGACAGAGATAAAATCACTCCACTGCTGAAGCTTGTGGCTCAAAACATACCTAGATTTGACAGCCTAGCTGCTGTAACAGCTCCCTCCCTGCAGTGGACAATCCCTCTCCATTCCCACCCATGCCTCCACAGGGGCTCCTGCCACCTCACTTTCTGGCCAGTCTTGCAACAGGACAGCTGCTGGGTAAATCAGTTTGTACCTTCTCTTGTGGGTGGTTGGCTTTCCAGTGGATCATCTGGCAAACCCAGCTGAGGAAAAAGTCCAGGGTATTTGTATCTGATTCTTTCCACTGACAGCAGCTCCTGCCAGAAGGGATAAATGCTGCAAAGAGCTGTATTCTGTTTGCATAGCAGTGAGCCCTGGCCCAATACAGACTTGATCTGTTGGCACGGAAGACATTTATGCCAGGGACTGGATTTTAAGCTAACACAGTCTGGACTACAGTTCTACTTCATGACATTGCTTGCTGGGAAAATGCTGGGTATCATGACATGGCACACATGCTAAGTACATTTTAAATGGTGCAAATTACCACTTAAAGATTTATTTACAAAGTATATATAGGTTAAAATACCCGTGCAATTTACAAGTGGCAGCTGCTGGTAGTCACAGCTCTGACACCAGTTATTTTCAGTATCTGCAGTGATGAGGCATTTCGCATAGATGAGATGTAGGGGAAGTTACTGTCAGCACTTGTGGCTTAGGTTGGCAGGTGCCAGGTGATATTCTGCAATCCATATTTATTTTTTACTGAGACCCCAACTGTCAAATACCTGTAGGCTAATAAAAATAGCTGTCCAGCCACTTGAATCTCCTGCTGGGTGCCTAAAGCTTTTTGAAAACCCTGCCCATAGTCTATCATGACAGGACTCCCTAGGGTAAAATTCAAGTAGGCATCACCTTTTGATGAACACCAAGAAGAAAAAAAAAGAAGCAGGAGATAAACTTCATCACTAATAAACCTACCCACACTTTATTGTATTACACAAGCTGTGCTCCTCCTGTGTGCTGCCCATGCAGATCAGTACTATCTGTGGAGCTGACACAGGAAAATCCTCCGTGTATCAACCAGGGTTATGTACTATCCAAACTCTTCAGGTTCTGGGGACATACCTTAAAGATGGAGAAACTGATTCACGCTCTCCTGTGGGCCTCAAAGCATTCTTCCTTGAGCTAAGGAAGAGGAAAACCTCCCAATATTTCCAGTGTAAGCCTGAGGATGTTGCTATGCTGCTGGAAAAATGCGTAAATATCCAAAGGTCCTTCTTCAGCTTCTGTTGTCATTTCTTTGGAGCAAAGATGCCGGGAAATGGATCTGTGGGAAATACAGGTTATAAATAGATTCCCAGATCTTGCTGCAGCCAAAATCCCTGCAGAATTCACAGGGCTATCGGCAAGATGTGGTGGGAAGGGGGTGTGACACGTCCTCGAGAGAAGTTGTCTTGTGGCATGTTGCAGCTGGACACGGAGAGCGTCAGTGTGCCGTGGGTACACTGATCTTCCTGGGGCACCCAGTGGGTGCTGTGTCCAGCCAGCCAGCGGGCAGGGTCACAAGCTGCAGGTCACAGGCTACATGAGTTTATAAAATTGGGACAAGCATCAGCTTTGTAAAACTGTCTGGGTAAAAAATGCTGACAGCAGGTACACTCTTACAGGGAAATACTCTGTATCCTGACCTTCTTCCTGAACTGGAGGTTACATTTTATCAGCCCCCACTAAAACAAAATGGAGGATGAAAGTCTTGTATGTGTGAAACCCCAGAACAGGTGGGGCTACAGTGTGTATCCAAGTTGGAAGAGTACAGCTGAGGTGGGAAGATCCAGAAAGAAAAGGAAAGGTTTTTTCAAACATGGTCTCCGAAGTGTCCATGAGAGGCATGAGTGTCCATACACCAGCTTGGAGTTGGGGTGAGGGGAAAACTCAGTGTGGGGAATCCAGGGCTCTGGCTGCTGGATTTCTTTGCTTTGGGTCACCTTGTGCTCCAGCAGTGCTTGCACTGGATGCAGCTGTGAAGCGGGCTGCAGCTCCTGCACCAGGACCACGCTCACATGAGCTGGTGGGATGAGCCTTGCTCCAGAGGCTCTGACTTCAGCGCTGGAGCACAGAGCAGGCAGTGGGCAGGGAGGGGAGGATCTGCTGTCCCATGAGACCTCCTGCCAGCGGCTGAGGCCAAAGCTCTGGAGGAGATCTCTGTTCAGGCTGTGCAAATCCAGTACGGCTCTCAAGAGATCCTGTCTGGCCATGTGGGTGGAAGAAAGCAAGGTGCTCTGGTCTGTGGGGAAAACAGTGTTTCAGCAAGGAGAGCTGTTCTGTGGTGTGAGACTCAGGAATGGGAAAAGCTGTGAATCTGAAGATTTGGCCAGGGTGTTTGCAAAACATCTGCAGCAATTCACACAGCCCCTGTGAACACCACGTGCAGGGGCGTTCTGCCTCTGGCTGCTGCGTTACTCTGCCAGTGGTTTCTTTGACGTGCTGGAGTAACAACAGAGCCTTTCCCCCCGTATACTGGTAGAAAATGATGCATTTAACACATGCAGGTCCCCATAAAACCAGGCCAGTAGTTTGTATGCCACAGGGGAAGCAGTAGATTAATCCATCACCTGGGGAATGAATGTGTTAAGAATTATCACATTAGCACATCTGCAAAATCCTGAACCCGAGCTGAGGTCTTGGTCACACCAAATGAAAGCAATGTTCCTTGGAGCTGTCGGACATGGAAAGGGTCTTGCTCATTTTTTTGTAGGGACTGCCCTTAATGCTAAGGTATTTATGGGGTTGTTCTGCCCTTGAGGCTTCTCACTAGCTGATTTACAGTCTGGGAAAACGCAGCCAAATGGAAACCTGAGGGGTCCTTCCTTTTTTCCCTGACCTTCTCACAGCATGGGTTCTTGTGAAAAGGAGGAGATGGGACAAAGAGCACCCACTTGCAGCCCAGGGCTTCTCCTGCTGAGGACTCCTGCACTGGGGCCCGGTATAGCATTGGACAGACTTCTGAAATGCCTGCAGTAATTCATCAGAGTTCTCACAAATGCCACGCTCACCCACACCTCTCCAGACACCATTGCCTCTGGGCTGCTTCACTTCTGATGGCAGGAGAGAGACCCTCCTGCACAAGAACAGCCACTTGCAAAGGAGCGACTCACCGTAGCTGTGGTCTGAGAGAGCCCCAGCAGACCAGACTCACTCAGAGTGAACCTTTTCTTCACCTAGTGCTTTTTTTCTGTGCTAGAAAGCCTTCACCAATCCATCTAGAGAGCATTGCTGTGAGACCAGCATGACCACTTGTTTCTCGGAGTGCACACTAGCAGCTAATTCCCTGGTAAGTACAGCTCTGGGGGGTGAACTCTGGGCCCATTGCCGCTGGGTGCTGTGGGTGCCAAAGGCTGCACGGGATAAAAAGGGAAAAGAAGAAGCTATTAGCGAAAGTCATGGGAAAAAACGCCGACAGGAATTAAATGCAAAGATCAGCACCCTGGGGAAGGAGGTCTCTTGTCCATGATTTACCAGGGGAGTGCCACTGTATGTTGACTCGTTGCATCCTGCGTCCTGTGCTTCTGCTCTTTGCTGCAGGTAGGAACAGGGTACTGGGCTTGGCATCATCCATACGGCTTGTGACCCTGAACTCCCTGCCCACTGTGGAGCACACGGCAAGCAGCCTCTGGCCCATGGTGGCCTTCATATATTTATGAAGCTTGAATAGGAACATGAAGGCTGGGGGGCAGGGGGGCTGCTACACCAACCACTCTGGCGACTGTGTGTAGATGTGACCCTGAGCCTCTGGCACCAGTGAGATCAGGCTCTGGCTGATGCCAAGTTGGAGTCTGAGCCCCATGGAGGATGGAAAGGAGCAAGGGCCAAAGAAAAATCTTTTCTTATTTCTCTCAGAGTTGCTGGTAAAATGTACAATCAATTTATTTTTTCATCTGCTGTTGCAATACTCATGGATCAAGGCTAACTAACATGCTTCTGACTCTTTGCTTATTGAAGTTCAAACATGGGGCGTATGTACTTCTGAGAGGCAAGGCTTCCCGGTCAAACACAGTTATGTTTATTCCCAAATGTCTTCCTTCCAGTTGAAGAAAGAAACACTTTGACAAGGTCTAACTTTTTCCACCTCAAAGTATTTTTGGCCAGGACAGTGAGGGTTGTTTTGCTCTATCTATTTGGGAAATGTCTGTGCAGTGGGAAGGAGGAGAGTGCAGGCAGGCTCAGCCCGGCCACCCCACTGCTGCCCCATTGCCTCTGCCAGCTCTGCAGGCACTGAGCTGTGGGGCATGTAAGAAAACAGCTTATGATGGCCCCATGCTCCCTCTCCGCCCAGAGCCAGTCACTGGTCAAACTGGCCGCTGCTCCAGCAGCTCTCTGTGGCTATTGCCCAGGCACTGGGCTGACTGCTGAAGGAGGCAACGCCTGCTGCGTGGTGAGCAGCGCCTGGTGTCACCATGCCTGCTCTTGGCTGGGGTGGCCCATGCTCCTGCAGTACAGAAGATTAAAACTGGTGAAAGTCCCAAGGTTTGGAAAACAATGTGATGCCAGGTACAAAAGAGAAGAGATTGGGCAGTAACTGTACAAATAAATCTGCTTCAGCGCCTACTGAAATAGAACATACACCGAGAAAAAAAAGCCTCCAGATGCTCCTATATCCGTGTAAACAGAATCCCACACAGTCAGAGTCCACTGGGCTGTTTTGGTAGCAAAGAAAAGACAACAAGCCATAGCTTTATGAATTGCTTTTCCTAATTGCTCTTTTATTATTATTCCTGTTTAGTTAATAATTAGGAGTTAAAGGAGAAGGGAAATGCCAGTCCCGAGTCTGTGGTGTAGTGACTGATGCTAGAAGAGGTTGCAGTAATATATTTAGATTTTAATAGAGCATTTGACAATATGCCTCAAAGTCTTCTGTGCAAAACTGATTAAGACAGGCTATATGTAAAAGCTAATGATGGAAAAGACTGCATCAGGTGGAGGAAGGTATCGTAAATTTCTACAGACATCACTGCCAGATTAAGATCTGATTAATCAGTTCAGACTAACGTCAGATTAACATCATCTTCATCTTTGCTGCCAGTCTCAGACAAGACCTGTCAGCTCCAGGCCATCACATCATCTGTTGCATAGGTAAGAGCATTTGATGAACTTCATCCCATTCCTTGTGAGCAGCAATCATGCTCAGAATCAACCTTGTTGTTTTCCTTTATTCAGTTTCATCTTCCTCTTCCAGAATTCAAAAATTACTGTAAGTCTGCATGCAGTGGAAATCTCCATTACTCCTGAATGATTTAAGGAATAAGAGTTTTTCAAGGCACTTTCAGCTAGAAAGACTTCCAAATTCAGCTGTCCATTTGTCATCTCTTTGACTGCATTAGGCTAAAACTGAGTATGAATCCTTCATACCAAGCGATTTTGAAATGCTCCAGATGTACAGACACAGGCATATCATCTCTTGAAGGACTTGTGATTTCTACTCGTATCTCACATTCAGTTTCTCATTCACACATCTGCTAGAAGTTCATCCTTGCATTTGCTGGTGATCTGTGTGCTAGAATAACCTTCCACTCCCCATCCTTGTCCACAAGGTCAGCATTATCAGACAGCCCCAGCTCCAAGATTTATTGACAAAAGTTCTTGTCTGCTGTTTTTGATGTCAAAGGAATGTAAATTCCTTTCTTGTATTATCATTTTAGTGCCTCATCTCTGGAAAAAATATTAGTAGTGGGCACCTGGAACGTCTTGGAAGGGTTGTTGTTTCCATACTATGTCATCTGCCCAAAGCAGTAATTCTGTACCTCTTAAACAGCTTCACATTCCTTCACTATCTCCACTGAGTGAACCGAGAGACAGAAGCTCCAGTCATCAGTAGAGGTAGTTATTAGTTCTTAGCAGGGAGTCATAGCAGTCTGCAGATGAAAAAATTGCTTCCTTCTCCTTTGTACTTTGAAGCAAGTACTGATTAAGAACCATCAGAGGTGCTGTCTCACAATCTGCAGCTATGGCTTTAACAAGTAAGCTTTTTTAAGGTGGGCCAGCCTTAAAGGCTCCCTTTCATAGCCTTCTAATTTCCCCAGGAAATTTAATCGTGCCCAACACTCTAGAAGACCATAGCAACTTTGAATAGTTTTTGTTTCAATCATATTATATCAGATACATCATTCTGGTAGGCATCGCCAAGTCTGTATCCCACCTGGCTGCGAAAAAACAAGGTGAATTCCTTGTAGACTTTGTACTTATCTTTATTATGGCTGAACCCAGCCTTGACCTGAGTGGGGAAGGGTCTGATCCATCTCCAGGGAGAGGAGTGCAGGCACCAGTGCAGAGCTGCTAATAGGGTGGCTGAGGTCTCCAGCCCCTGCTGCCCCCACTAGATCAGCCTGTACTTCACCACTTCTGCTTCCAGTTTTTATCTCTAGGTTGGGCTGAAAAGTAGTGCTGGCCTTACAACAGGGAGTCGTTGAGTGGCCATGGCTTCCATTCAAATTCAAAAGAGGCTAATTCTGGCTGTGGTGCTGGTGATTTGTCTGGGAAGATGTTTCACTGGCAATTAAATCGCCTTCGAAGAGACAGTGCTCTCCTGCAAGCTGGGGCAGAGTGTGGAGGAACTGGGTGAGGGGGTGTTAGAAGCTAAAAACCTTCTTTTTATTTTCTCTAGGTCAGGTGAAGTCAGCTTTAGCAGGAGCCGAAGGCAGGAGGGAACCAGCCCAAAGCCACGACTCTTTTCCCGAGACAAGAGGACAGATGTGCCGAGTGTTGCATTCAGGTACCTGTTATTTTCTCCAGAAGCTGCCTGCTCCCTGTGAGGCGTGTGGGGTGTCAGAGGTGTGCTCAGAAACTCTGCACAGCCGGTGCTTGGGGGCTGTTAGCTCATATGAGTCTGCACATTCCAGTTCTCACATGGCTGAAGAGTTAAGCAGGGGGGCTCAAGGTGAAGTGGCAGTCTAGAAAGGGGGATTAAGGTTCTGGGTGTTGGGCAGGGTCTTAAGTCAACGCCGGGGGGACAAGTAGCTTGAACATGACCTGACAGTCTGTGGCCTGGCAAGAAATTCAGAATATCAGGATGATAGAATTGCCTGCACTTTGTTGTATTCAAGACTTGTAGGGGATTCAGCAGCTCTCATTCCTCCTTCCCCTGAGGCAGGAATGTCCCAAACCATTAACAGGATTGCCCCCCCCTTCTTGGAGCAGACTCTACACCTTGCAGACCCCTCCATCCCCACCAGCCATGTACCAGAACTCTCTGGGAAGCAGGGCCAAGGCTGGGCTATGTCTGCCAGCATGAGAACCTCAGCCATCCACTGCCCACGAAGGGATGTGCAAGCCCACATGCTGGGCTTGGGTGGGCAACAGTTTGCAGGCTGCTGGGAAATGAAGAAAAGCACTTCTGCTTTGGGAAGGAGGGACACTGCAGATTCTGGGATAGCTTAACACTCTTAAGCTGTTAGACCTGGCATTTTTCATCAACCTGAACTTGATTTTTCAGAAATTGTTGTAAATTAAACAATCTAACCATAAAGCATAGGTCTTTGATCAGTGCTTCTCAAACAAAGTACCATCTATTGCTGCATCTGTCAGCTCATTAGCAGTTGCTTTCATTACAAACTGTGCTCACCAGCTGTGTCTGAAGTCCTGGACCCAGAAACCTGCATAGCGAGAGACAGAGCAAGACAAGGCTTTTGTAGCTAGGTCTCAAATGATAGACAGCCCGCTTATATGAAGGCCTTGTAACGAAGGTGCAATCACTGATGAGCAGACTATAAGGCCCAGCAGGTGTCCCAGAGTGAAGCAGGTGTATCAAATGGGGTGATTTTTTTTGTCATTGTCTAGCTGCAACCCCAGGCAGGGATTGCTGGTACCTGTGCTTGAAGCACAATAGAACAGGAGGGCACATGCACCAAGTTTCTTGAAGCTATACTGCCAGGGCAAGATTTGGCCTTGCGAGTGCAAAGAGTCAGTGTGGAAGTTAGTGTTGTTAGCCTTGTTCACACACCGTCTGGTAATTTAAAGCATAACTGGTGTCTTGACTGTAAAAATGCTCCAGCAGGCTGTTGTCCATGAGGCTGCCCTGCAGTCACAGAATGGCTTTTCATAAGCTTACAGAGAACTGAAATTGAGAGACTTTCAGCATTAACTACAGCTCATTTTTCTGGTAGCCCACTGTTTCACAGCCAGTTTAGAGCTGCCTGAAGGGAGGTTACGAGCTGCTTTGCCCAACTGTGTGGAGCAGCTATCTAAAATAGGAATAATGTGATGGCAGAGAAGGATGCTTGTGACACCATGATGCACCTTTGCAGCAGCCTTTGCTCCCTGCTAAGACAGAGTGGCAAATGGCAACATTTGATGCAACAGTGTCATCACTGCTAGAAATTGAGCCAAAAAGCCCATCAAACGTTTCTGGTTTCCTTCTACTTGGTAGTGAGACCTTTGCATATCCCGGCTTTCAGGACACCCAGATTTTGGACCTCTAGGCTGGGCAGCCGTGCCCTGCTATGTGGCCCCTCGTGGCCTCCTCTTGCAGCAGCCCTGCAGCTGCACAAAAGCCTGGGAAAGGCTGTTGCCAGAGTCAGCATGAAGAGGAATGGCACCTGCAGTTTACGCCCCTCTAAGTGGGCAGCAGCATGCCCCAAGAAGTGCTGTGAAACGCAACCAGTGCAGAGTATTTCAGACCCCCTTCCCTTTACATGCCCTGAGTATTAATGGGGCAAGTGCTGTTGTGGGTCAGGACCAGCACTCTGTGCTGCGTTTGCAGGCTGGGGCTCAGCCCAAGAGTTCTTGAGGAGCCGCTTCCGCCCCACAAGCCCTCTCACAGCTCTGATGCTTTGCATCAGGGGTGCTCTCGACTGAGAAGGGAAAGCATTTTTCCTTCCTTATTTAGAGCATGCCTCAAGCATTTTGGCTTGGGAGCTCAGCTCATACCACCGTTCCTCTGCCAGACATGGGCCTATCGTGAGTTTTTTTCTGTTTAATCATACAAAGAAAAATGTATTTGCCTTTCTCAGCAGACATTTTCACTGCAATATCTCCTTCTTAGTCCTAGAGTGTATTTTTCCCCCTACTGAATTATATCATTTACTTTGTGTGCTCCTGCTTTGCCAAATGTGAAGCATGAGGATGATGCTGTTTTGTTGATGGACTGATGAGGCCCTGCTATTCCCAGCCCAAGGGTTGGGAATAGCAAACCCTAGCTAACGCAGGGTTTCACGGGACACTCCTTGGGCTACACATAAGCAAGTTTATCTCCGAGTGCTTCTGGGCAGCTTGGCTGGTAAATCACAGAAGACTTAACCTCCAAATTGTCAGGCAAAGCCTCACATTAGGGGCATTGCTAATGAAAGGCAGTCACATAAACCTCCCAGTCTGGCAGCAGGTGCTGCTTATACAAATCATCACTGTTTGAGGGTTCTTTGAATTTTTTAACTTGAATCAAATGTTCTGTGGCCCTGCAGCATGGCAGGTGGATGTGCACAAAATACCAATGGGAAGAACATTGCAAATTCTGGGTTACCTGCCTGAATTGAACAAGACGTACATATAGTATGTTCTGGATTTAACACCCATTCATTTTGTCAGGGAAGGCACTTATGTGCATACCCTCCCGTGTGTCCCACCCAACCCTGCAGCACCCATGCAGCTGGCCATGGCGCTGAGATAGCCCCGTCTGCAGCAGCCAATCCTCTGCAGGGGATGGAGGGCAACGACTGGATGGAGCCGATTTTGAAGCTGACTGATGAGGCTGTGTAAAGAGGGCCTGACCCTGCTTCCATTTGCATCACCCTAGATTTGTCTGGGGTAGTGTGGTAGCAACTGTCAGCAAGCTGCAGCTCGCCATCATTCAGCAATGCAGTGCTGCAGCATTGAGCTGCAGGGGTCTGTTGTCGAGGCAGGTGGCAGTGGTCGAGGCAGCTGGCAGAGCCTCTCCATGTGGCACTGGCACAGGAGGGATGTGCAGCCCCTCAGCAAGCACAAGTCATCCCAGACCCACCAGAGCTGCCTGCCCTTCACCCCTCCCTGTGGCAGGTTGCAGGGGGGTTGTGTCTCTGGAGGGTGGCAGGTGGGTTGTGTCTCTGGATGATGGCGGGGGGATTGTGTCTCTGGGGGGTGGCAGGGGGGTTGTGTCTCTGGGTGATTGCAGGCAGCTGGCAGGAGGGTGCAGAGGCTGGTGGCTGCAGGCTGCAGCTGGGAAGCATTACCAGTTCCAGCTGTATCATCAGTGGAAAGCTGGGCAAGCGATGAGGGGGTGGAGGAACGGTCAGCAGGGACTGAGGGAACAGCAACAGCTCTCAAAGAGGAGTTTGGAGTGCTGGAAAAACACTGTGCCTCTGATTCTCTGAGGGTAGCAGGATTCGCTAAGCCATCAAAGCTGCGGAGCCGGCAGCTGCACCTGACCAGTGAAGCAGTGCGGTGGTACCTGCGGCCCGCAGTGCCTGGCTTCTGCCGGTACCGCGCTCCTGCGCGGTGTGAGAGGTGCCCTCCCCACCACCCCGCTCCAGCAGAACCTCCTGGCTCGGAGTTAGTAGAACCGCGTAAGAACTAAACAGCGCCCCAGGAAGGTTTGCGCCCGGCGCTGCACCCCGTCCGCAGCGGGGCGCTCGGGCCGGCGGCGGGGGCGAGGGGGCTGCGGCGCTTTCGGCGCTTGGCTCCGCACTCGCGGGCCGGCTCCGCTTCGCTGCGCGGGGCGCGCTTGCAACGGTGACTTCAAACTGGTTTTGTTAAACCGCGAATACGAAGCGCGACGGAGCGGCGCGTTGCGGCTCGGCTGAGCCACGGTAAGTGCGGCGGCAGCCCCCGCTGGGCTCGGGGGGTTCCGCCGGGGTCGCACACCGGCTCAGCCACCGCTCCCCGTCCCCCTCCTGGGCTCTGCCGGCTGCCGAGCATGGCGGGGCGGCGAGGCGGCGGGGGTGGCTCCCGCTGCCGCCCCCCGCCCCCGCCGCCCGCTTCCTCCGCTGCCTCCCCCGGGCACCGGCCGGAGCTCGCTGCCCTCCCGGCTGTGCCCTGGCGTGTGGGCCGGTCGCGCCGCGGGAGGGGCCGAGGGACGGCGGAGCAAGTGAGCGGGCTGCGGCGGGGAGTTTCTCCCCCTTCTCTTTCCCCTCCCTTTTCCTTTCTTCCCCCTTCTCTTTTTCCCCCCTTTGTCTCTTCCCTTGTTCCCCCCCTCCCCCCCCCCCCGCCCCCGTTCTCCCTTATCGCCCCCATCTCTTTCCCTTCTTCTCCCCGCCTTCCCCGGGGGTTCCCCGCTCTTGGGAGCGTAGGGCTGTGCTGCCCGAGATCGGGAGTTGCAAAACATCTCCTGGCTTTGCAGCACGCTTTTTTTTTTTTTTTTCCCCTTCCCTTTTTCCCCTTACACTTGGAGTAGCTAATTGGATAGGAAAACACTAACTGCAGGGGTGGGATTACTTCATGCTCTTGCAATGCTGTTTTGCTGTTCGATTTCAGTCCTTTCGTGTGAAAAGAGCCTGCCTGGCAGTGCTGCTCGGCCGCTCCGGGAGCGCTGTGAGGGGCAGGCGCTGCGGGGCCACCAGCACCTTTTTTTCTTACCAGGCCTTCGCTTCGAAGAGAGATTTTGCCGTCTCTGTGGCTGCGTTGGTTTCAGAGATTTGCTCTTTTGAACGGTGCGTTCAGCAGGTCCTGCAGTAATCCCGGTGCATTGCTGTGTGATCTGAGGCTTCCTTATCTGGCAGGTTAATTCCATCACTTGGGCTCTTTTCCTTTTGTTTCAGGGATATTTCTGTAGAAAATGTGAGGTCCAGTGGGGCGATGGTGCTAGCAGCAGGCTGTTTTCTTCCCTGCTTGGTGTCCTGGCTCCTGCAGTCGTGGGTTGTCATGGTGTGGAACAGCTCTGAGCTCTGCCTCATCATCCCTGGTGATTATTTACCTCTTCTGTTGCTGGAAGTTGGATTTCCTCAGGTTTGTCTGGTAATGGGGGGGACAAGGAAAGTCCTAAAATAAGTGGCATTGAAATTCAGCCAACCAAACCAGCAGAAAAGGCACTCCTAAGAACACAGTATGTCTAGATGTGCTCCTTGAAAAGCTTATTCTTGAGCATGAGCAAGAAGTTATGTGTCTTTCTAAAGAAAAAAAGACTGAGGCAGTGAGTGCTGGACCTGAATTCCTTTAGGTCAGGAGCCAGCAGGATGCTTAAACTTGGGGATGATTGATCAGCCTGGGGCTGGTCCTTGGGTTGGCTGGATGCGTGTTTGCACTGCCGGAAAGTGTGCAGGCGAAGGACCAGTTTGCATTTGGCTTGTGCCCAGCTTTCCTATGTGTTCCCCTTCAAAAAGGGATGCAAAGCATGGAGCAGCTCACTTATCCTCGCTATCTTTCCCCTACAGGTACCTTTTCTTGTTCTCAACTGACAATTACAGCAGTAAAATAGGGAGGGAGCTATTTGTCTTCTTTCTTTGTTGTAAATATTTTTCCTGCCAAACAGTAACCCTAAAATCATTAAAACCAGGGAAAGTTGCTTTGTATGTCTTGAACCTGGGCTTCCCCTGATGTTATCATCCTCTGGGGTGCGGCTCTTTTGCTTTACTTGCCTGAATTAATCTGATTGTGGTGCTGAGAACTCCCATGTGGTCCCTGGAAGTAATCCTGCATTTTGAGGAGTTTAGAACTTGCTGAGTAGCTGCTTCTCTTACTTAAAAGGTAGTGCTGTTAGGTGGGAAATTTCCTATCCTGGCCTATTCCTGGGGACCTAAAAGTTGACCTTTGCAGCTTTCTCCCTACCAAAGGTGATATTGGTTGTACTTTTTTGGGGTGTTTTTCCCCTAAGGTTTCTTGTCTCATCTAGAGTTATGAATAGTTGATATTTCTCATAACAGTTGCATGAATTAGCTTATGTCTCTTCCTGTTCTGCTAAGCAAAAATCTGTATCTGTTTTGATGCCATCAACAAGGGAGGGGGGCTGCTGGTGAAGTTCTTCCACGCTGCAGAAGAGCCAGAGCCTCCGCAAGGAAAGTGATGTAATCTTAGTGTCTCTTCCTAGAGAACAGCCTCTTATGGGAGGAGGCATCTCCTGCCTGTGCAGTGCAAGGAGTTATTATGACTTTCTCAAAGTGGCATCTGCTGTGATGTTAGTGGGGAGCAAGTTGTACTTTCGATGCTCATCTGGGTGAGAACTCGGTGACAAGGTGTGTTCCTACAGGATAATGAAAACAGTGGTCAGAAAGGGGTGAGATGGTATCCTCAGTGAGGCAGTCATTATGGCAACGGGTCTGTTGATCATCAGCCCTGTATCTCCAGTGAGTTATAAGGTGAGAGCAAATACCTTTTTTGTTAGCTTTAAGGATTTAATTTTTTTAAGAGGGCAAACGATTGTCATTTGCATGGAGCTCAGCCACAGTAATTCTCATTTACTGCCCTCCACCTGGCAGCATCATTGGCGTTAGGAATTGCAGGGGAGCACTGCAGGGCTGGGGCAGAGGACCATATGTCTGGAGTCAGCAGCAGCGTGGCTGGGGAAACCCGGGCAGCGCTTGGAAGTGTAATTGCAGGGGATGTCGCCTGTGGCAGGGAGCTGAGCCAAAGCATAACAGAGAGCCCTGTCGGTTCTGGCAGCGGGCGAGTGTGTGGGGACACCCTTTGGTGAGCCATTGGCAGTGCCTGGTGGCTCTCTGGCTGTCTCGGCGCTGGGGGCATGGTCGCAGCCACTGTTTGTAGGGGCTTGTGTCTTTCCCAGAAGAAGAAATGTGTGTTGGCTGCTTCACCAGCCCCAAGCTGAGCTCTATGTCTGCAGCAGCGAGGGCCAGGGCTGTGCTCAGCTTTGGGTGGAGTTTCTCCTCCTTACAGCCTGCATCCTCTTCAGGCTGTTCTTGCCCCTTTCCTTTTAACTTGCTTCAAGTCTTTTCCTGCTTTAATGTTGAGATGTTAAATGACATCTTTGTGGTCAGCTGTGGCAGGTGAGTAATGCTGTATCCTATGTAAAATGCCACAGCCTGTTTGCTGGGGGCTGCAAGTCCTCAAGTGACAAGTACCAGCCCCTGCGGCTCCTGGCCCTGGGCAGCCCCACCACCCTGCTGCTGCTTTCCTTCATCCTTGTGCCTGTCTGCTCAGTAAATGCTGCTGGAGCCTCCCGCTAGTTTATGGGGTTGTCTCAAAACTACAGAGTTAATCTGTGTGTCATTGGGTCACAGTGAGAGCACGTGGGCCAAATGCTGCGCTCCTGTTGAGAGCCAGAGCATGGCTCGGCTCTTTGGGGGTGCAAAAAGGTATGAAAAAAGGCCAGGGCCCTAGAGGATGGCACAGAGCTGGGGGACAGCAGTGCCATTTCAGAGGCACTGCATTGTCCCAGTCAGAGTTACAGGCTGGCCTAGGTGCTGTTGCTTGGGTGGGTGGAACCAGTTACTGTGGCTTCTACTCCCCTTCGGCTGCTGGGCAGGGTGGAAGAGGGACCTCTGTGGCTGGGACCATCTGACTCCCTTGCTGCTCCTCTCTCTCCCTGAAGGAAGGGTTAGCAGCGTGTCTGGGTGCTCTGCTGCCATTCAAGTCATGGTTTGCTCAGCCTCGCGTTGTTGCTGAGGGCAGGGGGCAGGATGCAGCTGGCTTGAATCATCCCATGGGTGACTTGACTCCAGCGTGGTGCCTGTAGGAAAGGCAGTGCAAAAGCACAGAGCCCCCCACGCTGGGGGGTTCAGGTGGGGGTGGGTGGGTGGGGATTGTGCCACTGATGGTTTTGTGCTTTGGTCCCCTTCGGAGTGATGACTGACAGTGGTGGTACTGGATGGGTGCGTGTCCCCATCGGGCTGTGGTAGCAATGCTCTGAGTTGCCCGCTGGTGCTCGCAGTCCTGGATGAGCCAGTCTGGCACAGCTTGCTCTAGGTGGAGTGTTTGTACTGGAGTGCCCAGGCTTTCAAAAGCTTTAATAGGAAGTTGCTTTTTGTGATAAATTGATGGCTTCATTTTTTTGACCTTTGAAAACTTTTCATGTGTTAGCTACGTGTAGGAAATGTAATTTTCCATGCTGAGAAGCAGTGAGTTCTAGCTCTGAAGCAGCATGACTGACATGATCCTTTTTGGATGTCTGGCAGAACTCATTTATTGTGAAGCAAGGCTTGGGTCCCAAGCTGAGATCCTTTGCTTCAGAGAGTCTGTGTCCATATGATAGCGGAGCCAAAAAGGGAAATCGGGAGAATTTAGTAGAATTGTTTTCTTTTGATGACTGTGAAGGTTGTGGAGAGATAGCAGGACAGGAGGGCTTCCAGATTTGCAGAAGGGTTTTGTTGACTGAAAAGGAGCTTGAGGGGGAAAATGAAATGCTACAATGATGGAGGCTAAGGACTGCTTGGTCCTGAGCCCCTTGGTCCCTGGGACTCCCCTGATGCTGCTCCCACTGGCAGTGGTGACTGGCCATTGGTGTTGGTCCTGCTGTGCTGAACAGCATGTTGGCAGGTGCAGCTTTGCTCTGTGTGCATTGCTGTAGCTGTTACTGAGCTGCCATCTCTTCCCTTACTGTTCTTTTGCTTCCTGGGGGTGTAGCGTCTGTGCTGTCCCTGTTCTGGGTGCTTTGGGGTTAGCATTCATAAGCCCTGTTCCAAATGAGAGGCAGCGACCTGCCTGTCCTCCTTAAGGGCTTGTCCCTGTTCCCCCTGCAGCTGCTGTGGGCTGCAGAGCACGCACCGTGCGTGCTTGCAAGTCACTGTGGTGCCAGTACCCAGCCTGCTCCTGGGGACGTCTGATGTATTGCACGCAGCATAAAACCCAGTTCTCACTCTGTTTTTATTTACAGGAGGTATCTGGGGACAGCAGCACCTCAAGGCGCTTAGTGCTTGTGCTTAGTGCAGCAGACCCAGCTGTGGCGGAGGGAGACTGCTTCCCTCTGAGCATCCGAAGTGATGCTGGGAGAGCTGCTCATGCACATGAGCCTGCAAGTGGTAAGAGTTGGGCAGGGCAGCTGCCTGTCTTGCATTTAGTGTTTTGTAGAGTGCTAAGAATGTACACATGGGGACAAGAGACCCCAGAAGTCCCTCATGTTAGTTCTTCTTTCACTTGGGAGTTCCCCTCTGCCATATACTGGTGTGTCATTAAAACGGGAGGAGCGCAGTTGCCCTCAGGCTGTGCTCGAGCTATTTAGATTGGACCTCTTCTCTGCTAGTTTGCTGCAAAACCATCTTTTCTAACAGTAGAGTACAGAGGGGAAATTGGGCTAATAACTTAAATGCATTTTTTGAATCATAAGCTATTGGTACTGCTAATTAACTTGCGTATCAGACTTGGTGGGGGCTGCAAGGTGCATGCAACCAAAAATCCCCCTAACCTGCCAGCAGGTGCGGGCATGCAGTCTGTCCTGCTAGATGCAGCCCTGCAGTGCCATGTGTGTTTGCAGGTGCCTGGAGTGACTGAGCTCCAGACGTGCCTGTAGCGACCAGGGAGTCCTCTTCTTTTGTGCAGGTTTTTCCTCATCTGTGAGATGCAGAGAATTGTTTTTCCCAGTGCCCCCAAGAGCAGAGCTGTAAAACTTTGTTGATTAGTGATCAGCAAGTGCTGGGAGGCTTTTGGTTGCAGGGTAGAGGGTGTGTGTGTGTGTTCTTGTGGCAGCAGTGTCTGAAGGTCTCCTTGTCCCTAATGTTGCGAGCCCAGAGGAAAACCTTGGCTTGGCCATGAGGCAGGAGCAGTGTTGTGGCTGCCATAGGTGGTGGTGAGCATCTCTGTGAGCAGGTGACTTGGTGGTCCCTGGTGGGTTAAATCAGGCACTGACTGTAGGAGGAGTGTTTAAACCCTGCCTGTGCCACAGCTTGTTTCCCAATCTGCCTGCTGCTGCCCGCTGGGGTCACAGCCCCTCTCCCTCACCAGAAGCAGGATCCGTGTCCCAGCCCTTAGGATGTCATTCAGGGGGTCTTCCCTCTGCTTCATCCCTAAAACCTGACAGAGCCTACCTTGTCCTTCCCAGGCGTGAGAAGATGCCCTTGCTGGGGCAGCTTGTTCCCCAGCCTCTGGAGCTGGTACGTGCTGAGCGAGCGCGGATGTACTCCAGTCTGGGACTGCTGGCAGTGTCTGCGCATTAGGCTGAGGTGAGATTACAGTGTAGGCTAATCCTCCAAAGGGGAAAACATAGGCTGGGGATGCGGCTCTTTGTGGAAGTAATTAGGAAGCATCCTTGCCAGTGTGCTGGTCCCTTACATAGGAGGTCAGGAGTGGCTTGAGGGCAGCCAGTAGCTCTATTTAGTGGCTGATGCCCATGAAGAGGCAGGGAGGTGTGAGGGAGCTTTAGCAAGCTGCTGGTCAGCTCGACAGGGTGTTTCTTGGGGTTAATAACTATGGTGTGAAGTGTCAGAGGATATTAAAAATCTCTAACTGCTGTGAGGCTTTACAGTGAGTCTGGATGTCCTGAGTTGTTCCCATTCAAAAAGACGACATGAGATGTGGGTTTGTGATTGAGGAGGAAGAAACCTGCTGTGCAGGTCTGGCAGGGATCTACCTTGGCTGGGGTGTACCTGCCTGCCCCATGCCTGCTGCTCTGCACACTGGCACCTCGGGCTAGTGTTTCTGGGCCAGGTGGTGTTTCTCCATGCTGGCTTACAGCATCGGATGCAGATTGCTTCCCAGGGAACAGTGCTCTGGATATGCGGATGTTGGCTTGGGTTTCCTCCTATGCAAAGTGGGTTTTTAGGAATGTACTGAGCTCCTTTATGAAACAGTTTGAGATTTAATGAAAGACATTACTGTGTAAGAGGAAAAATATTGTGAGTTACTCACATCATAAATGAGGTCAGATCGTTGCCTTGTAACAAAATTATTTTGTTTTGCTGTAATCAGTTTTAGTAGCTAGAGTGCTCAGTAATTACTCGTGTCCTTATGAAAGAGATGGGACAGCATGAGTATAGCTGCTGGCAGACTTCTCTGACTCTGAAATGAATTGTGCAGATTATTTTGGGAAGGCGTCTTTCCAGATGCATAGTGCCCCTGGAGTGATGTTGGCAGAACCCAGCTCCAGCCAGGAACGATCACTGTACATAGTGTGGCTCCTCTGTAAAGAGCTATCTGTAGGGGTGTTAGAAGCATCCACAGCAGGCACATCTTTGGATTCTGCTGCTGTCTTCATTTGTTATGATCCCATTTGATGCGCAGTGTGCTAGGTGTCTCTCTGAACTCTTCCTTTCTTTATGTAAATTGTCAAGACCTCAGGGGCTGTCAAATACATCTGCTCTCTAAAACAGAAAATGACCTCCTATGTATTTGCACCTCTAGTGTCTTATTTTTTTTTTTTTTCCTTCCTTCTGATGTCAGTGGTGTGTTCCTAAAAAGGCAGGCTGTGGCAGCCGGGATGGATAGGCAGGGCTGAAAGCAGCTTGAGAGGACAGGGTACTGAGAGCCAATACTGTGATTGGTGTCTTGGCATAGGAGAAATGATCATCAGAAGGCCATGCTTTTCCTTACAGGTGTGATGGCTGTGCATATGCCCCCTGCATATCCAGCTGCTGCACAGCAAGAGAAGAGCTGTGATGATGGGCAACAGCAGGCATCTTCCCCTGTGCCTTGCTCAGAGGAACACGGTGGGCTGTGAGACTGCAGGACCTACCGTGCCCTTGGTCTCTCTCTGTAGACCTCTACCAGTCAACTGAGTGGAGCTTCTGATCAGGCTGAACTTGACCATCCTGTGGAGTTTGTGGTTCTTGTCCAGCATCTGCTTGGCAGCTCCCCAGGAGTGTGGTGGAGGGCTAGCAGAGCCGCAGCGTTGCAGTCAGAGCAGGGGCATAGCTCTCGCTGGCACTGTGGCCTCCACTTCCTTGTGCTCTCCCTTCTCCTTGACGGTTCCTCACAGGAGCCTGGGTCGGGCTCTTTGAGTGCGCACAGCTCAGCAGCTTAAAGTGAAGTTGTCCTTTTCTGAGAGTGACTTTCTGCAAAAGGGTGAATTCATGCTGGTAGCCCCCAGCTTTCCCTCCCCTTAATCCACTTGCTGACTTCAGCTAAAATATTGTTAATTCTTGCTGTACTTTCCATTTCCTTCTGGCTCAGTTCAGATGTATTTTTTCTGCCCCCTGAAATCAAGGGAACTGATGTTGGGTAGCGTCCCTCCTTTGGTGGGGTGCTGGGTGCGCTGGAACTGAGGCAGTCTGCAGGCTGCAATCTCTGTGCCTTAGGGTTTGCCCGTCCAGCTGTCCATAAACAGTGAGGTATCACTTTTCCAGAGTACACAGGGGCTTGCTGGGTCTACTGCTCCATCAGTGCTCCCCCCCTCACCTATGTGGGGTGTTGGAGGTGACTGTCCGATGGACTCTTCACTAAATAAGAACCAGTGGAAGGGAATACTTCAATAGAAACTTGCATAGCCAATGCTGTGTCTGTAGGTTGCAAATCCAGCTTCAGAGGTTTGACTACTGGACGGACCTGCTCTGCTGCTGCTCCTTGTCTGTCTGACAAAACTCCTGACAGGCAGACTGAGGTTGCGACTGCTGAGCTGCCAACTGTGGTAGCCATCCTGCTCCTTCCCGTACCTTCGCTCTGATTCTTCTCCTGTGATGAATCAATTCAAGAAGCTGAACAGATGAAAAGCTGCAGACTGGTGTTGTAAGGTGGTGGTTTTTGGTGCTCTGGTTCCTGGGCTCAGAAGCACTGGTGTGGGTGCAGGGAAGGGGACTTGATGTTTCTCCGTGATGAACTTTGTGAGGTTTCTGTAGGCCTGTTTCTTCAGCCTGGCAAGATACTTCTGAGTGGCAGCACAACCCTCTGGGACAGGCTTGGTGACTTGATACTCCTCTTGAGCCACCTGCCCTTGTTCCCTGTCTTTGTGCACTTCCTTTTAATGTCTGAGTTCAGTCAGGAGCTCCTTGCTTGCCTGTGCAGCTCCCCTGCCACTACTACTTGGTTTCCAGGAAATGGATAATTTTTGAGCTTGGAGGACATGATCCATGACAACCAACTGGATATCCTGGACTGCTCTTCTCCTCAGGACTGTGTCCCATAGGATTCTTCTGACAGGTCCCTAAACAGGCCAGTGTCTGTTGTTCTGGAGTTCAGGGCTGTGGTCTGTAGGCTTGTTGTCCTATTCACCCTCTTGGGATCCTGGACTCTGCCATCTCACAGCCACTGCGGCCGAGGCTGCTGACAACCCTGACCAGTTCTTTCTTGGTTAGAAGTACCAGGCCCAGCAGCAGCTACTATGAGTGCTTGCCAGAAACCACCTGCCTTTCTTGAGCCCTGCTGTGGTGTTCCTTCAGCAGATACTGGGATTGCTAGAGTCCCCTGTGCAGTTCAGGATCTGCAAACAGGAGGTTTCTTCCAGTTGTCTGAAGGTCTTGACTGCTCTGTCCTGATCAAGCAGTCTGTTGCAGACACCCACCACGGTGTTGCCTGTGTTGATCTGTCCTCTAACCCTAAGTCTTAAGCTCTTGGTTGGCTTGTTGGCTGTCCTAAGGCACAGCCCTTCACACTCCAAGCAACTCCTCCTTCTCGCTGTCCCACAGAGCCCATGTACATCCATTGCAGTGCTTGGTCATCTCGGCTGCCCTGGCATGTCCTGTGGTCCTGGTGAGGCTGTAGCCTCATCTGTGCCCTGGACCTGCCTCCAGGCAGTGGAGGGAATCCATGGCCACCTGCAGCATCCCAGACGGTGGGGGCCTGAGCCGTGGTCTGGCTGCACCGTGGGCCTCTCCTTTAATCGGTTTTGAATTTCCCACATTTTAATTCCATTGATGACCTTAATTCCTGTGTCATGGAACAAGGAGATCTCTGTACAGAAAAGCTCTGTTAGAGACGTGTATTTTGGTAATTCTAAAAATACACCTCACTCGCTGAGGTTGGTGTGGGGTAACCATAGCAACATGGCTTCAGGAGCAGGGTTAAAAACAATTGTACCAATTACAGGGAAAATAGAGCTGTTAAAGCTTATAAACCCTAATAATAATAATAATAAAAAAAGCAGCAAACGCTGTGTGTGATGCTGTGGGCCATCTTATATTGGTTGATTAAAACTGTCCCCCTTCCACTTCTAAGGAGCATCCCAACACGTGTCACTCACCCTGCTGTTATGGCAGAACATTGCTCCCATGTGCTCCTCCCTGCTCAGCATCACAGCTGCCCCGTGTGCCCAGCTTCCAGTTCTGTGGCGAAGCCTCAGCGAGCAAGGGGTAGACGTGGGAATGTTGTCTTAAGTGTGAAACGTGCCAGCTCAAAGAGAGCAGCCTAGCTGAAACCGGGGGAGTGTTTTGAGGATAAAAGCATGATCTGAAGAACAGTGTTGCCCTGCAGTGCTGGCCCACGTGAGGGGGCAGATGTATGTTAAAATTCGTGTGTTGAGCCAAAGTCCCTCAAAATCAATGGCAATGCTTTCATTGATGGGTTAGCTCTGGGCTGGGAAAGCAGGCTTGGTAAAAGCCTGAAAGCAAAGGGCTTGTTCAAACTGTATTTGCTTTCATTGTCCTTGCTGAGTCCTGGTCAGGGTCAGAGGAAGCCTCAGGAATGTGCTACCAGCCCACTTGCTGCGGATGGTGCTGGGGAGTGTGTCTTTGCCTAGAAAAGAGGACTCTGCAATTTGGTCCTTCAAAAAATTTGAAATAATTTTATTTCAAGCACCTTTTTGCTATGCCTTGCAGGAAAATACTCTGAATCCTTGTATTACGCCTCTTTCCAAAGTATTCCAGGGTTTTTGCAGATGCTGCAGGTGTTTCCCTCCCTGGCTGGCCATGCTTTGCCACGCAGGTGTGCTGATGCTATCCCATGTTTGTTGGGTGCTTGGACAATGGGGCTTGGGTGCAAATGTGCCTCTGCCTGCTGCTCTAGGAAGTTTCTGATCCTGGAGCAGAGTGGTGGTGATGCAGCTGCCCACCCTGGGTTTGAGCCTGGGCTGGTGATGGTTCCTGCCCTGCCTGTTCTTACCAGGACAGCTCAGCTCAGGACTGGCAGGACTGATCAAGACCAGAAGAGCTCCTGGAAGCTTTTTGCTGCGTGTGGAAGCACTGGAGAGGAGGACCCCGGGGGAGGGCCACTGGTTGCTTACTGATTTTGCTTTTTCTGAAGTGTGCAGGCATCACTTTGGAGCCAGTATTATCAGTGGAGGAGAGGTTGAGGTTAAAACTGTGCTGGGCTTGGAGCAGTGGATGCAAACCAGAGGTCTGTGGAAAGGAAGGAAGCGGGGGCTGTGCAGCTGTGTTCAGAGGATGCTGCACCCACTGTAAAGCAGCATTGGGGTCTCCTGAGACAATTTAGGTGAAGGAAGCTGTGATGAAGTCACCAGTTTACTTGGCTTGATGGTGGCAAGAGGTATTAGTAGTGCTGGCTGGGATGGGATGAGAAGTTCAGATTAAAGATAGTAAAAAGGCAAACAGGCATGTCTGTCCTGCATGTGCAGGGCACTGTCCCTGGGCTGGCAGCCTGCTCTGCAGTGGCCAAGCTGTCCTTCACATGAGGACGTCTGTGTTTAACACAGCTGTTGCCAGAGAGGGATCTCTGCCTCTCCAAGAACTCGTCCTTCCCCCTCCACTGGCTGTGCCCTGTGAACACAGGCAGGTCTGGTGGTTTGGGCGTGGTTCCAGGCAGGCGCAGCAGGGCTGGCCTTAGTCCCTGGGTAAGGCAGGTGTGGGTGCCCCTGTGACTCCTGGGGATGCTTGCTTTGCTGGACCTGGGGGCTCCAGGGGGTGGCATGGCATTGATCTAGGGTGGTGAAAGTGCAGTCCCCTGTGATGCTGCGGCAAAGCCTTCCACTTGCAGAGAAGCTCAGAACAGGGACTGGAGCCTTTAAACTGGTTTAGGCAAATTTAAAAAAACTTTAGGGTGGATGTCTTTAACTCACTTTGAATCATGGTTTGCATCAATTTGGATTAATGGAGTGTAGGTCACCCTGTAGCATGTTTGGTTTTGCATAGATTAAATGAAAAGTGTGCATGAAACTGTTCTGGAAACTGGACCAAGCTGGAGAAGAGACAGAGCTGATGGCAGGATGTGGGGGAAGGCTTGAACATGCCTAGCAGCAAAGCTGGCAGTGCAGGAAGGCGCCAGGAGCCTTGCCAGGCTCCCACTCAGGTCCTTGGCTCCTGGCTGGGGCTGGTTTGGTGAGTGAGGGCTCAGCGGCGGTGCTGGCGTGGCAGGGGTTTAACAGGAACTAGGCAGCCGTGTGCTCTGGTGGCTGCTGGAAGGGTGAATGGCTGGTCTGGAAGGACTTGTGTGTACATAGCTGTGGAGTCATGCTGTGACCGGACCGGGCCACCCTCAGAGCAACGGGACCGCCAGGGGATGCAGGTTTGGCTTGGAGCCTCGTTGTGTGGACAGGAGGAGGGCAGAGAGATTTCGGGTGAAATCTCTGCAGCTGCTTGGGCAGGGCTGTCCCAAGGCCGGTCCTGTCCATGTCGTCTCCTCTCTAGCTGTCACATCTTGCACATGTGGTGCAGCCCCAAGTGCGTTAAGCACTGGCTCCTGCTTGCAGGCAAACTGGAACACAATGTGCATCTGTGACCCTTCCTCCACACCAGTGTCTCTGGCAATTTTTGGTGTCCATGTGCTTCTGTGTTCCTTTTATCTGCAGAAGTGAAATTGTACGCTTTCTTCTTTCTATTGCCACCGCTTCCTCGGTGGCCGAGGTCCCCTGTGAAATGCCTCTGCTCTTCTAGCTGAGACTGCGAGGGGCTGCGGATGGGTGATGTGTGTGTGGGCAGAGGGGCAGAGGCAGCATAAAGAACTACTGTTCCCTCCCTGAGAGGTATAACGTCAAGAGGTTTTCTTACAAAGCGTGCTTGCCCTATTCCTGCAAAATTAAAATTAGTTCTAATTAAGTGGAGGTTAACCTCCACTGTGCATGCTGCAAATTAATGGAATGTGTGATTACCTTATCTTGTAGCACTAGAGGTTCTTGAAAATTACTTGGAAAGAAGTTTAGCCCTGTATGTGGTTTGAATTTTTAATTTATGTTAATAGTTCAGGTTTGACTTAATTAATTTTAAATGAAGGACCTTTGATTTTTTTTTTAACCACTCTTGCGTCTCCAGCTTAAATATATCTTTCCAACTTTTCTCCCTTTGTAGTGAGATGAATTGGACAAAAATATGTAATACGATTAAAAATGTGCTAAATAGACCCTGAACCACAACTATGGTAAGACTTGTCTCTGTGATGCAGGGGTGTGCTGTGGGGCCATCCCAGCCGCTGCTGGTGCCCCCTCCAAGGGGAGGGCTGCAGCAGGATCCAGAGGTTCAGGGGAAGACATCAGGTATTATCTTGGCATGATTTCTGAGGGTAAACCCATCCTGTGGCTTTTGGCTTGCTTTTGGAGGTGGTAATTTGGGTTTGCAGTCATGTGTTTCAAACATAACTTCATCTTTTCTGGACAGTCATCTTTTGCTGTGTAACTTTCCATGTTGCAATACCCTGGTGAGCACAAGCTCGTCATGCTCCCGTTCAGTTTACCAAGCCAGGGAGGACTGAAGCTCCCCAGCATGTTCAGGAGGACAGGGAGGCAGTTCAAAACTCTAACAGTGATGTGTTGGAGCAAAGACCATCCCCCAGCGTGGGGTCCCCCATGGTGTGGTGACACATGGTTCCTGGCTGTGGCTCAGCTGGCGCTGGCCTTACCTGCCTGTTTTGGGGCTGGAGCAGGGGCGGTTGGAGGTCCTGGGGCCTGAGGAGGCAGGATGCTGTGCTCAGCCCTCTCCAGCCAGCTGGAGGGGCTTTCCTCCAGCCTCGCAGGAACCTACCTGACCTTTAGTGTAGATTTGTTTCTGCATTACTTTTCCTTGTAATACATGATTGAAAGCAGGCTGTAGGGGAGCCGGAGCCTGAGCTCTGTAACTGGGCTGCTGGGGTCAGTCAGGAGCATTTTTTTGAAGAAACAGAGGAGAGAAAAGATCACGTAGAGGGAGCAGATTTTGTTAGTGGTGATGGGTTGTGCCTGCCTGTGTGG
Source organism: Falco punctatus (assembly GCF_963210335.1). NCBI lineage: Eukaryota > Metazoa > Chordata > Aves > Falconiformes > Falconidae > Falco > Falco punctatus. The sequence goes on along the minus strand of NC_137583.1, from coordinate 37,500,650 downwards.
AGGCTGAGGTGCTGCCGTACAAGCTTAACATGAGGGTCACAGCCCCTCATGTCACCATTCAGTACAGAGGGCTCGGGAACACCCCGTGGTCTGGCACTTGGGGGGGCTTCAGAGGCAGTTGCCACAAACCTCGCCTCCTGAAAGTGCTAGCTCTCACCTCTGGCAGTTGCCTTGCCCATGCTGGCTTGGTCTGCTGGGGTGGCTTCCGTGGGGCTGTGGGGACAGTGGTCATTGGCAGGGACAAACTGGTATGTGTGATCTGAACAAGGGCGAGATCTGAACAAGGGTGAGTAGCAGGGGGATGGGGCAGGCTCTCTTCAATGGTGCCCAGCAACAGGGTGAGGGGCAATGGGCATGAATGGCCCATTGCCATTAAGCACCATTGCCGTTAAGCACGGCAGTTCTTAGTTTGTTAACTCTTAAGGAGTTAAGCACGGGGAGTTCTTGCTGTGAGGATGACAGAGGCTGGAAGAGGCTGCCCAGAGAGGCTGTGGGGTCTCCTCTGGAGATGTTAAAAACCCACCTGGACGTGACTCTGAGCAACCTGCTGTGCTCTAGGTGAACCTGCTTTATATGGACTAGATGATCTCCAGGGCCCCTTCCAACCCTGACCATTGTATGATTCTGTGATCCCTGGGGCTGGTGACCAAATGGGCATGGGAGCCTGCCGTGGCACTGGCAGTCTGTGTCCCCATGTGCCTGCTGATGCTGTATTGTTTCAGTGTGGCAATGCTGCCTTACTAGTGTTTTAGCCAAAGTTTTATGAAATATTTGTATCTTAAGTGTACACGACCTATCCATTTATCTTTAGGCATTAGGCAAATACAGAAGCATATTGGATAAAACACTACAAATATTTGCAGTTCCTGGAGAGAAGAGCTCTGTGAAACTTGAGATTTCGCGTGATGTGTGGTCCTTTCTTGCTCTGCTCTTCAGGTTCCGATCTTGACTTGTTGTGGCAGAGAGACAAGACTGGCCTTTCACAGCCAGGGAATTGAAGGGCTTTGTCACCTCTGCCAGTCCTGTGCCCCACACTTGTGACTGTCTTGCAGCCTGCATGGTGCTGGTATCTGCCTGTGATGTGGGCACATGTGATGGAGTCTAAACCCATCTGATACTGCAGCCATGTGTGGGCTCTAGTAAAATCCTGGCAGCCTGGCTGAGTGCTTTGGGACCTGGTGCAGGGATTTCTGTTCTTCTGGACCCTCCTTTGGGATAGGACACCTGGTAGGAGTGTATACAGGAGTGGTATATAGAAATACTGAGGAGTTAAGCATGCTCTCAGTGTAAAAAGGTTGTGTGATGAAGTGGAGGAGTATGTCTTTCTCAAGGGCAGGGATGGTGTAAAGTATTTGGAAGCCAAGTTTTCCTCTCTGTAACGGAGAGCATTAGAGAAAGCCCCATGCCTGTCTGTGGGCTCGAGGGGAGGGGAGGTGCTGGTACACAGTGGGTGTGAGCGCGCTGCTTCCACCCTGCTTGAGGTACCACAAGCTGAAACCCAAGGAGGTTGGCTTCAGCCACTGTTCATTGACTGACACACCTGCTGCTGTGAATTCAGTAGTCTTTCCATTCCACTCCTTTTTGAAACCTGGAAGAAATTTTTCTGTGCATCTACACCAAGCAGATGGGGCGAGATGGGGAATTCCCAACAGCTGAGACAAGCTGTGAAGGTTGCTGAGGGATGGTGGCGTGGGGTGCAGTTGTGTGCTGCTTCATTTGTAAACCCAGACACTTAAAACCAAGGAATCGTACAGTTTAAGGACATTGTAAATCTCACCTCCACTCATATCGCAAACATGAAGTATATATTTCATACCCAGTGCAGGGAAGATTACAGCTTTAAAGGATCATAAACTTTTTTTTTTTTAATTGGGACATAAAAATTCAAGCACAACTAGAAATCCTGCTGCAGAAGTGTTAATTGCAACAGGTCTGATCCTGGGAAAACAGCTTAAGTATGAGTAACTTGGCTTGACATAATCAGAGGGATTACCTGGGGCCAAATCCAGTGACAGCAAAGTTGGGGGCTGGAGGGGATGTCTTGCTATGGACTTAGATGGGTTTTATGAGTAGAGTGGGAGTATGTGCCACGTGTGTACATAGATGAGCTCAGGATGTGCTAACAGTCTGGGATCCAGCTGAGCGTATCTGAGGATGTTCCCACTTTCCTTTCCCTTCTCCTGTTTGAGCTGCCCGTTTGACCTCTCAGCTGAGCCTGAGCTGTCGCTTGTTCACTGTAAGTGATGCGAGATGGATTTTCCATACCCTCAGAGTCGCAGCTCAGGTGCGACAGGGTGTCCCAGCTAATCTATGTTTACAGAAACTTTCCCAAGAAATGTTTTCTGGGATGGTTTGGAAATTCAGTTGTCAACAGAGGTATCAGAAATATGTAATTATATTATTTCCTCTATTTCCCTTGAAACAATGACAGCGTTTCCAAGTGACAGAGTACTGCGGTCCTCCAAAGCTGGGAACTGGCTGCCATCCCCACAGGGTGGCCCTGGTGGCCACCTGCAGAGTGGTGGCTGTGTCCCTGCTCATGAGGCTTTGCTGAGGTTACGGGGCTGGCATCATCTGGGGCTGCCCTGGGCAACATTATGTCAGCATCTGCCAGTGGAGTTGAGAAGAAAACGGATCCTCTGTGTGCATCTCCAAGGGTCCCATCCATCTTGTTTGGTTAGCATCATCCCTACCCGTTGGGCTCATGCTGGGGCTCCTTCGTGCTGCTTCCACAGCTGCTGGGGTCTGTGATGAACGTGTGATTTCAGCTGTTCAGGAAAATTTCAAATGTCAGCATTGATGAAATTTCCTAAAATAGGGTTCAGGTAGAAGTTTATATTTGTGTTTCCTCAGTATGTTTTCAGACATGTCCCTCAACAGACACATGTTAAGCTAGGACCTTTGGTCCTTACAGCAAATATCCATGCTGTATTTATATCCTTACCCTTATAGCCTTCTCCCTCCCCCCCCTCCCCCCTCCCCGCCCCTTGCTGGAGGGTGCTGATCATTGTGGTGAAATTGATACAAGACTGCTGTTTTGGCAGTTGTTCTCATTTGGGTTTAAAAAGCATTATAAGCTTTGAGTGGGACCTTTGTAAAACCATGAGGTCTCGCTAGCTTTCAACAATCATCTTTGAAAAATGTAGAGATTTTTTTTTGTTTCGTTTCTTTTTGTTTTGGATTTCTTCCAGAGTGCTTTGGGGTTTTGTGAATGTTGAGAAGCAAAGGTGTCACTTACACTGGGATCATGGAGTGTTTAAGCAAAGCCGCCTGGTGAAGCTGTTGCTGCAGCAGTACTCCAGCACAGTCTGTGGCAGAAGCGTCTGGCTTTGTTTGCTGCACTGCTCTCACATGAGGGTGGGTAGCAGCTGTTTGCCCAAACCGTGGTTGGACTGTTGGTCGCAGCAGCGGAAGCGTGAACTGGGAGCTTTCAACCAAAGGATGCTGTGCTCTTTGCACAGGACTGAGAGCACTCCGAGGCTGGTGGGGCCACCAGCCAGACACATGAGAGGTACGTGTGTGGGCACCACTCCCTCAAGCTCCACCAGCCAGCTCTCCCGTGGAGCCTGGCCCAGGTGCTCTCTGGGTGCTGGGCTGCCCCTGGAGAGAGACTTGTATGTGCTGGTGGTGCTTGGGAGAACAGCACCCTTTGTCCCATGGGCTTGGTGCCCCTGCAGGGCTCAGCTCTGCTTTTCTTACTGATGGCGCTCAGGCACTTGGAAGAAGGGGCTTCTAGGTATTGGAAAGGGGGTTGTGTGATAGAGGGCAAAGGGTAGGCTGCATGGTCATCTTTGGACTGTTGAGGATGGAGAAGTCAGTTATGGGGTCACCTAAGGACTGGTTTGGGGGCTCCATCAGCAATCTGAAAACAGGAGTGAACAGTGACCTGATCTGGGCTTACAAAATTGTGAAGGTGGTGAGTCAGATGAAGGTACAGCTGCTGCTTTTCTCATCTCTCAATACTAAAATGAGAAAGTGGCAGTGAAACTAGTGGATAGTTAATTGAAAGAAGATGAAGGAAGGTGCCGCTTCACTGAGCAGGTAGTGAATGTGTGGAGCTTGGTGCTGCGGGAGCCTGTGGAGGCAGATGGCTCGTGTGAAAGGCACTGTGCAGATTCTTGGCCAGCAGGTCTATAGATGGATCCAGAAAGGACTTGTCCAGGATATACCCACTGACATTGCTGGGAGAGTCCAAGGGAATGGACGATGGGGTGCCCAGCCTCCTGCGCTCTCCCTAAACAGCCTGTTTGGAGAAGGTCAGGGCAGAACAGAGAGAAGCCAGGTGTTTCTGATAGTCTATGTGGGGTGCTGAAGCCTGCTAGGGGATGCCCCAATATGCCCAGTGCAAGAACTTGTACAGTCTTTCTTGAACTCTGCCCAGCTGTAAGATGTGTCTGTGGGCACTGCCAGGCTAAACTTTCTCTACTCTGATAAGGTTTTCCTCCGGTAAGGGCTCTCGGTTGTAGGCTGTAGATTGGATGTCTCTACTTATTGAATGAAAGTACTGGGCTGCAGCAGGTTTCACTCGAGGTATGCAAAGGTGCTTTGGGAGCCCAGACCTCCCTCCAGCGAGCAGCCTCTCTCTTCCCAAGGCCAAGGGGACCTGTGCAGGGGGCTGCTGGTGGTCCCTACCACATAGGCCTTTACCCATCCCAGGACTAAGGTTGGCAGAGTGTTGAAGCACAGGAGAGGAGGTTAGGGGAACAGTAGGAGATCAGGCCCAGGAGGAACGATGCTGTTTACACTGGTTGTGTTGCAAGTCAGTGATTCGTTGCCAGCTTTAATGGTTGAGCAAAGCATGTTTACTCAGCTTGTTTGGATGATAACAACTGCTGGATAAGAAACTGTCAGATGGGAATCAATTAGAGGCTTCAGCTCTTCAGTGAAAGATCCTATTTGACATCTGATGCCCTGTGAAACTGAGTAAGGACAATGCTGCTATTTGTACGGCTTTTTTCCGGTCCCTTCCCTTCTTCCCCATCATCTTTGCTCTAATATTAGAGCTTTGACCCTCTGTGTGTTGCTCCCAAGGCAAGCACTGACACCAACCCTTTCACGTCGTTCTGTGAAGAGATCTTTGTGTTTGCTAGAGGGGTGTGTGTGGGGGTGGGACAGCAGTGCTGGCAGGGTGTTACATCCCTCTTCCCTTCTCTCACTGCGGATGAGGCAGTGATTGCAGAAGGCTGACTTTCTGCTGGGGAGAGCCCAGTGGAGTCGGAGGGGTGGTGCCTGGGGGCTGGCTGCTGTTTTAGCTCTGGTTCTGCTGCTTTGGGTGGTGTTGTGGCCTTTTACTCCTCTCTACTTGGTTCCTTGGTATGTTCAATGGTGACATGACTTCACCTGCTTCTGCTGGGAGCCACCTTGTCACAAGAGCAGATGAAGTAATCTTCCTGTATGATGATGGTCCCTGGCAGCGTATGCATGGTGTGAAGAGGTGGGAGAGGGTGCAGAAGAGCAGAGGGTGGGTCTGATGGTTATTACAAGAACTCCCTGCTGTCCTGGAGGCCCTGTAAGGCTTGTGTTAGGGGAGAGTCACTGTGAGTCTGTGTTACCATGACATCTCCTTGCCTACGACTCAGCCAACGCTGCCCAAGTTGCCAGCAAGTGAGTCAGCAGGCAGTGACTCAATAAGGTCACTGGACTGTATTTACCCTCCAGGCAGAGAGATTCCTGGTTGCATTTGTGATACAACTTGCTTAAAAGCCTCTTCATTAAGTGGTGATGCTTACACCCTTCCCCCAGGCCTCTGGGTTTGGGTACTGGCAGGCTGCCACTGCTGGAGCAGTGTTCAGTGGGGTTCCCAGGACTGTAGCTCTCAGAAAGAAAAGCATGTGTGAACCTGTCCTCTGTCCTGGAGAAATGCCTCATCTTAAACTGTGAGCATCCATGCAGAAACATGATGCTGTGGAGGAGGGGTTTGGAGTGGGCTTGTCTCTGTCTCGTGTTGGTACCACATGAACTGCATTAAAGAGCATTTCCCTTGAATGCACACAGTCTTGAACACAAATGTTCTTGTGATGAAAAACTTTTTAGTGAGGTAAAATAATTTGCTTTTCTTACCTTGGGACTTAATTTTGAGGCTGGCTTGAGGCTCACAGAACACACGCTTGATCTTATCTTGGCTTCTTTATCTCCTTTTCCTCATTTTAATGACAACGCAAAAAAGATTTTCAACTACTTTTGACTGTTGGCTTTCTAGATATGCTTCAGTGGAGGTGCAAAATCCAGTAGGAACTTCTTAGGCATGTAGGTTGTTCTGTAGCACATATGGAGCTGTGGTGGTGTCCCTCATACATCCCTTATAAACAACTTTTAGGTTGGAAGGGTCTTTGGTCTACAAGCTGAAACATGCTCTTCTAGTAGGGGTGTGCTGTTAGGTTTGGCAGAACTGGGGAGGTCAAAGCCAACCCTGCCTTCTCCATGCCTGCCTGCCTTGCTGGGCTCTTCCTTCATCCCCCTGAGCACCAGCAAGGTCTCTGTTCCTGGAGCTGTCTGCCCCGCTGCTGGCACATCACTAGGCAGCGTGTCCACCCTGCTGAGCCTTAGTGCCAGGCACAAGCACTTGTGCAGCTTGGCTCTCTGCAGCACATGGATGTGTGCTTGCAAGAGAAGAGGGGCAGGTGAGCATGCTTCAGAACAGGTCCTGTGCTGGTAGAAATGAGCTGTTGATGGCAGGCAAAGAATGGCTGGAAGTTCTGGGGCTCAAAACCAGCAGAGCTGACTTGCTTTGCAGTGGTCCGGCCCCTTCACAGTATGGCTGGAGCTGGTGAATCTTTATAGGTAGAGCACCTGGGAGAGGCAGCAGGACCCTGCTTGGCTGGGCCACTCACATCACCCCTCTGTGCCCTGCTCTGCCCAGACCAGGAGACCTGCCCTACCCTCAGTGTGGGCAGAGAGGGGCCAGCGATGAGCTGGGCCTGTGGGGCAGGCTGCTTGTGGGTCAGAAAGTATAAAAGTGTTTGTACCACTTTTCCCTCCTCCCCTGAATTTGAACAAGGCTGTCCCTGTACAGGAATGTGGATACCTGGCCAGGCAATAATTAACTGGGACAGGTATCCTAGTAATTACCTCTCCTGGGTGCTGTTATGCTGCCTGCACATAGCTTAATGTGTGGGGCAGGAGGGGTGAGGGCTGGGTTTTGCCCTCCTCCGTGTTTTCCAGGGAATGCCGAGGGTGTCCTGGCAGTGAAGGTGGGTGCGCACTGTCTCTGGGTGCTGTGGTTTGTGAGGCAGCCACTCTGCTCTCTTTCCTGGTCTGCCGGGAGCAGGCAGTGCTTTTGGAGAGGATGTCTGCCACGGGGTGATAGATGTCCCACAGGAGTGCTGGCTGTTCTTGCTCTCTTGGCTCATCCCAGGGAGCTGGGTGAGGAATGGAGGGGTGGGAGGGCAGCTGAGGGGTCACATGGCCTTGTTGCATGGCATGGTTGTGAAGCTTTTCTGCTCCAGATGTGCACCCCGAAGCAGAGCAGTGCTTGCCTGTGCCTGGAGGGGTTTGGAAGGTGGGATCTTTCTAGGGAGAACGCGTCTGCTCCAGCACTGGTGGCTGTGGGAGGATGTTGGGCTGGTGGGACAGCCAAGACCTGCCTTGGCAGCACTGCCCACACCCAGCCCTGCCCCGGCGTGCTGTCCCTGCCTCCCTGGCTGCTGGGAGCCACGGCAGTGCTGATAGCTTTGGCAAGTTTATACTGTTGGTTTTGCCTCTAACGCCAACATGAGGAAGCACAACTGAAATGAATTAAGATGATGACTGGAGGAAAGCCAAAGCCTTTCCACAGCTCCTGCTGGAGTCACTCGCATGGGAATGCTTAAGGTGTGGTGTCCCTGTTGTGCCTCAGTCGGCTCTGGGCCACCAGTCAGGCCGAGATGGGTGCTGACAAGATTCCCCTGGGCTCCCAAGTGATGTGCCTGGAGTAAATCAATCCACAGACTTGTAAAATTGTAATTGCAGAACTTTTGCATTGCAGTTTATTCTGGCACAACTGAGAGATAAGTGTCATAGAAGTTTACAGCCATAATAAATGGGTCCTCCTGTAAGGACAGAGTTGTTCTTTCACACCGCTGCTGGTCGGTTTTTAACTGGGATGTTAAAAAACATGGGTTTTCTTTAGCAAAGGTTACAGTCTGCTTTAAAGCTCCTGGTTAACATCATCTCTGCTCCTGCCAGCTCTCAGCCTGGCCCTGGCTGCCAGTGCATCCAGTCCAGGCTGGCAGCGGTCCCAGAAGCACAGGCACGGCCAGGTCACGTCCCTGCGTTAGTCCCCCCGTGCCACGGCTGCTGTTTGGTTTGGCCCCGGCTCCGTGCCCAGCAGTGCTTCCCAGGCTCCAGGCTTTCTGTAGCGAGCGTGTGTGCTTTGCTGGGGATGAGCAAAGGTGAAAGCTGGCTGGCTGGGCACGCAGGGCTTGTGGCTTGCCTGGCTTTCACCCTCTGCTCAGCCCTGGATGGCTCCTGGAGCTTGCCCTTCTGCAGGGGAGGATGCTGGATGCTTGTTACTCAAACAGCCTGTCTCTCTTGCCCACAAATTTTACTGGTGTGGCTTGGTTTTCTGGCTCATAGGTGAACTAATGAGCAGCAAAGCTATTTTCCTCTCTTCTTGGTATGTCTTAGAGTTGCTTCGTGGATTTGATTGTGGGGTTTTTGCGTGGTGTGAAATGGCAGCAGGTCACCAGAGCTGATGTGCAGCCTTCAAGAGCTGCTGAGAAGAGGCAGTGGTTGGATGGCTGAGGAAAATGAGCCATTCTGTGTTAGACCCAGCTGCTGGTAGAAAAATGCTGAAGGAGACAAGGGGGAGGCTGCACACTGCTGAGTCCTCCGTCTGTGATGGAGTGCGTTGTCTGAAGCAGCAGGGATGGTGATGGAGAGCCTGGGGCAGGGAGAATTGCAGAGGGCAGTGCCAGCCTGGGCTGGGGAAGGCAGTGGCTTGCACCCTGTGGAGACCCCACAGTCACTGCCTGACACATGTCTGCACATGATGTCTTTAATCATGATTTTTTTGAACTCTGGTACTCATAAATTGTTATGTCTGCAGTTGTGGAGGCCTGCTGGGCTTTTTGGGGACTGAGCTGTGTTTGGAGAGGGGAGACTCCCCTTCCCCCAGCTGTGCTGAGCTGCAGGAGCATCACACAGTGCCCTGTTTGCTCTGAGGACTGCATCCAGTCTCAGGTCACTGTCACTGTTCTGGGGAGGGCGGTGTGGAAACAACCAAGCAAACACATTATGTGTAACTTGGTAGCCAGGAATTGAATGGTTTGGGAGTTAAGGGCATTTTTATCAGCAGGCTTTGCTGTGTGAATTCACAGGCCGGCTTATTATGCAGGGCTGTGTTGGTTTGCTTGTCCAGTGGTGGTTTTGCGCTTAATTACTCTCCAGGGGTAATCGGGCCCTGGGGAGGATGTTTGCAATGATGACCCCTTTTCCTTTGCTTTTTATTTTTTTCTTATTTTTTCTTTCCCCTTTGGAACTGCTGTAATGGAGCTGGGGCTCTGTCAAACCGATTATCTTTTAATGCATTTGTCCATATGCAAGGTGGAGAGCAGGGGCCCATCCTGCGTGCTGGTGTGCAGCAGAGCACATGGCTGGGGGAGCTCTGGGTTGCCAAAGGGGGCTGGCAGCCGTGCTCCACTTGTCTCCTGCCCCTCTGAGTTGCTCCTTGCCTTTGGGATGGATAACTCCCATCTCCCAGGAGCCCAGCTGCTCCTTGCATGTGCCTGAGGGGTGAAGTGTCCTTAGCAGCCTGATGAAATATCCCGTGGTGCTTTCCTCCCTCAGAGGAGGGTTGGAGCACTCAGATGGGGAAAACAAATGTCTCCTTTTTTTTTCTTCTTTTCTTTTCTATAAACACTGTGGTTTTTGGAGCGGACAGGTTAAAGAAATGGTGTTAATAAGGGTGTAGTGGGTAGTGCTCTGGGTAGTGATGTCAGTTGCAGCAGGGTTTAGCTTAGATGAGCAGCTTTATAAATCAGGGAGGCTATTTGAAGCTTTGGATCATTAATACTGGATTTGCTCTTTGTGCAGGTCAAAAAAAATAAGATAGTTGTGTTTGTGTCTCATTACCCTGCAGTTTTGTACAGCAGCTCCATGGTAAAGGAAGAACCTGAACAAACAATTGGCAAAGTAGTAAGATACTTAGATTACGACAGCTGCCGGGTGAGGAAGTTTGTGCTTGCTTTTAATCAGTGATGTTGGCTGTGTGGGGCTGGTCAGGGCTTGGCCTCATCAGGCAGCTAACGCTGCCTGCCATGGGACTTGTCAAGAGGCAATATTTAGAAGCAAAAAAGTAAGATACACATCCATATCTCAATCTTCCTTTTTTAATATGTATTTTATGTGTTAAAAAGACCACTGCCCTGGCTTTCCTCATGCTTTGGTGCTTCATTAAGGGGAGTGATGTGGCTTAGACAGAGGTTTCCTGTGCTTTGGGCAATGTCCTCCTTCTCTGACCTGCAGCAGAGGGGAAAGCCATTAGCTTGGCACAGGCAGGAACCCAGGGTGGGTAATTCTCACCATTGCCCCTGTGAGCAGCCTTCCCTATCCAAAGGTCTGTGGGACACCCACCACTTCTTTGGGACTGCTCTGGTCTCAAGGGAAGCTCCCAGAGGTTTGGGAAGAGGTCCCACAACTTGATCCTACCAGAGAAGTCTCTCTGACACAGCAGAAATGAAAACAAAGAGCTCTTCTTCATGTTTACTTTTATTTTTAGAAGACAATAAGTGAGCGGACCGAGCTGCAGGCGGAAATGGTGTCTCTGAAGTTCAGGCTCCCCCTCCACCCTCGTCAGGAAGTGCATGCTGCACGTGCGCCTGGCTGGGATGTTTGTAGACAAAGAGTTTCTTGATGCTTTTTTTTTTTCCCTCCCCCCCCCCCCCCCCCCAGTTCCCTTGCCCATAGGCAAAGAGGATTTGGTTGCTGACATGCTGGAGTCTTGCACGGAGCTGGGCTCTGAGTGCTGGGGGAACACAGCTGTGCCAGGCTGTGTCTGTTAGCAGCCATTTGCGTTGGGTGGGGGCAGAGCTTCCTGAGTTTTCTGTTTTCTTGGATTGGGGAATTAAATCATTACTGATGTGGTGCTGGTGGTGAAGAGAACAGGAGGCTGAGGTGGCTCGTGGGTCCCTCCATCAGGCTGTCCTTCTTCTGTGCGACTGACTTGGACGAAGCTTGTGCTTCCCAGCTCTGCTGCAGCCTGGCTTGGTGGCCTGCAGGTCCCCTGGTGCAGAATGAGTACGTAGCCCTGTTTTTTTTGCTCCTTCACTGTGTGCCCTTTGGGGTGCCAGCGTGTCCCTGGTGAGCTCTGTCACAGTGTGTTGTGGCGATGGATGTTTGTGTGTGGCTCATTTGTGCCTGCTTTGGCCAGAAATCACTGCTGGCTGCTGAGATGCCCCTTTTCTCCTTTCACCAAAAAGAGATGCTGTAAGAGACCAAACTGAAAACCGATGAGTGTTTTTCTCCTGGTCATGCTGGCGTAATGGGGATGGGGTTGGACCTGGGTTTGTGCTTGTTGGGCAGATCGCCCAGCCGGCTCTGCAAGAACCATGCACTCTGTCAGTGAACCCTGCTCTGCCCCGGGACACACAGCTTCCCGGGTGCCTTGTTCAGGGCTGTGAGTTACAGTGCTTGCTTTCCTTGGGGGCTGTAGTTTTCTCTCTGTGGTGTCTTCTATTTCTAGGTTGTGGGCAGGTCTGAAGTGCCAGATGCCCTAATGATGGGCAGATGCTCCTTGCAGCCACTGTGACTGAGTGCAGGGGCCATGTTCTGCCGTGGTGCTGGGGACAGGGCTGTTGCCAGAGCCATGGCTAGGAAGTGGACAGAGAGAATTTATGTTCATGCACAAAACAGCATGCAAAGGCTCTGTTATACAGCTGTGACTGTTCTAGCACGGCACAGTGATCTGGCTGCCCTGAAGACCTCCAGGTGAGGTACTCCAGAATGAGTATGTAGCCCTGTTTCTTTTGCTCCTTCACTGTGTGCCCCTTGGGGTGCCAGGGTGTCCCTGGTGAGCTGTGGGGCTCTGCCTCCAGCTGAGGTCTGCAGCCCCTGGAGCCAGCTGTCAAAAGGAAAGGGCTGCCCACCTTTGCGAGGGGGAGGCAGGCATGTCTGCCACCTGGGAATGAAATGGAAAAGCTACTGCTGTTTTGGGGAGGCAGCAATGCAGTCCTGCCTGCCTGCCTCTGCCTGGGGTGTGACTGACAGCACATCCTCATCGTAGTAGACTGCTGAGTGCCTGGGATGGCCCGTTCCTGCCCTGCCTTGCCCAGGGAGCGCCTGTATCTTGCTTTAATGAGTATCTTCCCATCCCCTCAAGCTGGAAGGGAAGGGAGCAGCTTGTTTCTGAGCACTTGCCAATCCTAATAGCATTTTGCATGGGCTTTGTGGTGATCCCAGTTCCTGAGGGGTGACAGCATGGAGGGGAAGCTGGAGAAGAGCAGGGCTGGAGGGTGTCAGGCAGCCCTTGCCTGATGCCGACCCTGGCTATCAGCTGCCACCTGAGCTCCTCCAAACACCTTTGCCTCCAAGGGATGCGGGGTTAATTCCTTTTTCTTGGACTTTGGCTTGGGATCCCCTGTGCTGGCATAGCAGGTCCTGCTGGTCTGGTGCTGCCTGCTCTGTTCTTGGGGAGTGTAACCCATAGTGATCAGCAGCTTTCTCAAACCAAAGCACCCTTTGCTCATACCCTGGGGAGCAAAGCCCAGCCTAAGGGGGAAGCGCTTTAAAGGGTGCAAGTGCATTGCTGTCTGGCTGATGTTTTGCCTTTCTGCTGTGGGTATTAAACGGGATGTTGTGTTGTGCAGTCCCATGAGTAGTGTGTCCCTGTCTCTCCATATGGACAAGTGCATCTCTGCTCCCTCTCTGACTTGGGGGGGACTCTATAACCAGCCACAGTCCTCATCTGCTTGATCCCCACCTCGAGCTGGCCTGTGGCTGTGGTAAGAGTTTATGGCATTGCTCTTATGCCATGTGAGGTGTTCACCTAAGTTTCTCCTTATTTTGCTTTAATCCTTGTCTTTCCCAGCTGCCTGCTATTGGAAAGGGTAAGGGCATTTGACAGCTTGGGTGGCCCCTTCAAGGGCTGCAGGGCTGTGCAGTGCGTGGGACATCAACCCTGTCCCTGCCCAGGGGCATGGGGCCGCTTTGCTGGCTCTGTTAGCATGGGAGGTGGGGTTTCCCCTTGCACCTGATGTGGCATGAAGCTTTCCCTTCTTAAGTGGCTTCCACCAGCAAAGGGGTGGGTGGTTGTGGGGGGGCAGGCAAGACGAGCTTGGCCAGTGTGCTGCTGGGGGTGGAAAGCCCTGCCCTGTGCCAGCTCCTGCCAGCTGGTCTGGGGCAGACTGGTTGCAACGGCTGGCTTGGCTGTTCCTTCCTGTTCCCGAGTATGAATTGGTGTGTAAATGCCTGAGCAGCGAATGCGTAACTCTTGCTTCCTTCTCATTAAGGTGCTGGTTTGGTGGCACATGCAATAGTCAAGGGCACAAAACTCTTTCAGTGGCTATGAATTAAAAGCAAGAGCAGAGAAACAAAACCAACCCAAGCTCCCAGGAATTCCTGAATGGTCTGTATTTGTTCTTGACAAAATGGGATTTTCTTTTCTTTGAAGGAACCTCCTGAAGCTGTTTATTTCCGCACTCTTCTTGGCTGTGACTATTTTATGCAAAGAAGTCAAAATCATTAATGTGAAAGTAAATGGTTGCTAGGCCAATGATCCTCATTCTGCAAATATTGCATGAGATTTGCCTAAAAATGTAGTGACTTGAAACTGTGTGAGTTAAGCTTTCTTTTGAGAGAAGACAAGTGTGAATGTTTCTGTAAGGCATCTTGTGTGGGCTGTGGGTTTGCATCTCTGGCCATTGGTGCTAATGTCCTGGTGTATGAAATAATCCTCCTCTAGGAAACGACTGCTGTAAGACCACGGGGCCAAACCGGCAACAAGTATTCTTTTGGTCCTGTGCACGTCCAGAGTGTTTTACTTGTCTAATCACAAGATTTCCCAGGTCCTGTGGCAGCGTTGGGAAGTGGAAAGAGTAACTTGGGTTTTGTCGTACTGGAGCTTTGCTGCTGTTTGGCTCCTTCATGCAGTGGCAGTGTGCTGGTGGCAAAAGAGAGCCTTTCCCAAGGTCAGTTTGTGCTTAAGCATTCTCTCTGCAGAGGGGAGAAGCCAGTTGGCTCTCAGGAGTCAGAAGTGTGGGGGCTTGTAGCTCCTTGAATGCATCCTCCTCCAGCTCCTGGAGGGGAGAGGAGAGTCCTCTTGGCCCCCAGCACCATGGTTGCTCACTAGGCTGTGCCTGAACGAGTTCCTGAGAGCAAACCCACAGCCAGAGATGCTGAAACATGCTCTTGGCAAAATGAGAAGCAGCATCCCACCACAAGCTCCTTCTGGGTCTGACCATAAAGGGTAAAAGCATTTTATCTCTGCCCAGTGAGAATTTCAATTGTAGTGTCCAGGCAGTGGAGGAGATGTGTTTTTGTGATAAAACTGGGCTTTGCATGGACTGGGGAGGAGGGCCAAGAACCTCTCCTTCCAGCCCCCAGGTGGTACACTTACCTGCCCACAGCCACAGGTGGGTTTTGAAGTGTTCAGCACCCGTAGAAGCCTGATGCATAGGTAGGGGGTCAGCTGCTCATGCTGTGGCAGAGCACCCTGTGTGTCTGTGTCACTGTGTGTGCGGCAGCAGTCAGGGGTTTGGCCCTCAGGTGGCTCCTCTTGGGGTTCCAGGATAGAACAGAGCTCATGAGCACAAACTGAAACACAGGGAATTGCACTTAAACACCAAAAATGCTCTTTTACTGGATGAGGCTGCCTAGAGAAGTCGTGGGGTCTCCAGCCTTGGAGATACTCAAAACTCCAGCAGATGCCGTCCTGCGCAGCCTGCTGTAGCTAGCCCTGCTTGAGCAGGGGCTTGAACTGGGTGATCTCCAGAGGTTCCTGCCACTCTCAGCTGTACTATGATCTTTATTCCTGAAACACCAGATGAAGCTGGTTCCTTTGGCTGCCACTGTTTAAGGAGTATCTCCAGCTTTCCTCACCTCTTGTTCTTTCTTCTTTGCCTGAGGTGGGAACTGAGGCTGTAACGGCTCAGCAGCCCAGGTCCCCAGTGTCTGCTGTAGCTGGTGCATGGGACATAGGTGGTGATGTGATGGGAAACTTTCTTCTCTGCAGTGAGAGTGGCTGGATGAAGCTCTGCCTGGAGGAGCCTGGCAAGAGGGAGGGACTGTCACAGGGCACCCAGTTCCCTTCACTGCTGTTCTCTGCCTTACAGCCCTCCCTCCCTCCCTGGCTGTCAGAGCAGCACAGGTAGGAGAGCAGAGCAGCTGGGAGAGAAGTGATAGCCAGTCTTCTCTTTGGTCCTTGTCAGGATGTCCTTAATGGCAATGGGTGTTAGATGTGTAGTCTCATCCCATTTGCTGTACTCTTTACCTGCATTTTCCCTCTTAGATTCTCTGCCATCTGCTTGACTTGAATATGAAGTAGTTCTCTTTCAGACTTTCTTCTTTGTAAAAAATTTGCTGCTTCCCCTGTACCTTGCGAGGCCAGGGATGCCCTAGCTTTGGTTTAGCTTTCCAGGCAAACCAGGGAAGAGCATCCCTTGGCTGAGAGGGTTTAGAAAGTAAAGAGGGGAGACAGTTTTGTAATTTAAATACCTAACCCTGTCCTGCATTCTGGATGCCAGTTGTAGTGCTGCTGTGTTGTGAGGATGACCAGGAGAGGCACGTGTGACACTTTTCTGTAGGTCATTTTAAGGTAAATCTAAGAGCTGCTCCGCAGGCTTGACTTTCCAGTACCTAATTTGCCCAAGTGATTCTTAATGTTGGGTAATGAACTGGAAGATTTTTACAGTACTTAAGGGCAAACCCCATTAGCTGTGTCATAAATAAATTTCCCTGGCATCTTTCCCCATGTCAGGCACAGCGATTAGAGCCTTAACTTGGCTGAGATTGCAGTCTCCGATCTACAAGCGGAAAAATATTTCTTAGCTGAAACTGGGGTTTCTAAGCTTCCACCTGACAATTGTCCTGGATTTTGCAAGATTTTGAGGGTAAAAAAAATCTGGCCAGATGCTTTCTGCTGCTTTAGCAGTCATGGCTGGAACAGGAGCAAGGAAGTGCAGTTCACTTGGTTGTGTGCATTAATACGAACTCAGAGGTGCAGTCCTGGCTTGGTGAGAACAGGTTTCCTGATTAGCAACTGTGACTGAGGATGTGGTTCAAATATTTCTTTTGCATCAGTGTCTAGCTCTAGTGAAGCAAAATAATGATTTGCAAATAATGTTCTCTGTGGTGTGTTTTGCTTTGAATATAAATGCTGAAGCAGACAGCAGTTACGCAGTGGAGACTAAATCCAGGCAGATATTTGTCTGAATTTCAGTGATGCTGAAGACTGGCAGCCACCTTTTTCTGTCTATCACAGGGTAAATTGGCAACAGGCAGCTTAGTGATATGCACATTAGGGCTTGGAGGCTAAAAGCAAAGGTGCTCTTAGCTGAAACAGGTGAAAATGGAGCAATGTTGTGATATGGCAGAAAAAGCACTGTGATGCCTTTTTAGTGGGGAAGTTTTTCCTCTATTATCCCTAATGGAGGAAGACTGTCTCTCCTGATAGCTTTTTGTACTTCCCTGTCCTCCATGGTTTTTGCTATTAATATGGCTGTGGAGATCAGCAGCGAGCATCCTCCCAGGCCTGGTGAGCAGGGAGCTTGTAGCTTGTCATGCCACGAGAGGGGTTGAGGGCTGTGCTGTGGGAGGGAGTCACGGCTCCCTCAAGGCTTGCGTGTGCCATGGTTCCCTGTGTGTTAGCTGCTCCCCTGGGGCACCAAAGGCTTCACCCAATGACAGTGTTTTCTGATGGTCTTACCCCATTTATTCCTTTTCCTTCCTATCTCCATGCTGTCCTCGGCAGCAGCAGGCTAGCCCAGAGCCAGGACAGCCTGTTATCGTGGTGTTTAGTGGGTTTTCTGCCCCTGTAGGGTAACCGACCTACACCAGTTTTCTGCTTCTGGTGGAGGGTTCCTTTTCCCCCAGTTCATACTTTCTTCTGCCTTGGCTTCTGGATGGGGCATCTAATCTCTCTTACCATACCAGCTTGCAGACTAATGAGAATAAATCCATGTAATGAACTAATGTCAGTGTGGCAGTCAGTAAATGCATCGGGTGTTCTTGCCAAGCCATGCATATTTACTGAGGTCAGGAGGAAGCACTAATACATTTTGGCTACTAGTGCTAAACAGCAGAGGAAGGATATATGAAAGCAAAAGCCCATAGTTCTTGCTCGCATATCTGCTTTTTACTGCCAAACAAAAAATTAGTGTAATCTGTTAGCTAATATAATGCATTATCAATCCAGTGACTGCTAATCATCTAGAAAGAGGAGAGCACATCCTAGTTCCATGTTAGAGGCACTGAGCAAATGAAGGAAGGTTTGCATCCTACAGAGTATGCTCTTACACCAGCGTGCCCAAGCTCGTGGCTGTTGAGATACCTTAAACTGAGGTCATTGCTCAGGCCTGAGGGATGAGATGAGCCAAAGGCACTGGGTGGGACTGTGATGGGCTGATGTCTCTATGGTTCTGGGTGCTGTTTGGGTGGGAAGCGCAACCATGCTGGGCATGTGGTAGTCCCTCTCTGCAGGGCTGAGGGTGTTGCTCACCTCTTGGTTATGTGCTGAAGATGCACTGGGCTCTGTCCGTCTCACTAACGGGCAGGGTCTTCATCTCTCTCTCCCTTCCAGCGGCACAGGGTGGCTAGCAGTGGTGGAGCGTGGAGGTTTGCATCACAGCGCATGATCTCTTGGCCGCCTGGAGCCTGGGAGGAGCTGCTGTGGACCCTGAGGGGAGGGATGGAGCTTGCTGAAGGGTGAGTCGGGGCTGTGCCATGCTCCCTGTCTTTCGCTCACTGAGGAAGAGGTGTGCTGGTGTCTGGGGAAGCAGAGTTGATGCCTGACCCTCCAACATCAGCGTTCGGCGTGCACAATGCTGATGTCTTTGTTACATTTTCATGTTGCAAAGTAAACCTCTGCCTGCAGAGAGAGGTTGTGCCTCCCCATGTGGGTAAGCAGTAAATGCCATGACTGAGGGCTTGCAGCCTTCCCCTGCTTTTCCCTGTTCTCATACAGTCCAACAAATACCTACCAGTACCACAACAGGTGCAGCAGTCATGGGTAGTGGGGGGTGCTGGGCAAGTGTTTTATTTTTTATTGGTGTAATGCAATGTGAACTAGCTGTGATTAAGGAAGGTGTGAATGACAGGGTTTGTACCAGTAGTGAAAACCTGGTATGTACGTACTGTCAAACCTGATACTTTCACTGTAGCAGTGGATAAATATTTGTATTTAATTTCAGTCCATTATGTCAGCTTTCCAGAATGAGTGCTGCGTAAAGAAAAAAACCTCTTTCTGATTCCCTTTATATTTGGTCTTGTTTTCCCATTAACTTGGAGGGAGGATTTGTCTTTTTCAGGGAGGTTCCCCTGGGAAGCATGTGCTGGGCTGAGCTGTCTTGGCTGTGCATAAGCTGTCGGTGGCCACTGCTAAATGCTTCTCACCTTAAGATCTGTACTGAGATCACTTGGGATCAGGATCACAGGGGTGTGGAGGTAAATGCAGCGCATGTGCTGGTTTGCACTGTGGGCTGCAGGCAGGAGGGCTGCTCTCATCCTGGAGCTGGGGAAGGGAGAAAACAGGAGAAAGCCTGTTGTTCTTGGGGGCTTTTTTTTTCTGCACATGGAAATCATTGCTGGCCTGGACATGAAGTTCAAGCACTGGGAAAGGACAGGATGGACCAGGTCAGAGGGCAGAAGTGCAGACCCTGCTTGGCTTATCCCTGGGTGGGGAATGCTTTTGAGCCCCCAGCTCTCTGCTGGTCTAGGGGCAAAAGAAATGCGGCTGGGATGTGTCAACCACTCTTGGCTCATTCTTCCTGTTGCTGTGAGTGGGTTTGTGGACTGGTGCTGCGTGCTGAGGGTCCCTGCGTGAGGTAGGACCTGCAGTGGGACCCTCAGATTGTCTTGTGAGTGGGGCAGGCAAGAGAAAGACAGCCTTGGAGACTGCCGCTGTCATCTGCACGTGGGTTAGAAACCTCCAAGTGGAAAGCAGCCAAAGCACAGACTCCAGTCATTGAGCTATCTAGTCTTTTCCCCAAAGCTAACTTTGCCTTGGCAGATACAAAGGCTGGTTTGTCTCCCCCGCATTGGCAGGGCTCGCCATCGGCTAACGTTGTCTTTGTCTGCCACAGGCTCGTGGAGCCACAGATGGGCTGGGGCGAGCAGCCTCTCAATGCTGGGATTGTTTGCAGCTGCCCCCACCTCGCCTGGGGGACAGGCAGGGTGTGCTTGCCATCCCCCCCCCTGCCCCAGCCTCGCTGCTGCCATGGGCTTGCTCTGGGTCCCCAGCACGCCAGGAGCCAGGCCATGCCCCAACAGCACAGACCGGTTGTGCTGGGTCCAGTCCGGCTGCCTGCCTGTCCCTGATGGTCCCTTGCTGCCACAGGGAGCTGCCTGCTGGGTGTCCACCTTCTCGGGGAGGAGGATTCATCCAAGGGGCCTGTGGTCCTGGTTGATTGGAGGTGCAGTAACCTCAGCCTTTGCTGTGTGCACTTTTTGCCACATGGGTGAGAGAAAGGGATGCTGGATATCCATGCTCCAGCAAGGCTTTGGTGCTTTTGCCATGGGACAGAGGGATGGAGCCCCTGGGGGAGTCTGTAGCCCACCAGCTGGAGGGACCAACCATCTGCACTGCTGCTCCTGAGCTCCATGCCCTCCTCTGGGCTCCATTTGTCCATGTCTGTCTTAAAGTGCGGAAGGAGACGTTGGAAAAAACAACCTGTGAGTAGTAAAGGGACAAGCTGGGGGTTCTGGAGCTGGGACAGGGTCTTGGTGGTGGATGTGGTACCTGTGTGCAGTCTGTCCTCTGAACACAAGTGTGGACTGCAGGGTGCTGGGCAGATTAAACTGGAGGACGAGATAAGGTGGTGTGAGGGAGAGCTTCTGAGCAGGCTGCCTGCAGAGGACATGGTCTTTGTGACTGGCACAAGAAGAGGTCGCACAAAGCAGCAGAGTAAGCAGTGGGTGCAGCATGGGCTTGGTTCCCTTGCCCAGTTCCTGCCACCCTCCCTCTGAGTCTGCTTGTGAACACTTCTCGGGGCTGGACCTGTTTCCCAGAGGTTGTAATAGTGGTGGTCAGGGTTGTTTTAACATGTGTGAGCAAGAGGGACAACAGCTTTCTATGGGATCCCTCCACCCCAGACTCTTGGCAGGAGCCTGGTCCCTCTGTATTTCCTTTCTACACGTCCTGGCTGCATGGGGATGGCTGTGGGGGTCCTGCAGCCATTGCTAGAGCCCTCTGCCCCCTCTTCCATCCTCCCACACTGGTGGTATTTCTGGCTGAACTTTTTAACCGAAAGGTGGGAAACTGCAAGTGCTGACCCTGTTCTCTGATCCCGCACGCAACCCCCTGCTTCCCAGATAGGGGTGGGAGGAGAGGAGGGCAGCACCACAGGGAACAGTGGGAGCAGGACACAGGCTGGTGCTGGGGGGGGTCCCTGTGGGACCCTGGGTGGGTTCCCCACAGTGCATGGGGTGGGAGACATGAGAGGGGAATGCGGCACCGTGCTCACCCAGCACCCCCTAGCTTTGGCACTCGCAGGAGTGGGGTGCACTGCTGGTGCTCCCTCACCTGTGCTGCTCAGCCCTCCCACCCTGTCCTGAGCCCTGGTACCATCCTTGCACCCCAGCTCTGTGCGTGTCCTTTCCACAGTCCCAGGTCTTTTTGGGTGGCCAAATACCTATATCTATCTCAGGGAAGATCCATTTTCCTAAATTATTTACTCATTTATTTTCACAAAGGTTGTCTCCTGGGAAGGACAGACCTAGAGCTGTGCAAGCACCAGATACAGCTTTTGGCAAAGGGAGCATCTGCCTCCCAGCACCTTGAGGCAGTTGTTGCTGTCTCTTGGCAGGACACCGAGACTGGAAACCTGTCTGCCCCTTGTGCTTCTGGGCACGGAGACAGACTGTGCCGCAGGAGTGGGCTTAGGGGCTTCACTGGGGGCTGGTCTTGCTTGCTGGTGCTGTGAAATGTGATGCTTCTGGGGCTTTTCCTGCTTGCTTCATCCCTGGGTTACAGGTTTGGGAAGAAGGGAAAAAAAGCCCTCTGCAGAAGATGGCAGTTAAGATGTCAAAGGCATTGAAGCAAGAGGGACATAACAAATATAATTGTCATAAGATGCTTTCCTCTCTGCTTTGGAAAATGAACTGTATGAGATGGAGAGAGATGCTTTGCACAAAAATTTGCTCTTTTGGTGATGTCAGAAGGCAGCTGTGGTGTCAGCCCTCATCAGGATGACAAGGTGTGATTCTCATCCAAACTCTTGCTTCGGAGGTGCTGGCCCTGGCTGCCTAGGTGAGGCAGGGCAGGGTGCTAATCCCTTGGAAATGAACAGGAGACAGCTCTAAAGCTCTTTTTTATTTCCAATATTTTCCACCTCCCAGCCCTTCTTGTAGTTCTGACCTAGAAATTCCTCACTGCATTTGCTGAGTTGGCTTAGTTAAAGACGTATTAATTTCTGAAGGATTAATTATTCAGTGAGTAAGGGGAGGGAGGGTGATGTCTGCTCCCAACTCTGCAGGCAAGCTGGGTGCCTGATGCCCTGGGGTGCCCGGCCAGGGGATGGATGCTGGCCCTTCCCTGGGGAGCCCTTACTGCAGCACTTGCCCTGGACTGGTCACATCTGCTGTGCAGGTGGCATATTGGGGAGCACATCATGATGCATTTCTCTGTGTTGCTCTGATCCTTTGCTTGTTTTCACTCTATTTAAGCAGGAAACTGAATGCTGACCTTTTGGTCTTCAAGTGACACGTTTTCAGCTTGTACTGTTGTTCTTCTTCCCTGGAAATCCTTGTGACTGATGTCCCCAAGGCCAATGTCAGCTGCCCCATTGCTAGCCTCCCTATTCGAGGTGGGCATCTCTGCCTTGGCCAGGGCTTGACCAGAGGGCCTTGGCTGTGGGGGTCTCTGGAGTCCCCTGGAGAAGGGCTGTCAGCAGTAGATCTGCAGAGATCTGATGGTAGTACTAGGGCTTGGAGGGCATCCTCAGCCTCTGTCCCTGTGGGGGGGGATGCTGCTGGCCCTCCCTGCAGGCGTGCATCCTGCTGTTTGGCTCATCTGGGGCCACTTTGGAGGAAGTGTGCAACAAGCTGCAGTTTGGGTAGTACTTATTCCTTTAAAGCCATGCTGTTGTGCTCAGGATAATTCCTCAGATGTGCAGTGACAGCAACTGTTTTTCAGGTTGCAAATAGCTACATGCCCTGGAGAGTGTATGAAGTGATGTATTTTTTTGATCTCACAGGCTCTTGATGCGCTGGTGAAAGTGGATTCCCTGTTTAACAGCAAAGCAAGAGCAGCTTGGCAGTTTTTCCTTTACGTGCTCTTCTGCTTTCCCTGCGGTGTTTTGGGAGGAAACACTGTTAAGAGGCTGGCAACTGCAGCGTGGCTGTGTCAGCCAGTGCAGTTAGTGCTTTTGGACCCAAGCTGCATCACTGTGGGTTTGCTGGGATGCTTGGCCCTCTGCTGCAGCTGTGGGGAGATGGGGGTGCAGTTCACAGCCTGGCTGGACTGGCTGCAGCTCTGCCATGAAGTGCCTGGAGTGAACGTGTGCTCCTCAGGAGAGGGCTTGCACAGAGTTATTTTGCTGCTGTCCCTCTGTGTTAAGGGGTTTGGCAGGAGGCAGTGTTTGTCCTGAACACCTTTGCACCTGTGACAGGAGGAGCCTGGGCCACTGTCAGGGTCCTGTAAACCTGCCTTGTTAGAAGGTAATACCCAAAACTTTTGTTTCCCTGACCTGTTGTGAACTGCCAGGTTTGCTGGTAGCGACCACAATGCTTTTTCTTTTTGCTTGTGTTTTGGCAGAATCATTGCAGTAAACAGCAAATTATTTCATTAATAACCTGCAAATAGCTGCTTGCCAGCTGAGCCATGGGATCTGTCTGTGCTCACTGAAGGGAGCTGCCAAAAAGCACCAGCTTTCAAAGCTGACAAGTGTAGCTAATAAATACTGTGGACAGAGCAGAAGCATGCAGCTGCTGCTGCTGGCTCCCTGGGCTGCAGTGACCCAGCTGCTGAAGCTCACCCCCAAAACAGGCTGTTTTCCCAAAACTGGCTCCCTTTGCAGGGTGCATGGGCAGAACGCTGCACTGTTGGGTAGGCACTGTGGCTTTGGGAAAGTGTTTTTTTGCTGGAACCGTGGCTGATGCTTTTAGTGGAAAACTACGGGAGCTAAGGAGTGCTCTGCCTGCAGCAGCCCTTTGTGAGCTTTGCAGGTGCTGGGTGGGGAAACCAGGGGGTGTCAGTAAGCAACTGCTGTCACCCTGATCCCCTAAAGGCTCCAGTGCAGTGCCACCAGCCAGCCTGTGTCTCCTGCACAGACTGCAGGAGCTGGCATTTCAAACTAAGTTGTCTTCTCAGGCTGCCACAGACATCTCTGTTTTCTACTTGTCCGACTTTACTCACCATTGGAGTTTGGAAATCTGTGGGCATCCTTGCTTTGATCAGAGCAGCTATGTATTTTAGCTTTTATTTTCTTCTGTAAGTCCTCCTTCAACTGGGTCCTGTGGGAGCTTCTACATAAGGTTTCAAGGGGGTGAGGCAGGGTTGGGAGAGTATGTGGATGGTTCAGCTTCACCCTTCAGTGGGCAGCTGGGAAGATGGAGTGGGGCAGCAGGGGGAAAATGTGAAGGACAGTCTGTGAAGCAAGGCCCTGTTGGTGCAACACCTCTGTCGCAGGTCACCATGCAGAACTGCCGTGCAAACTTTTCTGATTGAATGCACAGTTGTGTGTACCTTAATGCACATGCCACACTGCTGGGGTATGTTTATGTAATGGAGCTCATGGGCTGACCACGGGGAATGGTGCCATTTGGTTGCATGGCATGTTCCCAGAGCAAGGCTGAGACTGTGGAATGAACTTCCCAGCAGCGAAGGCATTGGAGGAAGTTGCTTCAAGGCGCATGCAGCATGTGGGAAGTAAACCCCACCAAAGCAGTTCCCTGCAGTGGGGTGTTACCCCACGGTAACATGCTTGCTGGGGGGAGGGTGGGGGAGCTCTGCAGAGAGGTGCCAGCCGCCTGCCCTGTGTGTTTGTGAAGGTTCCTGGATCTCTGTGGCATGGAGCCTGGCACAGCACCCAAACCAATGGATTCCCTTGGAAAGGAGTGGGAATTGGCAGCTGTGAGTCCAGAGAGCAGCACAGCAGTGCCAGGCGTGCAGGTGGCTGCTCTTTCATGGCTAATGCTGTGGGGCACACTCAGGACCTGGGAACTCTCCCCACATCTGTGGTCCACACTGAATGAGTTCAGGGGTCTCAGCTCAGGTTCCCTGGGAAAATTGTCTCCAGGTGCATCTTGCTGGGTGGGTGGTTTTGCTGTACAAAAGGGCTCTGTGGATACTGATGTGAGCTCTGGTACGTGAACTCTTTTCCCTGCATCTGTTTCCTTTGGTCAAGTCTGATGTTTTACTGATCAGACTCCATTGTGGTGAAGATGCTGAACACTCTGAGGGGATGTCAGAGCTGAATTTAATGTAACCAGTGCTGCTGTCTGCAGCACAATACTTCTGCTTAGAAAGAGGCACTTGCTACACCCTGAATAATGCTATATTAAACCATGCTTATCCACCAAAGGTAATAAGATGCTTTAGCATATGGTTTTCCTGTTGCTGTGACAGCCTGCACTCCAGTGCTGTTGGCCCTGGGTGAGGACCTGGGGTTAATGCCTGCTTGTGTATCAAGAGAAGCACTAACTAATACTTTGGGTTCCCAGAGTGCTGAGGTGCTGCCACCTCGGGGGAACACACACACGACCAACTGGGGTGCGTCCCTTTGCTCTTCTCTGGAAAGCAAGACCCTATGAGGTGTTGAAGGTCCCCTGCTGCTCCTGGCCCAGGGCTGTTTGCCCTGCTTCAGCAGCCTCCCAAACCCCTGGGTGCCAGTGGGAAACAGCGAGTGATTGCTGCCAAGCACTGTTTTACTTCTTTCCTTGGAAGCAGGGACTGTCTCGCTCTCCACAGGCACGGTATGGCTGTGTCTGCACATTTGCTTTACTGCTAATAGAGCTGCTGCTTTACCCATTGGTTCCTCTATCCAGAAAGGGCTCATGAGAGCAACTGCAGCTTTCCCTTTGCTCTACAGAGCCTATTTAGTTTGCACGTATTGCTGCAATGATTGCTGGATTTCATCAGATGAGAGGTGCATCTTTCTTAATAGCCTGTGTAATTTCTTCCAGAGGGACACATTGCATTAAATCTTTAATCCAGCAAGCTGCTAAGGGAGCACACTCAGACTCTGTGTGTTTGCTATTGATCTCTTATACAGCTCTAATACTACCCCAGAGGCTTTACCCTTTGGAGTAACTGGAGCTGGTGCAGTTGGAGCCTTTGGAGGGGAGCTGGGGTGGCATAGGGTTGTGTTGCTCCTTTGCTTTCTCCCTGTCCTTGGCTGTAATGCCATGTCCATTGGGTGTCAGGGAAGGCAGGTTGCTGTCTGTGCTCGGGTCACATCAGCTGGGGCCTGTGCAGTGTGAAATAAACTGCGTAGGAATTGAAATGTGGTGTTACAGGACTGCTACCAACACCCTGTTCCAGCAGGTCAGTTCTGCATTTGATTTCTTTTCTTCCTATCCTTAAAATCCCTGCTTGCTCCATTTTCTTAAGAGTTTCAGGGTTTCTGACTGTTGTTCTGAATAGCTTTTTTTAATTTTTTTTTTTTTTTTTTTTTAATAAAAGGCCTTTTGAAAATCAGCTGGTGTGTTGCTGAGCCTAATGCTGCCTGTGCTGCCCCCTGGGCAGGGTCCAGTGTGCCAGGGCAAGGAAGTCAGAGGGCTGTGCTGGTCCAGCTCACACTGCCCCATCCTACTTCTGAGAATTTGCTTTTATGTTGTGTTCTGCCACATGCCCTTGCTTGCTCTGACCTTTTCTTCCTTCCTCTCCCCTGTTTTCTGTCCTTGAAGCCTTCTCTGCAAGGCGGGAGTAATTTGGGAGGAAAGCCTCATTCATTTTTCATGCTCAACCACCAGTACAGCTGTTGACTGTGCTGGCAATTGCCTTTGATATACATTTACAGAGACAGTGACCTGTAAAAGAGTAAATCAAAGACTTGAAGCCAGTGCCTGGGGTGTACCTTAATAGGGTATAATCTCCCCTTCTGTTCCTCTGCAAATAGTAGGCAGATAACAAAGACACATCTGCAAATCGGGCAGAGTTCAGCCACCGGATGCAGCTTACCTGAGAGGAGGTGGTTGAGGATGGCTAGAATGTTTTCGGGCTTGGGGGGTTTGAAGAAGGCATATTGAGCCTGGACTTGCACGGCTTAGCTCCTGTAGCTGTAGTTCTGCATGAGGACTCTCTGTTGATGAATATGATCGTTTACATCTTTGGATTTTTTTTTTTAATTTTCCTGTTATTTACCTTTATTTGCATCTTGGTGCCTTGAAAAGGTCTTAGTTCTCAACATCTCTGTGTGTTCATGTGGCTGGGCTCTTGGGATGCCAGAACCCAGTCTGGGGCCAGAAAGCCCCTGTCCTTGACTCTGCTCCAGGGCAGAACTCACTGCTCACTTCTCGAGGGGATTCAGAGAGATTTGGGCCGTGACCAAACCTCAGAAGCAGTGGTATCCGATGCGGCAGATCAGCCCCACCAGTGATGTTTGGTACAGACATCAACACTCCAGTTCTCTGGGCTGATGAAGTGACTGTGATGTGAAAGCTGCTTAAATTGCCAGAGCTGCCCTATTATCGGTTAATCTTATTCCTGAGCCCTGTGGGGCTTCTTGTGCTGTTACAAGTGCATTCATCCATGAGTCTTTCACAGGTCTGGCTGCTCTGATCACAGCTCACATCTCCATGCATCTTGGCCAATATTGACCTGCCAGCAGACGTGTGCAGTTAAAACGTGGCCCATTTGATATCCTCTGGTACTTCCCACCTTCCTTGCTTGCTTTAAATTTTTCTGCTCCGTGCACTAGATGCAGAGTGACCTTTTAAAATATTTTTTCCTGGATGCACGTAAAGATTTTTTTTTTTCTTCTTCCTGAAAGCACATGTGGAGTGCCTGCTCTGCATCCCTGGGGGTGGCAGAAAAGATGCCAAGGTGTTTGCAGTGCACCGGGGAGGGCATGGGTTGCACTGAGGAGGACGTGGGTTGCACTGGCTGCAGGATGAGAAGATCCTTCCCTGGTACATCATTCCTGCTTTAACCTGCTGGAGTAGGGACCAGGAGGACGCCTTGCTCAGTGGCATTCCTGCATGGTTGCCCCATGGGCTGTGTGTAGCATCGATGAGACCAGCCCAGCTGGGTAGGGAGACCTTTCACAGCAGCAGCTGGTGGGACACCCTGCTACAAGCACCAAGCAAAAATCTAACCCTTGATCTTTTCAGCCCTGTCCCACTCTGTGGTCAAATCTCTTGTTAGCAAAGAGGCCCAGGGCACGGGATTGCCACTTGCCACTGCGGTGCCTGTCCTGCCATGGCCCCTGTAGCAGAGAGGAGCACATGCTTCACTACAAATGAAGGAAAAAACTGGGCTTTGTTTGGAAAACGAGTGGCTGGAAAGACACAGCTGAGTTGGAAACATCACCCAGCTTGGGCAGAGCCTGGAGATGTTAGAGTGAAAAAGTACCAGGTTGCTTCTTGTGACTTGAATGCTGCAGAGCGACACAGGGTGGCCAGTGGCCATCGTGGGTGCTGGTTGCCCACACTGTGTGGCCCTGCTTTGTTTGTGCTCCGCAACAGCGGATGCAAGGAAACCCTGAGGGTTTGCTAGGCATCCCAAACTGCTGCCCCAGGTGTCCTGTGGGGATGCTGCCTGGACCTGAGCCAAGGGCAGAGCTGCTGTGGGACCAGTCGAGATGAGCCACACGAGGCCACGCTGCACAAAGGACACCCGACTTTTGCTTTTAAACTGCGTCTACAGTGCCTCACAGAGGCACTTGCTCCTTCCACTGGAAGTGGAGACTGAAGTAAGTTTGAGGGTCTGACAATGGTTGCCACCATGATGTGACAAAAGGCTTAGTCCAGAGTGCAGAGTGCTACTGCCTGCAAGCTGGGGACCAAAGTGGAGGCATCCAGTATGGGGACAGCAGAAGATGCAGTGTGTAAGATGCAATCTTCCTTTTTTCCCCTCTTTTCTTGATGAGATGTCACAGCTGGGGATACCTCTTCTGTGCCCCTGAAGCAGGGGCAGCCCATCCTGCAGATGGGGAGCTGCTGGGGCCAGGGATAACCTTGCAGCAGGGGAGTAGCCCAAGAGACATTCTTGAGCTCCTCTTGGGAGGGAAAGCAGCACCTTGAGTTTTACCCCCAGGCCTATGGGAGAGGGCGTGATGTTCCCCCCACAGCTCTTCAGGTCACAACTTTGCATTGCACAGCGCCTGGTGGGTGCTGGGGAAAGGTCTGGATGCTTGTGCCCCTGGACCGAGCCACCTCCCTCCACCCCCCTCGTATCGGGTCCAGTGGCTGTGTGGCCGTGGGATGAGTCAGCTCGCTCTATGGCTGAGTGCTGAGGCAGTGTGGGTGGCCTGGGTTGTTTTTTCGTTGATGCCACATGGGCTCAGCTGACTCATCCCAGGTCCTAATGGCATGGTTTCTGCTGATGGTGTCTTGAGTTTTCTATTCCCAGGTGAGTGGCTGGAACCCAGGGTGTGACAGAGATGTCTGTCCCATCAGCCTGCCCAGGCACATCCCCAGGGTTTTCTTTCCCTCTGCCAGTAGCAGGGCAGCAGCAAGGTAAAGGTAGGAATAGAGCATCGGCTGGGAAGAGCTGATGTGGGCAGAGGGTGCAGGGTGCTGACGGGATCTTCCTCCCTCTCCTCGCCATTTCTCCTCAGCAGCAGAAACCTTGGTCACCCTATGTGTGGTTGCAGTGTTGGGCTTGGAGCAGGTGTTCGCAGCATGGGTGTACTATGAGCATGTGGAAGAGCGGCCTGGGAGCCCTGAGGCTCCTCAGGGCTCCTGCAGGCTGGCCTGATGTACTGGGAGACGGGGGACTTCCAGGGAGCCCAGCGTGTGGCTGCCCCACAGGGACACAGCTAGTCCCACCAGCTTCCAGGGCTGCAAGTATCACGGAGGTCCCAGGGGCTGAAAAAGCTGATGTCTGTCCCCTGAGCTGCTGTTTGATCAGAGGTCTTCCACCACTAACTGTATGGTGAGGATCTGAGCGGGGCAAGTGGTGACTTGGAGCTGTATGGGCAGTGGGGATCATCTCAGGTGAGGAGTCTCGATATGCGACTTCTCATTTTGGTGACATTGGCCATCTGTGTAATTGTCTTTGTTCTGCCCGATGGGGGCTTTAAATATTTTTGTTTATATTGTGAAGTATACGATGTGATCTGGTTTGTCAGTCTCTTTGTTTTACTGAAATAAGTTGAAATATTTGTTTTCCCTTGGGTGTTATTTGGGTTCTGTACTCTGTTTGGCAGTCCTAGAGGTTTTAATTTTACGACTAGCATTTTGGAAGTTTGAAAGGTTTGTTTTTACTTTGTTTTAATTAAATTGCTATAACCTGGGGGAAATCTTTTGGCTTAATTTAAATGGAAAGCCTTATGCTGCGTAAATCCAACATCCCCATCTATCTGACGATGGTGCTGTTCAGAGTTTTGACATGAAAAGTTAAAATTTGACTCCAGGCGTGAAAGTTTGCAATCATTGACTGCAGCAAGCACGGCCAGCTCTGTTGTAAGAGGATTACTTTAATCTATTGTTTGGGAAAGAAGCTGAGATTTTAATGGACTCTGTTTTGATGCAGAAATGGGATCATTACTGGGTGAGAGAAGCTGGAAGTAGAAATGTCCTTCTCTGACGTGTGTGGGTGCCTGTCATTGGACCCTTGGCTTGTGGCCACTGAGGATGACTGTGTCCCTCTGGGACATGCACCTGGCCCTGGGGAGCCTTGTGCCCCCCTGACGATGCTGTGCTTATTTGGTGAGTGGGGAAGATGCAAATTCCTGTGGGATCTGAGTGCTGCCTCCTCTGGGGCAGCCGTCCGCTGCTGGTTCACAAAGGTCTGGGCCAGTTTGGATCACAAAGCCCTGGGAAGGGGAGCTGCTCAGGACCATGCTGCCGTGTCTCTTCGATCAGGAGAAGGACTTTGTACAAAAGTCTGAGGGAAGCTCCAGGTCACGGATGAGTAATTTCCCAGCAGGGTGGTTGTATTTATCTGTAGTTTCAGAGCAGGCCACACAGAGTGCTTGAGGGGAGCAGGTCAGAGGCTCATTCTGCCCATTTTGGTGCTTATGAAGGTGCCCTCCCTTGCCTGGCAGTTAATGGCATTTTTGCCAGCTCCCTTTCCAGTCTGTGGCCACTATGTGCTACCTCCTTGCCCCGGCAAGCTCCCAGGAGGGCTCACCGCCCAGCCTGGCTTCGGCTTGGGCAGTCTCCATTAGTCACAGACATTTTAGGAAGCCACAAGCAAAGTGGCCAGGGCAGAGGAAGGCACGGTGAGCAGCCCCAGCAGCGTGCGCACCATCAGGAGCAGCAGAGAGAGCACAAGACCAAGTGAAAACCGTGCAGCCCAGGTGTCTTTGTGGGTTGGCAGTCAGGCACAACCTTTCCATCCCTTTTCTGCTTCTTCTGTGCTCTCTTTCTCCAACTAGAGCACTGCAAGTCCTGGCACCTTGCCAGGTGGGGAGAGGGGCTGGGTGTGGGAGGGGGCTGCTCCTCCTCAGCCATCCAGATAGGGACAAGTAGTTGTTTATGGATACAGGCAGCTGTATTGATTGTAGTCCTGTGACTCTCCCAGCCTGGAGACTGCTTGCTCCATATTGATTATTATTTTTTCTAAAGACTGATGAAGTTTGCCGGGCTGTAATTGCAAGAATTACTTTCTATTTTCTGAAATACTTTATCATGTTAGTGAATTTTCCAATTTTTGCTTAGGGTTTCGCAGGGCTGGGGGAAAAAGAACTGGTAAGTGCTGAGCTGTGTCTGTTCCCAGGCTGGCTGAGGGCATGGGGAGGGGGATGGCACATGCCCGATTTGTCCCACTTGAGCAGAATCTGGGGGTTTTGTATGAAATAATTGAGTTTTGGGTGGAGCTCCAGTGGTGGTGGGGGGCCAGAGCCAAGGTGACCAGGTATGGACACAGGATGGCAGAGGCAGCACCCCTTCCCTGTGGGATAGTCCTGCCAGCTCCAGGTGTCCTCAGATTATTCCATCTTTGTTTCTCCTTTTGCTGTGTTTCCTCCCATCATGTTACTGGTTCTGTTTTATACTTTCTTCAGCCTTTTTGAGCTCAACAAACCATTTTTTTTTTTTTAGCAGAGACCAACCCATTTTCTCTCTTTTACTACTTAGCAAGGATGTAAAAGTCCCTGTGACTGCTTTAGCTGGCTGTGCTGCTGTCTGCTTTCTCCTGCCCTTATCTTTCCCTTGCAAGCCTGAGCCAGGCTTCTGTGCTGCCATCAAGGAGTAGGCACCAGGGATGTCCCTGCTTTAGGATGTAATTGTCCCTGTGTGCGCTGTGACTTAACTGCACAGTGTTGCATGTGGGGAGAACTTTTAAGTGGGATGAAACAGCATGGCAACTCCCATCGATCTAGGGGGGTTAGAGAGGGAGCTGGATTTCATGAGCATGCACATCCCATGCTGCTTTGAAAAGGGGCAGGTGCTGATGAGCTGCTGAGGTGAGTGACTGGATCAGCACTAGTGTCTCAGTGGTGGGGGCTGTGGCTGCCTCCATGCTGCCCACCAGCCTGGCTTTTGGCAGTGGTTACACTTCTGCTTCCTGGGTGCTTCTCTGTGAAGGCAGATTTTGAGCCAAACTCACCTCGATACTCACTTGCACCAGAGTGCTTTGGCCTCCGTGCGCTTCACCCTGCGAGGCGAGGAGTCGGATGCTGGGTTCCCTGCTTTTGCAGGGCAACAGGAGGGATTTTGGCAGGCTGGAAGCAGGGTGCCGCCAGCCAGGCTACCAGCACCCAGGGCTGTGTTTAGATGTCAGGTGCTGCAGTGCATCTTAATTCTTTAATGTGGCTAATGCCGGCCCTTGTCTGTGTTTGTGCGCAGGAAAGTGGCCCAAATTACAAGAAGAACATGTCTTTGAAGTCTATCCTAATTCAATGCTGTTTACAAGAACAAAGATATTTTAACTTTAACTTGGGCAGCACATCTGGATTTGATGCTGGAATGAGCGTAATTGTGCTAAATGAGTTCTAATACAGTGATACATCAGGCAAATTACTAAATTGATGCGGCTGGTTTATGCTAGGTATCAGCACTGAAATTTCTATGTAATGCAATATAACTGACAATTAAAGCAAAGTGCCTAGTTAGAGTGAAATTATACAGCCTCTTGTATACTCTGCTTTTTATTACAGCTGTATTAAAATGTAGCACTTCTGTAGGATTTCACAGCTCTGCCAGTAAGTGTGTGTTAGTCCCAGGGTTGCACCATTTTGAGGAGCTGGCTTCCAAAAGTCTCAGGCTGCAACAGCAAGGACCCGGTGTTTGTGGTGCTGCTGTGGGCTCTTGCTCGCACACAGCACAGGCACATCTGCTTGACTTAGGCTGCAAGGATGGTGCAAAAGGAGAAAAAAATAATATCTTAGATTTGGAGCTAAGAGTTGTATTGAAAAGTTCTCTGACCCCAGCCTGGTTTTAAGAGGGGTGTGTGCATGTGTGTCTTCTGTCTGATGCTTTTCTATTCCCTCTGTTCCCCAAGGCTTATTGGTATTGCTGTGGGTGTACGCAGAGATCAGCTGTGAGGGTGCTCCAGAAGATGGATCTCAGGGGAAACTGTGGGACTGACGGTGTGCCCCGGCTGGTGTCCCTGCAGGCAGGAGGGGTGGGCTCACTGGCCCTCCTGCAGGGAGGCAGACCCACACCTGGCCTGCTGCACCCCTTATTTAGCTGGGGTAGGTCTGAGGCTTCACCAGCACCTGAGGAGCCAAGCGTGAGTGCCAGCATGTAGGATGAGGAAGGGAGCACAGTGCCACACATCTGGGCACCTGAGCTGTCACAAAGTGCTTCTGTCAAATGCTGCCAGCACCCAGGGAGGGACTGTAGCACTTGGGTGTGTTCAGCGCTGCCGCTTCCAGGAGCAGGGCTGAACTCAGCACCACACAGCTTCACCAAAATGCTTGTAGTGATGCTCTGCAAGCTTCCCAGGGGGCGATTCCAGGCTGAAGATTGTGTTTCAGTTAGTATAGCAGCTCTGCTGCTGCATCTTTGAGTGTCCCCCTTGACCAGACAGCTGGTGGGGCTGGGAGCAGAGGAGAGGGGCTGAGCTGGGAGGCTGGAGGGAGCAGGTGGAGTGGGGGAAGGTCCTGCTAGTGCTGCTGGTGACCAGCCTGTGCCTTGGGTGCTACGGTGGCTGCTTTGGGCTGGTCCAAGGCAGCGGTGGCCTGACACCCCTCAGTCCTGTTGCACATTTCTTCACTGGTAGCTTTTAGGTAGGGAGTGCCTCACACAACCGTGTGCTGGTAGTGGGCTGAAGTGATGCTTTCTGTACCTTTGTCCCTTGAAAAAGGGGTCACCAAAAGGGTTTTTATATTTTCATTTTGCATGATCTCTGTGTGCTGCACTGTGTCACACCAATATTTTCTTCTGGTCCAGCTAAAAATAGGATGCTTACAGAATTATTTTAATCTCCTAAAGACCTAAATGACTTGGGACCTTGGAGCTCATGTGTAACTGCAATGCAATGTTCTAAGAGGGGGAAGTGTGTGTGTGTGCTTTTTTGGCCTTTTGGGACATTTAATAGTTGCTAGTAGTTTCTTGTGCATCTCTCTTAAATCAGTTCATACTGGCATCTAACATATTTCTTTGTGTGCACATGGTGATGATTCCTTTTGCTCATCCTGTGAAATAATGTACTCTAATTTTATTTTTATAACATTTGATGGCACTTTAGTACACTGATTGTGGGAAAAATGGGGCTTAGTCACTGTGGGTGTATTTCAAACAGGGTGGAAGAATTTTATTTCCTAAACCCCAAGATAAGTGCTCAGAACTTACCTTGCCAATCACCAGATAAATGGTGTTTATCAAAATTATTCACTATTGGCTTCATCTACATGAGGCTTAATAGGGGACTGATGTCAGATGTCAGTGGCCAATTTTCAGCAGTTTGGAAAATTCCTGCCCAAAAAAGCTTTACAAATTCCTATGGTGCTTTCAGCTACTTCCCCGTAACCTGGGGAAGCTGGTTCCTCCCCAGCTGGCACTAAAAGAAGGCTCATGAGAGATCCTCCTCAACCTGATCCAAAGGCACAGCTGTTCTCTGGGGGATCAGGAAGCTTCCCCTCAGTTTTAGGACCTCAGCAGATGTTTTTCCCTCTGGCTGAGAGGGACTCTGACCACAGCGGATGGGAACTGGGTTACCAGGACCCACAGAGTCCTCCCTGCCCTGTGAAATAGTGCTGAGAAATCTTGCCCTTTGGCTCTGGGATGTCTCAGGATGAGCAGGCAGAAGTGCCTTCTGCTTCAGGCTCCATCCCTGATCAGCTGCTCGGGCTTTGGCTCCTCCTTTGGCTAGGCTCGCTGCTTTTCTAGACTGTTCTGTTGTCACTGCTTTGATTTCCAACCTGTTGTTTGGGACTCCACTTATGCATCCTGCTGGATTCCACCCTCTGCATTGCTGGAGGACCTCAAAAGAGGCAGCAGTTGCTGCTCTCTACTATCAGCCAGACTGGGAAAGGCCAGGTGGAACAGCCAAGGTTTTGCTTGTAGAAATGGGGTGGCTATTCCCAGTATGGCTTAACTCTGTTTTACCTACTTCCCTTAGACACTGGGAGGGCTGGTACTTGTGAGCATCACCTGTGCTGTCCTGAGGGGAGGGATGAGCTGCTAAAAGCAATGCTGGAGGAGAAGCAGGGATGGGCAGTGCATCGGCTGACTGGTTTTTAGGGAAGCAGCTTCCAGAGGAGCCAGGGCTGGGGGAGCAGGTATGTTTAACTTGTCTTGGGTGGTCTTGGCATGGAGGAGTGGAACTGAAGCCCTGGAGAAACTGGGCTGGAGTCCTCCGGCATCGTAGGATCAGACTGAGAAGCTGTCAGCTCTGAAGAACCCCCTTTGCTTTCTTCCCTGCTTTTGCCCAGCCATGCCCAAGAAGTGTAATCAGAATAAAAGCTGCCAGGGGAAGCCACAAAGGTGCAACAAGATCTGGTTTGATCACTCAGGGCTCAGGAGCGTGGTGACCTGGCTGTGTGGAGACTCCTGGGGATGGTGCAAGGACCACTTTCCAGTGCCATCCAGTGTGTCTCACCATGCTGGCTGGGGAGGGGACCTGGCAGAGATGTCTTCCTGTTTGTTCTTGGGCAGCCCTGGAACTTGTGGTGCTGGAGGTTGTTGTGAGTGAGCTGTTAATGACTTTTGCCTGAAAAAGTGTGGAGGTGGTTTGCAAGCTGGGATTGGTGCCAGTTCCCATGTCTGCGATGGCTTCACAGTGTTTGGGGAGTTTTGAAATGGGAAGTGCTGGTCTCTATGGCCTGAACAGGCCCTTGTACAGGAATGTATGAGATGGACCCAGACAACCACACGGTTGTGTTTATAACTTTTTTTTCTTCCAAAATGTCTGCAGACAAAGGTGTGAGATGCTTGTACAAATGTCTTGGTGATGGTTGCGCAGGGCTGGCGATGCGTGTAGCAGTGCTCTGCATTACCTCAACCCAGAAAGTCCCAGCGCTGTACGGATTTTGATTTCTGATTTAACAGTCTCCTCCACAGCTCCTCTTAAAAATCACTTTGTCTCCTCCAAATTAAACTACTGTTTCACTTATAAAGTGTTTCATTCTGCTATTAAGTGAAAGTGGGAATCTGACTTTCACATCACTGTGTACATGGCTGCAAACCCCAGCACAGCAGATTGTTAATGTGAAATTGGAGATATTTCAGCAATATCTCAGCAGATTGCCTCTGCTGCTTAATAAAAGGCACGGAACTTCTCTGGGAGGCAGGCTTGTGTGACAGCCCTCTCTTGAAGGGATGACCGTGTCATTCCTTGAGCAAGGAAGGATCTGAGATTTGTTCCTTTGCCTTGGAGGAAAGGAGACAGCCTTTCCCTTGCCCCAAGTCACCAGAGACTAAAATGCAGAGGAGAGATGTGGGAGCTTGGGCTGGTTGTGCTTCCAGCCTGATGGCTCCCCCAGTGAGCCTGGTCCAAGAGACTGGGATGCACTGGTGGGGGCTGTGGGGCAGCAGTCCCCTCTGGAGTATCACTTTTTGATCACAGCCAGAGGTGTTCTCTGAGCTTTCAGGCACTGGTGCCTTGAATCCCACCACTCCCAGCTATCCAGACGTGGGGTTTCATGAAGGTGCGGTTTACTTCAGTTTTGCAAGTGCCAGCACTGTTGGGCTTATG
Organism: Falco punctatus; assembly: GCF_963210335.1. Classification (NCBI taxonomy): domain Eukaryota; kingdom Metazoa; phylum Chordata; class Aves; order Falconiformes; family Falconidae; genus Falco; species Falco punctatus. The sequence continues at coordinate 37,464,334 of NC_137583.1, read as the reverse complement.
AAGTCAGCTTCGAGCCTTGCAGGAGGTCTGACTCTCCTGTGAAGAGCTGTGACTCCTACCTACCTGCTTCCCCAGGAGGGGACTGCAGAATTGTGGGGTGTCCCTGGCCACAGGGGTGTCCCCCACACAGCTGGAGTCCTGGGGAAGACTGGCTTGCTCCTCGGAGTGTGTCCCTCAGTCTGTCTGATCCCCCTGCTGCTTTTCCTACAGTATTCCAAACTGCCGTTTTGTCCCCGAAGAATTCTGCCTTGCAAATGCCAAAGAGGATCCCTGGGGCAGCATTGCTGCTCCTCTGCCCTCCCATCAGGTGGTGAGGAGGAGAAGCGAGGGATTCAAATTAACCCTGTTCATCCTCGCTGCTGCTGCCCAGTGCAGCCCCTCTCCTGTTGCCTTGGCGTAGCTCAGGAGCAGATATCATCTCTGCCAGGTAACTGCTGCCGTCCTCCTCCAAAGGTGCATGTGTGCCTTAACCCAGCTGCCTCCCAACAAGCCGGCATCACTCTCTTCCTCCAGAGCAGGGAAATGGGAGTTATACCCTTCTGTTTCCCCCTTGTCTGGTCTCCCCCTGGGCTGCTTTTCTGCTGCCCCCTGACAGCCCCCTCCGCTATTCTCTGGCTCCCCTGACCTCCTTTGACGTGTTGCATTTCATGGCAGGTAACGGAGAGCCGATGGCAGATAAGAGGGGTGACAGTGTTACTGGCTCATGCTGCGCCTGAGTGGCAGTGGGCAGGGGCTCTGCCTCAGCCCTTTCTCTGCCGACGCATCGATGGTAGGGAGTGCCCGGGACCCCCCCGGCCGCGGTGGAGCCCATAAGGGAGAAGGTGGGAGGCGAAGGGGGGCGGCTGTGCGGAGCAGCGGGTGGTACAGCTTTATTTTCCCCAGCTGTGAGAGGGAAGCAAGCTGGAGCTCTCCCCTCCTGGTGTGTGAACGGGAGGGAGAAGGTGCTGGGGGACCGTGTACTTGCCTGGTGGAGGTGCTGGCAGGGTCCCCATGGCCACGGCCCCCCCCCCCCAGCACATTGCCAGCCCCCCACTTTGTGTGCAGGTTTGTGCCGGTTCGCTCTGTGTTGCTGGGATGAATGTCAGTGCCTGGAGTGGGGAGGCAGGGAGCAGAGATGGTTCAAACAAATTAACCCCCCACTCCAGAAATGGCAGGCAAGGGTGGTGGCGGTGGCTCTGAGTCCCCGCCAGCAGTGGGCGGCTGCCTGGGGGCCAGTGGGCCGTGGGACTCGTGCTCTGTGGGGTGCACCCTGCTGCTTCAGGCATTCTGTTCGGAGCGGGAAGCTGAACCAGAGCCTGGAGGAGAGGGAAGAAAATAAAGGCGGAGGAAAAGCAGGCTTGGCAAGGCACGCGGCAGCTTTCGGCAGCGGATGCTCGTCCTTCGTAGGCTGCGTGCAGCGGATGGCTCTAAGCAGGGAAGTAGCGATGAATGGGATTTTGTTTATTTTTTAACACAGCATCCACAATGGAGGGATCAAGAGGACGCAAAGGTAGCTTGCTGGTCTGCCAGTTGAGTTAAAGCTGGTTTTCTTTGCTGTTTCCTTGAGGGTCTCTTGGCGTGGCTGTGAGTCGCTGTCAGACAAACCTTCCACTGGACGCGCTTCACTGACTTAATCTGGCTTTGCTCTGTGGGGCTGTAGCACGATTTTTTTTTTTTTCTGAAACCCTTGTTTTTCCTCCGCCCAGCTGGCGTCAGGCACTGAGGATGCAGAGACAAGTGCTCCTGACTAGGAGAGGTTTGGCAGTAGGATTTCCTTCAGGTTTTCAGCGTGTGTTTTATCTGCTGCCTGCTGTAGAAAGGCTTTGTGCTGGAGCCTGGGAGGCAGAGCCCGCAGGTGACCTCTAACTGGATCAGACTTGCTTGCTTTAAGTGTCCGTCCTCCTTTTGCTCAGGTGTTTGGTGACAGGCTGGAAAATCGTTAGGTAGGTGCTGCTGGAGGCTAAGGGGTGTCTTCTGCCTTAGAAAACAGGGAGGGAGGAAACCTGGTGAACTCTGAATAGCCACAAGAAGAGCAAGCGGGGATCTTCTCCACCTACTGTGCTGGTGTCTGTGTGCCGTGAGAACAGACCGTTTGGACATCCATCTGAATGGCTGATTTCTTGGGATTTCTTATCTTCTGATCCAGACGGCATCCCCTTGCCTGGCTGAGGGCCACTACAGTCACCCTGGGCCACCTCCCCAGAGGCCAGCTCCCTCACCTTCCAAGTGGGCACTTGCAGTGGGGACTCACAGACCTGTGCCGTCGCTACTGAGGGATCCTTTCCAGTGGGCAGCATTATTCCACCCCTTCCTCCTTAATTCAGCTCTGCAGCATCACACTAAACAGGCATACAGCTGCCAGCCGCTCTCGTGCAGCCTGGTGTCTGCGGCTGGCTTGGGGAGGCAGGGCTTAATACCATCAAAATCTGAGGGATCGGCTGTGGAGTGCGCTGTGGACTGTCCAGCAAGTAATTCCTGGCTAAACTCCTCCTGTGTCTCTCTCTCTCTCTCTCTCTGACTCGCAGCGCTCCCTTCCCGGTCCCGTGGGCTGATGGAGCACGCGGGGTAGCGAGTGCAGCTGGGGTGTAGCATGCATGAGCGTGCGGTGGTACTGGCACCCAGGGACACAGGCGTGCGTGCACTTGGACGCCGCAGGGGCCATGGCTTCGTTCGGGAAGCTGACGGAGTACTTCAGTCTGAGGAAGTCAAGGACGGAGCTGCGCTCTGGGCGGCGTGGCCGGCGGAGCGGGAGCTGTTGCTATAGTGTCATGGAGTGCAGGTATGGGGTGGCAGTGGCCCGTCTGTCCTGGTGCCTCTGTGTGTGCCCAGGGGGCTGTGGGGTGGGAGATGCAGTCCTTGCTGCTTTGCTTTCCTTTTATCTCTCCTGAGGCTGGGGAGTGGGCTGGGAGCAAGCCAAGAGCTCTGGAAGCGTCACCTTGATACTGTTTAGGGCTCCTGAGCAGCTTCTTGCCATAGGACACCTCTGGCAGGCTTTTGTGCCCTGGCATCTGCCTTCCTGCCCAGGGCATGTCCCAGGTGTCGATGTCACATCTCGGATGTCTGTTGGGTGACTGCGTGCACGTGTACCTGCTTGTCTGTGTCTTTTGCTTTCTGTGTTGTGCTGCTGCACTGTCTCCATGTTAGAGGAACGAGATTATTGTGCCGCAATTGCCCTTCCCTCCTGCTGCTCCTTGTGCTGCTGCATGCAAAGTCCTCCACTGCACGGGCAGCAAGAAGTGGCTTTGCAAGTGGAGTTGAACGTGCGTGTGTATGCGGGGCTGATGGAGCCTCTTGGCACACAGCCGCTGTAGGGGAGTTGTCTTGGTTGTGCTCGGGGACAAGGTGCAATGGTGAGGGGGCTCCTCTGGGCAGACAAACATGTCGTTCATTATCAGCTTGTTTGGGGTATGGATTGATAAGGGGAACGTGCTGTGGAGGGGTGGCATTGGGCTGGCTGGAAATCCCTTGGGAGCATGCCGCTGGTGCTGTGCTCAGGGTCGTGGTGGGAGGCAGCAAGCCCAGCCCCAGCTTTAGGGTGCACATGTCCTTGTTTTGCATGTAAACACAGTTATTGCAATTAGGAAAACTGCTTTGTGCCTGGGTGGCTTATCCCTCCTTGGATGTTACAAGCAGCTTGTAGGACATGGCTAGTACTTGATGCTGCTCTGGGCTTTTTTTCCCCCTCTGTGTGGGCTCACAGTAGGGCAGAGGGTTACCAGCTTGAGCAATGTGTCCCCGTATTCTCTGGCTGACCTGCACATGGTGCCTCTCCACTTCAGGGGCAGTGTGGGTCTATGTGGGGACACGTGGGAGGAGGGGAAAAATAGCACCAAGATACCCACTCACCACCTTCTCTGCTTGTTGAGCATCTTGTACTCTGTAAGGGTTATTAAAGCATCTGCAGATTAAAAAGAAGTTGGAGGTCTGTTGCTTGGGCCCCTCCTGCTGCTCTCTGCGATGCTGCTGAGATGGTAAGGCGTGATGTGCTGGTGCTGTCTCCCCTCTTCGCTCGGCGGCTAAAGGAGATGGTCGCCCTTTTGCCGCTCACTCAAAGCACGCTGCGGTTTCTCCGGAAACGCAGAGACATTCGTGGCTGAGCTGGGAGCTTTGTTCTGCTCTTTTTTGGCATTGTGGAGAGAAACCCTGGTTTCTGCCCTCAGGTTGCTGTGATGGTGCAGAGCTGGGTGTGAGGAAGGTCGATTCCTCAGGTGCTGCGGAGCGTGACATGTCCCTGGGGTTTGCTGGTGTGCAGCCGAGCGCCACATGAGAGCGAGCGTGTGCCACGTCTCGGGCATGAGGGAGATTAGGAGATGCTCCTGGAGCTCCGCACCCTATCGGTCTCCTGCGCACAGGGTGCTACAGTCCTGGATCTTGTGTTTTGGGATGAGCCGGGGGGTTTCCCATGTAGTGGGAGATGTCACGGTGCCTTCCTAGCTCTGGGGTATTAGTCGCAACAGTGGTGTTGCTGGTGTAAAGCTCATGTACCACATTTTCTGGGGGGATGCTGGGTATGGGTGTATTTTGAGTGCTTCCCTTGTGCAAGAGAGTGGCTCACTGTACGTTGGTCGTGGCTGCTGCCTGTCAAAGCTCAGCTCTGTGTGGGGCTGGTGGATGTGCTTCCCCCAAGAAGAAGCTTCTCCAAGTGCCCAGGTGGTCCAGTGTGGCCAAGCTCGAGATGCAGGGAGCTGTGCTTTCCCTGCTCCTTAGCGTATTTTGCCCCCCGTGCCAGGCAGGTGCTCCAGGGCAGCTCCTCTGGGGGCTGGCTCTGAGCATGTAGAGAGTGTTCCTGGTGCCCCTAGCTCCCCCAGCGCCAGGGCTTGAGTGCACCTGCAGATACTGAGCCTGTTCCCTTGATTGCATGCAGTTGATTATGGAAGTAAAAATAAGTGTTGATTGAAGTATGGGATGCTTTTGAAATCAGTGTCACTTTTAACCCAAGCTACTTGAGATGTTGCCTGTTCCCCCCCCCCCTCCCGCCCCATGCCTGTACATTGAGAAGCCCCAGCTGACACCCCTAGCCTCAAGCTGAGCTGGCTGCTGGCATTCTGAAAACCAAACGCTTCACGGCTGGGATCCAAAAGCAAACAGAAGGCAGCTGTTGCCATGTCTGACCCTGTCCTTACTCTAGAGAGTGTTTTTTCTAGCTCTGTTAAGCAACTTTGTGGTTTTATTTCATTTCTTCATGCTAATGTGGGCAAATTAAACAAGGAGATATGATGCTCAGACCACACATTTCCATGTGCACAGAGGTACTGGAGATGCTGCATCCCAGGCTCAGCAGCTTGATGTCTAACAGACCCCACTACCTTCTCATGGCTCAGGGCAGCCAGGCTCCCACTGCTCTTGCCAAAGCCATGCAACCCCCAGGGACGACAGCAAATGAATGGAGGCAGGTCCTCAGTAAAGAGGATGCGCTAACTGGAGTTATTAAGATCTAAATATAGTAGTCCCACGCATTCTCATAGGACCTAACAGGTTAGCAGGGGTGTAGTTATGGTCTTAAGTAATATGCCTGCATTTTTAAGCTACGCCTCCAGATAAAGCGATGCGTACGAGGTGGGTTGAGTAAGCCTGCTGGATTTGAGAATTCGTGGGCTCAAACTTCTATGCAGAAGCATTGTCTCTTGGCAATAGCATCGTCTCTCCCTATGTTCAAGTGCTGCTGGGCAAAGGTGCTGCTTACAGGAGCTCTTGGGCCTCTGGCGCACCCCGTGCCCTCCTGCTCTGCTGTGACTTATGGCACAGAGCTGTGTTGTGATTTACACCTTCGCTGTTACGTCAGCTGGAGGCTTCTTCAACCTGGGACTTGCCAGCTGTGCTCAGCGGGAGGATGGATGTTCTGCAGAGCTGTGGTGTAGTTGCCTCGTTATTAAATCAATTGGACAGTCAGATCTCCAGGGGCTGAGAGGCTCCAGGTGTAACAGGCTGGGGATCAGTGTCCCCAGCATGCAGCTTGTACTCCTGTAGTGATTTCACGTAAACATACCAGCCAGAGCTGATCTTGGGAAAGTCTGTAAGTGATTTATTTGCAGTAACTTTTTTCAATCTAGGTGAAGCATTGATGGATGAACCAAGTGCTGAACTTGACTGGCTTTGGAGCTGTACCGCTTTGTGCAGGATGAAACCCTGGATCATCACAGGGGTTGATTTCTCTGCAGCTCAGAGGCTGCAGTGCTGGGTGCAGGTGCCTGTAGGAAGATGACAGGAGGGTCTGGGGGTGCTTGCTGGGGTGTGTGGGGTTAGTTCTTTGTATTATCTTGCGGTGCCAGCCTCAAGGTGCTTGTGCCCAGCTCTCTGCATGTTGGTAGGCAGGGTAGAGAGGATCTGCTTCTGGCACGGTGGAGTAATGAAAGGAAAAGGCAGGTTATACAAAATAGCTCATCTATTTCGTGAGCTATTTTTAAACTGAAAGGTCTGGATAACTAATTCTGGGTTCCTGCAGCTTTTCAAAGCGGATCAGAAAATTGAGGAAGGCTATTGTCTTGTAACTGGGCTGAGAAACTGGTCTTGCTCAGCTGTGAGTGTGCCAGGGGAGGCTGCAGGGTGAGCTGGAGCTCTGGGGAGCAGGCTGGCACCTTCCTGGGCTCAGCAGCAGTTGGCCCCGGCAGCCCAGCGGTTCTGGGAGAGTGGGGATTTGCCGTCATCTGACAGAGTTAATGGGTTTTGGAGAATTTCTCAAGGAGGCTTGGTGGTGGTGTGGTCTCTGCCTGAATGCAATGCTGGCAGCATTAGCTGACCCGCAGCAGTAACAAATGATGCATCATTAAAAATCCCAGATACTGACTTTTGGGGAGGCGTTTTGTCCTCTAGGCAGGAACTTGGAGGCTGTTTGATTTAGTGGCTTTCTCTCTTGTCCCAGTACTGTTTTGTGAGATCTGCTCACCTGGCTTCAGGAGGCTGATACACATTCCCTCTTTGATAGCTGCCACCTCTCTGCTCCTCCGTGGTCCCTGGACCCCCATACAGTCCTCGCAGAGGGGTTTTGATATGCATATCTGGAGGTCTCTGCCTAGTTATGGAAAAGGAGATCTTCCCTCCATCATCAGGATGGGGGAAGAGGAAGGAGGGATTTGTGCTTAGTTTTGGATCTTGCATCCTGCTGGGGGAGACCTTTGGCCCTAGAGGCAGCAGAACTGAAGACCCCTAAAAATTTGGAGGGTGAAGAGCCTACATCTTCAGTGGGCTGCAGGAGGGGAGTTTTTCCCTGGCTTTGAGGGAGGCAGTAGCTCACCTGTGGTGAAGCCCAAGGAAGTTAAGCTTGGGAAACGGGGAGAGAGGTGGCTGGTGTTTGCACCAGGGAGCAGGCAGGCAGGGTGTTAGCTTTAGAGGTTCAGTGCCTTTTTTCTCAATACCCAAATTGGTGTTGGAAGCTGGTGTTAATTGACAATGAATTAAATGATATAAGAATTACATTACATAAAAATTTCAAGTTGCCTGGTGTGTTTCACCCATGTCATTAGATAATCTCCAGCTGAGGGAATGATGTTCCAGGAGTTGCTCCACCTTTGCACTTGCAGGGAGAGCAGAGGTGGGTCTGGGTGTCCCTGCTGCTGTCAATCGGAGCCTACCCTGAGCCTCGGGAGAAGCTGGACCAAGGACCTGCTCTTTGCAACAGGGAGCTGTTACCTCCCCTCCTTTGTGGGTATTTTCCACGCTGATACCCTGATCCGTGTTCCTTGCTGTGTAGTTTGATGGGCTTTGAGATGGGTGAGTGGGGAGGGGTAGTGGGCGATGTTTTCCTGGCAGGATTGTGCTTAGTTGTTTTAGGGTGTTTAAAAATATCTCTTCAGCTCTAGCAGCACGTCTGTGTTTAGGCATGCTGGTCATGATGGGGAAGAGGAGGAACTGGCAAATTTGGGGGCTAGAAAACTGCACTGAAGGAGCAAGTCCTGTGTTAAGCTACACACAGCGTGAGACATCTAAAAATGGTAGCGGGTCTTTCACCTCTGTGATACAGCTCAGCCTTGCAAAAGTCCCTGTCGCTGGAGTGGGACTGCCCTGTGTGTTGTCCTGGTGCTGTTGGCAGTGGCACAGAGTTGCCTGATATCACATCAGACGCAGTGCTGGGGACTCAGCCCCCTCATTCCAAGTCCCAGTCTGGGGGTTTGTAGTTGATGCTGGCTGTTTTAAGCACCTGTAGGAGTTGAGAGCCAGTAGGATGGAGCCAGTCAGGGTGTGCAGAGTGGTGGGGCAGTGCCCAGAGCTCCAGGGAGCCTCTGTCCATCTGCCAGCCTCACTGCGTGCTTGGGGGTGTCTGGGGTACCCACCTGCAGCATTTAGTCTTTTGAATGTGCATGGACCATTTTTCCTAACTACTGTGTCCTGCAGCTTGAGCTGGGTGAGAAGCTTTTAACGTGTGGTAAAACTTGTACCCAGAGGGGCACCTCTGAGGGGCACTGAGGATCTCTTGACCTTGGCTGGTAGTTTAAGTGGCTCTTCCCACTTTTTGTCATGTTTTGAACAAAACCATTCTGTTTCCAAATGGATGCATCAATATGGAAAAATATCTGCATTTTAAAAAACAAGGAACTCAGAAGTGTTTTGGGTTGAGACATTTCCACCTGCAATTAGTCAGTAAGGCAATTGTGGCTCTTGTATTTCAAACTTACCAGCACTGACCCCTTCCTTGCCTGCTGAGAGGCCAGCAGAAAAATGTGTGTGGGTGCACGGATTTGCATTTTTGCTTTATCAGATCACTGTAACCTATTGAAAACAAAACACATTTAAAATTTGATGTCCATCGCTGCTGCGTGGAAGTGCTCTGTGCTGATGCCTAACCAGGCTGAGCTGGAAATAGCCCTAAATCCAGTGTTAGTGACTCAGACCGTGACTTGCTTTGCAGAGGTGCTGAGCGCCTGTTAAACCTGTGAAGTGTAGCAGGCAGCAACACTCAGCATCTTAACAACTCGACCAGTATTGTTTGTGTGGCCGTGCAAGAATGTGAGAAAGAGCTTTGCGAGGTGGAGCTAAGACTTCAGCCTTTTTCGGATGGAGAGATGCTGGGTCGAGGAGCTCAGTGGTGGGTCTCAGGTTGCTCTCGGATGGCACAGCTGGGTGGATGGCTGTCCCCAAGTGCCGCTGGTGTGCTTTTAGGTGAGGCTTGTTTGAAATTGTGAGTGCTGCTGCTGTGCTCTCCCACCTGGTTTGACAGCGTGGCGCTGTGTGGTTGTGGCTCCTGGGGTCACCGGTGCCTCTCAGCTCTTGCATTTCACAGCTGCCTCCTTCGCCCTCTGCGCTGGTGGTTCGTGGTGAGGTGAAGGACTGAGTCTGCCTCCCCTCTCCTCTGCGTCAGCTTTTCCCCAGGCTGTGTGAGCGCTGCATCCCCAGTGTCTCACAAAGATGACAAGCTGTCAGACATAAACGGTTCTGTTTTGTGAGCAGAGTGGCAGTGCCACGGGAGGAAATGACATTTAGCTTTTGTTGCTTGATTGAGCTGCCTGGGCTTTGCATATTAAACCTAAAGAGGCTTTTTAGCTTTGCTCTCTCTGGTTGTTTGCATCACTGTGGCTGTTATCTATCAGGAAGGGGCTTGGGAAGCAGCACTGTGAAGAAATCTCTCCCCCCATCAAGCCTGTCCTTGCAAGGGGCCTCTCCACTAGAACATGACACATCCTCGTTCTCCATGGAGGTTTCTGTGCCCTGGGGGACACCAGGGTCCATTTCCAGTTCCAGTACCCAGTAGTCTGGCCACCGCTGCTGGTTTCAAAGCGGGCTGCTAGCTCCATCCTCTCCCACACTGTCATGGTACTGGGCACCAGCACGTCTGCAGGGGGAAGGGATGTGGATGGAGCCAGGCATGCCTTGCTACTCTGGTCTTCCCTGCCTCTTGATGCTCCTCAAAAATCTCTCGTGGCTGTAGGCAGAGATGTGTTTAATATCTCTCCTGTGTAAGAGCATGCATGTGTGGGCCTGGGAGCTGGCTGGGAAAATCAAACGTTCTGGATTTGACAGGCTGGAAAAGCACGTCTGAGCTCTGTCTTACCTCTTTGGGTTTTGGGGCCATGTGTTACCTAAAGACAAGTGATGTGGTTTACACCCGGTGTTCTTCCTTTATGCCTAGTTGCTGGCCTCCTTTTAAAGCTGACCTTTGGGACTGGAGACGAGGTTGGGAGTTGACTATTTTTTGCACAAGCTGAAGCTAATCTTTGCCTGGATTAGACAGAAAAAAAATGGGTCGTCATCCTTTTCTTTTGGAATGGTAGTTGGATGTGGGGTAGCAGGAGGAAGGGGAAGTTATACTGGTATTAAGGGGAATTACATATGTAGCATGACTGCAGAAAACTTCTTCAGCAGAAAGCCTTGGCCTGTGAGTCACAGTTGCTAGAAAGACTGTTTAATTCCTAATTCACCCACTGTTTTGGCACTGAGTCACAGCTGGGTGGGTGCGCAGGTAGGAAACAGAAGCACCAGCAGTACACACTGGGACTTGTGCATGGAGAAGAAGGAAGTGATTTCAGACAGAGGATGTGTATTTTAACAGCTTCTAATAAAAGTGGTGGCTGGCACGGGAAAAATTTCTGAATGGAGGTTGTCCCTGTTTGCCCTTCTCTCTCTGCTCCTGCTGGCACAGGGCAGCCTTTGGGGCGCGTGAGGATGCCAAGCAGCCCAGCTCCGGGCTTGTGTGGCATGGGGGGCTTGTGTGGCATGGGGGGCTTGTGTGGCATGGGGGGCTTGTGTGGCATGGGGGGCTTGTGTGGCATGGGGGGCTTGTGTGGCATGGGGGGCTTGTGTGGCATGGGGGGCTTGTCTTACTCTGCCCCTGGAGTTACTGCTGCTCTCTGGCTGGGAGTGGGTTTAGAGGGGGGCCCTGCCAGGCACAGGGGAGCTATGGGATGTTGGCTGCCCTGCTATCAAGATACCTAGCTGCGTCGGCATCCTTGCCTTTGGAGGTGAAGGGAAGGGGCTTTGTGCCCTTGCATGCCTCAAGGAGATGCTGAGCTGAGTGGCACACAGGGAGCCTTGGAGGAGTGTGGTGGAGCCCGTGGGGGAAGTGGGCAGAGCTCTGGGGGGAAGAAAGGAGATGCCATTGTGATTTGGAGAGGTCTCAGCACAGACTATTATCTATCCATTGCCTCACTGCCACACTCAACTCCCTGGTGCAGGAGGCTGAGCAGGGGATGGAGGACCACACTCAGCATCCCTGGATGCTGAAATACCTCCTAAAAGAGACCAGCCCTGAACTGTCCCCTATGCGAGAGTGGGAAATAGGAGGCAGAGCAGCAGTGTGCCTAGCTTGGCACCCTTCTGTGGGGAAATTTGAGTGGGTTATCTCCTTCAAGTTCCTTGCTGGGGGAACAGCCATGCCAGAGGAGAGGGCTGTTCTTGAGAGAGCATCCAACCGATGCTCTCCTGCAGGAGGTGGGCTGACATGGCGCTCCTGAAGAGTTGGAGAGGAAGGGGAGCGGTGATGGCTGGACAAAGGGTGCTTTTTCTGGACCCAGGAAGAAACATTTCAAACAGAAAAGAAAAAAAAAAAAAAAGACTTGTTTAGAATATTTCAGATGGGAAGACCAGAATACTTTCTTTAATAATTAAAAAGTTACTGCTTTTTCCCTTTCAAAATTCTGTGTTTTCTCCTGTAGGAATAGTTGGCAATTATACAGATTTATGCAAAATATTTTTAGTTTGCATTTTTTGATAGGAAAGAATATGTGCAGGAATAAGCAGCTCCTTCTGGTTAGCTGGCTATGGCAGCTGCTGTAGCGTGGGGGGAGCAGAGCAGAGCCATGGCCCTCACCCCACACTGAGGCAGCCGCTGGGTGCGGGCACTGCTGCCCGGAGCACCCATCTGCTTCCATGGACATTTGGTACTTGAAGCCACTAGGGCTGGTGTTTGTGCCCGCTGGCTGCTTCAGGCCCATTGGTGCCAGCCCTATGCACAGGATTCAGGTGACTGCTTTTGTTACCTCTTTTGTTTTTTTAATTTTTTTCTTCTTTTCTTGGATGTACATCCATGTTTATGGAAAAACTGGAAAGCTTCAGTACATTTTCCTGTTGCTTTAAAGAATAAATAGCTAAAAGGTAGATTATGGGGCGACTCTGTCCTGGTGCATGTTACAGAATTCTCCAGGTGTGCACCCACAGCAGGCATCCCCAGGGTTGCAAAGGGCTGTCACTTGCAGCAGAAACTGAGAGGTTATTTATTCCTACCACCTTGATGACTTGCTGAAGACATAAGAATGAGCATCACGTTTATAATCATGAGGTACAGAGGCCATTTTTGTCTGGGGAAGGTTTGCTGCTGAGAAAGTTCCACGTCTATTGTTGCCTGGGCTGGACTGCTTGGGATTTCATCCTCCTGTGGTGTCCAGTGCGGGTGGCTGCAGCCTGCTCCTGTGCCACCCACCCAGCAGCCAGTAGGAGAATATTGTTGGGAAACATATGGAGAAAATACATAGCGTAAAAGCAATTCACACTAACGGTGCTATTAACCCCTTGTAGTGCTGTTTGATGCGGTACAGGTAGTGGTGGAGCTGTCCAAGCTTATAATAAAAGTAAGTTTTTCAACCAAATTAATTATTTTTTCCAGGTGTTAGTAGTCTGACAGTCCAGCTTTGCAATTGTCAGCCTGAGGTGCTGGAAAACTTGGTCATGCTGCAGAAATGATAGGATTTAAAACAAACCAAGCAGCTCTGACCAATGTCTCAATGCCTGTATGCTTTAGGTGATGAGCACGCAGAGTTCGTGCCTGGAGAGTCTCCCCCATGTTTGTCAGGAGCAGAAGTGTCCTTTCCAAGATGATCTCAGCGTCTTTTTGTCTCCTCCGTCGTGTGACTCGGATTTTGAAGCAACAGGGGAGACCAGCCCTGTGTCATGAGACTGGGAACAAGATCAGGAGTTTGACAATGCAGCCAGTGGGCATGCCTGGGGAGGCTGTGATGGGTTGGGGGGGCTGCAGTGAATGTGCACTGTGGCTCCAGTCCTGCCTGGGTGATTTTGTGCTGGTGCAGGGCTGGTGAGAGAAGGGGGTGTGTGCTGGAGTTGGCTGCGGTACTGAGTGCCACACTGGACCCCCCTTTGCACCCTCCCTGAAAAGTGTTTGCAAATATAAAGCATACAATTATGTATTTATCTTGCAAGTTAACCAATCTTTTAAAATTTGAGCCATTGTTGTCCATGTTACTTGTGCTTCATTAGCTTTTGTCTCTGAAATTTTTTGAGGGCAAACAGGAGATGTGTAATCACTGCAAAAGAAAAGCCAGGAGCCAGGGCACAACCTCTATGGTTCAGTGTCTTGTGAACCTGGAAAGGGGGAGGTTTTTGCTCTGCCCCAGCCTTTGGCAGGTTGCCTACTGCCTTTCTATCAGAGCTTTCCCCCACCTTTAAACATTAGTATACAGTTAATAACGGCGTGGCATTGCAAGTTTTGTCATCCAAAGCAAGGAACTGCATTAGTGTGGGCATTGCTTTTCTCTGAGCCAGCTTCTTAATGCCTGTTGTGCAGCAGCTGCATCCCAAACATGCTTCCCTGTCCCTCACCTGCCCTGGTGCTGCCCCTGTTTCTAAGTCATTGGAGTGTCCCTGGGGACACAATTCCAGTGTGCAAAATCTTTAGGTGAGCTTCCTAATTAATCTAAAATACCCTGCTTAATAAGGTGGGGAGGCAGCCTTAGCGCTCTCCTCTGCAGAGTGGTCCATGAGCCTTTTGTGTTGGCTGCGGAGCATCCCAGGTGCCTTCAGCCATCCTCTCCACTTCGGGAGTGCCTGGGTGGCAAAGCCTGGCTATGAGCATGGGGACCCTGGGGCGTTTGCAGCACTGGTTCCTGAGGATGCAGGTCACGCTCTAGAGCTGCTGGGAGGAAGGATGCTCGTCAGCTGTGCCGGCGTGCGAGGATTCATGTGTTCACCTTCATCTGCCCTTTCCCCCCATTTATCAGAGAGAACTCCGTGAGCAGGATAAATGTTCACACTCCATAAGTGCTTCTGCTTCTTTCCCTGGCCCTGGGGAATTTCTGTCTTTGGATTTTGTTTTTGTCAAGGAGGTGCAACTCCAGCAGGTCTAGGCACAGAGCCCTCCCAAAAGGCCGGTGTGTGGGTCAGCTTAGCAGGTGGGCAGGAGAGTTCATGGGGGTCTTCTCCCCTGTGGGATGTGGAGGGGGTGATCTTGTGCCATCATAGGGACAGAGCGTGTCTGTGCGTTGGCATCTGGTCAGGGCAGCGTGGCAGCCGGCAAGGCGGGGTGAGCCTGAGCTGGGGAGAGCCCTGCGGGGGCCTGGGTACAGTTCACCACTGGCTGGGGATTTGATTTGCTGCCTGCAATAGAGCCAGAAAAAAAAAGGTTCTTTTAACAAAGAAACCAACATACTTTGAATAAATGAATAGTAGTGTCTGGCCCCAAAGTATTTCCTTTTCCCTTTTTAACAATTACATTTAAGTAAATGTTGAAGTGGAAGCGTTGCCGTAAACCAGAGCCATGATGCTTGGGTTCAGAAGTGCTGGTGTGAAATGTGGTTTTTTACCTTGTTTCCCTGAAGCAGCGTGTGAGGCGGGGTGGCCGGGGATGGCTTTGCCTGTTGCCCAGCTTGGACTGATGGGATGGTGTCAGGGTGCGGTGGGGTGAGAGGCAGGAGGTGTTTAGCATGGAGTAACTGCCTGGTGTTGTGATGCCAGGGAGCGTGCAGGGGTCAGTGGGCAACTGCTGCCACCAAAAGGACTTTTGGTCTTTTTCTGGGATATTTGGTGACTGGTCCCTAGCTTAGCAGGGTGGGTGCTGGGAGCAGGGTCTTGGGGCCACGGCTGGACTCCTAGCGGGCAATGGGTGCTGGATGCTTCTCCAGGCAGCTCTGAAATGTTTTGCTGAGATCCTCCCTGTGTTTCCTGGCACGTGGGGTATGCACCCTCGTCTCCTGCGCCTCCTGACAGCCCCTGAAGCCTGTCTTACCCATCCTAATTGAAACACAGTTTTGCAGAAGCAGAAGCAATTTTTCCCCTGATGCTGGGCGATGGTTTGTTCAGTGCTTGGGCAATGGCCCCTGCTGGAGAGATGCACTTCAAGCCTGAGAGGTGGCAGGAGAGGACACTTTTGCAAACCAGCTGGTGGAAATCATGGTATTTACCAGCTCACAGCTGAGCTTGGGAAGGTATTTTTGTAGCTTCACATTTTTTTTTTTTTTCCTTGCAAGCTGAATGCTGTTTTGGTTTTTGTTTTGCTTTGAAACTGTTTCACAGCCAGATAAAAGATGCTCTGTTTTCAGCTATCATCCTCTGCTCTTCAGCCCCTGTTACCTTTCTAACAGTATGAAAACAGTTTTGTGGAGGCTTGGCTTGAATTGAGAAGAGAGATGTCGCATGGCTGAACTCCCCCTGCATGGGGGACACCAGCTGTGCTTACAGCAGAAGGGGTTGCTGCTGCCTCCCCTGCGCTCCCAAAAAGCAAGCGAGGTTGTGTGGTCCCCAGTGCAGGACTAGGACTGTCAGAGCTTCTCGTGCCCCAGGGGCATTCTTGGGACCAGGGGAGGACATGGCAGAAGCACCTTACAGGTGATGGAGAGGAACTGCCCGGCAGGTGTGCAGGGTGAGGAGGGGGCTGCACACAGGGCTTGGCTGTCCTGTGCAGCGATGCTCAGGCTTCTCTTAAAATGGTTGCCTCTGTTGATGATGTTGACTGCTCCTCTACTGCTGAAAATGTGGTTCTGTGCGACAGGGGTCCTGCTGCAAAGAAGTGGCAGATTGTCACTGCTCACTGCCCGTGAGATGAGAACTGGTATGGGACTGTGGCTTCTCGGTTGGCTGCTGGGTAGTTAACTCAGGTGTGTATACTGGGCAGTGAGAAAAGAATTTCTGTTGGGGTGTTTTTTGAGTGCAAAGGGAAGATCTCAGTGATTTTCTCTGGCTTTGCAATTCACAGGGTCACTGGATAAGTACCAGTGACTCAGGGGTTTGCTCACAGTTGATAAGGTTTCCAGAGCAAGCTGTGGTGGTTTTGAACATGCGCAGGTGCCCTGTGAAGGCTACGCTCTTTCTGAATCTTTGGGGTCTGGTTATCAAGGCCACCCTTGTATTTTATCCAGTTGTATCACTTGCTCTCAGACTTCTTCTCTAGGCTTTCCTAATGCTGTGTGATCCCCTTACACTTCACTCCCTGCTTTCCACGGGGGCTCTGCTGCTGCTTTGGACCACAGTGACTTGCATCCCAGAGGGTGCTGCCATTGTTGCCTTGTGCTTCTGTCCAGAAATTACTTCTAAGGCGCTACTGCTTCACCTCTCCTGCTGCTTCCTTTTGCTGCGAAGCCCCTCTGCAGAAACCAGCTGCAGATAGGTGTTGTCTTGTCTCCTGCTGCGGTCTGGGTGGGGATGGAGAGCATCGCACAAATCACTGCTCATCTCCTCCCCGTGGCACGCAGCCTCCCTGTAGCAGAGCTTGCACCCAGTGAATGCCGTGCACTCTTGGGGTGCTGGAGGCACAGCTGTGCCTTGCTCTGGGAGCTGGGCTAGCCATGGCCTGCATCCTGGGCTGGTGGGGCATCCACAATCCAGTTCTACTCCTGGTTGCTCCCTGCAGGAGCAGGCTCTGCTTCTCCCCTCTGCATGGACAGAAAGTGGGGTGAGGCACCATGGGGTCCCAACCCCCCTGTGCTGGTCACCTTACACCCAGCTGGGTCTCTGCAAGCTGTTTCAGGGAATGGATGCAGGTGTTTTATTTTTTTCCATTTTGCAACCACTGTCTGTGGTAAGAGGCTGTGTGGTTCAGGCTGCGGAGGAGGTGAGGATGATGCAGGGACCGGAGCGTTCCCTTATGAGGGAAGGCTGGGAGAGCTGGGCATGTTTAACCTGGAAGAAGAAAAGACTGAGAAGGAATCTTATCAATATCTACAAATACCTTAAGGACGAGTGTCAGGAGGATGGGGCCAGGCTCTTTTCAGTGGTGCCCAGTGACAGGACAAGGGGCAATGGGCACAACTGCAGCACAAGAAGTTCCATCTGAGTATGAGGAAAAACATCTTTACTGTGAGGGTGGCAGAGCCTGGAAGAGGCTGCCCGGAGAGGCTGTGGGGTCTCTTTCTCTGGAGATGAGCAAAACCCACCTGGGTGTGACTGTGCAACCTGCTCTAGGAGACCCTGCTTTAGCAGGGGGTTGGACTAGATGACCTGCAGAGGGCCCTTCCCAACCCAACCGTGGTGTGGTGGAGGTGCACACCGCCTTCACCCTCCTCCCCAAGCAGAGGCACATCTGCCCTTGCCCCAGTCCAAGAGAGGGCTGTGGTGGGTAAATTCTTCTCCTGGCTCCTAGCATCTCTTGTTTTCCTGAATCCAGCTGAAAGCTTTGCTGAGTTTTTAAGGTCAGGTTGCTAAGTTACACCTCCTTGGAGGAGCATGCTGAGTAGAGTGTTACAGGCAGGAGCAGCCATCAACAGGGAAGATCTGGGAGCAGTGTCCCTTTGCAATTACTGGGCTCTCCTGGCCCTTGTCCCTGCCATGCTCTGTCAGTCCTGGGTGAATCTCAGTACCTCATGTAGCTGTTCTTTCCCAAAGTTTTAGCTTTATAAACTTCTTTTGGTCAGTAGATTTAGCTAACTAATTGACTGAGGGTGTAGAGGAGCTACCCACAATTACCGGTGAAGTGCTGTGGGAACCTGCAGGAGGAAGAGCAACATTTGGCTTCTCCATCTTGTGTTTTTGAATCCTTATTTGCCTTTTGGGGCTGTGAGCTCTTTGGGGCATGCACTGTACCCCTTGGAGCTTGGAAATGGCCTTGCATGTCAGAACATATGGCTGTCACCAGGTCACAGCTCTGGAGCAGGCAAGCGAGGTCTGGCGCCGCTGGTGTCCTGCTCCTCTGCCCCTCTCGCTGTTTAACCTTGCTCCCGGCTGAACCTCCTTCTCTCCTTCCCATTTTCTGCAAGCAGCCTGGCTCTGGGAAGACTCAGGGGAGCTGGATTAGCACAGTGTGTGCTCGGGTTTGTCTGAGAGCTGCTGGGACTGAGCGCTGTGGCAGGGTGAGGGCTTCCCTCTTCCCAGGACTGGAATGTCTTGGGAGGGTCGCTGTCCTCAGGCATTTCCAGGAGATGTGCTGGAGGTGTAAATGGGTGAGGTTTACTGGGCTTCTTTTTGGGTTGTGACAGTAGAGGGTTTAGGGTTATTTTTTCCCTCCTGCTTGCTATCTCTGTTGCGTTGCTGGATTTTTGTGCTGTGGCTGGCATGGTGACTCCTCCATCCTTCCCCTGGGTAAGCTGGGGACTCTGTCCTGTTTAGGTTGGGCTGGGAAGTGGCCGCTGGAGAGCAGCTTCTCCCGCATTGAAATAAGCATGGAGGGCAGGCTGTGTGTGTGTGTGTACAGGAGGGATGCAGGATCTGGCTTTCCCTGGTTTAACTTGCATTAACCTTTTCTTTATTCCTCCCTTTATCTCTGCTCAGCCCTTCTCCTCTCTTTCCCTGGGGTGATGAAGAGGCCATCTGGTAAAGACATCACCATGGGGAAGGTGCTGGACATGGCACATCTTTTGAGATGTGTTCAGCCTCTGTTTCTTTGTGCCCCCCCCCCCCCCCCCCCCCTTTTTTTTTTTTTTGTCTGTCACAGTGGCTTTTTTGTTAGCCTGTTTGATTTCAATAAAAGCCTGGAGAAGAAGCATCCATGTCCCCCGTGTGTCATGGGCTGTGGCTTGGGGGGTGGGATGCTGGAGCAGTCATCTGGGCTTGTGGGCTTGCACCCTGCCTGGCACAACCAGCTTGTGGCCTGTGGCTGTCCCCAGGGCTGGTAGCAGGGGACCTGGCCCTGGTGACTGTTCTCATGTTTTTTCCATCTGGCTGTGGACTGGGAGTGACGGAGCTGTCACTGGGCTCCTGCCTGAGCTCTCACATGCAGCCAGAAGGATTTTTCCACCCTTGTCAAGACTTCATTATGTGCTCTCCTTTCTACCAAAACGCTGAACAGCAGCTAAATACAGGCTGTAACAGCATCGATTGTGGCTTTTCTAATTGAGCTTTACACTCCATCAGGGATCTTTACTAGTGGGATGTGGTATCCTTGATAACACCTAGCTGTGGAGCCTGCCTGGGAAGCATATGTAGATGCAATGTGACTTCCCAGTGGTACCAGGTCCCAGCTGCCAGTTGCAGCTGAGGCCTCTGGAGTTGCTCATGGGATGGTGGATCTGCAGAGCCAGAGTGTGCCTGGCAATTTGAGTTCAGATTTCAGATCTAAACAGGTTTCTGACTGCTTTGCTCTTTCTGATATAAATCATTGTCTGCAGCTATGCAACTTAAAAATCGCTCCTCTAAGGGTGTGAATTCTTCTCTTTTTACCCCCGTGTGATTTGTGTGAGTGGCACTGTAGGCACAAAGGGATGTTGACGCTTAAAATGCTAATGCCATTCTGCAGGTGATGGAGCTATACACAGGTGCATTTAAAAGAACTGAATATTACATGCAAGAAAAAAAAAGAATGTTTTGAACTCCAGCAGAGACCAGGACTCAATTATGCAGCACAGTGATGTGTTAAGTTACATCCCTGTTGTCTTGTGCCAGTGAGATGTGTTACAATGAGAGGTACATACGTTTTACTGAAATAGAAACAACTCCGGGTGCTAATTCTGGCTTTGTATATCCTGGTGTATCTTGTTTTCATGTCGACGCAAGTGAAGCGTGGGGCCACACGCCTGGTGCTGCTGTGGCAGTGCCTCTGCAGGGCTGGGGCACTGCTGTCCCTGTTGAGTGCTCAGCAGCAGCTCTGTGGAGCAGAGCAGCATCACCTGGGAATAAAAAGCAAATGTGATTACCACAGGAAGTAATACATTTCTGAACCGTAACATCAAAATGCACTCCCTGACCTTGCTCCTACAGACACATCTGTCATGATCTGGGTAGGAGGCCCCAGCAGCGAGTGTGGTGGCCACCCGCCTCCCAGCGCCTGTGGCTCCTGCCCTCTGCCTGAGCGCTGCCTGCCCATCGCTCCATGCCTGATGCACAGGCATCGCCATCCCACAGGAGATGGCTGTGTGGCACCGCAGCTCTGCCACGGTCCCCATGTTGCTGCTCGCCCGTGGACTACATCGAACGTCGACACCAGTTGGGAGCTGCTGTCACATCTGTAAAGGGAGAGAAAAGTGATCATAATAAACGTAGCAGTGACAGGCAGCTGCCAAGGGTCAGGAGCTTTTCAATGATAGGCTTTCCCTGCATGACCCTGAGGACCAGCTTAGTGGAAATAAGATACAATTTAGTGCTGTGATATAGAGGGAGGCAGAGCACTTGCCCTCCTGCCTGCACTGGGAGCTCAGCTCTGCCTGGCGCTCTGGAGTGGGTGGAGGGTGCCAGGTCTGAGCTGGAGGGGGAGAAAGCAAAGGGTGTGGAAACAACCATGGAGAACGGAAGCTCATTTTGTGAAAGGAGACAGAAAGAACTTGCTTTAATCAGCCTAGGAAAACATGGGCCAAAAGGGGCTGTGAGTGGGGTATGATGGAAATTAATCTTGGGAGCAAACACCAGAGAGGGGGAATAATAATTTAATCTAAAGGTTAATATTGGCACAAGAACAAATGAGCATAAACCAGCTAAGAATTAAATTTTGGAAGGAAATCTGAAGGTTTCATACAATGCAGCGTGAGATTTAGCAACAGCCTTGTGTGAGGATGGACTCTTGGCCGAGCCCCTTGGGGGTGTGCTGGTGACCTCGGTCAGGCTCAGGTGTGGGCTCTGGGACAGCGGGGCCAGGGGAACAGCCTTGAGGTGGGCCCAGTCTGTAGTCCTTGGCACAGGGTGATTCCCCCTGCATCCCTTCACACCACACTGCTGCTAGGCATCCTTTCTTTTTTATCCCATTTCTGGGATTTTTGCAGCATGATCTAGGCTAGTGTCATCCCTGAGGATGGCATCTGAGGAGCATCCCTTAAGGGAGGTGGTGGGGTGAAACAGGAGAAAGGGGACCTGCTCCCATGTCCCACTGTGAGGCTCTGCATGCTCTCGGGTTTTGGAGGAGGCAGCAGCTTGTGGTCATGCTGTGAACACATTGACGTGTGTCTTGGTTCCCCCTGCAACTTTTGAGCCTCATCATCAAACTCAGTTGAGCTTTGACCTCGTGGAGATCTTGACCTTGTGTTTCTACATGTTTCACGACACCTTTGTGACTGCTACAGTGCCTGCTGTGTGAGTCTGTCTTGCTGTAGTCTGGACCTTCCCTATAGCACATGTCCCTGGACCTCTGAGTAACCTGATTTCCACCACCAAGAGCATTCTGGTGTCTCGGACAGTGCTAAGTAGGGCAATTTGTATCGCTTCAGTCTTGAACCCACTGGTTTGTTTATTTGCTTAATTCTGTTTGTCTGAGTTTTGAGGTGGGGTGGGTCCTAGAATGCTTCGTATGCTTTTTTTTCTGGTTATGGCTTGCAGCTCAAGATACAAATCCTAATTAAAATACACTATTCAAGGGAGAAGGCTCTACTGAAATAGCAGCAGCTTTGCAAATGAAGGGTGCAGTGTGGCGTTGGGAAGGACCGTGTGCTCTGTTACAGAAGGGTTCTGGCTTGAAGGAGCTACTGAAAGGGGTATGCCCTGTGTTTTGTCCCCCCAAGGTCTCTGGACAGAAAGCTGCAGCGACCGCTCCTGGGGAAGTCCCGAACACTGCCCAGCATCCCGCAGTCCCCAGTCCTGAGCAGGCTTCCCCTCCTCGACTCCACGGCGTACAGGGAGGAGATGCCGGAGCAGAAGCCCTACAAGAAGCACTCGGCCTCTGACTGCCAGAAAGGCTGCACGGTCCCTTCCACTGGTGAGTGTTGCCGTGCTGTGGTGAGCTTCCACCCCTTTCTGCCGGGCGCCTGCAAAATCCTAGCAAATATTTCCTGCTTCACCAGGGGCACAAATAACAAAATAAATCTAGCTGCAGTCTGTGTGGGGTTTATCCTGCTCCAAAACCAGCCTTTCTTGACGAGGTTTGGGGTGTTTTGCCCCTCTCTGAGCCTTTCTTTGAGCCCGTTAAAGTTCTCTATCTTTCATATTACGCTTGTGAGAAAGCAGAGTTGGCTCATGGAAACCATCCGGTGTGGGGAGGTGATGCTTGGAGCCTTCTGCCTCTGGGTAAGCTGCATCTCCTGGCTATGCATGCCAGGGTGAGCTGCTGCCTTAGTGGCTCTCCGGCTTTTGCAACAAGCCAAAGTGCTTTTCTATAGTGTGAAGTGGCTTCAGGGCACTTGTTGCTGGTGCCCATCGGGAGCAGTGGCATGGAATGACACTACTGTGCCCTTTCCGTCATCCTGGCCTGGGATGGGGGTTTGCTGTAGCAAACGCTCCCCAGCCTGGTGGTGTGTGTTGACCTTCAGGTCAGCTGAGGGTTTTTAGCATGTTCTTCTACTCTTGCGCTGATCCTGATGAAATACTAATCTGGCTGGGCCAGCTGCTCTGAACAAGTTTATTGGCAAAACTGTTGAGGCTAAAGCGTTTCAGTGCTTTTGGTGCCAGCAGGATTGCACTGGGGCCATAAGAATGATGGGGAAAGGGATTATTAGCACTGAAACAAAGATAAGGCCTGCAAGCCAGGGCTGACAATCTGGTGCTAAATAAAATCCTTATAAAACAACTTCCTTCAAATGGCACCTTTGGTTTTTTTTTTAATTTTCTTTTAAATCTAACCTGCTCACAGATCACTGTGAGCTACCCAGTAGAGCAGCTGTCCAAACCCTTGAACAAATAATTTTAATGCTTTGCAGGCTGTGTTTCATTCCCTGGTGCTACTCATTCTCCTAAAAGGCGTGCACAGAGAGCATCTTGGCACGTCGCTGAGCCTGTCCTGCCACAGTCATCACAGTGGTGCTCCTGGGTGTGTGCAGGACCCATGTGGCCGTGCTTTGCTGCATGCGGGACCCGTGGTTTTCCTTTCAGCCCTCTGGTCCAGCTGGAGGATGCAGCTGCCTGTATCCCCTTGGAGAGACGGGGGAGAGACCAAGAGTAATGAAATCCTTGGGAAATGGGGTCAGTGAGATCAGATGTGACCCGGTTGGTCTGTGGGGCTTGAAACCCAACTCCTTGTCCTTGGGAGAGGTGTCCCACACAGAGCAGTGGGTACTGCGGGTGGCTGTCCCTTACCTGGTACCCTGGCAGGTGGGCTGCATCCAGCATGCAGCCCTGGCCCTCCCTTGCCTAGGGTGGCAGAGCAATGGGGGCTGTGTCTGGGCACGCTGTGGGGCTGGGAGAGGATGCTCTAGGGGACAGAGGGTGGTGCAGGTGGTGGCTGAGCCATCGTAGATGGACGTGGCGTAGTGAGGCTGGTTCCTCCTTCCATGTGTGGCTTTCCTGCGTGTGGGGTGGGTCCGTCCCTGGCTCGGCGCCGGTGTCGTGGCGTTTCCTGCTGTGTCCCCGGAGCGATGCTATCTTGCAGTGGCAGTCTGGATCTGGGCTTCGATTGACGTGTTTGTGCGTTGAATAATCACAGCTTTCAAACAGCAGTTCCTGTGTTGTATGAGTTGACATTTGGAGAGGAGCAGCAGCAGCAGCTTATTAAATTGAAAGTAGGGGAGGGAAAAAAAAAAAAAAAAAAAAAGATGTGATGCTAGGTAGTACTGTGCTCCAGGTTGCCTCTTTGTTCACGTTTTTAAGCTGTCTGCCTTTTCCCTCTTGTCCTTTTGGTTCTGCTGGTTTTGATTTGGTGCCTTCAGATTCACTGGCAGGACTTTGCGTGCAGTGAGCTGTCTTAATACCCTAAGAAGCTCGGGGAGTCTCAGGGAGGGATGTGTGTGTTGAGCCACAGAAGATGGAGCAGCTGGTCGCAGGTAGTCCAGCCCGTGTCTCATCATATTCAATGTGAAGCCCTCAGCCTTGCTGGGTAAACTGGACTTCACTCTCTGAATTGTGGCTGGTTTTTACCTTTGCACCTTTATCTGCTTTAAACTCTCGAAGTGTTTTGCTCCTCTGCTGTAGTGTAGCAGGGACACAGTCATTTGCGCTCAAAGATGGCAGGTTTTTCAGAAACCAGAGACAAATGATCTTACTTTGGGCAGAGGCTGCAGGAGGCGGGGAGTTTCTGGACAATCATGTGAGATGCCCTTTGGGCTGCAATAGCTAATAAACCCTCTTGCTCAATTCTTGTAAAAATAATCAATTTATTGTTTGCTATGGCTATTGAGAAGTGATTTTGGCTGGGGGGTGGGAAGCAGGGCAAACTCCAGATGTAAAGATGAGGTTGGCAGCAAAAAGCATGCGGCATCCAAGCTGCTCAGAAAAGAGCAGAGCAGTGATATTATGGAGACATTTCCTGTTGTGTTTTGTTATTTTTTTTTCTTTTGTTGCAATGAAATGTGGTTGGTCCTATCTTGGGAATGCCAGCTCTGCGTGATGCTGACTGTCCTCTGCTGCCGCTGCTTTCTCAACGTCAATGAGGTTTTGTCTCCGGGCTCTCTAGCCCTGCAGTGCTGCATCAGATGGTGCTGCAAGGAGCTTGGAGACCAGAGGTCTGGTTTCTTTCCTTGGTTTGGCTGTTGATTTGCTCTTGGCCATGTCATAAAGAGTTTTCTGGAGGAGAAGATAGCAGTAAATCCATCTGTGATTTGCAACATTTGTGGTACCTCAGTTTTCCCATTCACAAAGCAAAATTTATCATCGCCAAGCACAGAGCACGTGAATACTTGTAGGAGAGAGGTTTGATACAGGTGTGTAACATGAATGCCAGCAGCAAGAGCTGCATGGGGTTCTGACTGTACGATCTGTATTTCTTAAAAAGCAAAACAAAGCCCCAAACATTTACTTCTAACGTGGAATGTCTTATTGGACTTGAGGGGAGGAAGAATGAGTGAATTTTTTTATTTCATTATAAGTGACCCTTTCAAATGGGATAAACTTGTTGGAGTTAAATAGCAGGAAATTTTAAAGTATTAGGATTTTGGTCTGCTGATTTTTTCTGAGTAGTAATATTCATACTGCAGTAGCACCTGGAGGCCCTGACTCTGGCCAAGACTTCATTGTGCTCAACTGTATTTGCCCAGTTCCTGCCTGGAGGGGTGGCTGTTGGGGGCTGGGGGTACATGAGGCTGGACAGGGTGAGAGCAGGGGCCATCGCCTGGGGCAGGCGGGGGCAAGGGGTGCACCAGGGCATGAGGCAGGGATGTACCACCTCCTCCAGGGAGGGAGCTCTGCATCACCTGTACCCCATGGCATGCTGGTGGGTGTGGGGTGGGCACGGGGGTCCGGACTGTCCACTGGGCATCCCCACTGTTGGGCTGGAGGGGTGGGATGTGGCTTGGGCTGTGGCTCTGATGGCATGGTGTGTACTTCTGCTCCCCAGGGGAGGCGTGGCGGCTGGAGGATGACTGCACAGACCCCCCCAGGGACCCCCAGCTCAGCACGGCGGTGGAGGATGCCCCATTCAGCTACTTCCGCACCCGGTCCTTCTACATGAGGAAGAGCCTGTCAGTTGACAACCACCTGGGGTCCCTCAGCTATGCCGTCCACCCGACAGAGACGAAGGCTGAGCGTGTCAAGACCAAGCTGCGGCGGCAATTTGTGAGTATCGGGGTGTCTGGCCCTCTGCATTCACAGGCATGTAGCTTCCCAAAACCACCAACGTGTCGGAGAGCTTTTTTTATGTGCAGCATTACTAAATCAACAGAAAAAGAGGCTGCTCCAGCCTAGTGGAGCAGATGGTGGCAGCAGCTCGAGTTTGCCCACACCGTGGCAGAGCCCCTGCCTGCTTTGCCTGGCTCCCCGGTTTCTGGCTCCCCGCTTGCCGCCGGCTGTCGCTGGCTCAGAGGTGGCTGTTGCTCAGCCGGGCGATGTGTGGGATGGTGCCTTGTTTCTTGGGTGCTGCTGTCCGAAGTATGAAACAAGGTTGAAAGTAGGAAATGAGTTTTCCTGTCCTCTGCTTGAGCAACTGTGTCTTTGCAAGGATTTGCCCTGGGCCAGTGGACGGGTGCGGCAAGGGGCTGGGGCGAGCAGTGAGCCAGCGCTGAGACCCTGGGGCAGCTCAGCCCTTTCTGGCCCTCTGGAGCATCTTGGTGGCAGGACAGCAGGGACATGTCAGGGCTGCGCTGCAGCTGCAGGGGACTCTGATCAATGTTTCATGGGCTTTGTCTCTTCTCTTTCCCAGAGACACCCGATACAGGAGTTCGTATGGCCTTCCTCCTGCCTTGTTATGGTCCTTGGGGTTGTAATGAGGGCTCAGGTGTCCCTGTGCTGAAAAACACTTGATGTTGGTTGGCAATGGGTGAGAGCATCAGTACAATGGGAGCAGAACGGGGGGTGAGTGCCCATGCAACCCAAAGTTTTCCTTTCCTCCCTGGGAGGACAGTTCCGACCTCAGCAGCGTGTTGATGCTTTTCTGTGCACTGCAGCAGTGGATGCCCATGGGGGTGAGTCTGGGGGAGCTGGTCACAACCCTGGTGCTGCCAGCGGCACCTGTGAACCAGCTCTGTGGGAGCTGCTGCCTTGGGATGCCTCAGCGATGGAGATGAGCAAAAGCAGGACGGGGCGTCTGATCAGTGGCCGAAAGATGTTGGAGATGAGGTGGTCCTGCAGCTGGGTGAGGCACCTATGTCTGCTTTATCTGTCTGTCAGCCTTCTGCAGCCTGAAGCTGCACCCAGGAGAGTGGGAGGGAGATGCTGGGGGACAGTTCCTCTTTCAGAGATGGTCTTTCAGTAACTCGGTGGGATCTGTCACCCACAGCCTCCCTTCTGCAGTGCAGAGTGGTGCAAAAGGCATGGAAGGACTTGGGGCGCTCAGCACAAGCAACATCCTGGTGCTTGCAGAGAGTCAGTGCAGATTACTGCAGGGCTCTGAGTGAATTTGTACTTCTTTTCCCATTGGCATTTTGAAGTACTCTGTATCTAGGCCAGTCGTTCTGGTATTGCCCAGTGACTTTGTGATGTTCTAAGGAAACCTGTTGAGCTGATGGTGCAGATCCTGGTGCTCCCCGAAGAGGAGCCAGCAGCACTTGGGGTCCCAGCTCCTGATGGGGCAGGCCCCTGCCGCCTGCCCATGGGGTCAGCCACTGCCTGCTTTGTGCTGTCTGTGGCTGGTTTGCTTTGGCCTTTGACTTCATGAGGTTTTGGGGACTTTTAGCTTTTCTTGGTGTACCCATGGAGCTGACTATCCATCAAGGAACAGAGCAGGAAATTCGTATGATGTGTCTTGTTTTTTGGTTTTTTTTTTCTTGCTATGTCTTTTCTGGTTTGTTTTAGCAGCTAAAAGATGTTGTTGCTGTAGGCTTGGCCATGGGCTGTGACCTTGTGAGACCTACTGAGAAAAGCAGACTCATCCTACCTGGAAGGGGCATCACAGGGTCCTTCAGCAGGGGCTCAGGGCAGCAAGCATGCAGCAAGCTGAGCTGGCAGCTTGTTCCGTAGCTGAGGCTTGGGCTGGTATGGGACCAGTGTTCCCCACACAGCTGGACAGCCTGGGTTTTAAGTTCACGGTAAAGGTCCTGCCAACCTGGGGAAGTTATTTCCAAGAACAGGTAGCAAGGGTTGGGCTCCATGTCCTCCCACTGTTTGGTAATTACTTTCTACCTTGGTGCTGGAGGCACTGCAGTGTCCCCCGGTCCCCGCAGTGCCCTGGCTAGCCCCGCTCTGAGTGTGGCTGGTGGGACAGGCAGTGCCTGCTGAGAGCCACTCTCCTCGTGCATGGCAGAGCATTTACAGGAGAGAATATGATCTGCCTTTTCTGCAGTGGCTCATCTGGGACCTTTCAGGAAGGTCCACGTTTAAAGCTTGATTCATTTTTCCGGGCTGTTGCGCTTGCCCAGCTCGTAACATTAGATTTCTGGCTTTGCTCTTTCTGTGCTGACATTCCGGGATGCCTTTGCCTTGCAATGCAGTTGCTTGGCTTTCTATTTTGGGAAGTGCTGAGCAAGGGGAGAGGCTCCTGATTACAGGGCTTTTGGGGGGCAGCTGGGACCCTAGCCTGGCAGAGTGGATGGGGATGAGGCAGAGCTATTGCCCACATGGAGCCTGTGCTGTGCAGCTGTCTCGCATCCATTTGATTAGGCTCTCTGCCTAACGAAGGCTTCGTGTTGGTCACAGGCATCTAAGCTTCTGCAAGGGAGAATTTATTATAGCTTGTGTGAAAACATTTGAGACTTGCCTCCCTGCACCCCTGGGGTATGGCATGCTGGAGTGCTGCTGGTGTTGCCCAGGCATCTCTTGGCTTCCCTGCCAGTGCAGAGGGAGCACCTGCAAATTCTGTGTGGCCCTGTTCCCCAGGAGCAGCCGCCCTTCCCCTGTCTGCCGGAGGTGAGCATGCCTGCCTTCCACCCTCCTCCAGCTCTAGGAGGATTTCCCCCAACCACATAGCTGGTGGCATGTGTCTTCTTTGGTCCCACTGCTGGCATGTGATGGATCTGCACATACAGATTGCTTGAATTTGCATAATTTGAATTTTAAATGAATTCCAATTTTTGTGATTGTCAGAATGAGTTTTCTTTCTAATAAGTCTTTCCTTTTAACTCCTCTAAGGCTTGTAATGTTGGTGACATTTCCACCTTTGAGCAAGAGGAGCATTTGATAGCTTTTTGGCACCTGTCTCTCACATGGATCCCCTGCCTTGCCCCCATGGGTCCAGCACATCAATGCTGTCATGGGGGTGATGGCCAGGGCTGGGTCTGTGCTCCGAACCCTTGCGCCTGTTGTTCTGGGTGATGGATAAGGGCCTGTTTTGGGTTTTGTGCCCGGCTGGCTCCATGCTGCCTTTGAGATGGGCAGCAAGAAGCAGGGATGGGATCTTCTGCCGTGTCCCTTGCCTGGGGGGAGGAGGAGAGCAACGATGACTGTTACAGGCTGTGCTGAAACTTCTTGTCTTCTCAGGACCCCGACCGTTAAAGGTAGAATTAACCCTATTATAAACTCAGTATTAGCTATAAGGAGCATTAAAAGAGACACCCAGAACTGAGTCACTGTCTGTAGTGGCTGCTAGGACAGTCCGTGCAGATTACTGCAGGGCTCTGAGAGAATTTGTACTTCTTCTTTTCTCCCTTGGGATTTTGAAGTACTCTGTATCTAGGCCAGTCATTCTGGTATTGCCCAGTGACTTTGTGATGTTCTAAGGAAACCTGTTAAGCTGATGGTGCAGATCTTCTGCTCCCTGAAGAGGAGGAGCCAGCAGTGCTAGGGGTCCTGGCGTGCTGGTCATTAGCCTGATTTGCAGTGGGTCTCTATCCTGACACCCCCTGCTCCTCTGCAATGAAATGCTGCTGCTCTTTGGTGAACTCTTCCACAATGCACAGTTTGTGCTGGTGAGATGGAAGAGAGCAGCCGGTGGCATGGCCGTGCCACAGCTCTGCCATCCGTGGTGCTGCCACAGCTGGCCTGATGCTTCTGCTTGCTTTAATTCACGCATGTTCCAAGTAGGTGAGACTCAAGATTGTGTTGCTTTCCTGGGCGTGTCCTCATGCACTGATTTTTTTTTTTTTTTTTTTTTTTTTATTTTGTATGGTATATTTTCTAGGCAGTCACTCTGTTATGAAATGTCTGTGCCCTCCAGGAAAGACTTAGAGCCCTGTTTATCTTGGAAGCTCTTCTGATGAGTTGAGCAGAGGTAATTCTTGCTTTACAAAACCCATAATGAAGGAGAAAAGGCAAACCGGAACGGTAGGGCCTGGGAACAGGAGGCAGTGAGGAGACAAACTTGCTTTGTGGCAGAAACCTGATCAAATCCAGTGCTCACTGGGCTGTAGAAGGAGGCAGGCACTGGCCAACGTGTATCCATCCAGGTTCGCCTATTCCCGTGGATAATGATCAGTCCAGAAACTCCTCCTGTTCTGATGGACGCTGCAGTGATGTTGGGCAGCTGGAGTACCCAGGTCTGGGCAGAAGCCACCTTGCTCCAGAGCACCACCGGTCCAGGGGATGTGAGCATCTCAGGCTGGGTAGTTGCTGCCAGGCAAGCTGGGCAGAGCATGGAGCATGGTTTCTGCTTAGTGGGACCCATCTCTGTGTTATCCTGATAGTTTGGTCTTGTTCCTAAGTGTGCAGGGATTTACCAAGTCTGTTAGGTGCAGTCTGTTGTCTCCTGTATGCAACTGGTGTTGGAGGCTCTGGTGTCCTGCTTATGGTGACAGCAAAGCCAGGCTCAGCCCTGCTGCAATCCCACCAATGACAGTGAAATCACACCAGTGGTAACACTCTCCTGCTTGCTTGCTTTTATTTGGTTATGTTCTGACACTGCTATAAAACCACACACTTTCATACCTGTTTTCTGATTTCAGAAAACATTAGTGAGCAGCCAGTCAATACTTGTTTGTGCCCTGTAGTTCAGTGTAACAAAAAAAACAAGGGGAAGAGGAAAAAAAAAAAAGAGGCTGGAGCCATACAAGAGGCAAGTCAACTGTGTTTCATGAAGGGGCAGAGTAAAGCAACAAGAATTGTATTGGATCTACACACATGCTGCCCTCAGTTTTGCAAAGAACAATTGCAGTGACTGTCTTAAGGAGGTAAATGCAAAGGCAGGTGAAGGATGTGCAGTGTGTATCATCTAACTGTGCCCAGCCCCACCTTGGCAAATTGCTTGCTTGCCGACTATTGTTCATTGATGAGTATTTAAAAAAACCTCACACTATATGAACCTGATAAATAATGTGACACCTGAGCCAGACAGCAGCTTACTCACTGGAAAGCAGGCAGCAGAGCAGTCCTGGGAGCGGGGGAGAGAGGCTGCCTGTGAATCACACCACTTTGCAGATTAGTGCGGGAGTGAACTGACACAGTAATGCTTGAAACCAAAATGTACCCAGCTCGTTTCTTTGGCAAGTGTGGTTTTATTTGCAATGACAGCTTGTAGCATCCCAGCAAATACTTGGTGGTGCTGGTAGTAGAAGCAGTGATGGCTTGGGAAGAGGAGAGCAGGTCTGCTCCTAGCATCCCTGTGCAAAAGGAAATGTCTCCCGTGGAGAGGAATTAGAGGAGCAGCTTTGTGGGGGCCACTCAAAGCCAGACTGGCAGAAAAGGGGTTCCTGGTGGTGTATGTGGGCAGTGCAATACATCCCACTTTTTCAAAGCCAAACTGGGAACAGGCGTCTGTGATTAAACAGTGCAAACCAAGCGAGCTGGGGTGGTACACCCATGCAGCTCTTTTGGGGATCAAGGATGTGCTGCACACTCATGATACACAGTGAAGTGGGTTTGATACACAGTGAAGTGGGTTTGAGATGCTGTGCAAGCTCAGTGCTGGCCGAAATGATCTTACGTGTTGTTTGCCACAGGGAGATGCTGTTGCTTTGCTTGGTGGGTGTGAAGGGGTTTGGTCAGGAGCAAGGGCATCTTCTGAGGATGAGTCTTGGTCAGCTAAGCTTTGTTTTTGGCCAGCTATACTGGCTCGTCTTCCTGCTGGAGCTGCTGGAGCCAGGTGTCTCTGGCACCCATCCCCCATTGCGGGGCAGTAGGTCTCTGAGCTGTAATGGATCCCTGGGATCCCTGAGAAGCAGTAGGTATTTTTCTCAAAATCTGGATTAGGCTGTAGGGTGGTTCTCCTCCTGTTCACCGCCAGCATGGGCTGTTTTGTGCTTGGCTGCATCTCAGGCATTAGGGTGGGGGAAAATCCCCCAGTGCAGTCTAGGAAATTATTCTGCACCTTGGGCTTTTAATGTAAAATCTTGGTTACTCTGAAGCTTATGAATGCAAATGCCTTGGAGAGCTTGGCTGAGACAGGCAAATATTTTGTTTACCTGTCTCTGTTGCTTCTGCAGCACATGCTGGTGCTCCGTGCAGTGAAACCTCCTGCCTGGGCTCTGTCAGCCCACCCTTGCCATCCTGCCCATGGCATACAGACCGCTGGGGCTCAGGGCTTGGGAGCAGGATTGACCCCCTTGTTGCAGGAGCATTTTTAGCATGCCTTCCTGGTGGATAGATGTTTATTCTGTTCATTCCCTTCCCCCTCCCAGCCTTCCCGAAGGCTTTCTGTGCCTGTTGGGCGCTTCAGCCAGATGTGGGCAAGGGTTGGGCAGCTTGGAGGTGTTGCCATGGAGCACTGGGAGGATGGCTGTGTGCAGAAGGGATGGAGGGATGCAGCCTCACTCAACACTCGCCCCAGATCTTCCTTGGTACCACGTTGTGTGTGAAAAGACAGGTCTGGGCACATGGGGATGTTTTACCATGTGCTAAACATCTCTGAAGATGTGGCGGTGCCCTGCTGCATCAAAGGGCTTTTGGTCCCCTGTGCAAAAGTGACTCTGGTGGTTGGGATGGGAGGGGGTGTTCTGTTTCGTGTCAGCCAACATGCTGTGCTGCTTGTCAGCTTATAGGGGAATCTGGAGCTGGGTTTTGGTGAGAGGTATTAAGGTGCATTTTGTCGGTCTTAAATGTCCAAATGCAGATCATTCAAAGTCTTGTTTTTCTGGAGCGATGTCTATCTGTATGAATGTCAAACTAATATTGCTGATACCCCCAAACCATGCTCAGCTGCTGCTTTGTGCTTACCTTCCTAGCCTTCCCATCCTTCTGCGATCCATGGGGAACTTGCCTATGAGAATAGGAAAAAGAAAATTAACTCCAAGTATTACACAAAGCCCAGATGGCCAGAAACACTGACAACCTGCCGGGACAGTGGGCTGTGGTGCCTGTAGAGTTCATTCCCTGGAGCTCTATGAATGTGTGCAGCTCCTGACCCTGCCTGGCTTTGCATGGCTTCCCCTCTTTCCCTTTGGGGTCTGTAAATTTGTGGCCGCATTTCCCAGCACGTTGCCGCGTGTGTGCCCACGGTGGCTGGCGGGGACGGGGCTGTGGTGTCTGTGTGGTGGCACCTCGGCTCTGCCTCGTCTTCCGACCCACCCTTGCGTGTAGCTGTGCGTGTTTAATCGCTCGCCTGCCTCTACAGCAGGGATGGGCAAAGGTGTACGGATTTACAGGGTGGGGAAAGCACTAGTGACTTGTCACTGGGAAGATTTACAGCCCCACAGGAGAGCAAGGGGATGCGCAAGCGCTGCAAGCCAGTGTGATGTTTCACAGCAAGCTGCAAACAGGCAAGAAACAGCATTCCTTTTTCCTTTCAGAAAACACTGGCTTAGCCATACATTCTCCTCCTGTTGCAGAGGTTAGGTGAGCAGGGCCCAGCGTGGGAGCTGCCTGTAGCAACTTTTGGCTGTCAGGGCACCTCTGTGGTGCTCTCAGCTGCCTTGCTGGTGCCTGTGGTGGCCTTCCAGGACAGCTGAAGAAGGCTTTGCCTGCGGTAAGGGCATGTTTGTGGCCAAAGCCAGCATGTTAGTATGGAAAGGTTACGAGCTTCAGCAACAACGCTGGTGATAGCAGAGACTATCCCAGGTGAGCAGCAGGTAACCATACAGCACTCCACCAGTGGTGGTTTAATGGCTTTGCAAAGGGGTGGTTGAAGACACCTTGATTGCTTACCTCCGTCACGTGCAGTAATTTGGTCAGCACCAACGCATGGCCACAGCGGGTTCCTGAAAGCTTGCAAACACCAGCACACAGTTTTTCCCTCCTCCGCTCTGCAAATCCTCACTTCCTGGCCCCTTCCTCCACCCATGGCCAAAAGGCTCAGTGCATCTGCAGGGTGGGTGCATAGATGTTGTAACAGGTTGTATAAAGCGTTTACAGCCAGGTGGGGTGCACCAGCCTCCTCCAGCAAACCTCTTTGGGTTGTGGGAACCTGCAGGCAGAGCCAGAGTGTGTGTTCCCTCCCAGTTCTGGCCTTCAAAGAGATTTTTCCAGTTTTCTGAAGAGAAAATACTGAGTAGTTTGTCTCTTAAATCTATTAGTTGGTGTTTATTTAGTGCTTAATATAGGGCAAAACCACATTGCATTCATAAATCACTTGTAGGAAGACTCTCCTGTTTGTTGTAAGTGATGTGAGACCTGCTGATAGGCAGTCTTTCAGGGGTTTGAGAGTACAGTGCTTTAAAATAAACAGTAGCTGTGGGCCCCTGTGCTTGAATCTGGAAGGCGTTTATTGCCAAGGGACGGACTTTGGTTTTGATTTGAATACTGACATTTTGCAGCCTGGATAGTAGTGCAAACTATATATGCTTTCCCAGGGCTCTTACAAGAGAGGATGCAGGCTGGCTGTGGTCCTGACTTGGGCCTTTTCAAATAACTTATGCAAACTACTAGGAAATAACCTCTAGATTCAAAGTATAATAACCACAGTTAAAACCTGCTGTCATTTCCATGCAGACCTGCAGTGTCTGCTCCCTCTGCTGGCGTTGCTTTGGGAAGGAGCAGCCTGGGTTCAGCGAGTGCAGCCTGTGCAGGGATGGGAATGCTGGCTCAGGAGATGGTGGAGGGAGCATCTGACCAGCTGACAGAGAGAAAAGCAGCAACTTCCCAGCCTCTGATGCGTTAGAATTTTGCTTCTGGGCCAGGAGCATCAAATGCACAGAAAGCAGCAGGGCTGAGGAGGAGGAAAGCAGAGCACTTTGCCAACTTCCAATTTTACTCTGCTTCTCCAAGCTAGACTTGCTAAAAATGTGCACTGTGTCCTTTGGTATTTGAAGTTTGTGTGAAAGAAGAAAACAACCACAGTGATTTAAAATAAGTGAGACATTATTTAATGAGCTGGAGTATTCCTCCTTTATGGCAGGACCGGTGCCTCACAATGTGAAGCTTGAATGAGGTGTCTGGTTGGTGCTGTAGCCCAGGCTGGGGTCTCATCGATGTGGGGTGGGCTGGGGGTGCTTTGGGCTGCAGTCAGCGATGGTTCAGCTGCATAGAAAAGCAAAGGCTCTTGGGTGGCTCGATCTTGCTCGAACACACAAGGACTTGTGTTGTCAGCCCCCAGACCAGTTGCTGTTCAGGGTGTGGAGGTCCCTCTCCCCAGCACAGCTTCTCTGCCTGCCTTTGGCTGTTGTCCCCTCCTGACAGCTGGGTGTGATGGTGACAGTGGCCACGTGTCTGCTTCCCAGGTTCTTCCTGGCCTCTGGATCTAGCTGGAGAAGTCCTGGATGCTGGGGTTGTTCCTGTTAATCCCAAAGTGCACAATCTGGTAGGTTTTGTCATCCCGATTTCTTTCTCTTCTTACTTCTGGGCTCTGTGGTTTGCCAGCAAGGATGGCTTTGTGGTTGTGGGTCCCTGAATCCCACTCTGGTCACTGCTCAGAGCAGGCATTACTAAATCATATCCTCTGCTGACCACAGGGCCTCTTGGTCCACCTACAAGACTTCTTTTGTGTTTCCCTTCGTAGATCTGCTCTTTTGCTCTTCCTCTTGAGCCCTCTTACTTTCCCAGATATCAGGCAGCAAATCTAGTTGCTTAGTCTGTCATCTTACAACGTGGAGCTCACAGTCTGCAGGTCTTTGCATCTTCTTGATCTGAGGAAGGCAGGTGCTTCAGGTACATGAGCAAATGGTGCAGCTCTTGGCAAATGCAACCCCCGAAATGCTTTTCATGAAAAGCTGTTGGAGAGTACCAACGAAGAACGTACTTCAGCAGCCTGAGGTTTAAACACTCAAGTACTTTCCCTGCAAGCAAATTCATGCAGAGAGAGGTGCTTGTGCCCAAATAAGCCCTTTTGGGCACTATTGTGGCTTCATCTAGACTCAAGGAGATGGCAAGTGGATTCAGCTGCAGAACTAGGAGCAGTTTAGTGTAGTGGCTGTCTGTAGATGGCACTTCACGTGTGCTGGATGCCATCAGCTGGATGCTGCAAAGCCTCACCAGTTGCAGCCTGCCCGGGGATGCACAGGCTAAATCACTAGCGTGTGGTAAAGCGCTTTTTATGTTAGAAACCATGCAGCTCCAAGGATGCTCCGTGGTGTCGGGGCATGGGTGCAGTAACAGTTGTGTGCTGCAAGAGGTCTCTGCAGCACTGCGCTTCAGTGCACCAGTACCCACGGCAGCTCCGCGGGCTGCTCGGATTTTTATTCCCCCATCTCTGGAAGAAGGGCTTTGTTTTACCTATGCCTGCCTCACTGCAGAGGTCTGAGTTTCCCTCAGCCTCTGTATCCTCACAGTCTCCCCGTTCCTCCTTGCACCTGGGAGCCTGGGGAAACCTGCCAGAGCTCCTCAAAGCACTGGGAGGTTGCAGTGTCCGAGTGGAGTGGCCACATCTGACTGTTGGTGGTTAAGGAGTGCTGTCAGGGCTCTGCTCTCCCCTGCCGCTGCCCCTGGAGCCGAGGCTTGGCTCTTTGCAGCTGTCTGCTTCCCAGCATGGGCCATGACGGTGGAGAGAGTGCTGGGGCATGAGCCTGCTGCTACCCAGAGTGTGCTCGTCCTGCTGAAGGCGCTCAAGGTCCCAGCACTTGAGGTAAGGCTTGCTGCCTGCTTGGCTTTGCTGGACACCCACGAAGGAGGAGGTGACTTTTGAAGATGTTGTTAGACACCAGAAACCGTATCTGAATGGCGCTTTTTCTTGCACAGACTGCCCTACCTGTCCCTCCTGCCTCTGCAGCTTCCATGGGAGCTTGGCAGTGGCAGAGATGATTTTCAGCACTGGCCCTTCCTTGTGTAAGCACCATCCCTGGCAGTGTGCTGTGGCACAGCAGCGGTCACCCTGCTTCATGGGACACTGGCACATATGAGGAGGGGTGATGTCTCTAACTTAAGCTGCTGTGTGTCTCCCCCTCTGTGCATGTGCATCGGTGCCTACCCTGACATGTGGGAACATGCTGGGCACCGTGAGGTCTCTCTGGGTGCAGACTGGAGCCAGTTTGGCAAGTCAGGGGTGATGGTGGAAGGCAGAAGGTCTGATGGGGATGTGTCTCTAGCCTTCTGCAGAAGGACTGGGGATGGGGAGAGCTCTCTGCCATCACCAGAGTCCTTGGCAGACTCTCTGCAGGCACTCTTGCTCGTTGAGAGGCTTGCAGTGACACCTGAAGCCTCCCAAGGAGCAGAGGTTCGGAGCAGAGGTTCGGAGACCGAGCTGGCGATGATCTCAAAGGGGATGTTGGAGGCTGAAGATTAAGTGGAGCATTTCCGGTGGGAACAGGATGATGTCTGGGGTCGGGTGTCACCTCGCTTTGACGGCAACAACAGCCTTGCTGCTGTTGGGAAGGGTGGAAAAAGAAAGGATCCTGAAACCTAAGAGCTGTTTTGCTATTTACTTTGGTTCTGTTTTTACTCCAAGAATAGAAACAAAGACGATGGATTTGCATCACCAGGAGCAACTTGAGGAGGGAGGAGGAAGCGGTGGGGCCTCATTAGCGGCAGGAATGTGCTGGCGAGAGGAGGGCCCTGGTGACAGGAGAGGCAGTTTGACCTGGGGGTTCCTAATAGCATTTTGTTTATCTCACTTCTCCCACCTTGGATTTAATTTTTTTTAATGACTAGTTTGTGAGCTTCAGAAAGCTGAGCCTTATCTCTACAAGGGAGCATTTGCAGAGGCAGAAATAGCCCAGGCTTCAGTGGAGAGTAGGGTGCCTTTGGAGGCTGCTCCACTTGCATAGTTGAGTCTTGGTCTCCTGGAAAATAAAGGAGACTTACCTCTTTCTGCTCTGACTATTTAGAAGTCTTTGCCTGTCACATGCAGAAGACTGTTTTCCTTCTCTCCTGCTGCTGCAGTCGCATCTCCAGTCTGAGCCTGATCACACCAGAGGACTAAGAATAGCTGCAGAGGGGTGGTGATGGGGAGGCTGTATGGCCCGCAGCTGTGAGACCTTCAGCCTTGCTGGTCCTCGCCCTGGAGCGGGAGGGTGAGGGGAGGGGGGGCTATGTTGAAGAGGGGTGGGAGGGATGCTTTGGCTGTGGAGCTCGTGATGAGGCTTTGAAGGCTGTTCAATGGCAAGGGGTGTGCTTGCTGCCAGCCTGCTGAATCTGTCCTTGCTGAAGCCTCCAGGCAGCCCAGGAGAAGGTCAGCTGGGGCCCAGGACCACCTGGCAGTGGGATAGAAAGGCATAATTATGCTTTCCTGGGGGTGAGAATTTCCCTCTCTTTTCTTCGGCTATTACAGAGGTGACTTTTCAAGGCAGAGAGAACAGGTTTTCTGAGATGCCCAGCTACCAGCATGACAATATTAAACTTCTGGATCTTCTCGTCTCCTGACAGCAGAAATGTCCTGCCTCGAGAAAAGTTGCAGCGTTTCTGGACACTTTGAGGAAAGCAGCATGAGAGCTGCTGTCCTGGAAAGACCCTATGTGCACCACTTTCCCTATGGGGTGGTGGGGTCTCGATACTGTTGCGTGGGCCCCTCTTATCTCTGGGGAGGAGAGGGAGGAAGCATTGTTGGAGGAAACCAGGTACGGAGCTTTGTGTAGGGAGGCTGCTAGCGACATAGATAGGGCTGTGCTGGACCTGGGCCCTGGTTCAGCTTCTCCTGTGTTCAACTATGGCAATAACTGTGTTGCATGGTGAGGAGGAGACACGCGCCTGGTCTGTGGTGCACCAGGGCTGGAAGGGAGCACGTGCCAAGTCTGGTTTTGGTTCCTTCTGCTTCCCCTCTGGCAGGGATCTTTTCCTTTCAGTAGTTGGCCTCTGCATTTTTATGGCTGGATTCCTCTTTCAGGCTTGAAATTCAACAGCAAATCCAGCCCACAGCTCAGCTATTTCATCCGGGTTTTTGTCGAAATGATCGCTTACTGTTCCTTGTGGCCATTTAAGGTACCTCTGGTGAGTGTCTGTGGCGTTGGCTCTGGAGCAATAGGTTGTGCAGTGGCTGCTTGGGTGGTAGGACAGAGCACTGGCTGCCCCAAAAGTGGGGAAAATAGAGTCCTAGTGCCTGATGCTGGCTTGAGAGAGGATTTGTTCTGATTGCAGACCTTTGCTTACCATGAAAAGGCACTGGGATTAAGCCTCGTGATGCTCCAGGAAGAGCATGCAAGCCACACAGCTTCCCTGGGAGCCTTTCTGCTGTTGACCTTGCTTTCACCTGCAGAGAGGATTCAGGGCAAGAAGCAGGAGGTGTGCTGGAGACTGCTAGCGGGGCTTCAGGCCAGGCTAGTCTTTCCCCCAGACCTCTGGCTGGTCTTCTGCAAGGGACGTTTGGTTCTGTGTGCTGGGCTGTGCAACCAAGTGCCTCAGGGTGACAATATTGGTCACCCAATACAGCATTACCAAACTTTCTGCATCAAACCTGTGAGGAGGCACCTTCTCAGGTAGGTGCGTGCCTTTCTACCATCCTTCCATCTTCTTCCTGCGAGATGGTGTTGGCACCAAAGAGCTGCTTGATGTGGTTACACATCCCCTGGTAAATTGGCAAGCTGCTTTGTCATCTGAGAAGCCAAATGGGGGTAACTGCAAATCTTCAACTTGAGTATTGTGGATGAGTGAATTAAATAACTGGAGCACCTTTGGATATTGCTAGCTTCAAGTCTGCTTCGTGCCTGTTTGATAGGACGTAACCGAGCTGAAGCTGGCTGCAGCTGAACACCGTGCTGATGGGAGCTTTTTTTAGTTGGGCATGTTTGCATGGGACTTATGTGCTGATTTAACATCTGCAGGGTAAACCAAACTGGTTTCAGTTCCCATGTGTAGCAGATCAAAGTGTTTTTCTTTCCTACTTGTGGCTGTAGGCATCCACAGATGATATAACTGAGCGTAACAGTCAGCGCTGCCTGACCTCCCCCTGCAGAGACGTCTGTCCAGCCATGCCTCGTGCCAGGGTCCTGCTTTTGAGTGCCCTGTTATTGCTTATACGTGGTGACTGGGAATGCTAAGCTCTAGCCATCTGTCTGTTTGGGCTAGATTTTCATGGGAATCCTTCAAAACTGTAAAGTGGTGAAATAGATACGCCCCAGCACATACGCCCGTGGGGTATTGATGGACCCGCTCATTTTCAGTGGTTGTTTTCAGTTTTACAAGGGCAAGCCTGCTCTTTTCAGGCCTGCAGCACTTGAGATGGTGATAGGCACGGCTTGGTCTGGTGTTGGGCTTTGTCCCGCGCCTGGAAGCCCTCCGCTCCTGCCGCGTGCTCCCCTCATGGCAGCTGCCCAGGGCTCTGCTGGCGAGCGGGGCCGGCCGCAGTGGGCAGTGTCTGGTGTGCAGAGCCCCTCCTGTGGTTTTCCTTCCCGCTGGTGTGACTGTGGTTGCGTTTGGTTTGTGCTCCTTGTCTTCTGTGTGTGCGTGCCATCGCAGGGCTCGCATGCCAGGGGGGACTGAGGCACAGCAGCTTCCCTCCTAAGAGCATCAGGGAAGTTGCAAGAGCAAGTGGGAGCTCCCAAGCGTGCTGCAAATGCTTTATTGGAGAAATTAGTGGCCATGCTAAGAAAAGGCACATTTTTCGTCTTGGGAAGGAAATAAGTAAGTTACTGTCGTGGAGTGATGGGCAGACTCAGTGAAGGGGTCTGGGAATTTTTCGGGGCAGAAGGAAGCCCGGGAGAGAGGAGAGGCTGGGATCCAGCCCTGCTCATCCTGCAGGAGCCCTGGCCTGTGGAGCCACAAGCTGGGAAGTGGTTCCTTCCTCCCCGGCAGGTGCAGGGATGGGTTAACCCCCCTGCCCACCCTCCCCACCACCGCACCACCCCACCTGTTAGCCTGGGCTGGCAGCAACACAGAGCCTGGCAGAGGGTGGAGGGGGTGAGGCTCTGCTTTGCTTTAAAACATGGGCAGTCAAGGTCCTCAGCTGCTGCGAGTCGGCGTGGGGCCACGGGAGGCTGTGGGCATAATGTGGCTCAAAGCCTGGTCTAAATATTTTTAATTACCCTACATTTGGAGACCTTTTATAAACAAATCAGTGACAAGCCACCTCCTTCTCTGTTGCCAAGGCCTGTGCAGAAAATATTTAGATCAGCAGCAAAGGCAAATAATCTTGGTCTAGGGATGTGAGGGGTTTTATTTTGCAGGTTCTTTTTGCTTTATTTATTCTTTGTTTTGTTTAGCGGTTCCCATCATACATAAACTCGGACCCTGTTAAGGCATGGACGTGTCTCCTTTCTCCAGGACCATCCAACGCCCCCACGAGCATCACTCCCCCTTCCGAAAAAGTTATTGTTCCTAGAAAGCAGAGCAGCGCTGCTGGAATGTTAATTGGGGGAAGTGAATAACCACGGCTACCCTCCGCCTAACCTTCCCCAGCCCCCTCTTAATGAGCAAATTGAATTTATTTAGGCATTGAAGGTCCTGTCTTTCCCTCCCCTGGGCAGACTGAAGTGTCCATTGTGCAGCTCCACATTGGGATTTGCTGCCATTTGTTCAAGGAATTTTTTAAAAAAAGAAAGGCGATTTTTAAGGGGGTGGGGGGTACCCTTTCTCTCTTGCTGTGGGGAGAGGAGATAAGTTGTGGCGCGAGAGGCGGGCAGGGGAGTGGGTTTGTTGCTGTTGCCATTCCCAGAGTGACTCACGCTTGGCGCGGGGATGTGCATGCTTTCTTATCTTTCCTTGTCGAGCTCGTGGAGGAGACAGGGCACATGAAGCCCAGCCTATGGCTACAGTGGGGAGTAAAATCCACCGCCTATCTCAGTGGGTGCTCAGGGCGCTGCTCTCTGCCAGCTCAGCGCCTGCCCCGGGGCCTTGGGTCCCCGTCCCACCTCCTGCCCAGCCCGGCTGGCGCGGCGCTGATGGAGTGGAGGGCTGCGGTGAGGCCGTGTCAGAGTCTGTGCTGGTGGGAAGAGG
Organism: Falco punctatus; assembly: GCF_963210335.1. Taxonomy (NCBI): domain Eukaryota; kingdom Metazoa; phylum Chordata; class Aves; order Falconiformes; family Falconidae; genus Falco; species Falco punctatus. Next base: position 37,423,018 of record NC_137583.1, on the reverse strand, counting down.
TTTTGCCAGTGAGAGTGGGTGAGGCTTTGAGGCTGTCCAGGAAAACCGGCTGATGCCACCACAGCTGACACAGGGGGACTGGGGTTTTGCATCTGCATTTCGCAGTGGCAAGTACTTCATCAAGTGCTGCTCCGACACCCTGTCCCAGCCCCAAGCTATGGCTTTATGGCCAAGATTATGGTTCCCACAGATGTGTACAGCTGGCCAGGGAGGCCTAGTTGTGTGGCTGGGTTGGGGGCAGCCCCCCTTGTTGGAGCTTGGACAGCCCCATGGCATAAAGGCTGTGGGTACGAGGGGCTCAGGTTTGCCTGAAGGCTTGAAGGTGGGCTTGTCCATGCAAGCATTGATATTTGTGTTTTCCTGGTCAGTGGGCTTTGGATTTACCAGTTGAACCAGGTGTGTTTTGCTGGTGGGTGCAGGTGTCCTGGAACTTCCATCCCATACTGGTAATGCCATGACTGCCCTGGGTGTCAGAGCCTGGCTGGGCTGGAGCTCCAGACCCTTCACCATGTGGTACAAATGCTTTTCTTGGATTAAACCCTAGGATTTTAAGTACAAATGAGATTGGCTGGTGGAGTATCTCCAGTGTTGTTTATTTTGACATTGAATTTGTCATACAAGGTCTTAATACTGTTAATTCCTCTCTCACAGCAGGTTGCTGTTTCTTGCCTGGCTGGCTGTCGGCTGCAGGTGCGGGGCTGGCTCGGGAGGCACACATGGCCAGGAGCGGGACACTGGCATTTCCATAAGGTGCTTCTGCCAAGAGGACCAGGGCTGATGCGCTTATAAAATCCTGGAGCCTTTAGAGCTGGTGCTAGTGGGGGGGGAGGCGTTATGCTTGTCTACTTCCTTGCAGAACTGGGAGCTGGACTTTTTTCTTATGTACACTGATTATTATTGTCAGCATTCTGCATTTAGTGTTTGGTCATCCCAGGACTGACCTGGGAGCCTGACATACTCTTTGGAGGGAGCCTTGTCTGATGGTCCTGGGGTGGAGATGGAGGTGAGGCAACAGGGTGTCAGTGGTAGGCTGGACCTGGGATGCGAGTGCTGCTTCCCAGAGCTGGGCTGGGGTGAGAGTGTGCACCCACCCTCTGCGTACCAGTGTTATGCTCGTGCTCTGCCCTGGCCAAGGCTCAGACCAAAGTGAGCAATTTCCCGTTACTTGGCGCATTTGTTTTGTGTAGGTTAAGCCCCATGGTTTTCCTTTCCAGCTACCTACTTGAGTTGTCTGTGCTGCTCCAGCTGCTCTCAGTCCCTCCAGCTTCTTGTTTCCACCAGCCATTGCCTCTGCCCACCCTTCCTCGCTTCTCCTCCCTCTTCTCTCCCCTTTGCTGTCCTCCATGCAGCTGTTGCTTCCCTCTTGGTGGTGGGGAGGCTTTGCTGGAGGAGGGAGAGGTGCAGGCTGGTGTTCTCATGTCCAGGAGTAAATGGGAGAGGTACTGCTGTGCTGCCTGGATGTGTGGTGGTAGGTTCTGGCTTTACCGATCCGCTCCTTCCTTTCTGTACAAAGGAGGGAGAGCGGCAGCCAAAGCAGACCAAGTTCTGGGTCTCCCCATATTGCATTTGGAGGCTGTCTTTGTTGTTCATGTGTTGCTGATTTGTATATTCATGATTAAACCTGCAGCTGTCCAGTGCCTGGAGGATTTGGAATGAATTAGAATGACAAGAGACATGGTCTTTACAAATAAAGTAATCATTTTCCCCTGCACTTAGCATTCATCCTCTTTCAAAGGTTCTCTGTGTGACGCAGATTTGCTGCACTTTCTTGCCGGGACTGCGGGGAGATGTCTGGATCTTGCAGTCCTCTTTATTTCTGTGGCAGACGTGGGTGTGATGACGTGGGAGGAAGGGGCAGTGTGTTAAATGCTCTGATAGCTTTTAATGGTGTCAAAGTCTGCCATTTAAATTGGGACTTTCATGCTAGAGAAGACTTGAAAGGGGAAGATGGGCGTGAAAATCAATGCCGTAGGCCTCTGCTCCTCTGCAGCTCCCTGTCGCAGTGCTTGTTGATCAGCCTCCCTCCCCCTGGTCCTGCTTCCCCTCCCGCTGGAGCTTAATCCTCTGCTGATGGCATCCCTGTGTTGCCATGGAAATTGCCATCCAGCTGGTCTGGTGCTTCACCTCTGCCTGGTGGAGAGCTGGAGCTGGGTGGCTGGTGGTGACCCAGCGGCTGAGGTGGCATCACTACTGCTGGGTTGCTGGTTGTCCCCGGGGTGGCTGGAGGTCAGCACGTGCCCTGCAGCAGCAGGGGCTGGGATGCAGGTGACAACGGCAGTCTCCCCTTATAGTGCATTATAGTTGTGGCTTTGACTTTTTATTGTGTGTCTAAAATTTATCAGTCCTAAGAAGCGTTGGCCTGTGGTGTGGGTGGGTGCGTGAGTGATCAGTCACCTGAAGGTCTCTCCCTGGCTGCTGGGGCTTGGCTTCCCTGAGCAAGCAGTCCTGCCAGCTTATGTCCCTGGGAGCTGTACTCTCTGTTCATGCTGCTGTTGACTTAGTGTGAGGTTCTTCTGGTAAATGATCCCACAACTCGTTGTAAAGCTTCCTGAAGTGACTGTAGCTTTTGCTCCTCAGCTTCTTGAAGTCCAAGAGACCGTGTTCAATTTGCCCATCGAACTCCCCAGAGATGCCTGCGACCTTCCTTGTGGGTGCTTTACTGGCTCCTGGTGCCTTCCTGGGGACAGTGAGGGGGATGTCTGCTCGGCTCTCCTGGCATGGCATGAAGGGCATTGGTGGGAGTGATGGCAGAGGAGGGGCTTGGGGCCATGGCCTGGGGCTGTGTGAGAGCCGTACCCCCAAGGCTGTGGGACCTGCCAGGCTGAGGAGGGTTGGGGGCAGCCTTGGGAAGCAGCAGAGTGGGGCTGAGATGGGCTCATGCTTAACATAAATGAGGCAGTGAGCAAAGCTGTGAGTTATTTAAACTAGGCACTCCCTCAAGCTGAGACTTCTGTGAGTGATGGCTGTCCTCTGGTCCAGCATACGGGCACGGTCTAACTGGGGATCAGGGCTGTGATGAGAACAATGGTGAGCAGTAGCTGTGTGCCCTCAGGAAGGCTGGAGGGTCATCTCTGCAGGGAGGAGGAGGAGGAGCTGTCTTTACCAGCTGCAAACATTAATCCTCATGACGTGGCTGAGGGCAGGCAGGCTGCCATCAGATCCTCAGAAGGTTGGTTGGTTGTGATCTTGTTGGATGTTTTTCATAAGGTCCACTGAGGAGTTTTGAACTTCCCCATAACTCCATCATGAGAGGAAGGCTTGATGGGTGGTGGTGGTATTTCTGTGGGTCCTGCTCTTTAGGAATCGCAGTGTCCTGGGAGCTCTTCAAGACAACATGTGATCCTCCTGTGCTGCATGGTGGTGGCAGGGAGCTTTTGGGCACGTCTTGCAGGAGGTTGGTGGTCAAGCCCAGAGGCTGGGTTTCTGGGGAAAGGCAGCTCTTTTGTAAATGGTACGTAAGTGGCACTGTTACGGCACTGGCAGGTGACAGATGTGTGGTGCAGCCATGTCTTTGGGCACCAGGGCTGGGTGGAAGGAGATCCACTGAATTGTGGTCTTGTTAGAGGAGCTGCTCAGTGGCACGTGGAGCCCCAAAGCTGCCACTGCAGCACTGGGGAGTCACCAAAGTCAGGGGACATTATTGGGTAAAAATTAAAAATGCTGTGTGTCTTCACTGGAGTGTGAGAAGCACTTACTCCTCAGACACTTTCTGAATTGTGTTGTGCAAAACCTCACTCTCATTATGTGACTCAACACGTGTTTGAAGGTGGCTGCTCAGCTCTGGGTGAAAGCTGGGGCTGCCATGCACCAGCCAGCTGCCCACCAAATGGCGTTTCATATTAAATGCAATATTTGGGTAGACTGGTCGAAGGCTTCAACTCACAGTGGTAAGTCTTAAAATGTCTTCTGATATTTGGTGTGCCTCAAAAAACTCTCGGGCTGTCCAGGCTTTGGTCTAGCAGTCTATGGCAGCAGGGTGCTGGGTGGGCTGTGTGCTTGTGCCACCAGCCCCAGCTTTGCCCGTTGGTGTTCTGGTGCCTGCCTTGTGTGGGGCAGGTGGGAGGTGGCGGCATCTTGGGTAATGCTGCGTCTCCAGAAACAGGTCAGTGGCTCCCATGATTCATTTCCTATAGGAAAAACATCTCTGTTTGCATGATCCGATTATAAAGCAAAAATGGACTGGGCTGTATGGAAAAGCTGGAAGTTGTGTAGTAGGTGGGACAACCTGGAAAGTGGGTTTATTTCTGTGTCTTGTAATTGAAAAGCCAAGCAGATGATGGTTTTACGTTCATCCACCTAATTTAAATGAAGCCATAAAACATTAACATTTCCCAATAAAAAACTGTTGACCTAGTAGCTGCTAAGCTCCCAGAAGCAACAATACTCTGAATTAAATGCAGTGCATGTATTTTGGCAAAAGCGGGCTGAGTAAGCCTCTAAGCTAATTTTTTTTTTTTTTTTCTTCCTTTCAATAGCATGTTTGGAAGATAAGAAAGTAGAAGAAATGTTATTTGATAGTAGGCCTGTTTCTGGTGGGGGAAACACATGGAGCACATGTGGTTGTTTGCTGTGCCTGGGATGTTGCGTACATGTTGGGAAGGACACGTGGTTAGGAGGGCTGACGTGTTGGTGTGGGTTGGGCAGCGGTGGATCTCTTCATTCCGTTTTTAAGAAGCGCGTGCATTATCATTAGAGGCTGGCTGGTAAGCTGTAAACAGAGCAAAGTTTGCTTAATTGCCAAATCCAGATGAGATAAAATAGTTTTCTCAAGTTTTATGGGGATAATAAACTATTCAGGGAAATTTATGACACATCTAGCTGTGATCAGTGAACCTTTAAAGGGTTTATTGGGCAAGGATATTGTCTGCCATAGGCAAGTCTTGCGTGGTGTCAGAACAGTTGGATTTGTTGTGCTGTTGGCTTAAAATATTTCAGTCTAAGCCCTTTATTTGCCAGCTGATGCCTCTTCCCAGAGGCTCTTCATAAATGAGCCTGGCAGAAGCTGCACCTTGTGCGCAGGGAGGGGACTGGAGATCAGTCGCTTCCTAATTCTCATCCAGACGAGAGAGAAGCAGCTGAGGGAGATCAGCTGCAGGAACCTGCCGCAGAGCACCTTGTGCAGTACAAGGCCAGGTCATCTTCTGGTGTTTGTGAACTTAAAATTGTGATAAACTGAATTTATATGCCCAAGCCATTGACTTCAGGGTTTCTCATTGTCCAGATGTGCACACATCTTCCTGCCAGCAACTGCATAATACCATGGAGTCCTGGGAACAAAAGGAACGGGGGGGAAAACGTAGAGGTGGGCATCATTAGGGGGAGAACCCTGAAGTAAGCATCTCCTTCTGTGTCTAGGGAGCACAGGTGTAATGAACAAACCTGGATTCCTCATGTACGGACCTGGACCCACATCACACCATTTATAAGAGATCTGAGAGTGAAAGGTGGAAACCACTGACCTTAACAAATATGAGATGACTAATGTGCATGTCTGTGGAAGAAATCCCAAGTCCCCTACTACTATTAGGAAAGTCCCATCTAGATAGTAAGGCTTTGTATAGACTTTGTCTGCTAAATGGTCTCAGAAATCTTGAGGTAAAAGCAGGCTGCGGTATAGAAGAAGCTGCTGTATGTTTAATTTAAACAGCCACAGAAAATACTAAAGCCTTATGTTCCTAAACAGCACATCCACTACATCTGAAGTGTGTTCTCCTTTGTAGGCAGCCTTTTCCAAAGGCTTAAACCTGCAAGTTGATCTTTTTTTGTATAACTTCCGTATGGTGTGTCCTGTTATGACCAGAAAGCCCAGGAAACGTGTGAGGGAAAGGATGGAGCTGCCTGGGCTTTCTGCAGGGAGCAAAGTGACACCGAGTGGTCCATCTAGCCTGCTGTAGGGCTGCCCTGCATCCCCCGGGTGTGGGTCCCACCAGCTTCTGAGAAAGCACTGTGGGAGCCTGAGGGCCTCTGTGGCTGCGGGGGCAGATCCTGTGTCTATCTGCTCATCGTGCTGCCCTGGGAGAGCTGGGAGAGCAGCTGGGTGATGCAGGATGCCCAGGGCACAGGGATAGGTGGTACTGCCCTTTGCAAAGTTGGTTAAAAAACCAAGCTGTAGGCAGATGTGCCCTCCCTTAGCCCTCCGCCAGCCCAAGCAGCATTTGGGGTGGCTGGGTTGTGCAGTGAGGTGGCTTTGGGATGGGTCTGTGCCCTGAGGTTGTCCCAGCTCCCTCCTTGCTGTCTGCCAGTGCAGCGAAGTCCAGGTGGGACCTCTGGGCTCTGCAGCAGCCTGGCACATGAGCTCTCGCCTTCCTCACCTGTTTCGTATCCCGACAAGAACTAAATGTAATTGATTGCATTGATTTTTGCCCACTGATAGCTGGATAATTTTATAGGGAATTGTGTTCCTTTCTGTTTCTTGCTGTTGGGTTGTGTGGAACAGAAGAGAGCTGAAAAGGAGAGAGGCCAGCATGGGAACCATGCTGTTTCCCCTGTTGTTGAGCTCAGCGTTTGAGTAGTTACCCAAATGCAGAGCAAGTGCATAAGTCATGGAGATGGACCTAATTTCCAATTGTGTTCTCAGTCCTCTAACGCAGGTGTCTCTCCACCATTTCAGCTAACTTCTTTAAGCACATGCTTAGTGCCTCAGGAAACTTTTTTTTCTTCCCCTCCTGGACTTTCCCAGTGACCAAAAGCAAGGGAAAGCTGGAGCTTTGGGCCCTGATGAACCCAAATTGGGGCAGTAATTTTACATCGGGTTGTCATTTCTGCCGAGAGGGTTTTGCATGGATGGGTCTGTCCCTCTTGCGCTGCCGCCGCCCCAGGGCATAGGTCGCTGCCTGGCATTGGCAGCTTGTTTAGTGCCGGCTTCCCACCAGCTCTTGCTTGGAGTCTTCTCTGCTCTGACACTGTGCTGCTGTTTTCTTCCTGATCTGTAGCTCTGCAAAATTCCCAGCCCATGCCCCAGGAAGGATGGCTATTTTTGGTTTTCAAGGTGAATAAGATATCTTTAGCTTTCTTCTCCACCAAGCAGGCACAAAATCAATTTACATGAGAAATTTTCCCCTGTAACTCTGTGAACGTGATCTCAATCGGTGGGCTGAGAACTGCCTGGAGGTGGAAGTGACACTCATACGAACGCAGTTTGGCAGCGCAGGGTGCTGTGATGGAGCTGTATCCACTGTGGCAGGCAGGGCTGGGTCGGGATGCTCTGCTTCAGGGTATGGTCTGGCATACAGCTGGGACTCAGGCTCCGGCCAAGGGAGATATGGGAGCTGAAGGATCTGGCTGGGAAGGTACTGGGGCCAGCAGGCCTGATTCTGACTTTGAGCCCTGCTTGCTGCTTTTATTTTTTTTATTTTTTTTATTTTAATGAACTTGGCTTGTAAGAGGATTTTCCTCTCTTTGCAATAAACAAGGATTGTATGAAATACCGCATATCTGGTGGTCTCTGCAGAGGGTTCAGTGTGTGCCTCGTAAGGAAACGTGGTGGTGGTTTGCTTTTCTCATGTTGTCACGTCTTCCTTCAATTATGGGATAAATATTAATACCACAACCACCCACTACACAGGCGCTGCCTGCCATGTCTTATCATCCTGTCCCTGGGCCATTGGAACAACTTTACAACACCCTTAAGTTTAAAACAAACACACACAAAAACCAGTCCCTCTGGATATATTAGAGCTGACCAGCAAATGTGCATTTCATTACCTAAAATATGCTGGTAGACCCAGAAGAGCAAGTGAGCCAAAGGGAAGTAGACCTGCAATAGGCTTTGTTACTGGATAAAATAGGAAAAGCGTTTCTTCCACCCCTCCCCTTTCTCTTCTTGATTTCTCCTGCTATGAATTCTTGCTTAAAGAATTGCATTTCTGAGGGAAAGCCGGGCGCCAAACTGGAAGGCGCATTGCGCAGCCCAGGCACAGAAATGGCAGGACAGGAGTAAACCAGCAGATGATTAGAAGAACATCGTGTGTCTTATTCTTATTATTTTCTTAAAGGCATTGGTGCTTGGACCTGAGTGCCTGGAGTGGATAGCTGCTTGGTGTTGTTTCCCTACGTGATTCAGAGCCTCGTGAAGGTCCTGTGGTGGGAGCAGAGCTCTGACTGGGCTGGCATCCTGGGGGAACATGGACAGGGTGCCCCTCCTGGTTGGAGTGGTTGGCCCAGAAGGGTGGGGATGATGTGGCTGTGGACCCTGCATGTGGACCCTGCATGTCTGGGGACCACTGAGCTTGGTGCTGCCGGGGTCTGGCTCGACCGCCACCAGGAATCCACCGCTGGCACCTCCATACCCATGCGGTCAGCAGGTACAGCTTCACTGTCAGCCCCATCCATGCAAACATATCTCATCTGAGGGCTGGTAACACCCAGCTCTCCATTTACGTTGCTTGGTACAGATTACAGACATCAGGGCTCCCCTTTCATCCCTTCTTGGTGGCCTTGGCAGGAAAAGTGCTCACCTTTTGCAGTGGGATTTTGAAGGCGTCCGGTAGTTTGCAGTGTTGATGGTATCTTCTGGTGTTGGGAAAGATTTTGCCATCCAAGGTCGAGCTGTGCAGTGCAAGGATCCTATGTTGGCCCTGATGGGAAGGGGAGGCTGGGGCAGAGATGATTTCCATGGGCTTTGAAGAGCTACATGGCAAAGAAGTGTGTAAAGAGTTATCTTTTTTTTTGAGAAATGTTTTGCCGTTGGATGACTGGCTCGTTGTTAATGTGGAGCAATGATTTTTATTCAGCAACGTCCACATATCCCACTGCTTCCCCTCCAAGAAAAACAGTGAGCTGTCTCACCAGTTCCACCAGACTGGTCTCGCAGTGCAAAACCCGGCTGGTGGCTCCATGCAGGGAGTGTTATTGCATGTGAGAAGATGAGTCACCGTCGGTTGCTTGGTCAACAGCAGCTGTGTGCGTTTTCTCTGTCTGTTTTTAGACAGTTTAAAAGAGGCATGCCAACTCTACCCCCTTTTTTAGATGAAGAAAGAGATGGGGAACCCATACTTGATCACACTAAAGAAAATTCTGCCATTCCAGGTAGTAAGAATGGTAGTGGCCACACTTGTAAGCTCTAATGTCAGTTCTTCACAAACCACTTGATGGACACCTCTCTGCCCTCTGTCTCTAGTGCTCTGAGTGCCCTGTTGTCATTACTGCAGCATCCACACCAGATACTTCACTTTTCACATTTAAGATGCCCTCTTACAATTTTGTCATCCAGGCTAAACAGGCATAGCGTAAGCTGGATGTTAGTCTGAAAGAAGAGTGGTTTTGTGGGGTTTTGCTCTGTTAGCAGCCGTGATGGGCTGCTTGTACTGCCAGCTGGGGAAGCAGCAGATCCCCCGCTTTGTGGGGATTTGCAGCAGTACTGACAGCCTGAAGTGAAGTCAGTGGTTGGGTTTTCATTTTTTTTTTTTTTAATTTTATTTTTTTTTTTTTGCCAAAGGACAAACTCTCTAAAATGACAGTGGCAAAGGGAACTACTGAGTTGAGTAGCCAGGTCCCTGCAGGTGGGATGTTCTCTGTTACAGAGAAAGGTGGGTTTTGGTCACTGTTAGGGAGAAACTGCAGAAGAGGGTGGTGATGGGGGCAGCACCTCGCAAGGGCTTCAGGAGAGGCAAAGCAAAAGCCTTTGCTGTGGGTGTGCAAGCACAATGGAGAGGTGCAAAGCAACAAGTTGAGTCCCTCCCCATCCCTGTGTCCCAGGGCTCCTGGTGCCAGCATCCCCAGTAGCAGTGCTGCCCTCTCTCCTGCTTCCCTTGGGAGTTTCTCAATTCTTAATCATTTAATGCAAATGCAGAGCATGGGGTGAAGCCTGACCCATGCTGCCAGTGTCCCAGGTTGTGCCTTGGCATGGTGATCCTTCCTTGTCCCTTCTCTGTAGTGCCTGCTGCGTGGTGCTGGCTGTAGAGAGAACCTCCTGAACCCCACCGCCAGGGCTTTCTGCATGCATCAGGGCTTCGTACTGCAGGAGAAGGGTATCCTGAGCTTTGTCCGTGGTGATTAATGCTCCTCGTAGTCACTACGTGGATTACTTTGTGCATGGTTTTCCTGGGCTCAACCCAGCCACCCTCCCTGAGCTCCAAGGGCTGACTTACCCCCCTCCCACTTTGCTGACCAAGCAGTTCCCCCTGTTAGGGCATGGTGTGAGCTGGGGGGGCTCACGCTGCACCTGAGCCCCTGCAGAGCCAGGCTGCTGGGCTGCCCAGGTGGTTCATCTGATGGGGGTGGCAGACGTTGCATTTCTGTATTGTCATGTTATAAAATGTAGGAGGTGATGTGCCCGATGACTGGAGGAGTGTGGAGGTCTGGCCGATGGGAGTCAGGTAGATTCCTGTTTAAGGCAAAAACATTTTACAGCCACAGTTAGTCCTTGTTCTTCCTCTCTTGCAACCTGACTGATGCTGTGACACCATAGCCCAGCTGCACACAGGTACCGTGTGTGGGGGCATGGCCATGGGGGCCGGGGAGGGCTGCAGGCGTGAAGGTCACGCATCCCTTCTTTCCACTTTTTCTCTTAATTTCCCTGTGTTCTTTTCCAGCACTGTTGAGACATTGCCAGGCTTGTCTGGGTGTGATGCTGGGGGAGACTTGGGATGTGCTCAGGGTTTGAGCAGCTCCCCAGCTGAAGCACTGTGGGTTTGGGGGTGCTCACTCTGCTCCCCTTTCTCAGCTGCCAGTGCCTGGTCCAGGAAATGCTGGCAGTTTTGCTGTCCTGGTCAGCAGGAGGTGGCGTGTCTCAGTCTGGGGTAGGACAGCAGGCTAGTCCAAACTCAGGGTCCTGGAAAGACAGCGAATGCCAGTCTCTGACCCACTGATGGAACAGCCCAGTTCTCAGCCCTTTCTTTGCACGGAGAGATGGAAGAGCAGCATCCTCGTACGGTTGTTGCAGTTGGTGACAGATTAGCAGTGCCAGCTTGAAAGCAGGTGTTTTGCTTTCACCTCCTGAGGGGGGAATCCTGGTGTCTTTCCACTCTTGGGACCTCCAAGACGTTTAGGGGATGCAACCCAAACCAAAACCTTTTGCCACACTTTTGGTTGTAGGTTGTGTAAGGTGAAGGGGAGAGCAGGTTTCAGAGGGGGAGCAGACAGCGGGAAGGCTCTGAGAAGGTGAGCTGCAATAGTAAAGGCTTATAGTAAAACAGCTGGTGCCTTTGCCCACTATGTGGAGATGCTGAACCAGGCAAGTGGGCATCCCATGTCAGCCTGTGGCGGGGATTTTGGATTTCTCCCTTTCTGGGGAGGCATTTGCTTCAAAGATCCAGTAGGATAAATTACATCTATACTATTGCATCCCCCTTTGAAACACGTGCACCCTTACTGCCAATTGCCATGAGGATGGGCACTGGTGTGTGCCCCTTCTGCTGGCTGCTGGGACCCTGCTGTTTGGGATTGCTAAAGGGCAGACACAGGGTCATCATTTTATTGCCTTCCTGGGAGGCATTTCTCTTCTTGCGTCATCTCAGTGTCTGGCAGCCAGTGGTGTGAGAAACAGGAGAAGGGGCTCTGCTCCATTTTCATGTGTTTCCCCAAACTTGTTGTGCAGCCCAAGGTCACTGGTGTCCCTGCTCACCTCTTGGCTGGTGCTTCCATTGCTGTTCTCCCTTGCCTTTGCACTCCAGGTCACGGTGACAGCAACTGGGATTTTGTTTTGCTTTCCCTTTTGCTCTGGGGGTGAAGGAGATGCTGAGCAGTGCCAAGGCAGAACAGCCCATCCCTGTATGAGAGTAAGCCCCGGCCTTTGGCTGTCTCTGCAGAGGATGTATCTCTGGAGAGAGAAACTGGTTAGTTAAAGCTATGAGTTTCTTGTGGTGTGCGGTTAGCACACAGCACGAGCGGGTTAGGGTGCCTGGTGGTATGACCCTGTGGGAGAGGGAGACTTGCTGAGCTGAAGACTCGCTGGATCTCATTTTGAGGTCCTGTGTGGCTGCTGCAGATGCTCCAACCTGATACACTGATAGCTGTGCATGAAAAATGCACCGCTGCATTTTCAGTTGTCTGAGCAGGATGTATTTAATTTGCTATTTTTTCATTCGTAAGGCTGCTTACGTCTGCTGAAGCTGCCTGGTGCAGGTGGGTTTTAGCTGTGATGGCTGAGAACTGGGCTGCTGTTCTTAGGCACATATAAACCTGGGTATCAGCACAAGACACAATAAATTGTTTTGTGGTGGGCTGTGAAGGGTTCCCAATGCAGTGCTGGCTGTGTCTGTTAAAATGAGCAGGTCTAATCCAGGATGCAAAATTCTTGACAGACTGCTTTTTCTGAAGGTTGCAATAAGGTGGTGATCTGTACACGTTGGCAGGTTTCTTTATTCAAAATGAACATGTGCTTGCAGCCCAGAAAGACATCCATACCCTGGGTTACATCACCAGCAGCGTGGCCAGCAGGTCGAGGGAGGTGCTTCTCCCCTCTACTCTGCTCTCTTGAGACCCCACCTGCAGTGCTGTGTTCATCTTTGGAGCCCCCAAGATAAGAAGGACATGGACCTGTTTGAGCGGGTCCAGAGGAGGCCACAAGGATGACCAGAGGCTGGAGCACCTCTCCTGTGCCGACAGCCTGAGAGAGCTGGGGTTGTTCAGCCTAGAAAAGAGAAGGCTCCAGGGAGACCTTATTGCAGCCTTCCAGAGCCTAAAGGGGCTGACAAAGCCGGAGAGGAATTTTTACAAGGATGTGTAGTAGTAGGACAAGGGGGAATGGTTTTAAACTAAAAGAGGGTAGATTTAGATTAGATATTAGGAAGAAATTCTTCACTGTGAGGGTGCTGAGACACTGGCACAAGCTGCCCAGAGCAGCTGTGGGTGCCCCATCCCTGGCAGGGCTCAAGGCTTGGAGCAACCTACTCTAGTGGAAGGTGTCCCTGCCTGTGGCAGGGGTTGGAACTAGGTGGTCTTCAAGGTCCCTTCTAACCCAAACCATTCTGTGATATATGCACCTCAGCATATACCTCAACCCAAACCCTCCAGACTTCCTAATTTAGCGATGTGTAAGCTGGTGCAAACATCAGTGCTGCCCAAACTGTTGGTTTTGGGTGGCCCCACATGCATCGGGCAGTGGCTCGGTCTGGCTCAGCTGGTCCCAGAGTTGCACAGGGGCTTTGCCTGTGTCAGCAGGAGGTGCTGTGCTCTTTCTTCTGCTTTTAGAATTTTTTTATTTCAAGTGTGGGGGTGTTCAGAAGCAGAATTCGTAGTTATATTTTTCCTGTCTGTGGAGTAGTTGTGCCAAAACATATTGGATGGAAGTGGGAGGAAAATGGAGACTGGGTTACTTCCCCGAATTAACACTTAGGTGGAGGACAGAGCCTGGGTATGGAGGATGTTCTGTGCCCTCCTCTGTAGTGGAGTGAAGGGGCTTTGTAGAGCAGTGGTGGGACTCGGGGAAGGAGAACAAGTCCAATGGCCTGGGTGGCTCAGCAAGGGTCCCCAGTCAGCGCTTGGGGCTGCAGGCGCTGGTGCCGCAGACCCTGATCTAGGACTGGGCACCGTGTCAATGCAGTGGGTGGAGTGTTTTCAGGTGACTTGTGCTGCAGTGGTGGGAAGAGATTCTGGTAGCCCCAGCTTGCCAGTGGCAGCCCTCGTTGTGACTTTGGACATGTCATACCTGTTTCTTCTTTTTCATGGGCTGAACTACAAAATCTCTGTCCCTGCACAAGGTGGTGTCTCTGCAGTCTCTCCCTGGGTGTCTCTTACCAAATGCCACTGCTACTTGTGTTTTAACATTTTTGCATCTCATCTGCATCTCTTGCCATCTGTTCCCCTTGCTCTGGGTGGAGAAAATGAACCTGTAGGTGCAACCATGACAAGGAAAGGTAGAGGTCCTGTGGTCTGGCCCGTTGTTTGGGTTTTCCCCCCAGAAAATACATGGCATTGCAGGTAGCAGGTGCCCTGTTACAGTTGCACAAGCTGGGGCAGAACAGAGAAGGCCTTTCTTCAAGGGATACCCATGGCAAAGACCAGTCTGGAGCCATTGTCCCCTGCTCTGTGCTGTGCTGCCCAGATGCTGTCATCCCTCGCAGGGGGGTGTGTGAGCTCACTATCTTGCCCGAGACCGTGTGTACAGGGAGAGCAGACTCAGTGTCTCCAGGTACACTGGATCCAAGTTTGACTCACCAGTCTGTGCTGCCTGGGGGTAGTTCCCTCTGTGAATATATAGTGGTTTTAATTAATCATTCTCCAGTAGAAACTGTATGTAGCTGCTTGTGTTTGTAAGGCGAGTGTGAGCGGGGTAGCTGTGCCTCTGTGGGTGTGTTAGCCTACATAAATATCTTTCTATAAATAAATAAACAGATAAAGGGATTGCTGCTATGGGATGTCCCTGCAAACGAGCTCTTGGTATGTCTGCAAACCCTCTTGTATAAATAACCTCATTCAACAAATACAGGGCTAAGTGGCCCATCTGGGAATGAGTGTGCTGTGGCTTTGAAGGGCGGTTGGGGATGCCGGAGCAGGCGGCACCCTCCAGCACCAGCAGTCCAGCGAGCCTCCCTCCTGGCCCCAGGCATGCCGCCGAGGATGGGAGGGTGTTTAATCCACCCACAGTGGTGTTGGCTCCAGTGATCGTCCTGCTCCTGGCAGCACGATGGCTCAGGCAGATGTCACTCCTGCAGCGATAGCATGGAGCCGGGAGAAAGGACTTCTGGTGTTCTGCTTTGCTAAATAAGGAGCTTGTTCGTTGGGCTTGCTGCTCTGGCTCTCAAGGGATGTGGCTGTGGCTCAGGTCTGCTGGCAAGCCCCCGGCTCAGGCCTGGCTGGGGAGCCTGGTGCTGGGACTCCCATGGGAGCACTCGGCTAGCTCTGCTTCGACTGTGCTGGGGCATCAGGAGAGCCAGCTCACAGTGCCCGAAGGAAACGCTGTTTGGCTTGGAGAAGCAGAGCTGAACTTGAAGAGATGACAGTATGAGTTTGCTTCAGAAAGTTAAAATGAAGATGCCTGGTTCTGGAGGTGGCCAGGCTGCTTCTGTGTTTCCCCCTGCTCAGTGCAGCTGTTTGTGCCGCTGCAAACTGGAAATGATGCTCTTGCCTGGAGCTTGAAGGCAGGGCCTGGGCGCTGGCACAGGACAGCTGCTTCCCAGCCCCGAGCCCGGAGAGCCGTGATGTCCTGGTGGTTCTTCCTGAAAGGGCTGAAGGTCACAGAGTGGAAGCCATCCAGCCTGTGTAACAACAACAAAAGGCTGCATAGGACAGAGCCTGCCATGGATGGCTTTTGGCTTTGCAGGGGAAAGCTGTAATAAGCTGGTGGAGTCAGAGAGGGGGTTTGGATGAGGAAAGGTGGGAAGAGAACAGGGAAAAGCGGTGTAAGAGAGCAGAGTCTCCAGGGCAGGAGGAGTGGAGAGGGGCTGGGGGCAAGCAGGAGGAGCACCCTGTGTCTGGGACCCCCCTGCAGAGGCTCCCATCGCCTCTCCAGTGCCACCTGTCATCATGTCTGTGGTGTTGGGAGTTTGCAGCTCTGAACTGCTCTGTCCCCTTCCAGGTTGGTTCAGTCCCTGCTCAGCGAGAGGAGCTGCTGCAGCAGCCCAGCCTCTCTTCTGTTTGCAGGGGCACAGCTGGGACCTCTCGCAACTTGAAGCTCCCCACAGAGAGTCATTTACACCCCCGTCTGTGGCTTGTGTGTCCATCTGTACGCTGGGGAGCACTCTTGCCTCTCTGTGCACATCCCGTGGCAGATGCTCAGAGCATGTGTGCTGTGCAGCACGCTCCGGAGTCATGGGGAGACCTTCCTGTCAGTGGTGCGGCTTTCCTCCTGCCATACGCTGACTCAGAAGTCATTATGTAGACAAGCTACGGTGTCAGTTTGTAACCATGGTTCTTCAGTGGACCTGTGGGCCAGAGTTGTCCCATCAAATGCTTTTCCCTAGCTGAGTGTTTTTGTTTCGGGGCAGAGAGAAGAGCTGATGTTAAGGTGGGGTGTGCGCTGTGCAGCTGGGTGCTCATAGGGCATTTGGAAGGTATCTTACTCAGAGCAACTGTTTCATTTCAAGGCTCCACATGCTCAGTGTGAAAAAAGTGAAGAGTTGCTTTGACTCCCTTGCTTTTTGTGGGTGAAGATTTCAGCAGCAAAAATGCCCCTTTTTCTTTCTCCTCTCTCAAGAGAGAGAGGAAGGAGGGTCAGGATGACTACTGGTGTACTCAAGTGGTTGCGGAGTGAAGACATCTCTTTGGAAGAGCTCACAGACTCTCACAGCCGGAGCTGCAGAGCTTCCCCACGAGCCTGGTGGCACTCGGGTGCCTCAACACGGCAATGCTCTTGCTTGTTTTAACGCTTGCCCCTTCCTGAGCTGCCTCCCAGGGCCCTGTTTCAGAGCTGGCAGGCTTCACCCCTTGGCAAGTCTGGATGTGAGGTGGGTTTTGGCTGGCGTGGACCACCCCTGCCCTGGCTGGCACAAGGCAGGCACTGGACTCCACTCTGCAGGCTGCTCCCAGCCCAGGAGGATGCTCGAGGCTTGTTTTTTTTCCATGGGTGTACTTTCCTGCTTGAAAAAACATGCAGTGAAGGTAGAAATGCTAAATTAAAGCTATCCATGGTTTATAGCTACTTGGTTTGACTTTGCCTGGGCTCAGCAGAGGACTGCTCCATGAGATGGGCACAGGTCCAGGCTGGGGGACGGTGACTATGGGCATTGCCACCTCTGCTGTGCCTGAGTGGGCATGCGGCAGATGACTCTGCCCTGGTTACACCAGAGGCGTGGGATTAAAAGGGCTCTGACCTGCTGGCTGGCGAGCTGGGATGAAAGCAGCAGTCTCACGCCTGGCATCCCATGGCTGCCATCTGAGGCTGTGGTTATCTACCGACTGAAAAATGTTTCCTTGGAACCCTGGGAGGGCAAGCAGGGAGGGTCAGCTTGCTCATTTTGATGTGTTTTTAAGCACATGCAGAGATGCAAACTTGCATGCTCTTCAACCAGCGGGGAGAAAGGGGGTAGGGTGTTTTTTCCTCTGCCGGTGTCACTTCGTGGCAGGAAGGACAAAGCTCTGAGTCCATCTGCTAGCACCAGCAATGTGGAAGAGCCAAGCGGTTTTTGCTGTCCTGAGTCAGATGCAGGGGTCTGGGGACTTGTCGTGCTCTATTCCTGGAGTTTTCCAAGTGCCAATCAGCTTCAGTGGCTATTCTGGGTACCTTTTGAGGAACAGCAGTGAACATAGCGTGGGCAACCATATCTTAAACAAATACACAACATGTGGTCTCTGGTGCAGCAGTGTTGCTGAGCCTGTGTGTAGCAGCAAGTACAGAAGTAATTCAGTTGTGGTCAAGGAGACGAGAAACCTCCCCAGTATCAGCACAGTCTACTTGGGTGCTCACAGAGGGCAGCGACAGGCTGAGAGAGGTCTCCTTGGGAGAGGTCTTGGGGTCTCTTGTGCTTCCCAAGGTCTGGCAGCCCTTTCTCTTACCACAGCATTTACAGATTGCTCCATTTGATGCTCACTGTTATTTAATCCTCGTGTTTTGGGGAACATCTAATGACAGAGGTCTTTGGTGGGACCAGAGGCTGAGGGCTGATGGCAGTCAGTGAGTCTTGGTGAAATGCTGAGGGTGGATGTGTGGGACACAAAGCATGCTGGAAGCCCTGGAAAGCTCTAACTGTGGTATTTGGAGATGTCATAAGCTGATCAAAACCAGACTATCTGCATTCATCAGATATCTTAAAGGGCCCTTCTTACTACTTGGGACATTACTACGAGGCTGTGACCGCCATGTCCCTGTCTGATCCTGAAGGATGTAGCTCTGAGCTGAGAGGAGCAAGGGGTGGGAATGAGCAGCCGTGGGGAAAAGTGCTGGTGGTCCCAGTCAGTGCTACAGCTCGGAGGTGTTCCCGGCAGCCCAAGGGAGCGGTGCTGTATTAAATGTCATTTTAATGTGAACAACTTCCCCCTAAATGAAGCAGAACGCAATATGAGATGAATCAAAACTGTGCTAATGGCAGAAAATGTACGTGGCTTTTAAAAACTAATATTACTGTGGGACTGTGTCACAGGAGACCTTGAAAAGTTGGCCCTTTGCTCAGCTGAAGATGGGAGAAAAACTCCTGGCTGCTCAACTGTCCCCTGTTGAACTTGTAATGGTGGGGCAGAAGAGAGAGGTAGAGGAGCAGTTACGTGGCAGAGAGAGGGAGAGGTTTGCCAACGGGATACTCAGCCCATGCTACCCTCTGATCAGCAGCGATGGAGAAAAAGGAATGGGGGAGAAGGGAGGGAGAGATCTTCTATTGCCGTAGTTGTGAGGGGTAAAAGGAAAGTCAGACTTTCCCACTCCTTTAGAGTCCACCCATCCCATGGATTTAAACACTGGCTTTAAAAGGAGAATAAAAAATAATAAGGACATGGATAGATGGTTTCTTTTTATCTCTACAGCTGAAGAGATAAATGTGACATTAATTATGTGACACAGCTTTGAAAATCATTATATATCTGTTTTTTTTAAAAGGGGGTTTCAGATTTCTGTCTGGGACTAATAAAGAAGGACAATTTGAAAAAAAAACTTTAAAGATGATCTGTAGGGAGAGAATTTGCTGTCTTAATTTTCTCTTCTGTAGATGAAGCTTGTTCAGCTCTCCTGTCTCTTGCATAGAGTGAGTGTGCGTGTGTTTGAAAGAGATGCTGAGAGAGGGAAAACCAGGGTGGCTTGTGAAGTTTAATAGGAGTATATGGGCTTTTGGGTGGGTGGGGGGTGAGATGGGGCTGCGGGAGGGGGAAGCATTGAACTCTGCACCCCTCTGTCCCGAGGAGAGAGGAAATTGGAACAGTTAGCATCACCGAGTAAGTGGTTTGCATGTTTTTCTCGAGGTCTGCAGGCATCTGCCTCCTGAGCTTGGTTGCGATAGAACGAGCAGAGCATTGGGATGGGGTGGGCTTAGTGACAGAATTTGAAGCAGTGGGTCAGTCGCCATCCCTGTCCTGGCTGCAAGCTGGGTGGCTCCACTGGCCCTGCATGGGGCTGGCCGGAGGGGTTGGAGGTTTTGCTCTGTTCGAAGCCTTAGGGGGGGGGCAGTTTCTCCTTGAGGGCTTGGCTGGGTGTCAAGTTGCTTTGCTGCTCTGCAAAACTCAGCCAGCGCTGCTAGTGAGTTTGCTGCTGGCCCGTCCCACATGCAGGTAGACACCCAGGGAGGTGCCTGCCGTGCACAGGGTTGTCCCCGAGCTGGTGCTGGGGTTGCACCGGTCAAGAAACACCTCAATGAGAAGTGGAGTTATGCATCAACACGTGGCTCACTGGCCTGAGACTTTTGTTTGCAATACCAAACTGAAGGTTCCTAGCTCGGGTGTTACTAGGTAGGAACAAACGCGAGAAGCGGTATTTGAGCCACCTTCTCAACTGCACCACAATGAGGAGCTGCGGCAGGCTTGGGTTTAGCCCAGGCTTGCCTTGGAGAGGGGTTGGAGCAGGCAGTCTCCTGCAAGCGCAGTGGTGGTTGGTGGTTAGAGGGGATGCTCACTCGTGCTACCCAAAGTCAAGAGCTTCTCACAGCAGTCTCTTGGTGAGCATGAAATGGTGTGGCACTAGGACAGGCCGAGGAGATGCTTGGGATAGAGGGAGGAGGTGGACAAGTGTGAGGTCAGTCTGTATCTACAGTCAAATCCTTGTGCCAGAGCCAAAGTGGGGTCAGGACTACATAGGGGGGACAAGGTGGTGGTGAAGTCTCAAGCACCCTGTGGAAGGAAACCTTGAGCCACAGGCAAAGAAACTGGTTTTAAATAAATGTTTTATAAAACAGAGCTCAGCATGCTTTGCACGCTAGAGGCTGGGATCTGTAAATTATCTGCAGGGCTCAAGCTTGCACGGTGTGGCGCTTCTTAAAAATGAGCTGGCTACATGGTACAGCAAGACTTCATTGAGGTTGAGCTTGATTCCTGCTCTGCATTCTGTCCCTGCCACCTGAAGAGCAGCTGCAGGGAGGGAATCACTGTCTTGGAAGGGCAAAGCTTTCCAAAGTTTGTTACCGACTTGGTCTCTTGCTTGCTGCTGCCATTTTGGTGAGGAACCTGCTGCTCGGTGCCCTGTGTGTGTGGCTGTGGCTGGGGGAGCGGTGGGGCACTGCAGGTCCTGCTCCACAGCTGGAGATGGCAGGAGGATGTGGGAGCTCTGACTTTCTCCTGCCCAGGGACCCACCAGGCATCTGTGACCATGCACCACAGCTCATCTGCACAGGCAGGGCAACTTTCTGGCTTGGTGTGAGCTCTGCCTTGAACATGTCCTCCTGGCAGGAGGTTCCTCTCCTCTTTCTCAATCTTGCCGTGCAATGGGCATTTCTCCTGGGCAAGTGGGCACCGGGGGTGAGGAGTGGAGAGGGCTCTTGGGTCACCATCAGCTGTCTCAGCCAGTGGTGTAAGGGATATTGCACTTTGCCGTTGCCATCGGGCATGCGGAGGGGGAGATGGGGAGCACAGAGATGTGGCAGTGAGGAGGCAATGATGGCCACCGCATGGAAAGGCAGCAGGGAAACAGCCTCGTGAGAAAGGGGGGAGGAGGGAGGAGGGAGGTTCCTGCTGGTGTCAGTGCCCTCCCCCTCCCTCCAGCACAAAATAAATTTTGGAAAGACAACCCAGAGAAGCGCGCTGCTGAGTTTGGGTGGGTTGGGTGTCTAGAGTACATGGTGGCTTTGTGATTTTTATAACATTCATCTGCACACTTGCTGATGAAAGGCTAATAACTCCCGTATGGATTCTCTTGAGGGGATTGCATCTTGCTACCAGAGATGGGCTGCAGGAAAAAGCCAGGCAGCTCAGACCCCTTCTGCAGGGGGGATTTTCCCCTGCCTCATGCATGGTGGCTGGGAGTCTGATGCAGCCCTTGCCCCGCAGAGCCTGTTGCATCTTGGCATCTTCCCAAGGCAAGATGATGCCGTGGTCGTCCTCCTCCTCCACCCTGATGGATGGTGGCTGGGCAGGCTGGAGGACCTGCCTGTGGCAGAGCAGGATTAGGTCACCCTCTGCGGTGGCTCCTGCTGTGTGGTGGCTGTGTTTGGCAGTGGTGGCCCTGCGTAACCTCCACTGCAGGTCCTGCTAATATTTGCTTTATGACATATTTTTGATAATGTTTCGTCTGTGCCCAGCGAGGCCCTATAACTCAGCAGTGCTGTTCCAGCCAGCATAACTTTAGACCAACAATAACAAAAGTAAATCACTCCACACTTTCTGTCGAGTATATATTTAGGCATTACTGTACGTGAGCCACCAAGAGAAAATGATGTGTTTATTGGGGGCCAGCCTTGCACCTCCCGGCACATGCCCCTGTACTGGTGCTCTCCGCATCCCCCAGTGCTCGGTCACGCTGGGATGCAGACCCCAGGGTCACCCCTCCGCGTGCCTGTCAGCATCTCAGTAAATCGTGGAGATCTCTGTGCCCTGGCCCAGCATGGGCTTGAACTTTCCCTTGAACACAGGGGTTCAGCTGAAATCAGCAGAGCCCACCCAGAAGGTTTTGGCAAGGGGAAGAGGGGAGGCACAGAGATGCCCCCTGCACAGTGCTCCCCCTTCCCACCAGTGAGGCCAAACACAGGCTCCCATTTACGCCTGGGAGCAGCGTCCCTTCTCCTGCGCTGCCTCCCCAGCCTCCTCCCAGCTGTTATTTTAAACATGCCAACCTCAGCGACCACCTTTCAGCTTCAGAGTTTTCTGAGAAAATAAAAATTGTGTGAGCTGCGGGGTCATTCTTCCCTGCTGCCCTTCCCTGCACGCTCTGCTCCCAGCCTGTTTTTGATGGCAGCTTGTGGCAGTACCTGCTGATTAGCTAAAAAACCTCAGACATGGCCTATGGTCCTCGTCACTGGGCCAGCTGCCCGTGCGTGCTGCAGGAGAATCCAGGGTGCATCTCCTGCTGCAAGATACTGTCTGGTTTGCAGCATTGTAGGGTGGGTAGGCAGGTGATGTGTAAATGAACATGGGAAGAGAGAGACTCACAGCTCTTATGCTTGCCTGAGCAAAATGAGTGTTCTCAGTGTGGCCAACCTGGCTTTTGTTTAAAGGGTCTGTTCAGATATTTTGTTCTCCAGTAGAGCTGGGCATGCGCGGGTGGTGATGGGACCCCTTGTAGTACAGAAACCCGGGTGCCCTGAATCTTGTGTTGTTTTGGGATATGTGGGTGGGGGAGTCTGGGAGGGGGGATAGGATGTGGCCATTCTTGCAGGCAGCATCTCCGCAGGGGAAGGCTCTCGGCTCTCCTAGGGGAGGGTGCTTGTCTGTGGTAGTGCTTGGGGCTGCAGGGATTGAACCTTTCCAAGTGGTACCAGGGTTTGTCTTATTATAAAGACTTGGTGCGATGTTCCTTCACGTTAGGATACAGACAAAATTGTTCTTTAGCCTCTCCCATGCATGGGACTAGTCCTAGTGCTGATACCAATTCCCTACCCCATCTCTTCTTGTCTAAAGCCCTTATTACCAGCTCTTGGTCTGGCAAACACTTCAGTCCCTGACCTTTGGGTTCATGGTGCTTAATGTGTTTATTTATTTGTTATTAAATAATCTCCAGGTGGTTGCACCTCCTGGCACGCATGGCTGTGGTCTCCATGGCACACCATCTCGCACCCCCTACCTGCACGGACAGAAGCTGGAGCATTAATATGGGACGGAGCTCTGCTGTCCAGCTCCTTTGAGCTGCCCTGAGCCTGGGAGGCTGCAGCAGGCCCTTTTGCTCTCCCCACTCCTTGCCTTCCCCACTGGGGCTGAGGAGGGGGAAGCCCTAGCCCTGATAGTGCTTTCCAGCCACCATTGTTGGTAGCTATGCCCTGCTGCCTGAAGACAGGGGGTGTCCCTTTTTGACTTCCATCTGGGTATAGATTAACCCCTGGGTATCCAGAGGGAGTTTCCACCAACTCCCAGCCCAGCAGCTGCAACAGAGGGTGGGCAAAGTAGAGCGAGACCTCGAGCCCTGGCTTCTCTCTTGCTGTGGTTCCCTGCAGCAGGGTGCCAGAGGAGCTGGGCAGGGGGACAGCCGCACAGAGCTCCATTTGCCTTCTCTTCCCAAGCCCTTTGCACGTTGCTGGTGCTTGCAGGGTGAGCCTGGGTTTGGCCAGTGTCTACTTCACCCTGCTGTGGTCCTCCAAATGTCTTGTGGCTGCCCACCCAAGCCTGGAAAAGCACAGAGGGTTGGGAACAGCCTGGGAGGGAACTGCAATGGGTCCTGGGGCGTTGCAGTCTAAACTTCTGCCTCTAAAAGCAGCTCAGTCCTGGGGTGCGTGCAGGCAGGGAGGAGGCAGCAGGCTGGTGCTCTGGACGAGGCATCGTCTCAGCTCAGCCCAGCTTTGCTGGTGGCCTCGGGCAGCCACTCGGCCTCTGTGTGCTGGAGAGCCCTGTCTCTGTGCTTACATGCCAAGCCCATGTGAATTGCCCGGCTTTCCTCGTGTACGCGTCCAGCCCTAAAGCTGCTTTGCTTGGGTGGAGCAATGCTGGAGCATGAGTAATAATCCAAACCAAACTAGAACTTGGCTCTTCTGCCTGCAGCAAGTCTTTGCCCTGATCTTGCTTTGCCCTGTGCAAAGTCTGTTTTCCACCAGTACACCCACCAGAGGAGAACACGGGAGCTATTCTCACCATTTTAAGCCCAGTGTAGCGTTAGGACCAGACTTAGATATTGCAAAATTTTTGAGGACGTTTTTCCCTCCCCACAGCACCATAGCGATGATGAGAGCTGCTGAACCTTTTGAGTCAGAAATCTTTGTCCTGCTGCATTACTTCTTTGTGGTGGGGATTGTCGCCTGCATTCCTTGACCTCCAATGTGACCTCACTTTAAAATGTCCTTGGGGTCCATCACACCAGAGGGTGGGGACGGAGAGGGCAGGGTGCGCCTGGGCAGTGGGAGGGTGGTGGCTTTCTCGTGGGCAGCTGCCTTGAGGCAGCCTGAGCTGCCCAGGCAGCGGCTCTCCCACACCAGCAGGCATCCTCATGGTGAAGCGACCAGCACAAGGAGAACAAATGCACGCCAGGGAGGATTTGCTTGTGGAATCGTCTTACTCCGAGGTCAGGGCAGAGGTTGCTTCAGGAGCCCAGTGAGCAGGAGGTGGCTGCAGCCTCCAGAGCACCCAAGAGCCGTGCATGGGGTTGCCCTTGAAAGTGGCTGGTCCTTGTTTCCCTTGGGGGCAAGCCAACATGATGGGTTTTTAAAGTATCTCCTGTAGACAGCTCAGCCTGGAAGCACGCTGAGGGTTGGCCTTGCCCTGCTGGTTATGGGGATTATCTTTGCTTCAAGGCCTTGACAAAATGGGCAGAGGCTTTTTCACAGTAGCCTGTGGAAGCCGATGTCAAGGTTTCTTTTGGCATCAGTGAATTTTAGATAAGAACTGTAATTGCTGCTCAGCACTGTAAACCTAATCTCTTTGCTCTTGAGCCTGAACTTGCCTGCCTTGGACTATAAATGATGTGCAGCAGTAAAATGCATGCACATCACGTTTGCTGCAGGGCTGTTCCTGAGCATTTGCAATTAAATATCATTAAATCAGCACGGTTCATAGCCTGCCATCAGTGAAGATGTTCAGGTTTGGAAGTAGACTGTGCCCTGGCATCTGGCTGTGCTTATATTCAGTAAATGCTTCACTGAGGGGGTCTTTTCACCTCGGCATCCCTAGACAGGTAGAGCTAATGCCTGGCAGCAGGAGTCTGGGTTGCACACGTGGCCTCAGCCATGCAGGAGCATTGCAGTGGAGGAGCGTGGCCATGCAGGAATGGCAGCACCCGACAGAAGACCTGTGATTTCTGCCTCTGGCAGGAAAAGTAGCCCCTGCTGTGGTGCAGAGAGTTATTCCGAGATGTCTGCTGGTCTCTGAGATGTCCATGGAGCCAACTCATGCTGCTGCCTTGTTGTTTGGGGGCAGGGATGCCGCTGCATGGTTGGGATGGATGATGCTGAATGGATCTGCATGGCATCATTGTAGGAGAGCCGGTCTCTGGCTCTGCCCTGCTCAGCTGTGGAGCCTCTGGCTCCATCC
This sequence comes from Falco punctatus, assembly GCF_963210335.1. Classification (NCBI taxonomy): domain Eukaryota; kingdom Metazoa; phylum Chordata; class Aves; order Falconiformes; family Falconidae; genus Falco; species Falco punctatus. The sequence goes on along the minus strand of NC_137583.1, from coordinate 37,398,121 downwards.
CCAAATCATGGGTTGATTCCCACAGTGACCTGCCGTCATCTCTGTGGACCTGCCCAGTGAGCACCAGGCCTGATCCTGACCCTATCTCTGGGTTGATGACCCAGTGTGACCTCAGACCTGCCTCATCACCACTGACTTGCTGGTGATCTAGACTCTTGCTTGAACTTGGCCGTGGTCTCCAGGTCTGCTCTGCTCCTTGCAGGGGAGGGATGGTTCTGCCCTGATGAGGTCACCCCAGCTCCTGGCCCTTGCCACATCCCAACAATTCCCGCCGAGGCTTGGGAGCAACTTGGAAGTGCTGCTTGGGGCTGGCAGCAGCCTCCCCAGCATCTGCTCCAGCGGGAAAGCTGTGAAACCACAGAGCTTTGCAAGGATCACCTTCAAAATGCTTCCAGACGCCTCCAGTGTCGTGGGAGAGGAGGTTCTCACGCTGGGTCGTGGTGAGGTCTTCCCATCTGGAGAATGATGTTGCAGGTTTGCTGCAGTGCTTTCCCCCTGCCTGGAGCTGTGCTGGACACTGAGCTGGGTCCTTCTGTGATGGAGCTTGGTCACAGCTGGCTGGAGAGCAGCACAGGGAGACAGTTGGAACAGGGTGTTCTCCATGCCAGAAGTGGTCCCACCTCCTCGAGGTGCAAGAGGGTGGCAGGCCACCCCCAGAAACACATGAGCACCTAAAGGCTGCATGGAGCAGGACAGCTCCAGGATATCTGCTGGATCCTGCTGGCCTCTTAGGGGAGGGGCTGCCCTTGACCACAGCTCCTGCTGAGCTCTTGTCTCTCCTGTTAGAAGGGGTGCCCATGCTGGAGCAGGACAGCTGCTGGAGAGGCAGGGCTGATGCTGCTGGATGCAGACCTTGAGTTTTCTGGCTGCTGGAGGTTTTGCAGCTGACAGAGCATCCCATCTGAGTGCAGCCAAGCCATTGGCAGGAGCTGGGATCTGCAGAACCCAGCTGAGGTCTTGCGGCTGCTCCCCTTCTGCCAAGAGCTTGGGAGCAAGAAGTGAAGAGCTGGAGGTCCAAAGGAAAGCAAACACTGCTGAATATGCAGTGCCATGATGGCTTGATGGAAAGGAGCGTTCCCTTGCTGGGGAGCACAGGAGCAGGCAGGGTGCCCAGAGCGTGGCAGCCCCTGCTAAAGTGGCATGGTCACCCTGGGGAAGGTGCCAGCACTGATGCTGCAGTACAGAGGTCTCACTTTGGGTGTCGGGGGTGTGTGGAGGGGAAGAGTTTGTTCCCCACTGCAGTGAAGTCTCACTTCCCAGCTGCTGAGCCCAGGGCAGAGGGAGTTGGTCCATCTTCCACAGACAGCACTTCTTGAAAGAGCAAATACTGAGTGTGCAAACCCAGGGCAGCCTGGTATCTGGTCTGTTTTAAAAATAACCCTTGTTGAGCTCTGTTCCCATACTCTCCTTGGGAGAGGAATTTATTACTGATGTGCCTATAAAATTAGTTGAGTGTGGCTGGGTTGTTTTTTTTTTTTTTTTTTTTCTCCCCTCTCCCTCATTAATATGAATGTGGCAATGACAAGTGGGAAGGTTTGGTTCCCTCGGGAGGAGAAATCTCACAGGCATCCTCAGCGAGTATTTCAGATGATATGAGTGCTGCTCAAGGAGCAGGGAAGAAATAAGTTCTTGTAATTCTGCCTCTGTAGGAGGAAATGAATGGATTTCTGCCTCTTGACATGACAACATAAACCCCAGACCCCCAGGGAATGTCCTTGTGCTGTTGCCCATCCACATGCTTCGTAGTGGGGGGGCTGCATTTTAATATAGGTGCAGGTCGTGAAACTGGGTGCAGAGAGTGTAAGTACATGTGTACTGGTGCATGTTTATGTGCATGCAGGTTTTTTTACCCTAGAAGCATGATTTTTTGTCTTTTTTTTTGGCAGGCTTCTCCTCAATAACTGAGAAAGAGCTAGAGGATTCTGTTATTTTCTCAACACTAGGTTTAAATAATCTAAGTTCTTAGTTTTTGAAAGTTTGTTTCTTCCTAAGGTTGGGTTCTTTGGGTCTTTAAGCAAAACAAAACCAAAGGATCAGGCTTTCCCTCCTATCTAGTAGTTCATTCTTTGGTATGCCATGTCTGTTGGTTCTTAGGAATCTTTGTGGTTTCTAAAGCGTAGAAAAGTTTTTGATTTCTGCTGTAGGAGGACAAGGAAATGGAAGATGATGTGTTTGGAGCTGAAAAAAATAATCACGTGTGTTATGCCTTAAAATGTACTGCATTGCCCTAGATCAAGCCAAGAATCAGGTGGAGGTGGTCAAGAGAAACAGCTCGCCTGTAGGAAGGTTCAGCAACTGAGTTGTCCTATAGCCAGGCAGTGACTGTCGCATTCACGTGTGTTTCCTGATCTGGGACTTTCACCAAAGACCTGGAAAGCTGTGGGTTTGGTTTCGAAAGCCACAGAAGAAAGGTTTCCTCCTCAAGCTGCCTCTGTTGACCTGGAACGCAGGAAGTCCATGGTTGGCAGTGCCCACCGGTGCTCCCGTGCTCCTGGCGTGGTCGGACCCCGCTTGGGGCTGACGCCAGCGTGTTTACCTCTGGTGTCATTCTGTTTTCCTCAGCCTGCTTTGGAAGACACGCACTGGGTTTGGGTTCCACTGGGTATTTTGAGGACCAAGAGGCTCTTAGCTGAGGAGAGGTGGTATTGCAAGCCTCCTTTGCTGGTTCAAATATTGGTGGGGGCAGCAGGCAGAGGTATCCTCCCTTGGACAGAGGAGGAGAGGCGTCTCTCACCTGGCTGCTGGACCATCTCCCAGGATCAACCTGAAGATGTGCCCATCTGTACATCCTGGGGCTGTGCAGTCCAGGCCTCTTCTGCTACTTGCTTTCTGGGGCTGTGCCCGTGTTGTGCCAGGGCACCGCAGCCCTTCTGCAGAGTGCCAGCGGGCTGCTGGCTGGGGTGGACCATGGCTCCTGTCTGCCTCTGCTGCCTGTTCTCTGCACAGTCCTGTCTGCAGAGTTCACATCTGTATTTTTGTTTCTGGCGGCTGCTCAGCCCTGCAGTTACTCTGACATTTTCGTGCTGGGCTTAGTGGCCTTTAGCTGCTTTGTTGGAGGAAGTTTCTATTATCTTTTCTCAACACAGCACAAATGTTTGCTGCCTCCTCCCTCCCAGCCAAGAGCCAGCTGGGCATCACCAGACAGCTTTTCCTGATAGAAGATGCCTCCCCCTCAACCTCGCTGGGTTTTCATACCCTCATTTCATTCGCAGGTGCCTGTCTCTGCAGACAGGCTTTGCTGTACCCAGCTATCCCATGTGCGTGACCAACACGGGGCAGTTTTGCCCTGTGTCCTCCTGCCCTACATGCTCACAGGTCAGTGGCTGCCTCTGTGGGCTGGGCAGCCCTGCTGGTGGGAAAACATGACATTTTCCAATGTTAACACTTGATTTTGGGAGTGCAAGCATGCACTGCAGGCTCTGTGCTCGAGGTGGCTCATTCCTGGTGGGGCACAAGGTCTACTCTGGATACAGCTACTCCATAGCATGCTTTCTGCATCCTTGTGGTTTTTGGTGTTGGTTTCGGGGTTGACAGGGCACTTGGGGCACCCTGGCCATTAACCAGAGTTAACTGCATTTGGGCAGGAGCTGTGCGTTGGCAGGAGTGGGTGGCCAGCCTGAAGATGCCCTGAGAAAGGAAGCATAGTCCTACGGCTGAGATCAGGTAGCTCAGGCAAGCTGGGTCTGACACTTCTGTATGTTTCCTTAGTATTCAGTCCAGTGAGACCCAGACTTTTATTTAGAGAATGTCACCTGGACATCCTCACCATGCTGAACCCTGCGGGAAAGGAGGGCTGTCAATTCGCTCTTCCTTTCTTGGCGGTAATGCCTGTGCCCTTGTTAGTCATGCAGAAGATTTGTACTGCAATTTTTCTTCTTGCAGTAGCTCTTGTTCTTAATTACAGGGGAAACCTGTAATCAAAGCAAAAAGCACCATAAGCTTTGTTGTTGCTTGTTCTCATCTATGACAAGCAGCAATGACAGCAAGTTAGCTTCTGTTTCCACTTTCCTTTGCTGGTCAATGAAAAGTGCAGGGAAGTCCCTTGTCCTCTGGGCTCTCTTGGATCTGGATCATCGGGACCAGCTGGAAACCAGGCACTCACGTTTCCCAGGGTGCTCCCATGTACTGTATTGGCAAGAGCCTACACCTCGCCTAGGTGAGAAGAAGCAGTGCTTCATTGTTAAAAGGACCTGCAGCACTCACAGATGTCTGAGTGGAGATGATACACATCCTGCTGCCATGTCCTGCAGCACTTGAAGATTTGGGGTTAGAGTGATTGATGAGTTTAATTCAGTCTGGTGTTCCCATCCGGATCTCAGCTGCTGGATTGCTCAGTGCTAACCACAATGTGAGCTGGTACCCAAAACCGTCTTGCTGTGAAGATGGAGGACCAAATTTATCCAGACAGTCAAAAAGTCTCACATGTGAAAGCAATGTGTGCTTTGCTGTGCTTTTCTTGCTGTCTGTGGATAAGCAACCTGCCTTTCCTTCATTTGATGATGCCTCTGATAAAAGGGGCAAATGGGAATGAAAATAATTGCTTGGTTATTGTTTTTGCACAAAAAAGCCTTAATGACTGGGTAGTTGCAAACTAATTAACAAAATTTGATGGTGGTTGGTGGTATGACGTGTAAGTATCTCTCTCTCCTAGGTAATGATTTAAGAGAGCACCTCCCTGCCTTAGACACCGGTATCTATTCAGGATGGCTTATAAGGTACAAGGGTTATGTTAATATTAAAACTGATAAAAGCGAATGTTTCTTAAATCCTTCTGACTTCAAATACATTCATAGTCTGTAGCACTGTAGTGCCTTTCCTCTGAGGAGCTCTAAGCAGGCAGCAAGAAATGAGGCAGCTGGAGTCGCTGCACGGCTCTGGGGGGGATCAAGTATGGGGTTGCAGGCAGGGACAGGGCTGGGGACAGGATCTCTCTCCTCTTTTCAAGTGCTTAAATGGCTAAGTATTCAACAGTTGTAACAGAGGGAGAGTGAAGCCATCAAATAGAGCAGATAAAATAATTCCAGATTTGAGTAGAAATTATGAATGCTGTGCTCTGGGTGTAGGCTTATCCTCACTGCCCAGAGGTGAAGATGATCAGAAAAAGGCTTTTGAAGATGCTCTGCTTTCTCCCCGAGTGGGCTGAGGCTTGGTGGCTGTTGCTGGCCAGGGGAAGGTTTGCAAGCAGTCCTTTGTACCTCCTTAAGCAGGCTGCCTCCCTACTAGGGATGCTGTGTTTGGGTAATTGCATGGAGGTGGATCAGAGGAAGCCCTGCGTGGCCTCCCTGCTGCAGTCAAATGGATGTTCAGCTCAGAGAAGTTAGCGGTGACAACTGGGAGACACCCCCGTACTTTCTGCTACTCCATGGGTGCCAGCAGAGGCTTTCTCTGCAAAACAGCTTCCCATCAGAAACTCGCCTGCAGGTTTTCAGAATGATCTCATACACTAGTCTGAAGTAGGATTGGGTTTTGCATTTCTTTTTCATCTCCACTGAGCATCTGCTGGGATTCTTCTCCAGGGTTATCAGACAATAGCAGCTCTTCTCCAAAACAGGATTGCATCCCTGTCTCGAATGTCACAGAAAGTCTGGTAGTTCCAGCCCATTTCACCTCGGGCAGCAGCTGCTGGGAGCTCCAAAATGAAGGGGGACAGGATGACAGAGGACTGGTTATAGAGCTGGAGCTCTCGTTCTGTAAACAAGTGCTTTGAAGCCTGTTCTGGTGACCAGGAAATCAGTAATTTCCATTTATTAGAATTGGGTCTTTCTGAAAGCAGGTGATAGCTTTGCTCGCTCCACATGGGACACCTGCAGCCAGCTGGGATGGGGTCTCTCCCAGCAGCCATGAGGACGAGGTGGCTGGGATGTCCCTGCAGCACTGAAATTTGAGTTACGCAGTGTCCTGTCTCGCCCTGCCACGTAGCAGCCTGCCGTGCCGGTCGCTGCGTGCAGGGTATTTGCTGGCTGGTGCCCCATGCTGTGTGGTGAGGGGTGGCCGGAGCACAGAGCTCAGGGCTGGGTGGCCAGGCTGCTGCCACCATGGAGGTGGTATTGGGTGTCCGGGGGTGATGGGACAGGGCCAGCCGGCTGCTTTGGAAGTAAAGGCAGGAAAATGTGCTGCTCCCTGCTGGGCTCCTGCCCCAAATACTCCCTGCCCGACTGCGCTATAGGCACAGAGCCATCCCAAACTGAGCTGGTCCTCAGTGCTCAGGTTTGGGATGGAGCAGTGCTGCAGCATCCAGACAGGAGCCTGGAGAATTTCAGGCTTATTTTGCATTTCCGAGATACTTTGGAGCTGAGGTTCCCAAGGCACGTTTCAAATAATCTGCAATTTGTCCTTTTACTGCCCCTTTCAGGCTTGCAAATGCTATTTGCCTTTTCCACAGAACCAGTCTTGTACGCAGGGAAGCTGCTTGGCCTCTGTGGACACTCATGGTGCAGCAGGGGCTGGGAGAGGATTTATTTGAGTCCTAGTTCTGACTTCTCCTTTTTGTGCTGTTTCTTCTGGATATGGGTCTGTGGTTCTCCACAAAGAATAGCAAAAGCAAAATAATTGTGGAAATAGATGCTACATGGAAGCACACTAGGTGATGGGTCCTGGCCAAGCTTCAAATCTGCTCCTGGTGTCAGGGTTTATGGATTGCTGTTAATCTGAGATGTTGTTTTGTACACTTAATAGGTGTGTGATTGATCCTGGTGCTCAGGAGATTGGCTGTTTTCATCAGGTCATTTTTTATTTATAACCTAAAGCAGCTGGAAGTTTCCTCCTGGAGGGAGCGGCGGTCCCTGGCGTCACACTGGGTGGGTGGCAGGGACAGGTCCTTTTGCCGGTCTCCAGCTGGCTGTGAGCTGACATTGGGGTGAATCCCAAAGGGCTGTGGCAGCTCAAGCCAGGGGCTCCCTCACCCTGGCATGGGCATGAAGCAGAGGGGAGCCCAGTGCCAGTGTGGGGACCTCTCAGCCTTGTTTGGTCTCCACTGGAGCTGCTCTGGAGAAGGACCTCCACCTCCTCCCAGCCCATGGCTCCTCTTGCAAGGAGAGGTTGTGCTGGGGGAGACAGTGCTTGAGATTGAGCCTGCTGTCCCAAAGGGACTCCCCTCCCTCCCTCGCCCAGCCCCTTCTCCACCCACCCATCCATCAGTTTAAGAATAGCTTTTGGGGGTCTTTTTAATCTAGAAAGCCTCAGGCCAGTGGTAAGACTTGCTGGGAGAGGGATGGAGCGATGTGCCCGAGTGTGCACACAATTCAATTAACCAGCACAGCGTCAAACACGACCGAGCTCCCTGTCCAGACTCAATCAGCTATCCCTTTAATGAGGGCCTGCCTTGTGCCTCGGTCAGCTAATTAAAGAGACCATGCCAGTAAGCTGTGGCACCAGGTTGACGGTGAGGAGCTTTTCTGAGCAGGATGTGAAGGGAAGAGGGATCACGCTGGCAGCAGCTGCTTGGCTGGGGGCCCTGTGAATTCAGCTCACCCCCACCGAGCTACTGGAAATGGAATATCAGGTTTTAAAACCCAGTTATAAATACGAGCGCAGGAGCTGATGCAACCCCAGCAGACGAGAGTGAGGTGTTTAGAAATGGGAGACTGCTGGTGGGGAAGGCAGAGCTGCCTCACTCCCCCCAGCCGTGAAACCGAGCGGCCCCCCGGCTGCGGGGGGCTCCCTGCCGCTCCCTCCACTGAGACCATGCATAAGGGACAACTTTGGGCTTCAGCAAGTGAATTAGCCCATGTAATTAGTGGGCTAGATTCATTCTGAGTTCTCTCTTCCTCTAATAAGTGTGGGACTCCCTCGTCAGCATGTGTATTTATATATACATACACTAACGTATGTGAGCCATCGTCTTAAGCAGCTGGATGCCTGCTCAGCATGGCTATGCTTATTGCTAGATTTTGTTGGATGCTGCTTGTTCCACCCCCAAATGCGATTGCCAGGATCAGCACTGCCCAGCTCCTCTGCAGGACCAGAGACCAGCTCTGGAAACACGATACTGCTCACAGCAAGGCACAAACCCTGCTCCTCTACCTCCCCACGATGATAAGAGGCAATATGCAAATATTTCCGTTGCTGGAGAATATTTATTAAGATTTCCCCTGCTCTCAAAGGGTGGTTTTCGAGGCTGTGGCTGCTCTGCCCACAGGGAAGTGCCATGGCCTCTGAGTCTTAGGAAAAATCAGGGAGCATCCAGGTTACCATGTCCTGCGCTCGGTCTCTCCTGCGCCCATCACCTCACTGCACCTTTGCTTTGTGTACCCAGCCACAGGGGAGGGCAGGCACTAACAGCAGCTGACATGACTGTTTCCCTGGTAGCGTGCTGCATGTGTTGGGCAGCAGTTTCTGAGGCACTTGGACCACCTTCGTTGCCCCCTGTCCAAGAGCAGATCTGTGCCAAGGTGGGCCAGAGAGGGGCTGGATGGGGAGGACAGGGAGGGGGTTTTGAGGCACTGTGCACCCATGGGTGTTTTCTGGCTGAGGTCTAGTGTGAGAATCCTGTTTGTGGCTAGCTCATCATGTGTGGTGCAGATGGGGTGAGGCACTGGAACTTCTCTCAGTTGGCTGAAAGAAATTACTGTAATTTGTTCAGAATAGATCTTTGTTTGGAAATTAGCAAAGAAACTTGCACCTGCCAAAGAATATTTCAGGCTGGTGTAGAAGAAACACAGAAAAGACTCTTGAGAATAATAAGCTCTATAGGTTTCTAAAGAATTTGTCGAGCAGCCTAATAGTTTGATACCTACAAAGTTCTTTGCAGGACTTTCCCACAAGGCATTTAACAGTAGGAGGAGAAGCACTGGGAAGCAATACATTCAATAGAGTAGGAAGAAACAGAAGTGCTTGGGTGTGTGGGTGGCTGGCTCTTGGCTCTGTGCTGGCACCCGGTGTGCACCGCACCTTTCATCTCACCTATTTTCCTCTTAAGCATATAGTTTTGTTCCTTTACAGCAGGTGCTCCCTGAAATCAAGAGCACGGCACCAGCCCACGAGTCTATATAAAATAAAACATAAACCCTGCTGGGGCTCCTGCAGCCCAGGCACTGCTCCTAATGCTTGGCGTGCGTTTGTCTTGCAAAGCGTCCTGCAGCTTCATTCCTGAGCGTCTGTTTCGGGATACTTTGGCCAGGTTTGATTGTGTCTGCAAGGGGCAGAGCTGCTGTTTCTGCAGCCCCTGGGGAGGGCAAAGAGCCAATGAGGAGATGTAGGTGCCAGCCCCAAACCCACTTTCCCCTTTGGTGACATCATAGTTGCTGGAGCCGCTGTTTGGAGTGCTGGTGGCACCACCCCTGTGCACCCCACATGCCTCTGCCCTATCTGCAGACAACTCACTGGGCCAAAAAAGATGTGCTGATATAGGTGAGGTACATGCAGGCACTCTGGTATTTGGAACCCAGCATCACCTCAGTCTCCTCTGAGCCCGGCCAGGAGCCACAGTGTGTAAGCCTTCTGTGCATGTGTCTAGCACTCGTGCCTGCAGCCACAGGGATCAAGCAGGAGCTGGGATGCAGCAGCAAAATCCTCCTTGTGCATCCATGTGCAGAGTCCTTTAGGTGTCGCACTGGAGTGGTGAGTCCCCCTGTGAGCCCTCAGCCTCCTCCTCCTCCTCCTCCTTCTCCTCCTCCTCGCCTCCAGCCTGGCCCTCTGGAGACTCCGGTAGCTGTCTTCTGGCGTCTGGCTTGAGGCGAGTCACGAGGAGCCACGACTGCCGCATCGCCTGGCACGCCACGCTGCCGCCACCGGCACGTTGGGAAGGGGCTGGCACGGCTCCGTTCTGCAGGGTGGAAACAGCTTTGGGGATCTGTTGAACTCACAGGGTCTCCCGGGGTGCTGTCCCTGTGCTGCTCCCCCCGACCCCGTGGGGGGTCACACTGATCCCCTCTCTCCTGGGAAAGGTATAAATCACTTTCCCTTCATTAGCCAGCCGGGTGTCCGGTTACCCTGGGCTCCAAAGCATCCTCCTCGCGGGGCCGCATGCTGTCTCACATGCCCACGGTTTGCTCAGGGCTCTTGGCTGGCTTTGGGGAAAATCTAAGTTTACTGGCGGTGATGTGTTGTGGGTAGCGTTTTTGGGGCAGAGGGCTGAGAACTCCCGGGGCAGAAAAAAGCATTTCCTGTTGCTTGATGTCCTATGCACTGATGATCAAGAAGAAATTCAGCTCTGGGACAGGACGGGGGCTTGGAGGGGGTCAAAACTAGGAGCTACCCCAATTCTGCATCTGCTCCTAACACTCTTCCAGGATGGACTGTCTGTGTCTTCTGCTGGCTCTATCTCACCCTGGTTTTTTTGCCCTGCTGTTGTGTTACCTCTCAGCTTTCCATTTTCTTGGCCTAATTTTTCATTTTCTTGTTCCTTTTGCAGTTTGATACCTGGTCTTTTCTCCTCCCACTGCCAGCTCTCTGTCCGCCCTTGGGTGCTAAGCCAGCCCATGGGTCATGCTGCCCCATGGGAGGGGAGAGCCTTCTGCTGGAGGAGAAGCTAGGGGCTTTCCATGGGGTGCTTCTCGGGGTAGAAGGAGGGGAGCATGGGGGGTCTCAGGGGAGACCCACAGCCCAGTGCAGCACTGCTTCGAGCAGAGTTGTCCAGGTGTAATGTGAACCTTTTTTCTGCTGAAGCACTAAACTGCATCTCTGGTCCTCTCTCGGGGCCTGTCCAGCTGGAGCGGGATGTGTTATAGACCCAGTGGCACGTGCTCAGCCTGGACCTTTGTCACAGCTAAGCTATTTTCGGGCTGGCTCATTTTGTTCCTGCCCTGGTATTTCCAGGGTGAGCGACATCAGAGGCTCCGGAGCTGAGCTGCTGGAGGGGAGGGATTCAGTTGTGGAGTGCTGGCAGAAAGAAAGATTGGATCATTCAGTTCAAAGCTAGAAGATCCCTCTTCTCTGGAGGCACTTCAGAAAGCCCAGAATTGCTTCCACAACTCACATTTTCTGACCTTGGGCATAAATGTGCTGCCTTTCTGCAAGGCAGCCCCTACCAGGATCTGTGTTTTGGGAGGGAGCTCTCCCCAGCAGGACCCAATGAAGCACTTGGGGCCTGCCAGGGTGCTGTTTGGGGAGCTGACTCTGGTCCCCCTGATGTGATGGTGACCCTTGGAGCCACCTGGTTTGCAGCAGTCCCTGTGCCAGGTGCCATGCCTCCTCCTCCAGTGGCTGGTCCTGGTCCCCATGCTGCATGGCCCCATATGCAGCCCATGCATTCCATCACCCAGCTGAGGAGTGTGAGCAACATGTGCAGGTGGCTGAGAGTGAGGGGAAGCAGAAGCTGCCTCATCTCCTGGGGCAGTGAATTCAAGACATCCCTCTACAAAGTCCCACCACAGCCACATGGGCAGGATGTGTGATGGCTGGAGGAGGAAGACACAGCAGGTCTGGCCCCATCACCCCAAACCAATAGCCTTGGGCACAGCTGTCCCACTTCGCTCCAGCAAAACAAGTAGGCATATCTGTTGCTTGCAACCTGCCTGCCTTCTGCCATCTCCCCTCTTCCCCATGGACACAGGCTTTGCTGAGCCTCCTCAGCACCAGCAGCCCTGTGTTCCCAATATGTGCAGCTTGAATTCTGGCCTTCCAGGTCTGAGATTTGCCTCTCGTCGTCATGGCTTTGTTTCCCCTTGGTTCACAATAGAAGATGGATGCAGAACAGCTGCCTGCTGGAGGATGCACATCTATGTGTGGAAGAGACAGACAGGTTCTTTTTGATGTTCCCTTGTTAGTCTTAGCCCGTCTCTAGAAGAGCCACTGTTGGCAGCAGGTGGCAGTGCTTGAGAGGTGACAAACATGTCATCTGCAAGCCAGGCTGGCTTTATGGGACACCTGGACATCTGCTTTGTGGCTAATCCCCTACCATAGGTCAAGTCTTGCTCCCGCTCTGCAGAATTCTTGCCATCCATTTCAGCACACAGCAGGGTCTGGGGCTGATGGAGTTAGGCATGGGAGGAACAGAATGAGCAAATAATATTTGTGGCTCCTCCATGGGTCATTGGCTGCTTGGGAGAAGGAAGCTGTTGTGCTGGAGAGCAGGATGGTTCCCAGGGAAAGGCAGACTATGGTGAGAGGGGAAAGCAGAGGGGAGGAGAGGAGCCACATGGATGTGGTGCTGCTGGAAGCTGTACGCCACCTGATGCTGTCTAACGTGCTCCCAGGGCTGGAGTGTGGTCCCTCCCAGCCCCGCTGTGCGCCACGCTGGGTGCACAAAGCACCACAGGCAGCTGGGACATGAGTGGAACAGAGAAGACATTCCCGTTCCCTTTCCCAGCAGGCTGGAGGAACAGAAACCAGCAGGTTCGGTGCCAGGGATGCGGGAGCGCAGATGCGTCTCTTCTCCTTTCCTTTCCTTTCCTTTCCTCCTGAATTTATAGTGTTCTGTGGGGCCAAGCAGGTCCCGCAGCACCTCTCTGCAGCCCTGCAAGGGGAGGCTGCCAGCTCTCCTGCCTCTTGGGAAAGGGCAGCCAAGCATGGCTTGCTGGGCTTTTGGGAGCTGTGCATGCTCCCAGGGTGCAACGTACGATCCGTGGGAAACGTGGGGTGGTGGCAGGAGGGGAAGGCGAAAGGAGCAGGAGGAGAAGGGTGTCCCCCCTCGCCCCCCCAGCCCACTGAGCGTGCGGCAAATTCCTGCTGGCTGGGCTCATAGGAGAGTATTATCCCCAGGATGAGCTCATGCGTGAAGCTCGCGGGTTATTCGTGCGATTCCGGGTGCTGGGGGCACCGGTGGCGGTTCCCCGGAGTTATGTGCAGTTGCCATTTCCATGCATTCCTGCGTTAACAGCCGATCAGGTTTCGCTGTTCACAACCCCATTGAGCGCTCAGGGCGATGGCTCCTGATACTGTCAAAGTAGAGCGAAATCCCTTGGCTGTCTGGCTTCTGCTTTCCCGAACCTTGTCTTCCTCCTTCCTCTTCCTTGATGTCCTCCAGACCCTCCCTCCTCTCTCCCATGGTGTTGAACATATTGCAGGTTCTCTTTCCCTTTCCTCATTTCTAGCTGAGCTTTAATTTGTGGTGCTGGTAGAAGCTTGGTTGAGGTCATCACTGTGTTGTGACACTTGGAGGAGAGCTCTCATGCCCGTGCTGGTGTGTGGAGCAGGCTGGTGATGGGCCACTGCACCAGTCGGTGCCCTCGCTGTGCTCTGATGTAGTGTCCTCCTCAGGGGGAGGCAGAAAAGCAGGGGCTGGAGCAGGGTAACTCCCTGCTGCCACTTCATCTCTGTTTTCTCCACTTGCTGGAGGACCTCAGGGAAGGCGGACAGCTGAGGAAGGAGACTTGGCTGTGATCTCTGTGTAGACAGTTTAGTCTCCAGTAGATCAATGATGGGACCAGCCCTGTTACGGTGTCTATGACTAAGTTGAAGGATCGGGTCGCCTCAACCACTGGGGTTTCCTAGGCCATGAGCGGGTCTGCCAGGCTCTGGGGCATCTGCATGTGGCTGCTGTGCCACCCACAGCAAAGGATACTCTTCTGAGCTTGGCTTGCTCAGCTCTTGGCTCTTTTCCCAGTAAGAAAGGGGTAGGGAAACCAGCAGGGCCATAACTTGCAGAAAATGAGCTCTTCTGGGGCTGGTGGCTGCCCATGTGCTGGAGAGGCTCTTGGTTGGCACCAGGGTGGGCTGTGTCCCAGCCTGCAGCTGGCCTTGCCAGCCGGGGTGGTGGCCCCCCTGCCTACACCTGGCCGGCTGCAGGGGAGCACTCAGGGAGAGCTTGGGTGCATGCCCAAAGGGGTGAAGCCAACTCATGTAGATCAGTGTGCGTCTAATTTAGTAGTAAAGTGGTTGGAATTTGTTTAATCGCTTTCCAAGGTCATCCCAGCTTTGAGAGGGAGCATCTGCATGGAAGCTCTTGGCTATGCTGGCACTGCCCTGTAACTTCATGGGGTGAATTGGCTGCAGCCTCCTAGCACAAACCCTCCAGAGCAGTGACGTGCTCTGCCAGCTTTGAAGTGACCTTCAAAGTCAGTGCCAAGCAGGGAGGCCATGGAGGTGATGGTGGGAAGATACCACTGCTTAGATTTCCCTGATTCTAAGTCAGGAAGCGAGGTGAGCGAGGAAAAAGCTTGAACACCCAAAATGAGTTTCCACCCTGAATCCAACGGTCTCTAAGACCTGCAGGGGAGAATTGACTCATCCCTTGGGATGCAGGGGAGCACTTGAGAAAAGAACTGTTGGAAGGTTTGACTAGCATGGAGGTTACATGAATTTTCTGCTCTCCAGAATATTGAAGGTGTTGGGTGAGCCTCAGGGGGCTCATGGGCAGATACGCTGCAAGTGGGATTGCTGGTGCTGGCTCTCACACATCCAGCCTTGAGAGCCGTGAGCACCATCCTCTTTCTCCTGCTCACCTCTGCAAGGATGGGAACCGGATCCCAATACAACAGGAGAGAGTTGCTGGTCTAAGTCTGCTTTGGCTGCTCTAAGATGTAGCCTTTTCTAAGAAAAATAACATGATTTGCCCTCAGATTTGTTAGAACATGAACAAGAGGAGTTTATAACAGCAGCCTTGGAAAAAAATTGCTGAAACTGTGTGTCAAATGGAGCAGAGGACTAAACCCACAGAAACTGATTTTATTGTTTTTTCACCTTCTGTGCAAAAGATGGAAAAAAGGTGCAAAAATGCAAAAGGTGGAGAGATGTGAGTAGATACAAAATGTGGTAATGGCACTTCAGAAAAATGTCATGGTGAAAACTGGAAGAACACACCTGTGATTGTGGCAAACGTGTGCATGCTGCCTTCTGCCTGTGCTGCCGGCAGCTAAACCCTTACTATTTAGATGCAGGCACTGGCATGCTGTCCCGCTCTTCTGGCGAGGGGATCGTCTGACACTGATTTTATAAATACTGGCCTTGCATTACAGCTGTGTTAATGTTGTTACATGAACCTTTTTAATTTCCTGCCATTCATTTTTTTTCTGTACAACCTTAGGATGCTGCGAGTGAAGTTTCCTTTGTGTGGGGTAGTGTGTGGAGAAAGAGAGAGGGAGGAACGTGGCGGGTTGGGAAGGAGATGCTCAGCAAAGCACCCTAGTCAGGGAGGGAGACTGGAGGAGACATGGTGAGCTGGGCTCCGACACCTGCCCAGGCCGATGGAGGAGGGGAAGATGGAAAAAAAACACAGCCGAGGATCAAACACAGGAGTGTGTGCCGAGTGGTGCTGGTTCAAAACTTCGCCTTGTTTAGCAGGAGAGAGGTGAAGGGTGTTGACATGTTAAGTGGTCGCAATTAGGCCTGGGAGTTAACACCTTATTAAGTGGGACTGGGGGCAGTTGGCACCTCCACGCCTCTGTGTCTGCTCCACGCCTCTGTGTCTGCTGTGGCTCGGCCAGGACGACAGCACCGGGAGGCTCGTTCCCAGGCGCTGGGTCTGCGCCGCCGATCGTTTTTGACATGAATAAAACTCTCGAGGCTGCCAGGTAAGGCAGCAAACCCTGCCAGTGGTGAAACAGGAGTCCTTCGGCAGGCAGAGGAGGCGAGGGCTGCAGCCTAGCACTGGCTTTAGTGGTCCCTGACAGCCCAGCGCTGGCTTTGGTGGCCCCTGGCATCCTCCCCAGCACTCCCCTCCCTCCAGCCAGCCTCTACCACAGCGCGAGGGCAGCTCCGGTGCTGCCTCAGCTCAGGTTTTCTGTCGGGGTTGCCACCGCCATTCTCAGCTTCAGAAGTGGGGGCTTGATCCTGTGCCTGCTGCAATCTGGGATGCAAAGCTCCAGGGGGCTGGGATGCAGGGACCTGGGTGGTGTGACCTTTCCTCGCCCTGAGTTACTCCATCTGGTAACGGGGCGTGCGTGTGCCAGGCACGTGCCTTTGCTTCTCCATCCTCAGATATGATGATGTTGATGTGGAAGCATCAGGCATCAGAAAAATCTGTATGGTGTGGGGCTCTTTTTCTCTTCTGGTGCTATTTTCAATTTGCAATTGAAGGGCTAGAATATATACTTCATTTAAAAAAAAAAAAAGAAGCGAGATGTGCCCATGGCACAACTGTGTGTGCTGGTCAGACTGCCCAGGGTTGCTTTGTTCTTTATTTTGTGCATTATTAGTTTGTGTAGTGTTTGAAGTGTCATGAGCCAAACCAATGACAAGTGGAACTGCTTTGAGATGTCCATCCCCACACCCCACTGCAAGTGCTGCTCAGCCCAAGCAAAGGAATCAGCTCGGTCTGAGGCTTTTTTCGCCTGTCCGATTGCAGCTTCGGAGCCTTTTTCTGCAAAACTTGCCAGGAGGCTGCAACCAGCCAGAAGCAGCTTCATGGCTGATCAGCCAGCCCTGGGCTTGCTGTAGAGGTGACAGCCTGGGGGGAGGGTTCATCCCCTATCACTGTATGGGGTACAGGGGGATGGATGCCAGCCTGTGAAGTGCTGTTAGTCCTGCCACGTTGTACTTTTTATTGTGGTTACTGGGACACACATTCCCAAGAGCCTCTTGTGAGACCCAGCCCCCGTATTTACCTGTTGGCTTTTAGTAGCTTTGTTTGTCCTGGTTCCTAATTCAGCCTGTTTGGGTTTGAGCTTTGCTATGAAGAATTCCAGGGATGCTGTTGGGCTTGCTTGGGTTGTTGCCCCGTTTGGAGGGCAAAACCTCAGCCAGTCAAAGGGATGGGCCTGAAGACTTCCCCAGTGCAAACCCTTGGTGTGGAGCAGGATGTGGCCTATCGGGCTGGGGATATTTCAGAGCTGGACATCCTTCCCCAGCCCAGCTGCACAGCTGTTGAAGGGGCAGGGAGGGACGCTGCGCCCTGCAAAAGGATGGGGATGTTGCAGGACACTGAGCTGCTGCTGCCTTCCTGGCCCTTGGGGCTCTCACCATGCTGCAGGCAGTGGAGGCAGCGGGATGGGCTCTGCAAAGCCAAAGGGCTTGGGCGGGCAAGGAAGGGGAGTGGGATTCACCTCCCTGGGGTGGGGATCCTGCCCTCTGTGGGGACTCTGCCACTTGGACCTGCACCTGGTGGGTCGCTGTGCAGTGCTGTGAACCTGTTGCTTGGCCTCTGGCTTCCCCCTGTGTCCACCATGCCACAGAGCAGATGCAGGGGAGCGACGGTAGCATGCCCCTAAGCTCCCTATGGGAAGATGCTTGTGATCCTTCCACGGTAACACAGATCATAGTCAATGGGGCTGCAGGGGATGCCAGAACATCCCACCTCCAGCTGGGCGTGGCACAGGAAAAGCTGTACCTGCCAGGACACCCAGGTCATGGCAAGGAGATAGGATTTTCTGATACTGGTGATGGCTGGCATTCCCAGATACAGCTGGGAAATGCTGATTTGGCTTCCAAGGATGCTTCCAGCCTTCCTTGCTGGTCTCTTCAGGGGAGTGACTGCATGGCCTGGGGTTGGGTAAGTCCCTGTTTGGACAACCCGTTGCGCTGGTCTGCTCCAGCCTCTGGTGATATCTCCACACCATCCTCTTGCCTTTTGCCCTGCTTTCTCCTCTGCTTCCCTTGCTTGAGGAGGAGGTAGATTTGGTGGCCTCCATGTAAGCTTGTGACCTCACTGCTGTCACTGTGGCAAAGCAGTATGACATCACAGTGCTGCAAATTCCAAGGAGGAGGAGGAGGAGCCTCCTGGCAGGCGTGAACACGCGAGAAGGGCAGGCACACTGGCTGCAAGGGGGAAAACCATTTAACTGAATCAGAATGGAGCAACGTCAAAAACTGAGACAGCATTAAAGATAAACTGCTGTAAATTTAATGGTTTTCAATGTTTGCTTTTATGTGACAGCTGCTTTTAAAAGCTGGCGGCTCTCCAGGCATCGAGAGCTGTGGGTTAGCAGAGCGGCTGGTCCTCCGGCAGCGCGGCGTGCCCTTCAGAGAGAGAGGCTCTGCAGTGCGGAGAAGATGCATTTTTGTGGTTCTTGAGGTTCCTTGTGTTTTCTGGGAGAAGGGAAGAGGCGACTGGAGAACAGATCCGCAGCTCAAGCGTGCTCTGGGGCAGGCAACCAGCTCTGGGAGGGTTTGCGCTGCCTCTCCTGGCACAGTGCCGATAGCCTGCCCACCATGGGTGCTGCTGCCAGAGTCCCCAAGGGGAGCCAGGGTGGCTGTACCCCCTCTCGCGGGCACTGCTGTGGCTGCTGGCTGAAATGAAGGCACCTAGTGTGGTCACTCGGCTGCTGTGTTCGCTTTCAGCTGGCTACCCCGTGAGTGATGGGCCAGGAGCAATGGCCCCTTCCCCTGCTTGCTGGGCCAAGGTGCGGAGCCCCGGGGCCAGGGTAGCCCAGGACATCGGGGTTTTGCTGTAGCCTGAGGTTTTCATGTCTGCCGCTTTGGCACAGGACTGCGTGAAGGCATCTTTTACCCTGACAGCAAACCCATGGTGACAGCTACCGCAAGGGGTAAGATTAAAACCAGATGCACCCCTCTTTCTCAAATGCTAGCTGAGCCAGAAACAGTCCTCTGGGGATGGATCGTCTGGGAAGGGCTTGGACGCGCTCCTTCGCCCGTGCTCAGCCTCTGAGCTCGAAGGCACAGCTAAGCCCCGGGTGAGGTGGTGCCCTGCCAGCACTGCCTGCTGCCGGGCAGGAGCAGGCAGCCCCCAGGGCCCTCGCCCAACAGGCAGCGTCGCCTGGAGCTTGCGCGTGGCCCCGGCTAACTAGAAAAGACATCTTTAATTAGAAAAAGGCAGCGCGTAGTATGTGTGGCGCCTGCTTTTAAAGGGCTTTGCGTGTTGTCTTCGTTATGGGTGTGAGAATGCAGCTCACTCTCTTTTTCTTTTAGAACAAATTAAGGACACATTTCACCCATCAGGAGATGAAATAAAATATGAGCAGGGTGTTGAGCATGCCTGGCGAGCTCCATCTCCGAGTCCAGCCTCATCCCTTGTGCCTCCTCCACCCTGCCCATGGCAGACCCTGCAGCGGGCAGGTGCTGCCGGGCTCCTACCTCCCCTGCCCGCAGGCAGGATGCTGTCCCCTGCCTGCTGTCACAAGGGCCGGCAACATTCCCAGCTCGCCCTGGCTGCTCCTGCGCCGAGCAGCTGCAGGCATGCTGCGCTTTGGGGCTGCCATGGGGTTGGCCTGGGTGGAGATGTCCGCAGCTGGAGCAGCTGGTGGGAGCCTCAAGCCCTCGATTGAGCTTGAGGAGGCAAACACTTTGCGGCAGACCGAGGTCTGTAGCATGGTGGGTTTCCCCTCCTCAGTAGGGCTGTAGGGATGAGGCCTCTTCATGGGCACCTGCTTTTCCACCTTTTTTTTTTTCTCCTTTTTTTGGAATTTCCTGCTGCTGTGTTTGAACTCCCCAGAGAAGCACCACATTAAGGCCCTGAGCGGAGGGTGAGATGTGGGTTGGAGGAAAGGGCAGGGAATAAATCTGTTCCTGCACACAATTTTGGTGTTGGTGCTCTGCAACGAATGGTTCCACCTTGGTGCCGGCAGCTGCCATCCTTGGCTCCGTGAGAACCGTGGCAGCCAGAGCCAGGAGAGGTGTGCTCGGTGGCTGTCCTGTGCCGTGCCGCCAGCGCTGAGCCTGCCAGTGTGGCTGGGGGGAAGCCCTGCAGCCAGGAGAGCTGGCGGGGTGGGTGCTGCAGGGGGCACGGCTGCGGGAGCCCTGGCTGGGAGCACAGGTCTGGCAAAACATCCTTGGGGCAACCCTGGAGGGGCTCTAGCCCCCGGCGCTGCCATCCTGGTCCTCATTTTGACCACAGAGCATTGGAATTGTTGAAGCCTGAGAAAAAGTCCCCATTACATCCATTCCTCCCCCTTCAGTAATCCTTTCTGTGAACTGGATTTAGGGATTCACTGTGGCATTAAATGCAAATAACAAACGAGTTGGTTTTACACCAAATGGGGGAGGAAAGTGAGTCTGGGAAAGGAGTTTCTGTGCGGTAACGTAACCATAGCTCGGAGGGGCCCACGTCTCTGCGGTGTGTGTCTCTCTCTGCGTGCCTCTATTTTCCTCTTAATACTCGTGGATTGCTGGCTTGTAACGTGACGACTTTTCAACGTCAATAATGTATTGAATAACAGTGTAAGAAACTGGGGGAAGCGTTAACTCTTTCCCTAGTCTGCAGCTTGTGGTGGTGAGCCTTTGAGGGAGAGCTGTGGTCTTGTGGCCAGGGCTGGGGATGGTAAAAACCCATCTCTGGGGTGTCCCTCATCCTAAGATTGCTCCCTGCACCCCAGCTGCAGGGGCGAGAATGATGGGCACCTTGTCCCTCCCCATCTGCTGTTAGGCTGGCTGATGAGTGCAGGGTAGTGCATGGTTTTGTCGCAGAACAGTTGAGTTAGCTAGGAGTTTATCGATGCAGTCACTTAAATGACAAGGCATTGCTTCCTGTTCAAATTTGGCAAGTATCTGATTTGTTTTCCTGTCCTAGTGGCTAAGGAGCAGCTTTTAGCACTTCCAGAATGGATGTTCTCTAACTTGGAGGGAAGTGCCTCTGCCTCTCATCTGTACCTACCCCACTGGGACCACTTCCCCTGTCAGACTGGTGCGTGCTCCTGCCCTGTCCTTGTTGACATCTCCTGCTCATCAGGACAGCAGTTCCCTCTTCACAGTTCCTTGGTGTTGAATGTAATCTTTTCCCCATCATGGAGACTTCCCTGCTATGGAGCCAGCTCTCCAGCAGTGCTGAGAAACGGCCAATACCAGCAAGCAGCAGTTGTTTTGTAAATTAGTAAGCACTAATGGAGAGGAGAGGTCCATTATAATTGTTAAATTTGTGCTCCTCTAATTCAGGCAGGGAATTTCAGCTTTAACACTAGCAGCAGATGTGCAGGCTGGAGGGCGGCTCTGCCCTGAACGGTGCCCAGCACCCTGCTTGTGCTTGGCTGAAGAGCAGCAGTGCCAGGGTTTCCCTTGGGGTGATCAAAATCAAGCTTCATGGCACTGCCCACCATACCTGTGGCTGACAGACCGGCTGTGGTGGGAGTGCCATGCCAAAGCCCTGGGCTTGCCCTCCTCCTCCTGCTGTCCCCAGAGCCCGTCGGCATGATGGGACCAACATGCCCACTTGCTGCATTGCTTGGCACTTGCTCCACATGGGAGAACTCAGCTCAGCACTGTCCCCTTTGCCCTGTCCAAGCTGGGGCTTTGGAATGCTGGTTTATGAAATGGACTTATGGGTTTTGAGCTCTGCTTTAGCAAACCGTGTATCTTCCCAAGCCAGCTTTTATTTGTTTGAGATTTGCAAAATGCAGCCCTTGCACTGAGGCTGCTGTTGAGGAGGGAGAGTGAGAGGGTGGCTTGGTGGGTGTTGGGCAGCCAGCCAAGGTCAACTCTGTCCAACCCTGGTGGCTGGGGCTCCTCACTGCTCCCTGCCACCTTCCGCTGCTCAGGGACAGGGACAAGAACAGCACATCCCCTTGACCCAGTGTTTTGGAGAGTGAGCCTGCTTTCCGGTTTCTCCTGCCCAGTGCCCCATAGAGTAGCCAGATGGCATGGGATGGTGCATTTGGGTGTTTGGTGAGAGCAGAGAACCTGTGCCCTACTCTTGGCACCACATCCCATGGCTGCCTGCACTGCTCTGGGATGGTACCAATAGCAGGAGCCTTTGTATAAATGCTGTGAGGATGTTGGAATATGTTAGATGGGGGATGCCAGCAGCAGTGCTCATCTGGGTGACACCGGCAGGACTTGCTCCGCCGCCTCGAGGTGCGATTTCCTCCTCTCTTCCTGGGCCTCATTCACTGTGATCCCAAACGCCGTGCTGAGGACAGCTTCCAGTTCATTTTCCCCATTCCTCAGAAAGCCCCACAGCTACTGGCGTGTCTGCTGGGTGGGTAAGACAAATGCAACTGATGCTATCACTGGAGTGGCATCACCTCTCCTGTCGATTGCTGTTCCCAGGGAAGATTCTAAAGCCCTATAAAGGCGGAGGTCCCGGCTTCCCCACGATGTAAATCAGCGACGCTTCTCCAGCTCTGCTCTGAGTGGCACTGATTTACATGAGCCAGGAGCAGACAGCCTGTTCCTGTGTGCTCGCTGTGTGCCCTGGCCCTGCAGCATCACCCCACGCACCGTGCTGTGCTCGCCTGGGTGCTGCTGCGGGAGGGGGCTGCAGGGGACGAAGCTGGGGGCAGTGGCAGGAGCCGGCTGAGATGAGCAGCTTTCCAGCCAACAGGACTTCAGCTAAGTACGGTGGAGGGGAGACCTCCTCCTCTTGTTTGGCCCCAAGGAGAGGAGGGAATTAAAGGAAAAGAAAGAAAAAAGGAAAATGTTGGTTTTGTTTTGGCTGAGGAGCTGGAGCCACGAGGAATGTTGGGTAACCCACAGCTCGGGTTACCCTTTTCCAGCGCACGACATGACGCTCGGGCGAGGCGGCAGAAGGGGCTTCTCTCTCCTCACCCCTCTAATACAGAGCACAAAGTAAAGCCCAGCCCTGGCCCACGGGAGCTCTGTGGGAAGAGGGGTTTATGCTGAGAAGCAGCAGTCCACAGGCAGGAGGCTGCTCACTCCAGGTGGCAAATGGGGTCCTCTGGGAGCAGAAACCAGTACAGGTGGCACTGGGAAACCAGTGGTGTCCTCACTGTTTGCTGCGACCCACTCCCTAAAATGGCCAGAACTCTTTTTTGACTCTCAGTTTTGAGGGATTTACTTGTAGGTGAAACCTCCCAAGGAAACCAGAGCTGGTGGGTAGTGCTCAAGCAGGAGGGAGGTGTTCTTCTCCAATGGATGCAAGTGGGATCTGAACTGCTGAAGAATCCCTCTGGAGTCAGTGACTCCCATAGTGAGCCGATGGGTGCACTTTTGGGTACCCTACGCCAGGCACCCTGACCATTGTCAGAGCTCGGGCTAGTTGGGACCCTTGGAGATAGTGCAGGTAGTCACTGGTATTACAGGGGATGGGTACTTCAGCTTTCTGTGTTATCCCCTGTGACACAGGGGGTCTCACCAGACCAAAGGCTTGGAGACTGTAGGATCAGTGAAAGCTCATGCAGAGCCTCACGTATCCCACTGAGTCTTTTCTGTTGAAGAACCAGTATTTTGGCATAGGATACAACAAGAAACCTTTTTTTTCTAGAGCATGTCTAAATGCAAAGACGATGGGGACCAGGGCAAGGGGATAAGCAATTTTCCTGGGTTAGGAGCCCTGCATGACCACGGTGCAGGGACTTCAGCTGAGGAACTGTTTCAGTACCAGGAAGGTAGAGCAGGATTTTATACTAAGTGCTGTAGGCTTTTTCCATCGTGATAACCGTAATTCAGTGCAAGTCATCTCTGGCACATCCCTGGGTAGGCAGGGTTGTAAGTCCACAGCAGCTGTGCCACCCTGTGCCAGAGAAGCACTAAATCCTTCTCCTGACATACAGGCACAGCGTGTGTCTGTCCAGGTAGGCTGCAACATGGAGAGAGAGCTTGTGTTGCAGGTGTAGGCTGTCTCATACACCATACTTGGCTTTCTGTGGTGTGACATGTTGGGTGACAGCAGGGACACTCAGTGGAACAGCTCTTCCACTGTGCTGCACATTGCTAGAGGGGAATACGATCTTGTAGAGGGGAACAGGACCTCATCTGCTGCTGCCCCATTGTGGGCGAGCAGGCAGGAGCATAGGCAGGGTTCAAGGAAGGTCTCCTGAGCTGTGGGATGTGGCACCCACCCTGGGAATGTCTGTCCCCCCTACCCCTTGGGTGCCATCAAGAGCTTTCAGAGAATGACAGCAGGGACCTGAAATCCCCTTTTCAGTAATGGAGAAGCAAATGGCATTATTCTTTAGCCCCCAAACCCACCAACTTCAGGGAGGACAGCCTGAGAGGAAGGAAGGAAGACCTGAAACTGGAGGAGGAAGTTCCTGAAACACGAGAGCAGCCTTCATCCCGATGTGCTGAGCCTCTCCTTTCCTCTCCTGATGCTTTTGGCTGCGCACTAAGCGGTGTTAAATCTTAGCTGCAAACTCCTTTGAAGTTCAGACCCTCCCTCGTGGTAATAAATCCAGCCGTGGCAGTTTCTGAGCTCCTGACGTGGATCTTCTGACTTTACCGTATCCTCTCTTGTTTGGTTTTGTTGAGCTTATTCCCGACCCTTCATCACTGCAGGGACCCCAGGGGTCTTGGTGATGGGCACGTCCCCCTGTGGGGGTGGCTGGAAGTGTAGAGCAGGTTGAAAGCGGGGTAGCTATGAGCTCCTGTGGGGAGCAGAGGACCCGGGGTGCGGGACTTGCAGGTTTCATAGGCTCCTTAGGTGTTGCAGCTGAGCATGTCCCTGCAGTGGGACAGGGGACACAACCTCCCATGGTGCTGACCGTCAGAGTGCCAGACGTGGGGCGGCAGCTGGAGGCGGCCAGAGAGACAGCGAGGCGGCAGGGCTTAGTGCCGGGAGCAGGGGCTTGCTGTGGCCTGGGGGAGCCATGCCTGGGGGCTGCGGGGTGCCCATCGGGGTCTTCCCTGCTGCGAGAAGGGAGGGCTGGGACAAAACCAGTCAGCACAACAGGTTTCTGGGCAGCAAGGGCTGTGATGAGATTTGCAGTGCCCAGGCTGGAGAAGGGGCTCTGTGGTCACAGAGATGAGGTGTGGCAGGACGATGCTGTGGGCAGCTGCCCGCGTGCCAGCATTGCCTGGCACCGGCAGGGAGGTGGCGCAGGCTGCCTGGCGGCTCTGGAGCTGGCCGGTGCCTCGCAGCATTTCTTGCTGATTCAAGGGCAGGCAGGCAGGTGGGGATGACTTGACGGGGCTGGAAGTTTTGATAAAGATAGCATGGTTTCCAGCCCAGTGGATTAGGCTGGAGCTGGACATGCTGTGTGTAAGTGCTCCCAAGCATGCGCCTTTCCCAGTATTTCCCATGGCTGGAGCTACTGTTGAGTGACTGTGGAATTAAAGTATCGTTTGCAATTTTCTACATTCCGGAGTGGTGTCAGGTTTTGATGGAGGGCAGGCTCCGTGTGTGCCTGTGTGCTTCACTTGGCCTACAAGCCCCCGAATATCTCAGAGGCCATGCACATCACTGTTGTCCTTGCAAACTCCTGGTTGACTGAACCTACGGGGAAGCGTAGGAGAGCCAGACTGAGGGCAGGGGGGAGGCTGATGGCTGGATAACTGGTTGCCCCCAGTCTAACACATTTCCAAAACAAAAATGTCACCCCAGCAACACATATTCATTTTCCCAGGACTTCGAACGATGGGAAGATTGGAATCCAAATAAACCCAACTGCCCGTGGTTTTAGACATCTTGTACTCCCCCAGCATCAGGCGGGTGGTTGTCTCCAGAACGGCTGGCCACAAAACGTAACCGAAATCCCAGTCTAAACCCCAGCTAACTCCAGCGAAAAGAAAGAAGGAAGTTGTTGTTTCACAGCAGCCGATCCATCTGCTACCCCTTGTGGGGCCGGGGCCGGCTATGAGAAGCCAGTGGTGCTGTGGCTTTGGGTGCCTGCCTCCATCTGCGCGGCAGGGTTAAACAAATATCAGCACTGGATTTATATAGCAGTGGAGGATCTCAAAGCGGTTTGCAGGCTGTAATGAATTAAACCTCGCTATGTTGCTGTGGTTGGGTTGGAATGGCATTCACAGTCTGTTTTTCTTTTGCAGCAGAGGAAACTGAGGCATAGAAACATGAGGGGTGGGATTTGTCTGTACAAATAGAGACACGGTGGTGCAGATGTACGTGTCTGGGCTGGGTGTTTGGACTCCCTTCGTTAGGTGATGGAGAACTATGGACATCACTAGAGTGTTGTTGGCTCATGGGAATGGGTGCGTAAAACAGAGGAGGGGAATGGTGGTTTTGGAGGTACCCCTGTCTTGACATTGACTGGAGCAGATGCTTCCGTTGCAGACGTGGAAAGGAAGATGTCAAGCCTGTGCCTGGTGACATTTCTCAAGTGACATAAGAAATCTCCAACAGAAATGGAAACAAAATTTGGCTCTGTTGTGAGCCCTGGGTATGTTTTAGTTGTCTTCCTTCACAGCTTGGCTGACTTCACTTCAGCTTTGGGCCAAGGACCGTACTTGCTGTTATTGAAGTAAACTTGCAAAGGGATCTCTGTAGAGGCTGCTTCAGCCCATCTCCGTTACCTTACCCCATGTGTCCGTGATGGCCACCTGGACCCTTCTCCCATTTTTGTGTTGAGCTGTGCAGTGTTCTCCTGGCAACGCTTGAACTCAGCAGAACATGAGCTGGAGCCTTAGTTGAAGATGTGCATAGGACTGTATTGCTGTTGGTGGAAAAGGTGCTGCTAGGTTATCTTTCATGGGAACTGTGGGGTTGTGTAGGGTGTAAAGAAGGGATCTGAAGCAGGCAAACCCTTGTGCTTGTGCTGGAGCAGCTCCTGAGGCCTCCCGTATCCCGCAGGAGACATTTGTAAAAACCAAAATGCAGTGTTAGGTTGTAGGGCTCTTCATTGTCTCTTTGTGAAGAGTCAATCAAAAGTAGGATTGACTTGCTTTAAGGTGAGCAAAGGTTTCTGTCTGAACAAGGGGGAAGAGGGAAGCCCAGCACTGTCCAGTAGAGATGGGTGTGTAGGGATAAATGTCTGTCTCTCCTCCAGTGGACTAGGGAGGCATCTCTAGAGGCCTCCTCCTGATTCTTCACATCCACTGACTTCTGAACAAGGCAGGACACGTCAGGTGTTGAGCTCCTTCCGTGGCATTGTGGGGCAGCAGTCAGTATTCCAGCAAGGTCTCCAAGGTTGATCTGGAGATCGAGACATCCTTAATCACCATATTCCTCAGACAGACACCTCTGCTGTTGACTTAGTTGATTGCATGGCTTTGAAGCAAGTCAGATGATATCTCCCTGTGGACTGTTTACCATGGTGGTGTGGCTAGTTCATGGGAGGGATGTCGGGAAGAGTAAGTAGGTAGTTTGTATATTTGTATATATACATAAACAGCAATGCATGGAGAAGAAAATAAAAACCAGCTGGACTTTCCTCCTGGTACTCAGATTTGGCAGGTGAGAGAGGACCTTTGGTGACTTGGTTATTCCGCTTGTGTCCTCCCAAGAGATCCTTCTCATTCATTTCCTGTTCTTGGAGCATCAGTGAAGGCAGCTTCTAACTGGCCTGCCCCCAGGGCAGAGAGGCGACTGCCCGGGTCTTCTTTGAAACACTTCCCTCTGGTCAAGGTGCTTGGATTCCCAAGGTCTCTTGTTTTCAGAAACACTGGATAATGTAGAGGTTTTCCTTCGATGATGCCTGCTCAGTGTGGCTATTTAGACACCCACCCGCCTCCGCTTGCCTAGCACAGTGCCTTGTCAGGCACTGGGAATGTTTTCTTATCCCTTTGGTATGTCATTCATGGCAGGATGATGATTCACTCTTAGGACATGACTTTGGGGTAGAGCTCTGGTTATCTCCAACCCCATCCAGCTACCCAGCTGGGGTGAGTAGCTCCGTTGTGACGCTTCCTTAGTGCATTTCACTAAAGCACCGCAAAACCGAGGTTTGACACGCCAAGGTTCCTCCGAGTGAGGCAGATGAGCTCATAACACAAGGTTGCCACTGGGTTTGCCGAATGCTGAGTGAACGTTCCAGACTCTTGACTCATTTCCCAGGACCGAAGCGTGCAGCCCACTGTCTAACCCCGAATTCCCCAGTGTGCCTGAGGTTAGGAAGGGAACAATAGAAGGAAAGGACCCTCTTGGATTTCCTTTCTTGATATTTTTCTCTGCATGCATATTCATTTTTGCTGCTTCTATTTTTAAATTGTTTTCTTGTGCAATCTGTGTGGGTATGTGCTGCTATATTTAATACTTTGCTAGTATCAGATTTTGCTTTCAAGGGCTTTCAAAACAAAAACAATAAAATAAATCCTCTTGCAGGAGGTCACAGAGGTGGAATGGCTTTTTCCCAAGTGCTGACATGCTTTGGACTTCTCCCTGCTCCCTGTTCAAGTTTATTTCCCCCTTGCTAAGAGGCCCTTTCCCCAGCTGTCCCTGTGCCCAGCAATGAAGCCGATGCCCGGTGCGTGCAGCTCTGGGTGCTTGGCCATGGCTGTGTGGGGCCAGGTGACTGGGTGACTTCCATTTTGCCCATCGTGGGGTGCACGGAGGGTGCTTGGGCAGGGCAGTGCCAGAAGCATCTGTCCTTAGTCTGCTGCTCTTGCAGGACTTGTGCTTGCAGGCTCCTGGACTGTGGGAGCTTGTTGGTCCCTTAACCTCAAAACATCTTTTGATTTTTAACATCGAGGTGTTGGGCCATCATGGCAAATGCGTCTCCAGCTTCTTCCAGACATGGCTGGTTTCTGCTGGAGAAGCTGGTGGGTGAGAGGAACTACTGAACCGCACCAGCTGGCCAGCCCAGGCAGATGGAAAGCCGTTTGCAATCCCAACTGGAATTGTCTCGCTAGGAGTCCACCGCTCCAGAGCTGCTGTATCGAAGCTGGGGCAGAGCCAACCTGGAGAGGTCCTGCCGAAGCCTTGGCCTGCAGGAGGGCACCGCTGGTGCCCAGATCTCTGAGTGCAGGAGGACGGAGGTCCCAGCTCCCCTGTGCAGCTGTGCAAGTTGCTTGGCACTGTCTGGCAGGCGTGGTGGAAGTGGCTGTGCTGTATTCTGAATTTTCCGAAGTCAGGTTATATAGGGACTGAGGCTACCACTGCTCTGTTTTATTTTTATTAGCCAAACTCTTCAACCAGTGGAATTGTTTGCAGAAGCAAAGCACTTTCGTCCCCAAACCATCGAGCTTCCGGCTTCCATCCACTCGCAGTAGGACAGTGATCATGTGCTAAATCCCAATTAATCATTAAGAAGATATTTGAGGTTTAGCAGCTGTGTTATAAGATACAGTTTTTACTAGTTTCGACCTCAGTTAAATATGTTTTTAATAGTGGATGGTATTTAATTAAACATAAAATAACAGAGACTTATTAAATCTAGAGAGACCTTTCTTAGCAATGGATATTGAATGTTAAGTAAATACCAGTTGGTCATTAGAAGCATATTCACTGTGGTTTCACAGCTATGTAATAGGTAGGTATCTTGTTACCCATCTACCCAGTTTCAATGAATACACTCTTAATAATCAATTGCCATTCATTTAATATATAATAATAACTGTCCTATTACAGCTGAATTAGATCCTTGTAGGAGAAAACAAGGCTAACCTGGGGCTCACTGGTTTTTTGAGTGCTTGTTTTGTTTCTGGTTGATGGTTCGTTCAGATTAGCTTTTTCTAGGGTTGTTGAAGATTGGATGACACTGGGCCGAATGATGGACAAGTAGGCTTCACTTCGTGCTCCTGTTGGGACCTGCCCAGAGGTGCCGCCGCTACCGCAGCCACTTGGGCAGAGGGTGACAGAGGGGCTGCTGGCAGCGCTCGGGGCTGAGCCTGGGCAGCTGCAACCATCTGTCCGGGATGCAGGGGCTGGCAGAGCAGCACTGGAGTCTCGGCATGGTGGGGCTAGTGGTTATGGGGTGACGCCGTGAGTCACGGAGTGTCCTTTGAGGGCTGCTGGGTCTTTCTCTCAGGCAGAAATACATTACACAGGGCTGCAAGGAAGGAGATGAAGTGCTGCCATGGGGAAATGCTTTCTTATACAGGAGGCATTAACCTGCAGAACTTGCTGCCACGCAGTATCTTCAAAGCCAATTCATTAGCTGGTGTCAAAGGAGGATGAGACTCATTTGTGGATGATATGATCAGAAGGAGTCACTTAGGGCACAGCAGATATTTCTAATTCATGTTCATATTCAAGGACAGACCAGCAGCTGACCCCGTTTCCCAAGCTGTTTCGCATCTTTCTGCTCAGTGAAGTCTGGTTCTGGTCCCTGTTCCTCCAAGTTTTTATAACCTTGTCTTGTGTATCAGCTAAGTACTTTCCAGGTTGGAAAGCATGTCGATTACCAGTGAACCGGGACCCTAAGAGGACTCGAGACATTCCATCCCAGCCTTAAGAAGCAGGTTGTTGCAGCAATTGGAGTGCAGGAGTCTTGTTTTATTTTGTGGCGAAGTATGGTTTATTTTGCAAATCCCAGCTGTAGTAGCTGGTGAGGCATTACTGCATGGAAGGAGCTGGTTTGGGGTGGAAAATGGGGGCTGGCATGCTTGGGAAGGGCAGGCAGGGCTTCCTCCATACCAGGGAGAGATGGAGCAACCTGGCAGCTTGGCAGCTGGGGAAGAGCTGCAGGGTTTTGTCCTTGAGAAGGGGCATAGTCCCATGCCCTGAAACAGAGCTTGCTCTGGAAGTTACTGTTTTCCTCCTCCTCAGCCTTCAAAATCCCATTTTATACTTCTGGAGGAAAGGATACACCAGGGCGGTGAATCGGGTCTATGGGGAAGGCATGGACTTGTGTGGCCCGGTCGGAGTGGGAAGTATGACCAGACCACGTCATTTAATTAAAGTTGCACATTTAAAATGATAAATACAGAGGTGGCAGTTTTTAAACAGAGAGAAAACTGATGCTGCAAAGCGTGTTGCTGGTGCTGCAGGCAGTTTGATTTCTGGTGGGGGGCACATCTGTGGAGGGAAAAGCTGGAGCACAGAGCATTCCTTTTCTGGCACTCTGTGGGTAGTCCTATTAGCTTTCTTACAGTAGCACTTCTTTTTTAGTTTCTCAGTGCAGCTGCATTTCATAGGCCATAACTTTTAATTTCTCCCCTTGTTAACCTGCACAGCAGTACTGACTCAGTGCTGGAACAATGCATGAGACAGTCAGGAGAAGCAGTGATTCATGCTGCCTGGTGGATGGGATGAGCCCGTCTTCTCTGCTCGCTTATTAATTCCTTCTAGTGCGTGAGTCAGGCTGTCCTCGCCCCCAGGCAGGAAAGCAGCCATGGTGAGTTTTAAACAGGGAGCTGGGAAGGGGACCGTGGGGAGGCTGACAGGTCAGGGCTTCTGCTGTGGCCACCTTGCTCCCTGGGTGCTGCCAGCTCCGAGTCATCCAGAGTTTGCAGCAGCCTGCACCTACTGCATCTCCTGCTGGCTCCTGCATAGCTGCATCCTACCGATCCCTTCTCTCGCTAGCTCAGGAGTCTCACTGCCTTCCCAAGGATTCCCCTGAGCACAGGGGTGAAGTCTGCAAGCTGGGCTCACGGCCAAGCCAGCTGTATGCAGCACGTGCTCTCCTGCTGCTCAGTCACAGGTTTGGAGGCAAAGAGAGCCAATTCAGCTGGCTTGCCCTGCACATGGCTCTTGGTGTGTGGCACAAGGCTGGGAGCCCCTTTCCCCAGCTCAGACCTGTCCACCAGCCTGCAAGCACGTCCTGACACCCATCCTGCTCTTGGCCAGCACTGTCAGCAGCGTTACCTGCATACTTCATCTCTTGGCAGAAGCTATGGGAGCAGCAGGACAGGACTAAGGCCAAGCAGGTTCATCACTTGTGCAGCAGTGGTTACAGAGTAGGCAGCCTTGTGTCCTGGCAGGATCAGCCCCAGGACAGCCCCAATTACAGCTCTGCCAATTAACGACAGCCACGGGCCCACGAAAGCTGCCTGGCTCCATGTTTGCAGTAGGTAAAGCAGTGAAAGCAAAGGTGGGGGAGCACTCAGGCTGCTGACTTTGGCTTGGCTTTGACCAAGCATGCAGCAAAGAAGCTACACAGCTGCCCGCAGCCCATGGCAGGTTGCCCAGTGAGTTGCTGAAAACACATCTGGGCTTGGGGAGACAGGAAAAGTCAAAGCTTCCCTAAACTTGCAGGCATAAGAGTGGTAAGAGGAACAGTGGGAGAGCAGTTTGTGAAGTCCTGGCTAGCTCTGATCTTGGAGGATGCATGTTGAAAATAACCCCATGCCACCAGTGTTGTACCAGGAGCCACTGCGCCGGGCATCCGAGCTGTCTTTGGGGCCATCAGAAGGCTGGGGATGTTGTGGGTGCTGTGGGGGCGGCTGTTGAGGAGGAGGGTTGAGATTGACCAGCTCCCAGTCTCAGCTGGACCATGGTGGTACAAGTGGGGACCTCAACACACATGCCTGGGCCAGCCTCATGAAAGGGGTCCTTGGGCCACAGGGTGTTCAAACTGTGGCTCCTGAGGAGCATTGATGATGCCAGTCCTGGGGTTTTGGCATCTTCCTGACCCTTGGCAGCACTGCAAGGTGAGATGCAAGCAAAGGCATCGAGCTGGGTTTCTGTCATCTGGCTGGCACCATTCTGGCAGAGAAATCTCTTCCCCAAGGACTTTCTAGAAGTTGTGCTACTTGTCCCTGATGTCAGGGTCCTGTGCAGACCCTGGGAGGAGGCGGAGGTCTGTGCCAGACTCTCCCTACCTGAAACGAGGGGCGAATCGATTTCCTTCCACAGGCAAGGAGCTGCTTGGTCATCAGGTTGTCCACACAGCCAAGAGGTTTCCTTGTGTGGAGTCGCCCTGGCTGTTGAGTTGCGGTCCCTCATGCACAGGGTGGGCACGGGGGCTGCCGTGCCCCTGCCTGCCCCTGCCCCCTGCGGTGGGCTGGGGACATGCCAGGCAGCTTCTCATCGCAAACCCCGGGCAAGGGGCATCACAGCCTGACCTTCAGGGGGTTTGCTCCCTCTTCCTCTCATTTTGTTCTCTACCCTTCGTGAACAGCCCAGGAGCCTACCCAGCTGCCTTGGCAGGCCCCCCCGTGCGTCCTCCGTCCCAGCCAACACAGCCATAAAACCCTCTAATCTGAACAGGCTGGGGCAGAGCAACACCACTGCCATCAGGACAACTCTCTGTGTGTGGTTTCCATTTATTGCAGATTTATTTCCTCTGGGTCGCCGTCTCTGTTGTTGCTCACTCCTTGGCTCTGCTCCTTGGGAGCATCCAGCATTTACCTTCTTGCAGAAAGGGGCTTTGGGGGACTGTAACTTCATTGTATGTGTCAATTAGGAAAACACCCTCAGGAATTTCCTTTCTGATGCTGCCTGGCTCTACAATAACCTCTGTCTCTGTGTCTGCCGGCTCCCCAGAGCCTGTCCCGCCAATGCAAACCGAAAGGGAGCCGGCAGCAGGCTCAGCTCTGCAGACTCGTTGAGCTTCTGTTCCAGCTCCCTCCGAGTGTGGAGCCCCATCGCGTTTCCACTTCTCTCGTGCTTCTCGGTCCCTCTCTGGGCACTGGAGTTTGGAGTTGTTTTGGAAACCGCTGCAACTCCGGCATGACGTCACTGCGATTTTGTAGTATCTCTGTCTCCATCCTAGTTAGGCGCTTCCTGCTCTCTGGCTCTCACTCTGGCTCGTCTGGCGTGTCTACACTCTTTCTTCTCCTCCACAATTCCCCAGGGATTTCTTTTCAACTTCTCCGCTCCCCCCGCCCCCATCTCTTACACAGCAGCTTTTTCTTCCCTATTTCTTTTTTTCTTGGATTTCCTTTTCTCCCCTCCTCTTCAAAAAGGCCCCTTTCGCCCAAACCTGGCTTTCCCAATTCATTTTTGTAGCAGCTGGCCATACCCACTCTGCTACTGCCAGGGCTCCCAACGTGCCAGGATGCTCCTAGCCGGCTGGTTCCCGAGGGCAGGGGACAGGCATGGGTGTGGGTGACCCCGAGCTGCAGCAGTGCCCCCGTCGCTGTGCGCACAGACACAAGGCAGTGGCATTTGGGCAAAGTCTGGTCTGCAGAGAGTGTTTTCTGTTGCCCCTCTCTGTGCCAGCAGCAGAGCTCAGGCTGCACCTTCCCTCTCCTCCCTCGGCTCCTTTTCCACCAGCTTAGCTCAGCTCAGCCCAGCTTTTCTTTCACAGCACATCTTTTGCTTCACCCCGTCAAGCCCTCTGTCCCCACATCCCCACCCAAGCCTCCTTGTGCTCTGACATCCCTGTCTTCATCCCTCCTGCCCCACAGCGCCTGTCCCGCTCCCGGCCTCAGCACCCAGCTCCCTGTGCCAGCCCAGGGCTCCTGTGCCACCCTGGGACCAGCCTGCGATAACCAGCACTGCTGCCTCCTGCCCAGGCTTGGGGAAGAGCATATGCAAGGTTTAGTCATGACTCTCTAGCGAGTGTTTACTAAGCATGAACAAAATACGATTTATTTCTTTAATTTCATCCCTCTCAACAGCTTAAATGCTGCCTGATTGCAGGCAGACCCCCCGGGGCCTGCTGAAGGCACGGCTTGCCTTCCTTCTGCTGCCCGCGCATCCCAGCCCCCAGCCAAAGCAGCAAGGTGCTTCCCGTGGGAGCAGTGCTAGAAACTGCGCTTTTAAACAAAACAAACATATCTATCTATCTACGTATATGGTGTGTGTACATATATATTTGCCCTGCTGCTGCCCTGCAGGAGCTGGGTATTGCTGTACCTGTCTGTAACGAGTGGGTAAACTGAGGCACGCCATATGAGGGCCAGAATGTTTGTGTGATCACACCGTTGTGAGGCAGACTATTCGTTTTCCATCCGTGTCTGTGCCTGTGGCTTGCCAGGTTCAATACCTGAGGTATCTTTTTGATGTTATTTGGATTAAAATTCGTTTCGAGCAGTGACTGTCTCTTAACATGTGAATACACGATGCCCAGTGATGAAGCCCCAGCAAAGATCAGAGGCTTTAATGCAAACTCCTGTTAAGGTTTTGGCTGTTGCTGGGGTGAAATGGGGTATGGATGCAGGGGCCTTTTTATCTCAGTTCAGTCACTTCTTCCTCTGGCTTTCATCTTGTCACCCTGCACAAAGATATATGTGCATATTTTTTTTGAAGTGAGTCTCTCCATCAGTGGATGGTGCTTGGTGGATAGCTGTGGTCAGCGATATTTGGGTGCTTTTTGCTTGCCATAAGCTTGTGCTGGACCAGAGGCTCCTGCATCCTCCCCAAGGTGCTTGGAGTCTCTCTGCCTCGTGTTCCTAAAATAAAGGGGCAGAACAGCAGCAAGTGACCTGGGTACATCCTTGAAGTGGGGTTGCTGCTTCCTCCCATCAGGCAGCAGTGGCTGGGTGGGACTGGGGTCACTGGCCACCTGGTGGATGTTTTGTGAGGGGTTTTATGGGACCAGCTGTGGGAGGTGGGAAACACAGGACACTGTTCAGGGCACAAACCCTTCCTCGGGTCAGAGGCTGCCATCTTCAAAGCAGAGGGTAATTGTGGTGAGTTTGCATCAAGCGTTAATCTGGCAGGGCTGGTGCAAGTGGCAGTGAGGTTAAGGCAAGGGAAGGGGTGGTGAGTTCATTCTCTCTTGTGGGACAGGAGGAACAAGGTAAAATGGTCATTTATCGCTTGTGAGTATGGAGAGGTTTCTGGGAAGGGGAGCTTAAACTTGTCATACTCTATAAAAGCAGTTTCTATCATGAGTGTTATTTTTGTTGTCCATTGGAGCTATGAATTCCCAGCTTTGCCCTTTGGATGGGGTTTCTGGGCTTTCATGGGGATCGAGCCCAAGAGATCAGAGGTGGAGCAAGTGCTCCATGAGAGCCACAATACTGGTGTCCCTGCCATCAAGCATGTCCCATGCTGCCATCGCCCCCCCCCCAGGCTGTGCCGCTTAGGGGTACAGCTGTAGCCCTAGCTCAGGTGTATGAGGCTTCTCCTGCAGCCGCTGGCCGGGGCTGTTCCCTGTGCTGCCCATCCCTGTGCGCTGGCATCCACGTTTTGGCACAGCCAGACAGCACAAGTGTGCCTGCCCTGTATGGTCCTGTGGGTTAGAAAAACCTGCCCATAAGTGTTTGGGTGTCGAATTAAAGGTTCACTTTATCTTCGCAAACGCAGGGCTTGCACAAACCCTGGGCTGTTTCCAGACATTACCCAGCTTTTGGGGCAGCTGGCCCAGCCGTGCAGACCTGCCCTTGCTGGCAGGGAGCCAGCGGGGCTGGGGACCAGGGCCACTGGGGTGATGCAGGGTCCCAGGGGAATACCCATACCCTTGTTTTTAAGGGACGGGTTGAGGTAATTTTGCTGCTCTCCACCTGGCTGTTCGGATCACCGTGCAGGATGCTCTTCTCCAGGAAAGAGAAAGCAGGAGCAGATAAACCTGCCTCTGAATAGAGACATTTCCATGGAAGTTGCCTCAAGGTTTGTCATTGCTGCTTACCCTGGGACAGCCACGGAGGCCTGTAATTGCAGGGAGAGGCTGCTGGAGAGGAATCTTGGGACAGGCTGCTGCCCTCCTGTCAGGGAGAGTCTGGCCACCCCGGGAGGGAGGGGAGGAGGACAAGGAAGAGAAGGAGAAGGAAGCAGAGGAGGAGAAGGAAGAAGCAGGGTCCTTGTGCAGCTCTGAGTGTTGCGGAGATGGTGAGTGATTTAATACCAGAACTAGAGGGGTACCAAAGAGATTTGCTGGGAAAAAGCTTAAATTAATTCAAGGCAGCTATTTTTTTCACGTTGTTCATGAAGACATTGTGGCTCTGGCTGTGATGAAGCCCAGAAGGGTAGATGGGCTCAGCGAGCAGCCTGGAGGGCTGCTGCCCTGTGTGGTACAGAGGTGACCAGTACCCAGACCCCCGTGTGCAGGAGGATGTGCTGGAGGAGGGACCGCGCCAGAGGAGGGATCACTCCAGCAGGCATCGCAGAAGCTGGCCCAAGCCATCGTGGCTCCCTGCTCCGAGCAACGGCTGCTAGGCAGGCTGTTAGTTTGGCCCAACACGTTACCCTGGTTTTGAAGCTTCCCCATGCCCACTGACCCAGAGATGGGCAGGAGCTGGTGGGATGGGGTGAGTGTGAGGGCATAGGCAGGAGCTGCAGGGTGTGGACCAGGGAGTAGGTGCCACAAGGAAGGGCCGTGGGTGGGGGAAGGAGGAGCGGTGGAGCCCTGCCCAGCCCTAAAAGCTCCAGCAGCTTTTGGAGATGTGCATTTTGCACGCAGCATGTGTCACCCACCGCCCGAGCAACCACTGTGTTTCAGCACAGTCCTTCCAATATGCATCACTTGCCACAGGAGGATGCCCTGCGTGAACGTAAGAGTTGCTTTTTTGTGTGCTTGTCACCTTGTGCGTAGATGCCAGGCTTGGCTGCTCTCTTAAGCACCAGCTCAGCTCAGCTGACGTTGGCAGGAGTTTTACCGGAGACTGGATGCAGGCAACACATCACCTTTCTCCCTGGTCTTTACATCCATGGGGGCATGAGGACCATCACCACACTGTCACTCAAGGGGCAGCACGCTGCTACGGAGGTCCTTAATGGGGCTGGGGTCTTGCAGGGCGCTTACATCACCCCTTCACCCCAAAGGGATTTCTTAAGCTTGTTTGATTATGCATTAAAACTGGACCACAGGTCCCGAGTGATGTAGGAGAGGGGACCGGGTGGGTTTCAAAAGGGGCCAGGCAACAGCGAGTTGTACTGGGCAGTGAAGGGGAGTTTGATTTCTTGCTCTGCGGCACAGCACCTCAGTGTAGCTTGTTTTGAAGATTTGCAAATAAGAAGGATGCTGGAGCTGAGAGGCTCTGCAGAGCCCTGGGTCTGACTGACTGCAAGAAAGCATTATATAAAATCAGATGTGGCTATTATGTCGTCTGTGTTCTTTGCAAGGATTTAGCGAGGCCACATCATGTCATAGATATATGTTTTGCTCTTGGTTTCCCCTGATGTTTCAGATGAAGCGCTCTGCTGTGCAACATTTAGGTTGTCGGGGGAAAATCTCCTCTGCCTTCAGGCAGCAGGTGTGTGACAGTGGTGTGGGGCACCCAGGGGAGCCTGCGGGGGCCTGGGCTCTGCAGAAGGGGCTGGGGCTCTCTCCCCCTGCACTTGCTGTGCACGGCTGCCACCATCTTGGGATTTTGCGACACCTTAGGTGGTGTTGTACAGAGTCCTGCCTGGCTCTGAGTATGGCCCTTGAAAACACTGTTTTCTGAAGGCCCAGAAAGGCGAAAATAAATAAAAAGGCTGTTTCTGTGATAGCTGCTGGTGATAACCCCCACCCTCTGTGTGGACTCTGTGGCAAGGCGTCAGGCTGCTGTCCCATCGGTTGGGTGTGCTGGTCCCTGCATTGGGGTATGGGGGTGCTGCCTTGCCCCGCTGTACAGGGGGACTGTCCAAACCAGGCAGTGCAAGAGTCACGGGCGTTTGAGCAGTTCGTCACATTTCAAAGAAAGTTGGAAGAGCTTCCAAGTGCCGAAGAGTTCATCCATTTGTGCTTCTCAGTCTCACAGCCCTGGGTAAAGCTCACATGTGCCTTTATGTTAAATCCAGAAAGGGGTGGAAGGTGGATGATGCTCCCTTGCGTGCGCTTTTTTATTCTCTGTGCTGACAGCAGTAATACCAATAAAACACAGTTTTGTTTTCTGTGTTCATTTGATCTGCTGCAACAGCAGCATGTGGAGCTTGTACAGCCCTCCACCTCCCCGGAGCACTGCGTGAACATGACGTGCGTCTTGTTGTAACCAGTAAATAGCATTTGAGGAGTGAAAAGAAAAACAGAAAGGTTAGTTTGTTATTCTTTGTGATATATGAAAGAGCTGTCAGCTCCATCCTGAAATCGTGAATCCCTGGGTATTCCTGGGACAGGGTGAAGGAATGCACCCTGCAGTATTTTTTCACTTGGAACAAAAATTTGGCTCTTCTGGGTCTGAAAAGTTTAACTTTGGCTGAGTAACAAATTAATGCCGTCTCTTAGTCACTGTCTGGCTTGGATGGAAACACTTAGCTGACCTGGTTTATCTGTATCCATCCCGATGGCTTGGACAGGTCTCTTTGCTGGCTGCTGGCTGCGATTCAGGGTGCTCGCTTGCGGTGCTGCTCGCCTGCTGCAGCGCTGGCGATGCATGCGGTGCTGACGGGCCTGGGGGATGTGCTGCTGGTACACATTGCCATCTCAGCGTGTGGGCAGAGCTGGTTTCTGGGAGGTTTATATTTATTTATTTATTTAAATTATTTTTATTAGACTGGTAGAGCTGGAGAAAATAAGCAATTTCTTCTTCAGGCTTCTGCTTCAGACTGGTGACAAGGGGACTCTGCACGCCAAAACTCAGCTGGTTTAAAAATTGCAGGTTGATCTGATAAAAGCTGAGCTCTAGCCCTCATTTCCGTCTCCTTGCCTCATGCTGTTGGCAGGGGGTCTACAGGACTGGCAGGAGGCACGTGAAGGTGCTGGGGTGCTCCCCGGGTCTCTGCCTGCCCGTTATTACTGACCTGGAAAGGGGACTTGGAAAGATCCCTGCTGAACTTGATATATCATTTGTTTAGTTTAGGTGAGGAACCAGCTTGTTGTGTGGTTTCAAACATAACAGCGTGGTCGCTGGGGGCTTGGGAGCGGGCAATCAGACTGTGGGATTGCATCCTCCTTCCCCGCGTGCCGCATTGCCTGCGCCTCACCGCAGTGCCTGATCCTGCGCCAGCCCCGGCGCTCTGGGGGCAGTGACGGGCTGTAACAGGCTAACAGCAGCCAGGTTTCTGATGATGGTTTGCATCTGCAGAACTCTGTGAAAAGGGAGGATTTTATCTACCTCGGATGTAACGCAGGGTACAGGGAGAGCTTGGGGTTGCCTGTGCAGGGAGGGGCTAGTACCAGCATGGCTGGGTGCTGCACGCCAGTGCCCACATCCCCTCCTGGGCTAGGATCGGGGCATCTCCATGTGCTTCAGGCTGAGAACCCTGCCTGGCTCCAGCCCTTGCACCCCTGCAAGATGGGCTGGAAAGCTGGTCAGAAGCAAAGTTAATTTAAAAAACCCTGACGAAGAGCTGTTTTTCTAGTGCTGGCCAAGAAACGTGACACTGAACAAATAGTAGAAAATAAAACAAAAAAATAACATTCACATTGGATCTAGAAACAGCCTTTTAATTTGCAGAATCTACGATGTCTGCGTGCAGAAATCTTAATTTCAGATCTGGTCTTTCAATGCAAATGTCACTTTAAATAGATATTCCTGTGTGCACGTTCTGGTGCCTTTTGCCATGTTGTTAATGGATTGCGCATTCTGTGAGTACATTCTTGTCTCATTTTGTATCCCCATACATTAAATTGATAGTTTGGGGGATTACTGCTCGTTCCAAGATTACATGGGTGGAGTCCCCTTTATATGGCCATGCTGGTATGTAGTGAATTTGAATTGGCGCAGCAGAAAACTTGAAAATTTGGAACAGATAACTGTCTCCTATCTTTATATGGGAACATCAGAGTTTCTAGCTTTATTCTGGGGTTCTTGCCATTCCAAATATAATTTATTCTTTTATATAACTGTTTTCATATGATACACTCTGAAGAGTGGATAATGGTTTGGGGAGGAATATAATCGGGGTTTTTTTTCCCCTCCAGGGCTGTCTTCCCAATTAATGAGATTGAGAACACATTCCAAAAAATCTATTTTTCCCCTCCGGGCTTTTTCTAATGTACTCGATTTATTCTGTACTGTGTCTTGTGCTTCCTTTATGGAGTTTGATGCCTAAATATTTAGTGGTGGTTGGCCGGCTGGAGCCTGTGTAAATACTTAGCACACTGATGCAGTCCCTCGGCAGGCGTGGGCAGCGAGAGAAAGTCTGGCCGTCCCAGTTGTCCCGGTCCCTTTCCACCCAGGCAGGTGGGCTCGGGGACATGGCAAAGTCTCCCTCCCTCCCTGTGTGCTGACCTGAACCTTGTTGCTGCCTGGGTTTGGCTTTATGGGGGATACTGCTTGCTTTTGTGGGGTGGAGGGGTGTCCTCGTCTCCCTTCTCCATTTTACTGTCCTGCCTGGATGAGAAGTGGGTGTCTGGGAGTGAGCTGGTGCCTTCTTCTCTCAGCCTCGGGTTGGCAAGGAAAGGACATGCCTGGAGAAGCATGCAAAGCTCAAGGGCCTTTTTCTACTTAAAACCTCACCTGTAATGTACATAGATAATGTTTTTGTACGTTTTCCTCTGTTTAAACATTTTTTTGGGGGGGGGGATATACACATTGCTTACAAACCAATCCAAGTAAGCAGCCCCAGTCTTTCTGCCCTGCTCTGCCACAGGGGTTGGCATTGCCTTCCAAAGATGCTCGTTTTGCAGCTTTCCCTGGCAGTGCCGCGGGATGCAAATCCAGCCTAAAACCCCTGCCTGTGCTGAGCAGTTTCAGTGTGGGCTTCAGTGCCCCAGGGCTGTTCTTCTGCTGGTCTCTCAGGGCACCTGGGCTCTCCCAGGGCACTTTGCACTCCACTTTCCCTCTCCCACCTCTCCTGAACCCATTTTTGTGCCCCAGGGCAGTACTGGGTAACAGGGACTGTCTGTCAGAGCTGCCAGCCGCAGCAGGGGTGCAGGTGAGGAGGATGAGGCTGAAGAATGGGGCTGGTGTCCCTGGGGTCTGCAGAGGGATAAGGGCTGCACTGTGGCGAGGACTGGAGGAGCGCAGACATTAGCATCTTCTCCCAAAAGCCTGCGGCACATTAATTTTGGAGAGCCTTGCAACTCCAAAATGGCATGGCTGATACACTTCAAGCCCTGTTTTTGAAAGAACCACTTTTGGTTTGAGACTAAATGTGAATTTTTAGGCCTAGAGGAGTTACCTGGAGTCAGTGACAGTAGGGAAGGGGTGCCCAGCACAGACTCTCAAGTGTTGCCCCAGGCGCCAAAGTCGTGCTTACGGTTTTGCTCTGTGAAGTGTCTGTATAAATATCACCCCCGCACTCAGGTGCTCCCTCAGAGTCACATCTGCTCCCTTTCCTGACCAAACCATGTTTTTGCTCCAGTTGGCACAGGACAAAACCGAGGCAGTGCCCAAAGGGCATGTTGTAGCCTCCTGTGGCCCCCAGCTCGCCCAGACCCATCAGCTCCGTGGGGATGAGCGGTGCAGGAGCGGGTTTCCCAGTGCAATGGGCTCACTGCTGGCCATCAAGGAGCAAGGGGGGGATAATGAAGAGGCCAGCATTATTTTGGGGTGACTGTGTTGTTCTCCAAGCAGCTTTGCTTTTCTTCCAGGGTTAAATGCAGTTAAGAGCATATCACGGTTGCGTTTGTGTCACGCGGTTGTTGACGGGGACAGAGCCGGCTGCCGGCAGCCAGGTTCCCAGGAGTGGGGATTTGTATTTACATAGTTTGACTCAGACGTTGTATAACCTCGGGGAGCCACTTTCTGGGCCAAAAGAATGAGAGACCTGCTCTCCGACGGCGTTTCGAGCTCTGGCTGGCTGATGTCCCATGTAAGGGCTGGGTTTTATTCGGTCCCCTGCTGACAACCCCGTTCATGTTCCTGCAGGTCTTGCGTGCGCAGTGGTTACTAATAGCTCATCGGTGGGCTGGCCAGATCCCTGCTCCGGCGGGATCCTCTCCCTCTTCTAGGTGTGTTACCAAAGGGCTGATTTGATGGCAGAGGGCTCTTCCCAAGGTTGCTGTGCTGGGGTGGCCTGGTCCTGCTGGTCGGACCAGAAGTATTGCTGCCTGGGTAGGGGTCTGTGGTGCCCAGGCTTCCCTGTGGGACAGCAAACCTCAGGCAGTTGGGGTGAGGGACCCCACTGTGGAGACAATCATGCTGTGGTCCACTTGCATCTGGTGGCTTGTCCCTGCTGAGGGGATGAGGCTGCCGGAGGAGAGGGGGATGCGCCCAAGCATCTGAATTTTTCAGACAGAGTGGAGGGGTGCCCCCAGACCCAGTCCGTGGGGCAGATGAAGGCAGAGGGAGGAAACACGGGAGATGCAGAGGTCTGTGCGAGGAGAGGTGGGTTGGCTGATCAGACAGCAGCCAGGCTTTGGATGGGACCAGCCATGCTCAGCACGCTCCGGTGGGGCAGGGCGAAGGGTGGGGTGGTGGGTGGCGAGCCTTCTCCCTGCCAAGGTGCTCCTTGGGGGTCAGGGCCCTTGGACACCACCTGAAGTAGTCTCCTGTAGACCTCCATCCTTGCAGAGCCCACTGGGCCCCCTGGATGCCGCAGGGGAATGGCCTTTCCCAGCCCAAGCTGCCACCCTGGGTCTTCCACGTCCCGGGAGGCTGCAGCTGATTGAGTGGAGCATGCGACGGGGCGGGCGCCCGCTCATTTGCTCCCCGCACTATAATTAGCCGAGTTGGCGGGCAGACCTGCTGTCAGGCTGCCTGACACCCAGCCAGGCTGCGGGGCTTGTGATGCAGCATGTAAAGTACATGCTGGAGGACAGGGTGTAATTAACTGCAGGCCCTTGGAGCTGAGAGCTGACTACTCGGCTTCCAGCCTTTTCTCTTGCCTTTTTTTTTTTTTTTTTTTTCCCAGTGATGAAATACATAGCTTCACCTATAAACCAGTATAAACATGCATGAGCTGGTATGCCCAAAGATTAAAAAAAAAAGATGCAAAATGTTTGAAAATACCAGGAAGTGCATGAATGCAATGTTAAGACACCCCCCTGCAAATGAGGCAAAATAAAAAATCCCAGGCTCTAACAGCAACACGAACTCGGCCGCGCTGCACCCCCTGCGCGTGCCGTGCTCAGGGCTTAACGCTATAAATAGCAGCATATTCAGCTACGCATCTCGGCCCTGATTCTGCAAACACTTAAGCCCGAGCACAGCTCTTTCCCGACGTGCTTAAAGTTGCAGTAATAGTTTGCAGGCTGTAATCAAGAAAAGAGAAGAAAAAACAGGTAGAAAACAGAACGTGTGCAGCACACTGTCGGTACCAGCCATCGATGGATATACAGCCTGGGTGTCTGCTGCTCCTCCCTTGCAGCTCCTGCGCCCTTACCTACCTAATTAAGGATTTGATTAATGAAAACACAGAGAGAAGGTGCCCACGCCTGTGCGTGCCTGTCACCCTGGATGTTGTTGTTGAGCTGGCAGAGTTTACAAGCGCCGGTGTTTTTGCCAGCAATTTGACAATTTCTTTCATCCAGCGAAGCTCGGATGAGCAGCAAGTGCACGGCTCGGGCTGTGCCAGCCCTCAGCATGGCTCAGGGAGGTCCTTCCAGAAAGGGGAACTTTTTAATAGGGAGGCTGTGCGTGCATGCGTGTGTATATGTGCATAAATTAATTTTTACAGGCATGTAGCAGTACAATAGAAGTTGAGAAAACAAAGTTTCCTGGATGAGCTCTCGGAAAAGAAATGCTTTGAAGTTTGGGTCTGCCTTAGCGTGGTGTGAGCTGCGAGGGGTCTGCGGGTGAGCAGCCCCCGTTGGCGTGGGGAGTGTGGCTTGGGAAGAAGCTTGGCTGGGGA
Source organism: Falco punctatus (assembly GCF_963210335.1). NCBI lineage: Eukaryota > Metazoa > Chordata > Aves > Falconiformes > Falconidae > Falco > Falco punctatus. The sequence continues at coordinate 37,354,419 of NC_137583.1, read as the reverse complement.
AAGCAGGGGCGGGAGGAGGCTGGGGGAGATGCTGAGCGGGGTGGGAATGCGAGGGAAGGTATGGTGGCAGGGGAGTGAAAGATGGAGTGCAAATGGACTTGTTTATTGGGGGTGTTGGCAGATGCTCATTAGCAGGCTTACTTTTCCTCCCGGTAGGATGGCAGGCTCAGGGACGAAGCCTGTCCTCGTTGCCCCGGCTGATGAGAAGCCCAAAGTCGGTTGTGAGGGTTTGTGCTGCATCCAGCTCACTTGTGTGTGATTAATTACTGAGTGGAAGGAGACTGAGGGAGGAGGGGGGTCGTTGGGCTCTGTGGCTGTGCCAGTGTGGCTTGTGGCACTGGGGCTTGGTGCCCATCCTCTGTGGTCCAATACGCATATTTGTGTAGATCTCTGCTCCTCTGTGCAGTGCACCTGCGAGGGTGTGCTCTGAGGAGGAGGAGGAAGCAGAATTTGATGATGTTGGGGAGTTCGACAGGGCCAGGGTGAGCTGCTGAGACGTGCTCTGGAGCAAGGGGCTGGTAATGAGGCTGCCATCCAGGAGAAGCCATCTCATCACTTTCCTGGGGGTCACAGTTTGAGTGAAGATAAAGTCCATTTTCCAAAGAACCAGGTTTATGTTTGCATTTCAGCCCCTAGGAAAACACTAACGTCTCCCCTCCTGGGTCCTAGACATGAGGGTGGATGAGCAACTAGAGAAGAGCATTGAGCCTCTGGTAAGAGGACCTGGGGGGGAGTGTGGTGTCAGGATGCACTGGCCAGGGGAGCCAGTGAACACGGGGCCTCCTCCTGGGTAGGTCTGTGGTGTCTGTGGTGGGGAGAGCTGCCTGGGGGTCACCACGAGCTCCTCCAGCTCCCAGGTGTGGGCTGAGCTGCTCTACTGGGGGGTGGCTGCAGGGCTTAATTTCTGTTCCCTGCATCGCCTCAGTGTACCTCCTGTGCATAGCCATGTTTCCCTCCTCCTACCTCCCTAAATGGTCCAAAAGCACTTTTCTCTAGTTTTCAGCATGTTTTCCACCTTCCATTGGACTCAAAGCCCATCCTGGATGCGCATCAATGCCCCATGTGCGTGCACAGGGTCAGCGCTGTTTGCAGGCGAGTGTGATAGGCTCTCGCTCCAGAGCTGGGCTGGGATGAGCTAGCCGCTGAAGAATGAATGTGTTAGAGCCATTGGCATCCTCCCCTGGCTGGGTCGGGTCTGCGGGGAATCGTCCGCCCCCTCCTCGGAGCCTTTGTAATGGAAGCGGGAGGAGGCAGGATCACGACAGGAGAGGCTGGGGCTGGCACTTGCAGAAACGCTGGTGGCTCATGCATCCCCCCATGGTCCAGTGGTGCTTTGCCTTTGCCGAAATGCCATCCTCCGACAGACCGAGGCCCTTTTCTGATTCCCTGGGGCACCTGTCCTCCTCCTTTCTTCCCTCAAGGCAGCCCCTTCCATGTCTCCATCTGCGCAGGCAGTGCTGCTGCCCTGGCCTGATTCTTCCCCAGCCACCAGATTTCGTTCTGCCATGTAACCTACCCTTCCTTGACCACCACTGTTCTCCATTCCTTAATCACCCCCATAGTTCACCGGGGACCTACTCTCCAGCAAGGCTGACCTCTGGGGTGCAGAGCTCCCTCCCGGGTGTGGGCTGGTTTGCAGCACCACCACACTGAAGGCAGGAGTTATAATCGTGATCTGGGGCTGAGCAATCTGGTTAATCCAGCCTGAAATTCAGGTTTAGGATTTGAGGGTTCATCTGGCTTGAAATTCATGTTTCAGGGACACTCAGGGCTGTGTTAGCCCAGGGCCCTGGCAGTGCTGGGGCAGGGCTGTTTTGAGGGTACTGGGGGCAGGTGGTGATGGCAAGCAGGATGGGTGCTGGCACCCATGGAGGGGCACTAGTGTCTGCAGGGGAGGAGGCTGCACTCCCACAGCCCTTCTGTGTCTGGACCAAGCCCGTGACAGAGGCAGGGGGCTGGAGGGAGGTGGGAGTGTATGGTGTGTGGTGTGCTGAGCGCTGGGATGCTCTGGGTGGGCCAGCCCTTGCTTGGAGGGATGCTGCTGGCTGGAGCAGGGGGCATGACATCTCCTTCCTCCTCCTCCCAAACAACCCTCCCGCATCCCAGGCTCTGAATTTTATTCCCCTTCCAACAGTCAGGCATCAACTCCCGATTACTCATAAATGCAGCATGTTGCAGATACGCGGAGCCTGACGAATGGCTGCGCCTGAGAGCACAAACCGCCGAGATCTAGGGTGAGAAGCCGGGATGGCAGGGGACAGGCTGTGCAGCCTTGGTCCCCCAACCCTGTTCTGCCCTGGGGGCCGAGTGCCTGCAGCCGCTGCCCAAATCCCCCTGGAATCTGCCCAGCCCAGCTTGGGAACCCAGCTGGGGGATGCTGCGGCCGCTGGGGCAGGCGCTGAGGTGCCAGCAGGTGTCCAGGCGTGGATGGCAGGTTTATGGCATAGACTGCTGTCGGCGATGGCTCACAAGTTTGTTTTGCAGAATCCTCTTCTAGCATGGAAAAATAACTCATCCCTCGGTTTTTCTCTCTTTTGTTTGTGTGGGCATTGATTACACTGGGAGTTACTGAGCCAGATTTTATTGGAATGACTTAGAAAGCTGCCACCTGCGAGCAGCCACTTGTCTTTGGGGATTATTTTGGTGTAGTATTTGTAGTTTCTAAATAATTGCATGAGGCTTCTTCAGCCTTGCTAAGAACTTCATTCTCCCAGGGACGCAGCCCAGAAAAAGATGAGCTGAGATTATGCTTGGCAACATTTAGGAGAGGAAAAAGTACAACAGGATTGATGTCTGCTGGCATGAATAAATAAATAATACAATACTTCTGCCTTAGCCCCTCCATGAGCATCCTTGTTTCCAACCCCATGTCTGTTATCTCCTCAGCCTGGCTGAATTTCGGAATTCAGAGCAGTCCTTAAATCAGCGTCATCTCTTCTGCCTGCAGCATGTTGTGCTAATTCTTAGCAGGGACCAGCGAGGCCAGCTCTGGAGATGAGCTGTCCTAGGGAAGTCTGCCTGGTAGCTTATGTATGTTGTGTAACTTGGGCTTGTTAAATATATGATTCTTGCAAAATCATTTACTTAGTGCCTGAAACGTGAAATTAAGGGAATAATTTCAGGCACTCATGCTGGCCCAGATTCTCACAGGTTTGCAAAGTCTGTGAAAATCATAGGTCATGTTTTAAATAAAGAGACAAGCCCAAACATTCCTTACATTTTGTACAAAATGTAGTAGGTAAAGAAGCATGTTTCACAGTGCTGGACTGAGCTGGGTCGTTGCATGCATGTCCATGTGATCACCGTGCCCTGGTGAGAAGGGTCGGGAAGGACTGTGCTGGAAACACCACTGGGAAGACGAGAGGTCTTCCCACTGATTCTGATGCCACTGGACAAGCCTTAGCAATGGCCTAGCTGCAGCTGGGTGTTGTTCTACTAGTCAGGGAGGCTGCATTTTTACACCCCTGCAAAGGTGCTTTTTGAGAACCTGGGCATGGGTCTTTATGGATAACTAATTCACTCCGGCCTCTCAGTTCATCTTGGTTTTGTGTAAAAGCACCAGGAAAGGTGGTGTCCCATTGCCTTCCTTTTCCCTCATAGCATTTCCAAGGTGTTCCTGTGACACTGCACTTTCAATGTTGATCTTGCACTTTTCTGCAAGAGCAGAGGGGCTCTGAGCATCGCACGGAGAGGTCCTGTCATCAAAACGAGGGCAGTGCAAGCCTGGCTCAGGTATTCCTGTATGGGGAGGCGCAGAGGGTAGCAGTGGTAATGACCTTGAGACAACACTTTCTTAGTCATATTGGCAGTCAAACCCCGCTCCTTGGCAGGCTGGGTGCTGGCACCCATGAGCCGTGGGCTTGGTGTCAGTGTCCCCTTCTGCTGCTGCTGCCTCTGCTTGGGTGTTTTTTCTCTCTGCAGAGGAAAGAGTTTAATGACAGTGCCTGGCTGCATCCCAAAGGGCAGAGTCTTGGGAGGCATGCACTGGGGGGGTGGGGGGAGCGAGGCTCTGGGGGCAGCACCAGGCTCTGAGGACATCACCTGGGACAACATCCTGGTGTCCCACCTTCCTCTCCTGGCCCCGCTGGCAGCAAGAGTGTGAATGCCAGAGCGATGGAGGGTGTATGCTGGAAGCTTTTTGGCAGCTGCCTTGCCCAGCACCAGGTACCGGGGCGGTGGGGGCTGCTCCTGCCCTTCCATATTGCCCCCATGCTGCCACAGTCACTTGCCTGTCTCAGGAGGGAAGGGGGGAGATGGGCGTAAGCATCGTTTGAAGTACTTGTTTTAAAAATACACGCTGATAAAAATTACTCTCTCCATTATTTCATTAAGGGTTTTAAAATGTGCTTCCTAAACCCTGAGTCATCAATGAAATGAGCAAGTGAGAAGCAGCACAGCGGGTCCCGCTGGAGGGTGACTCATGCTGCAGTGGGGCTTGGGGCTTGCAGGGGGCTCTGAACTGGGGGGATGCTTCCCTCCCTCCCTCCCTTTCGGGAAGGCCAGGGACTCCCCAGCATCCTGAGCAGCAGCAGGAGGTCTCTAGGAGCCTGTGGGGCTCCTGGACTTCTGGGAGCTGAGCTGTCACACTGAAGCTGTGCCTCTCCGGAGTCCCCAGCTATGCCTTGATGCACAGGAGCCACCAGCAGACAACTCTCCTGGAAGCCTGTAGATCAGCCAACAACAGTGCATGCATGCATGCAGGCATTTGATTTTTTATTGTATGCTTGCATAGATAAAAGCCTCCATATCCCATATCGGTTCAGGAGGAATTGATCTTTCCTCCCAGAAGCCAGGTCAGCTTTTGATCATTTTTGGGAGCTCTCTGCTTCTTTCAGTCCCCAGGCACAGGCAGAAGAAACAAAACCAGTCCCAGCTCACTGTAAGGCCAGGAACTGTCCTCTCTGTGTTGGTTTATCTAGCTGGCTTTGTAAAAGCCCTTAGAAATGCTGCTGTATCCCTCCCACTGGAGTTGATTCAAACTCTGTTCAAGCTCAGTGCCAGGACATTTTCCTAAGATCCAGGCTGTGTGTTCCCTTTACCCCACTCCGCTTCCCTAGGCCCCATCCTTCCCTTGACTGCTTTTCCATAATCTTCCCCTCCTGCGGATGCTGGCTGAGACTGTGGTACCCAGTGCAGTGGGACCAGGGTGGTGGCTGGTGACACTGTCACAGCCTACACTGCTGCCCCGGGGAAGATGCTTTGGCTGCTGCCCCTTCATGTAGCGCGCACACACTTGGTCTTGCCCACAGCCTCCCATCGCCGATTCCGTTAAGTGCTTTCTTATTAATATCTTCACGCTATCGGTGAAGGCTCCCTTGCTTGGGAGGACCTTTCCAGGTGCTGCTCTGAGCTCTCTCAGTGCTCCCGGCGGGGATGTTGTGGTGTCTCTGCCCTTGGCAAAATGCCTTGGGCATTTTATTTTTACTACAGCTACAATTCATAGTGAACCACTGTGCAGTCAGGCCAGCCCCAAGGTGCCCTGTGGTCACTTAGGGCATCACTGCTTTCTTGTCTCCTTCCTCCTGCTGATGGCTCTGTGCTGCTTTACTTGCAGTTTTCAGTGTCCTTGGTTTATCCTCTACCTGGTTTATTAATCTCCTTGATGGATGGTCCCTGTCCGCGGCTCCTGTTGTGACACCATGTGTGCCTGTGCTTATTCTTCCTTCCACTTCTTCATGAGGATTTCGCTTAGAGGCAGTTGAAAACACGTCCTTGCCTTGAGTCTTGCTGCTGGCCCTGACCACCTTCTTCTGCCCAGGCACTACCTCCGCCAGTCCCCAGCAAGCTATCCTGCCCAGCTGGTGATTTCTGTAGCCAAGTGCTTCCCTGCTGCGCTCCCAGAGCCCTCTGGTTCCACGGCCACCTTGGTGTTGTGCACGTTCGGGAGAAAGAAATGGAACACGGTGGGATGGACCTGCATAAATTCATCTGACTGCTGGCCATGGTCCCTTTCTCTTCTGGGAAGAGAGTAAGGAGGCAAAGGGCTGTGCAGGCAATATGGGGAAACTGAAGCATGAAGAGGGAAGAAATGGCTCAAGGCCAAACCTTGGGGTGGTGATAGAGCCAGGAGCTGATCCACAACTCCTGGTCTTGCTGCAGGCCAGATTCCTTGGACACATTGCTGGAATTCTGCTTTTCCTCCTAATTTGCTATTTTCTTAATAAGCTTCAAAATCAGCTATTTTGGCTAATCATTGCTGCAATCACTCCTTGTTTTGTTTGGTGTATTTTTTGTTTCCTCTTTGCAAAGTTAGTGTCTCATTGTTTTATTCCAGATAAAAACTTCTCACTTTTCCATGACTCTTAAAAAATAATTGCTTGATAAGCTCAAGGTAAGCCCTTCTCTTAGCGTGCTCATGTAGCTCATCCTGCCAGTGGTTTGTGAGCTGTGGAGTGTGCGGAGGAGAGGCAGGCTGCCGTGCCTGTGGTGCTGCTTGCCTGCAGCCATGGCATGGCACCAGCACAGGGCGCACGGCTTTGCTACAGCTTCTTCCACCTCCCTTCTGCAAGACCTGAACTTGCAAGGTGGTCTTTTCTTTTTCCCCAGGTTTTCCACGTGGCTTTTCCTTGTTAGGGATTCATTTCAGAAATCTGCACCTCCATCCTAGCAAGAGTCGAGGGGAGGTTAATGTTTGTGACACCTGTGGCTGTGTGAAGGGGCTGCTGCAGATTTTGTCATCTTGTGTGCTGGGAATATTGGTGACAGTGATAGTCCTCGCAGCATTTCAGAAGGGTAGAAGAGTGCCAGTGTTGTTTCCTGCTGTTATCAGTTATCAGAAAGGCCAGTTACTTTGGAGCTGGCTGTGTGGTTGATGGGAGCTTTTCCCCGCAGACTTTGGCTGCAGCTGGGTGGAGGGTCTGACTGTGTGGGATGCAGGTTTTCCATGAGTTGTTTCAATAACGTTAAGAAAGCTGTTTGCAAGTGGTTTCTTCTTAAATGTCGACAGTTCTCTGTGATCGCTGCTAGCACAGGTAGCAGAAGGAACTGAATTTGTCCTGGCTCATGAGCCTTATTGCAGGCAATCCATAGCACTCTGTTTTAGGTGTCGAGTTTAAAGAACTAAGGAAATACCTTACAGGAATGCTGTGCCTGAGGGAGAGAAGGTGTTCCCAGATGTGCTGTGGACTTAAAGGACAGGTCCCATCACTCAGGGCATTTGCTCTGTGCAGTTATTGCTGTACTTGTTTCTCTGCTGCTTCAGGAATGCACAGAATGGTTAAGGAGATCTGGGGATCTCCTGGTGATCACCCAGTCCAATGCCCTGCTCAGGGCAGGGCCACCTATGCCAGGTTGTCCTGGACACCCAGGACCATCTAGTTGGATTTTGAATGTCTCCAAGGCTGGAGACTCCACCACCTGTCTGGGCAGCCTGTGCCAGTGGTGGAGCACCCCATTCTGGTGACTGGCCACCAGCCCTGTGGGGCCTTGCTGTAGCTTCTTGCTGCTGTCGTGTCAGAGGAGGGGGAGCAGGTGGGAGAGCCAAAGGGTGCTGCCGTCTCTGGCCAGTGGGGATAGCTCAGAGATTTTGCACACTGACATGGCGGTTGGCACATGGGCAAAGGAGATCTTCTGACCTCAGAGGGCTGCTCCTCGTGTGCTCCCAGCTCTACCCCACAATGGAGCTCAGATGTGTGCCCATAAGATCTGCAAGAGGGTGGCATGCATCCAGACCCAGGTAATCCCGCACTACGGGTTTGCTTGCAGCCTCCCCATGCTGGTGCCCGAGCAACACACCTGTTCCAGGGAGAGGGTCAGTCACCTGTGAACCACAGCCTCATCGCGCTGGCTTGGCCACAGGTCCCTTTTGGAGGGATCTTTTGGTGACAGTGGATCCCTGCCTGCTTAAAGCCAGGGCACTCCCCGCTTGCTTTTCAGTCCCAGGGTAGGAGCACCCAGAGAGTTCCTGTGCCCCTGATTAGCATTCGGCCCTGCTGCTCCTGCTGCTTTGGTGTTCCTGCTTGCCATTGCCTGGCAACCACGGAGCAAAACTACAACAGCAGCCCCAGAGCCTGAGCCTGAGCATGCTTCCCGCGAGCGTGCACGCACACTGGCACACGCTTGCTGGGGGACGGGGACAAGGTGGGTGGCTGGGCATGCCCACTGCCTCCCATGTTGGCAAGGCGCGAAGGTGAAGACCATCCCTGAAAGCAGGAGGAGGAGGAGGAGAGGGCTCTGGTGGTGCAACAGCTTTGCTGACACCCAGGTTTGGTGGGTCTGTCTGTCTGTCTGTCCCGGCACTGCCCACTGCGAGCATCCTGCTATGTCAGGCCCAGCGTGCCCCTCCACATCCCTTAGCGGCGGGGGCTTTTTCTATGCTGGGCAAGCGCATGTCACGAACTGGGAGCTCGCAGCAGGGCACGGGGCCAGCCTCCACCGTGCTGCCTCCAGGACAAGGCACATTGGGGGAGAGATTTGGGCATATGTGGGTGTATATGGCCCCATTGGACAGCGGGGCAAGGCATGGCAGGGCATGCATGCACTCTGTGTGTGTCATACATGTGCCCCGCTTTGCACCCAAAGTGGGGTCTGTGGCATGCCCACAGTCCCCCAGGCTCCCTGGGGGGAGGCTTAGCCTGGCTGGGTTTTCCCAGGGGACCCTGGTGCTCCGGCGGCCTGGATTGTGATGCTCTCAAACTTTCACTAGACCATGCTGTTGGTGGATTGGCAGCGCATGGGAACTTGAGCATGCATCAGGCTGTCTCTGCTACCCAGGCTTGCATGTGTTTGGGGTCTGATGTTGTTTTTCTTGGCAGAAGAATTTTGTGGTCCTGGCCTTGGGCTCAGTCCCCTGTCCTGCCAGAGGATCTCTGCAGGAGGTGATGGCTCAGTCCCTCTGCCAACCCTGCATTTTGTCCTCTTTCCAGCTGGGTGGGCTCAAGAGGACATGTGTCCCCTCCTGACACAAGGTACCATGCTTCTGCAGGTGATGGGAGAGACAGATGTGCCTGAATATGTTGGGTTCAGACTTAATGCATCCCCACACTTCTGCTTTGACTCTTTATTTTTACATCCTTAGCTGCTGTGGGCTCTGTCTACTGTGTGCTTGGTAGCTGGAGGTCCGAGCTGCCTGCCCTATCCAGCCAGCCCACACATACCCTCTGGGTAGCAAAAAGCATCATGCTTTTTCCTGCTCACCACACATCTTTTTGTCAATGATACTTGCTTGGCTTAAAGGGTTAAAGAGATACATCTGTCTTTTGTGTCTTGCAGAGCCTGGGGTCAGCAGACAAGAAGGACTTTTACCAGCCAAAGTAAGTGCCAGTAGTCGTGGTGAGTAATTGCATGGAAATTCCCGGTTGGTCCATGTTACTGAGCAGCTCTGTGGCTTGCTAAGATTAGACATTTCAATGTACAAGAATAGCTGCTGCAATTACACGAATGAGGATAACAGTACAAGGGCTGTCAATCATTTTGGCTTCAGGGCATATGCAAATCATTAAATCAGGTCAGAAAGAATCACAACAGCTTGACTGAGCCTGAGGGACAGAGCCGGGACCTGGTGGCTGGGAGCAGGGGATGCAGGGGTGACCTTTCCCACCTCTGGCTCCCTCTGCTCCGGGGTTTGTATAGCTGAGCTGCTGTGGAGAATTGAAGGGTTTAGTTCTGTGTCACAACGGGCTGATATTGAAGCATGTCTTCCACAGCCCATGCTTTGACGTTGATGCCTGTTGTTTTCCATCCGTTGTGTTTTGTAAAGCACGGTGAGCTGCAGGGGTGAGAGGAAAGGAAGAGGCTCTCTGGAGCTACCATGTTCATGAACACAAACAAAGATCTGCAAATCACCCCCCTAACATAAGTGGCTGGTTACTTAGTGGGTGCCCTGGGCCATGGCTCTGAGCTGATCGCAACACTCCGTAAGTGAGCGAGTAGAGAGCGGAGTGTGTAGAGCTGTCAGCCTCTGAGACCCATATTAAAACACAAGCAGAGCTTGCACTCGCAGGCCAGTTACGTTGTTGCACCCAGTGTTTGCAGACCCTCGCTGCAGCACTGCACCTTCGAGGCAGGAGGGTTGTCTCTGTGCTGGAAGGATGTGTTTGATACCATGGTTGTTTGGATAATGGCAAACTCTATTAAAAGCCATGCTGAGAGGTTTGGTTCTGGCCCTGACCACTGAGCAGGTGTGTATTGTGCTGCTGGCATTTGGGACCTTGTGTTGCTCCTGCTCTGTTTGGGGAAGTGGACATCTTCATGTTATCACCTTTTTTCTTCTGAAAAAAATGCCATAGGTGGTTTTGAAGTTGTGCAGCAGTGCTCTGATGTACAGGATTGTCAGAGGAGAGCGATTTTGGAAGATGCAGAAGGAACTGGGTTGGGGAAATTTCTCCTCCAAAACTCGCTGTCTTTCTGTACTTGCTCTTTTCTTTGCTACATTCCTGCTTCCCAGCGGTGTCCGAGCATGCAGTGAGCACCAAGGCAGCGTCCTCGGTCTGAGTTACTCTTGGCATCAGAGGAGGCATGTCTGAGGCATGCTGGGCATGGCAGGCTGTGTCACAGGGCACCTCATGGAACTACCTGCTCGCTGTCTGTGATGGGGAGCACAAGTCTTGAGTGCCGGTGTGTTCTTCAGTTGTTTGCTGGTTCCTCTTCCTTTATGCCACCAAAAGTTTTTAAAACTCAGTGCTGCTCTCCTGGGTCCGTACTGAAAAGCCTGATTTCAGGGCGCTCCCCTGTCCCCTCACCCCAAGGCAGTGCTGATCGCCTTTTCAAGACTGTTGGCAGCTAAAGACTTCTGAAAACACAGCCAGAGCCATTTCCCAGGCTGTTTAATCCTGCGTGGCTTTCTGGGAGATCAGAGGAATATCCCAGGAGGTTGTGGAGTCATCATGGGCACAATAAAAAAATGAACACACATTTGGCAAAGGAGTTAGAATTCTGCTTTTGTGACCTCTACCAACAGTTGTCTAATATTTCGATGCTTCTTATTGTAGCGCTGCTGTGTGCTTGTGTAGAGTGTGTGTTTTGATAAGCAGGCTTAGAAAAGATGGAAGCACCTCTAGCATCCGTGTTGCAGCTGTATCATCTGTAAGGCTTTGAGTAAGAGATTTGGAGGAAATATATAAAAAGCTCTTACCCTTTGGTTTTCTTTCCTGAAGGGTGGTTTTAACAGTAGGTAGCAACAATTATAGTGCTACTTTTATGGCCCATCTCATCAAAGAAATGAGGGATGTTTCTCTGCCTTTAGTGGGAGAACATGGGCTTCCCACCTCACCGACGTTGCAGAGCTGTTGGGTCAGAGCGGTGGGTGCTGGTGCAGAAGGTCTCGTGAGCTACTAACTCTCATCTGATGCAGTTTGGGCACTTACCTTCCCCATCACAATGCTGCCTGCAGCTCTGCTCTGCCTGGGATCTGGCCAGCGTTCATAGAGACCAGGGAAGAAACACCTCGTGGGCTAAGTCCAGCCCCTGAGCTGCTTGCTCCTTTGTCACCCCAATTTTGGAAGCTGCTAATACAGCTGTAACGTTGTTAGAATATCCGGGCTTCCAGAGGTCCTTCCAAATTTCTGACAGAGGGCCCTTGACTGCTTTGTCAAGGCTGTTCCCTGAGCAGGGACCTGCTGGCTGAAGACCCAGGGGCACCATGCTCAGAGACAGGAGTAGGCTCTCCTGGAACAGGTGCTTTTGCCTAATAACTCTCCTGGCAGGGCTGGTTGGAAGTGTCTTGACAGGAGCCGAGAAAGGCTGGTTGTTTGCTAATTCCCCCTGGCATACATTTGCTCTTCAGTGTCAGGCACCAACTGGAACTCGGTTTCTTCAAACCCAGAAAAAAACTCTGGTACTAATAACAATCATAAAACCCCTAGCAAATGTAGACTGAAATACCTGGCTTTAATTAAAGTGTCACTGATGTGCTGCAGGAGCTGCTTGTGCTCCCTCCCCATGCTGTCCCCTCTGCTGAGAGCAATGCTCATCTGTCAAGAGAGTCGTCACTTGGGAGCAGTTAATATTTGCCAGGCACTTTGAGGTGTCAAGAGAGACACTGCTGTAGTGACACAAAATGCTCTCCATTGATCCGCTTGCTTGGTCCCTTGGGACGATGTGGCCACGCTGAAGAGACCTGATGTCTCAGAGCCCATTCTTGCTCCAGCAGAATCCCACAGCCCTCTTATACAGGCATCTCATGGCTCTGTCTCCATTTCAGATTAAAGACTGCCACCCGCCTTCTGTGCTTAAGCCTCAGAGGTGTAAACACACCAGGAACCTTTGAAACCACCTTATATAAAGCAGTAGCTTGTGTTTGTTTTGCCTTGCAGTCTTCATTACGCCAAAATGTCTCTGCAGCTAATTCGTTGTCACCCTGCTTTTAAAGCAGAACGTTTCATCTCTTAGACTAAAACCTTTCCATGCCAGCACTTAGATGAAAGTGAGTGTTGTGTTGCTGAATCATTATCTTGTAAAACCATGGTGTTCTTAAGGATCTAGAAACCAGTATTTACATCTTGGAAGCATTAAGGGCCATCATAATAAGCTAGATGTGTTCCTAAGCTGGGTGTTCATTTTCTTGCCTCCTTAACTCAGATGTTATTTTATAGTAATGATGATAATAACACGCAGATACTCTTTTGCAGTGGCTGAGAGTCATTCAGCTGGGATGTTCTTAAAGTAGCTCAGGTTCACCCGCAAAGCACCAAGCAGTGGGAGGAGGATGCACAGGGAAAGGGGGGAGTAAGAAATGGGGCAGATGATGCAAGGGGAGCGGTGGGGTAGGAGAAGCAGTACCAAGGCCACCTTTCTGTACTGAAGCCACGGGATACTCAATGCTGCAAGAAACTGCTCCAAAACCACCTTCAAAAGGTTGGAGAATGCTTCTCCCAGCTTTGGCCAAAGGAAAGGACAAAGTGCCGTCACCAGCATCACTGGTGGCAGTGGGATGGCAGCATGGTGGAGGGTGGAAGAGAGATGCTGGGTTCTGTGTGTGGGGTGGGTGACCCCCGAGCGGGTGCAGGTTTGCAGCTGAAGGGGTGCAGAGCCCCAACCCCAAAGCCTGGCTGAGCCAGTTTTCTGAAGAGTCGAGGAGTTAGCTCCTCCACACACAATGTAATTAAGTAAAGAAGATTACAATGCTGGTCAGGGTATCCTAGCAGCAGGGTCTGACCAACTGAAACTTCACAGCAAGCTTAAAAAATATTGCCTCTGGGGTTTGGCTGGCGGATTCAGAGCCTGAGTTCCAGGCAGGTGGAGGGGCTCCAAGCCGCTCAGAGTGCTGGGAAAGGAAGGGGCTCCTGGAAAGGTGCTTTGGAGAAATGTCATGGTTCAGCAAATGCCGGACTGGGGGTGAAAAGCAGAGTCAGCCCAGAGAAGACAGGGAGCAGAGGGTTAGCAGAAACAGGTGTGAGTGGTGGGAGGTAGCTCACGATGTGGCAGAGAGGTGAATGTTTGCGGTAGGTGCAGGAGCCTCTGAACAGTCCTGCTGCTTTCCTTCTGGCTTTCTGAAGGCGTTTCCTGCCCTGTGGCATCCTGATATTTTAAACTAAGGTGGCCCAGTCTCTTTCAGTAACGCCTTGAGCCCAGAAAGGCTGCTGGAGACTTTGCTGCTCTGGGGTGGGGGTTCTTCCTTGGGAGGGCTGGTGCTGCTTCTTGCCCTGGTGGAGGAGGTCCAAACCTGGTGGTTTGGAGGGCGGTGGGTGCTCTGGTGTGCCAGGCTGGGGCTGTGCAGTGCCTCCAGTGGTGACAGCTCCCTGAAGGGCAGGAGTGTGCCATTGCAGAGCCTTGGATAGGACAGGAGGATCGTCTACATCTCCAGCCTCTTGGGAATGGTTTTGTCCCCCAAGAACGCTTGCAGTGCTGCCAGGAGCACCGGCTGCGGCTCCCCCTTGCTCCGTGCCTGTGGGGGGAACGGGACACAGCCATGGTGGGAGCAGTGCTGGCAGAGACCAGCTGGAAGCTCGGGGATCAAGGAGGCAATAGCCCCGTTGATTTGCCCTGCGGTGTCTGGGCTGTTTGCCCAGGCTAATATTGCTGTTTGCTTCTGAAGCTGGGAAAGTTGGTGCTGAGCTATGCTCAGTGAAGCGAGCGGGGCCCCGTGCAAAGGGTCCAGCTGCCCTGCTGCTGCCCACCTCTCCAGGCAGCCTGGGAGAGCAGCACCAGCTTATGTGCCTGATAGCTCCTGCTGAAGACCACTGTTTTTGTAAAGTATGAATGAATACAACTCTTATTAATTTTCTTTTTTATTGCTTGTTGTGTGGGAGCGCTCACCCTGGACCCCTATGCCTGCTGGTGCTGGAGGACTGTGGAGGGGTGCTCTGCATTCCCTCATAAATCTGCAGATTTATGAGGACAGAGATGCCCTGGATGGCACCAGGGCCCTCGATACCCAGAGTTAAATATCTTGGGCTGAGGGAGGTCAGGACAAGGAATCACTCCATCTCAGCAGTCCCTCGAGCCCAAGGGACAGAAAGAGGAGATGCTGGGGCTGCTTGGACCCCTACTGCCCTGCTCTGGTGCCCAGGCCAGGGGACTCCGGACCACCCCCTTGCAGCATGCTTGCCCTCTGTCTGGGAATGGCCCTCCCAGACCTGGTTGTAGAGCAAAGTTTTGGGTTCTGTTGTTTCTGTGCAGCTTTTAACGTGTTAAGCAAGGTTGTGATGTAGGCTCCTACTGTGCCGGTTGTCATAGAAACTTGAAGGGCTTTTTTCTCCTATCCCCCCAGCCCCTTTCTTTATACCAAAGCAGGGTTGGGGTTTCCCCCCCCCCCGCCCTGTAATTTCAGTTTCAGTCCAATTAAAAACCTGCCTGGCCCTGATTCCCTGTCTCCAGTACTGCCACACAAGGGCTCAGTGTCTTTATGTTGTGCTTCCTTTTGTCCCAACCAAAGGGTGCATGTTCCCATCAGCTGGGCACTTTTCTGGTAGTGCTGGCTGGGGTTTTGGCCCCATGAATCCCTGACCAGGGTTGGGGCTGGTCCTCAGCCCTTGTCCCTCTGCAGTGCTGTTGGGTAGGAGCAGATCCCCTCACTCACCATGGGGTACCTCTCCTTGCTGCTGCTTCTGAAACGGGGGAATGGTTGGCTGCTTGGTACCCAGTTGCTGGAGGTCCATGGTCCTTTGGTGGAAACATTGAAATGGCATCTGCCTGCCTCTGTGGTCTGAGCCTGTGTCTGCCTTCCCCTCTTGGGCGATGGGAGGACGACGCTGCCAGCTCAGCGCCGAGACCAGCACAGAAGCCACCTATGCACCAGCTGCAGCCCTTCCACATTTGCTACGCTCTGCATTAATCATGGAAAGGGAATTGAGCGTAGGAAGATGGGCATTTTTTAACAAAATAACCGAGACTGCATTCTCCTCTAAGCAAGAGAGCAAAGTGTTTGCTGCAGTGAGTCAACACAGATGCTTTTGGCATGGGATGTAAGGCTCTCTCCCACAGCAGCCATCGGTCCCACAGCCAGGTCTCAAGAGGGAGAAGTGGGTCGAGGTCTGTACCGAGCTGCTCAGCTGCTGGTGTTTCTCCAGGAGCTACAAGAGATCCTTTCCTGCATGCTTTATTTCTGGCATGAGACTTGACAGGGACTCCTCACAGTTAGCCAGATGTCTAGCTCTGAACCTTGCCTTCGAGGAGCTAGCACCCATTTTTGCTGCCCTGTGCCACCCCAGCTCCTCATTGCTCTGAGGCTGGTGCTATCTCCTGAGTCACCCATCTTCACCACAGCCGCAGGGGTTAGCCTCAGAGCTCATGCTATCCACTGGGATTCGCTTGTGTGGGATTTAGGTATGAAAGGGTCTATTAGATCACGCCGTTTGGCCTCCCATGTGCTGTAGGGGTGTAAATGCTGCCCACACACTTCTCGGCAAGCTGAAGAGGTTGTGATTGCCCTCAAAGAGGTGTCTAATCCTCTGAGGATCTCTGAGAGGTATCTAATCCTGACCCAAGACTCATTTGAACTTGTTGGGTTTCAGCTCCCAGTCCCTGGATCTCTGAGCGTCTCGCTGGATGAAAGTGGTTGGCACTGCTTTGGTTTGGGGGTGGGGTGGCACAGTTTTTGTCAATAAACTCAATATAGCTCATTTGCAGTAAGATATTTTCTCCATCCCTCGGATCAATTTTGTGACTCATCCCTCCAGCCTCTCTGCTTTTTTAGTGCCCCTTTTAAATGTGGGCACCTTAATTGCAGGAGTGTTTCTGTGTCAGTCTCAGCAGAGCAATACACGTAACTCTCCTCTCCCCAAAGAACTGCATCAGCTCTTTTCATCACAGCATCACATTAGAGCCTTGTGTTGGGTTGGTCACCCGTGGTGACCCTTAAGCCTTTCTGGAGGCTCTCTCTTGTCTGGGATACAGTCCCTGTTCATAAATACGGCCTGAAATCCTTCTCTGTAGGTGTGTCATTCTGCGCTGGGCTGGATTAACATCTACAGTGTTTGAATGGGTTCAGCATTACCAAGCAACCCACATTTCACTCTCTCCTCATCAATATTTACCATTACATCAATCTTCCTGTCATCTGCTAATTTTTTTGAGCAAGGATTTTGTATTTTCTTCTCGATCATTGATGAAAATATCAACTAGCATGCTCCCCATGGAGCCTTGCTAAGGATTCCCCATTGATGACTTCTGTTTGAGACCTGTCAGACAGCTCTTAATCTATTTAATGTGCTTTATTGATACTGTATAGCACTATCTCCTAAAATCAGAATGTCAAGAAGCACTTAGCGCTCTGCCTGCACAGCCATAATGTACATGGTACCTTTCTCAGCTGAGCCTATATTCACTAAAGAGTGACATTTGGCTCATTTGACAAGATCTCTTTTCCACAAAGACAGGCCGACTGACTTTAATTATAACTTACATCCTTTAATTATATCTTAATTTAATTCCAGATGAGCCCTGCCTTCTGGGTCTTCTATCAGGCTGACCATTTAGTAGTTAACTAGGTCATCTCCACTGCTGGTTGTGAATATAGCTGTGAAGGGGCCATTTGCCATCTGGACGTGGCAGACCAAAGTTTGCTCAAAACAAGCAGCAGAACCCAGAAAACTCTCCCCAGCTCTGGGTACGCGTTATCTGTGCTGGCTGCTTAGTGCTGTTCGGCTGCCTTGGGTGTAGGTGAGGATACTAATGGTTTAGGAAAACTTCATCTTGTCTAGGAAGTACTTTACTCTCCTTTTTCCCCAAACACAGAAGAAATATCTATCGACGGTTTGCTTTTTCTGCATCATTATGAGCAGTCCTGCAGCCTCTGCTTGAAAATGGTCCTATTGTTCCTTATAAATGGACCTATTGCTAGAATTTGTTTGGCTCCCAATAGTAGATTTTGCATGTCCAGCCATGCATTCTCCCCTTCTTAGTTTCCCTTATCAGTTTCCTACACATTGTAACTTGTATTGACCACTCTTTAGTGTGTATTCTGTTTCCCCTCTGAGCCTTCATTTGGCAAAGGGTATTTTTAACCGACTTGCTCATTTTCCTAACCATGAAATTAGGACTTTACAGACATTCAGTGAACTCCCCTTAAAGAACTCTTATTTTTTCACTCTACTTTTGAAAAGGTCTTTCTTGACAGTTTTATCCCATCTCCCTGGGATGTGGAAAACAGGCATTTTGCAGTATTGAGCGTGCGCAGTGCTGCCTGCCCCACCTTCTTGCTGGCCTGTGGGGACTGCTGCCAGCCTCTCCGGGCGGCCAGCGACTGCTCGACCTTCTGTCACCTGCTGTGTGTTGACTTCTGCATTGCAAAGTTATCAACTATAGTGTTTAGAAATGCATGTGGTGTTTTACTGCTGGCTCTGTGAGTCTCCTAGCATGTGCCTCGCAGACCCAAATCCTTTATAACATGTTACTTCTTTCTATCCGTGGAGAACATATATTTCAGGTTGAGCTGCTGCAGTCCTGTGCTGGCTCAGGTATGATGTGCCATGCCTCTCCCCAGTCCTCGGTGAGAAGATAAAGCTGTATTTCTTCAAGCACTGACTGCTAAAAGATCTGTGATTCTAAAGAAAAAAATACAATGGCATGTATTGCAAGTATACAGTGCCCTCCTCTTCCTTCCCTGCCACCCCTCCTACGCAGAGCTTTCTGATCAGTAAATCATCGTAGCAGGTTTCAGTGGTGTCAAGTGCATTAAATTTCTGCTCAGGAGTAAAAATTTCCCATTCCTTGCCCTCCTTTCTCAACCTCGCTGCTTTGCATCCTCTGAAGAGCTTGCTGCTTTGGCCACCAGCACAGCACAAGCAAGGTCCCTTTCCTGGAACAACCACAGATTAATCTAGCTTTTTATTCAAATACACAGTTCTGGTATTTTCCCTCCATGCTTTCACCTGCAGTGCCAGACAGACAGCTGGGCCACAGAGCCATCAGTAGCGCACCAGCCTGCACTCTGTTCAGAAGCTTACTCTTGCTGAGGACCACGCTCCCCATGGCCACCTGGCTGGTATCTGAGCCCTTCACTGTGCAGCAGCACCGGAGGTGCCTGGGGCTCAGCTGCCGGCAATGCTGTTCTGTAGAAGAGCGTTTTGTTGCTCCTAAGACCCCTGGCAGGCAGGGAAGGACCAGCTGTTTGCAATGTCCTTCCAAACACATCCACACTCTTCCCAACTTCACAGTCGTCTCCCTTGCTCCTCCTGGGACCTCGTCACAGCCCGTGCTGTAGGTAGTGACTCTGCAGCCCTTCTCTGAGCAGCCTGAGCTCCTGAGAAGCAAAAATTGCTGGTGGTGGTGGAAATGACAGCGTTAGCCTCAAGAGCAATCAGCCGGGTCTCCGTGAGCTGCGGCGTTGGTGTTTATCCCCTGGCTCTTTCCTCTGGGAGGATAATCAGGCTGAATATGCTGATTTACTTGGGCTCTACAGAGCAGACTGTGGGGAGACATGTAGATAACGCTAAATTGCTCAGGGAACAATATGTCTAAGGACATAAAAGGATGAAAATATCTTGTCTTTGCTCATCCTGACAAAGCGGTGTGCGCAGAGGTGAGATCTAAGGCTTTGAGCTTTCCCGTAGGTTTCTGGCGTTAACAAAGAGAGGATTCAGAGTGGTGCGGTCACTTCTGGAGATGTGCAGTGGGCTGGGACGAGGGTACAGGTACTAGGTTGTCTCTTCAGGCTTGGGACATCATGCAAGAGGGCACCACCTCCAGCGTCACCATATAATTTATGGGGAAATTAGTTCCTCCTCCAGAAGTGCCTTACCTCTCCACAGACTGTATTGGCAGCCTGGGCAGCTGGCTCAGATCTCTGCCATCAGCCTTGCCACTCATGGCTTTCGACACACCCAGAAGATGCAGCTGAAGGTAGGCTGAGCCTATAATAATTCCTGAAGAAACACTGAGTAATGATATTTATAACTAATTAAAGACTTGACTGAATTGATCTGCGGACAGTTTATACAGGCTGATTTCAGGGAGACTTTGGGGCATTTTACTCGAGGGGTGTGGGAGTGCTGCTATAAGCCCCCAGCCACAAGAAAACACCTTGTCCTGCAGCAAATGGAAATGCATGCAGTGCTTTGAGGAACTGGGCTGGAGAAGGAGGCAAAAGGACCCCCAGGGCCTGCAAAATCCCATTTTTACATTTAAAAATAGAAAAGCCAAGCCTTCCAAAAAGCTTGAATGCCTCAACAAAACTTCTGGAGCTGACGGTGCTCAAGCGGGGCTGTTATGGATTTTTCTTTGCGGTATGAGGTAGGAAGGAAAAAGCACCCAGGGAGGGAAAGCTCAGCTGCATTCATTCTTCCCCTCACATGTCAGAGATGCTTTGTTTTCCAGAAGTGCTTATTATTCATACAGCTATCTCATTAGACAGCTGAAACACAGCTCCAGCTTGGGGCTCGTCATGGTGCAGGCCCTACCATGGAGCTGTGCAGTGCTGCAGTTCTCCACCCTGCAGGAAGTCCGGTGGAGACAGCAGCGTGGTGCATGGTGCCTGCCCTGGGCCACCAGTGCCAGCAGTAGTTCAGTCATCTTTTCCCCACTGCGTTCCTCTTTTGTCCCTCTTTTAATCAAAGATTTTGTCCTGGATGCTAGGCCACCATCTAGCAGATATGTGGGCTTAGCATTCCTTGTCCTGCGGGTCCTTCAGCTCTAGGCAGCAATCTTTCCAAAGAAGGTACAGCACAAGAGCTGCTATCTCCAGATGTTTCCATTATTCCCAGATGTTTTCAGTAAGCCCCTCTGCTCGCACACAGCATCTTGACCACCTGTGTCAGAGCTGGGTTGCCAAGCCCAGTTGTGCTGGATCCCTATTCTGCAATGCAGCCTCTAAGCTTTGCCATTTCCAGACCAACTGGATGGCTCTCAGGATGAGGAGGACTCTGCTTCCGGGCTTTGATCAAACTTCTGTGTCTCCCCACCTCCCCCCAGCTGGTGAGCATTGCTGGAAGCTCTGGTTTGAACCAGAAACCAATCTCAGACTTCTAACTTGTTTCTAACCGTCTTGGGTTTGCAGCTGCAAATTACTGGCTTTGCAAGTGAGGAAGTTGATTTCTGAAGGTGGGAGGAGGCAGCATGGCTGCTACTAAAGGTGTTGGTCCTGTTTCATTGAGAGCATCCTGTGGAGTCCTGCCTTTGGGGTTTTGTTGGCTGGCCGGAGCCCCCAGTGCTGTCACTTGGAGGGACCACGTGCATCCCGGTGTGCTTCACTGCAATTGGCAGCGAGTGCAGCATGATGGATCCCACCTCCTCCCACCGGTGCACAGCGTGGTCCTGGGGGATCTCTTAGCCACCAGACTCTGCTCGCCCAAGCAGCAGAGATACTGAACAGGGTGTCAGCCACAGCGAATGTGAAATCCTAAATATTTGTACACAAAGGCCACGCTGAAATCCCCATCCTGCTCCCGACATCAGAGGTGTCATTTTTGATTTCCCAAACACAGAGAGAGCCCTTTCAGCCCTGGCCTGCTCAGACACTGCAGCTTTAATGTCCAAGCACCCAGCGTGTTTCCACTCCCCTCAAATGCATCAATCAGGTCTCGGTGAGGCTCTGAAAGAGCCAGTTTGTTAAAAAAATACACTTAGTGTAAAAAGTTTATTCCAGTTAATTAGGACTTCATTGCAATGGAAACAAATTACCCAGCTGTCATCTGCCAAGGCAAACAGCAACGGGAGAGAGGGGGTCCTGGCCAGGCGGGAGACAAACAGCCATCTCAGGCAACCTTATTTATGGCCTTTTTATGTATTTCTGTATTTATTTGGACATTCCTGAGCTGGAGAGCTGGGTTATTGCCGAGCCACATGCCCCCCCAGCACTTGCCCAGTGTAGGCTGTTGCTGGCGGCAGGTTATCTGCCTGTGGGGCTTCCCGGGCAAAGAACCAGCACTGGCCTGGGTGGGCATTCCCATGGGGACCCAGGGGCTGGTGTCCCTGTCCCTGGGCACATCCCTTTTGACCTTGTCTGGGTCTCTTGTTTCAGAGATGGAGGTGAGATGCTGGATGTGCAGGCGATGGGCAGGTTAGGGCGAGCTGCTTGTCCCTGCTCGGTGATGGAGGTAGGGGATACGGGGGTCCCTGGATGTGGCAGGGGCGTGGGGATGCACTCAGGAGGGCTGGGGACTGGTGGTCACAGGGAGATTTGCCCAAGCCAGGGACTCACACACTTCTGTGGTTCCCTGCCCTCACGGCGGGGTGCCCTGCCTCTGCAGTGACCCTGGGTACGAGCCCCCATCCCGGCTGTAGCTTTACTCTCCCCTTCCAGCACAGGCAATTAGCTTTTGGGCAGGAGAGGCGTAAGTGCTGGCTGATCAGGCTCCCACTCATTTCCAGCTCATTTTCATTTCATTTAAACAAACACCCCATCGACACCCTTTTTTCTTTCTAGAGCTTTTATTGAAAAAGAGGGAGAAAGGAGGAGCTGGGATGGGGGACAGGGAAGCTGGGAGGCACACTGGGAGCAGAGCTTGGTAGGAGCCGGAGGCCATGTGATTCCCGCGGGAGTGCTCGGGGAGCCAGGCAGGATGGTGCTGGCTCCCGCAGCTGGTGCTCGGAAGTGACAGATAAACCCGCAGGATTAGCAGCGTGTGTCGTTGCAGGAGAGCAGCATCCCCTTCCTGGAGCATTAGTCACCCGAGCCTGACGCCGGGCTGGGGGAGGCAAGTGCAAGTCATCAAATTACCTCCTCCCGCCTGCTCCGGTCCCCCTGCTCCCAGGTGGCCTGTCCTTGCTTGTCCCTCCAACTCTGCCCTTTGTAACCAGAAGGTGGGCTGTGCCAGGGCTGCTGTGGCCAGGATGGGGACAGGCCCTGGGGACAGATGGGTGCAAGCAGCATGTCTCCGCTTGGCCACAGAGATGGTCCCCTCAATGTAGCCAGCAGCATGGTGGGTTGGGGTAGCACAAGCATGGGGGCTCTCTCCATGAAGCCTTTGGGGCTGCATTCTCCCCTGCTGGCCTTGGGGACATGGAGGACAAGAACAGGTTTCTGCCCTTGTGCTGGGACCTTCCAGTGGGCTTGGATTTCTCTTGTGTACCTGGTGGATAAACCCAAGGCCGTTCCACCCTTCTTATCTACCATGATCACATCCAGACCAGATTTTTCTGGTCCTGTGAAGTCCTGAAATTCACATTTGAATTTCACATTGCAAGCAAATTGCCATCCAGAGTCTTTTATACACTCTCCAAGAATGTTTCTGTTGCCTTATAGCTGTGAGATCACCGTGGCCCCCACTCTGAGGTTTCTGCCTGTGATGGCACGTGTTCAGGAGGGAGGAAAGCCTGGATTGGGGCAGGCATCGTTGGAGGGGCCTGGAAGGAGGTGAATAGCAGAGCCGAGCACTGATGGCTACAGAGATGAGTCCTGAGACCAGACTGATCTCATCTGAGGGATGTGGGAAAGATGGTGACCAGCACTGGAAAGGACAGATCTGGCTTTGTTTCTGGAGCTTGGAAGGGAGCAGAGGAGGGATTGGGGAGTTTGGCGCAAGCTTCTTGGTTCCTTGCAGTCGGCTGGCCCATCTTTAGAGGGAATTTGAAAACGCAAAGATAAAAATCAGCAAGGAACCTCAGTGGCCAGTTTCCCTGCCTGAGAGCTGGGCTCTGTTGGAGGTAGCCCACCATTGCTTCAGAAGCAACGATGTCCCCTCGGTCCCACAGCGACATGTGCAGGGGTCCCCATGCTCCCACTCTTTGTGGGAGCCTCAGCAGGCAGAGCCAGAGCATGGGGTACCGGGCATCTCCTTCCTCCGGCTGGCAACCCTCTATTATTAGGGATTTTAGTTTTCTCTTTCTAGATTGACTTGTTGTCAGCATTTATTTTTAGCTCCTCCAGTGCCTCGCAGATTCCTCGAGGGATTCTTTCTTTCCCTCTCCCTCCTACAGGTTTGTTCGTAATGTAGTTGCGCTGATTTGAGCCATGAGCAGGAGGTTTCAGCACCGGCGGAGGCTGCACTGCGGTGCTTGCAGAGCAAATTACCTTTGTGGGTTTATCTAAGGTTGATGGGTCCGTGGGGTCCAGGCACCCTGGGGCAGCCACTCCAGCAGAGACTGGGATGCTGGGAGGGAGCTTTGCTCCCACCTACAGCCACTGGTGTGGGTGCCTTGCAGTCATCACTCAAAATCACTGTCAAAGCTTGCCAGGTGGCTGTTGTCCCCCTTGCTCCTCTCAGCACTGCCCTCCCTGAGTTTTCTCTCTTTTCACTACCCAGGGGAAAAACTCAGATCAGCATCACCACACTGGCTATGTGGAAACAAAACCCAGGGTCCTCCTGCAGCTCCACAGCCAGGTTGGATGGAAATTTTTAAGCATTTTTTTAAAGCTCTGCATAAAGTAATTCAAAACAAGTTGCAAGTATATTTTGGACTCCAGTGGAGCTATCGTCGTCGCCTCACTTCGCTCGCTGGCTGCCCCAGACAAGGGCTCACTTTGAGCATACCCTTCTGCCGAGCAGGGGGGGAATGTTTTCATTCCTAATTTAGAGCATCCGTCTCGCCGGGGTCCAGTCCCCCGTCTCCTGCTGAGCCCGGCTCAGCACGGGGAGCCTGGGGCTCTCTGCAGCGAGTTTACCTGTCACCACCAGCTCCAGGGCTGTGCTAATGTGTTCGTTAGAAAATGTGACTCTCTTTGGACTTAGCCTCCTTCTTCTCACCCTGGGCTGGCGCTTGGTGGGGGATGTGTGAAGGTACAGTTTGTGCTCTGTTTTTTCCAGAATTTCTGTTATTTTGTAGAGGAGGGTAAGTCTGCTTGTTTTTAAACGCCTAAAATATAGGTTGATATTCAGTACAGTTTTGCTGTTTTTCCTGGGGAGAGACAGCACTGGGAGGTCCCGTTCAGGTATGTCTTTGGTGGTGGTAGCTCCATCACTGTGGCACCAATCCAGGAAAGTGCATTTTTCTGAAGCATTCATCTTCGCAGACCGCTCTTACCTGGGAGATGCGCACATGCTTAAGTGTTTTGTTGGACCCGGTCCTGTAAAAGCAGGATCCCTTCAGCAGCACAGGGAACCAAAGCCAACAATCCAGGCAAACCTGTAAGCCACTTGCAAGGCCACAAGAGTTAGATCCCCTTGCAGCAGCAAGGCCTGAGCATTGTGGTGTGGCATCTTCTTTTCCTCTCTGTGGATTAACCAGCTGCAAGGAAGAGTAAGGAGAGCAGGCATCGCAGCCACACATCCCTAAGGAGGGGTGGTGGGATGTGCTGAAGAAGAGGGCAGGGACTGGTGCTTCAGGGTTGCTCTTGGTGGCTTGTGTTTTGCAAAGCCATTCATCAGCTATCGCCTAACGGTACTTTCAGTCATGATGGGGTTATGGCTGGCTGAAGTCATGCCCAGGGTTAGCAGAGGGGCTTGGGGTACCTCTGCAATGAACCTAATGTCAGACTCTGCTTTCATCAAGCAACCCGGTGCTGGAGGTGAGAGGTTTTGAACATGGTCCCAGGTGCTGTGAGGTGCTGGGGCCATGGTGGATTTTCCCCTCTTGACTGTTTTGCTTTGGGGTCTGACTGCAGCATTTCTAGGGTTGATGTTGTCGTTGTGGCTTTTCTGATCTTTATTTTTATAATGTTCATTAGCACAGTTCCTATCAAAGAACAGCACGTTCCCTCCCTGTCCTCATTTTCTCCCTGGTTAATAACCCTTCACTGCTTTGGTTCATTCGGAAAAAGAGACAGTAGCTTTGGGAACAACTCCTGGTCGTCCTAATAGACAGACATCAGCGTTTTCAATCTGATCTGAAAAGCGGTGTTAATTCAAAGCAAGGGCTCAGTGAAATGACTGCAGAAGGCCCACGTTATGTGTCTGGGGAGCATTGAGCCAACCTGTATCAAAACATGGCAGTGTGCGTGCGTTCCTCCGAGCTGCTGAGATGCTCTGAACCCAGATGGTTGCTTATCCTTTCAGAAATGGGCTGTAACAGCAGCCAGAGCTCCCTCCATCCCTCCCTGAGGCTCTGCTTTGGAGATACCCATTGCTGAGGTCCGTGGTGCAATGAGAACCCTTCTAACAGGGTTAACAGTGCAGGAGAAGAACTAAGGTGCGAGACACTGTATAGCAAAGGCTGAGCTGTTGCATGTACTGTGGGGTTGGAGGCATGTGCTGGGGAGCTGTGTTGGGGCTGGGATGGGGTGGGAGGTGGTTATGTCTCCTGGGCATCTGGTCTGCTTCTGAAACCCCCACCATCTTCCTCAGCTGGGTTTTATTGGTGCTGAGGAACAGATGGAGGACACCAGGCTGAGGTTTGAAGCTCTGACAGCCTGGATGGAGTTGCAGCAAGATGTGAAGGGTGTTGTGTCCTGAGGGACCTGCCTCCTGTGGTGACCCCACCCCCCAGGCAGCATTTGCCATGCATGGAGATGCTTTTTTTGGCAACGACCTGCCATGGGCTCTGTGCTGGAGGATGGAAGGGGAAGACAAGACACCCGAAAACCACCCATGCTTCTATTGCCAGCATGAATAATGCACCTCTTCTTGATCCTTCAGGACTGCAGGTTTTCTCCAAGCACAGACCCTCCCATGGTTTATCTTTCATTGCTAACTCTTTGCTTTCTAAATGTCTGAAACCACTTTTGAAGACTTTGGGCTCCCTGCAGCCCGTGCTGCAGAGCGCACCACGCTGGGGTTTTAAGTCAGCTGGTGCACAGTCTTGCATCATGGGTTTGTCATCGCGTTTCTGCATTGTGCTCACGTTGGTGGGCAGATGTTGTCCAATGGCAGAGAGGGCCTTGCACAGCTGTGGAGCAGTCTCAGTGTGACATGTGAAGGCCAAGCCCATGATGAAAGGCAGGTGGTGTGCCTTGGGTCACATCTCTCACATTGGCTTCCCCCAGCGGTTGTGGTCTTTGCTACAGGATTCCTTGGTTGGAAATGTGTCTCATCTGCATCACTCCAGGCTCAGTCCAGGATGAGCTGCCACCCTCTCACACTCTGTCCCCTCATCATTGCCCTCAGTGTGGTCATGCATGAAGGGCTTTTCAGCTGCAGGAGCTCTACTGATGGGCAGTGCCTCCTCTGGAAGATGTCAAGTGCTGCTGGTTCTCCTGCTGGGAGGTGACTTTCTTGGATGAAGAGAATCCTGTGTTGGAATAAAATTCCTGTCACTGGCCTTGCTGGCACGGCCATCCTTTGTGGAGTCTGAGGAAATGGGCCTGATGGTGATTTAGTGATGCTGGGCATGACGCAGTGCAGACAGCTGGCTTCCGTGGGTGTTCAAATAGAAAGGGCCGGTCCCTGCAGCCCTTGGGTATAGGTGGATAATAAGAGTTCATGGGGAAACTGAGGCATGGAGACTTTGGCTCACAGATGAGGCCATGCAGCCCAGACTGGTGTCCTTTGGTTTTCGTAGTGCCAGATGAAAGCCATTGTGCTGGGCCCTCTCACAGCCCGGCCTGGAGGAGGACCCATCCCTGTGCTCAGTCCCTTGCTGTGGTCCCCTACCCGGCCAGTCCTTGGCCAGATGCTGGCTGGAGATGTGCCCCCCACAGGAACCACATCTCTGACAGATCACAGCAAGGTTCCCAGCCCTGGAAATGGCTTTGGCCCATCCTGCTTGGCTCCTGCTGGGGCACATCCCTCCTCCCAATCATTGACTCTTGGCTTTTGGGTTGTTCGCGCCAGAGCTGTGGCCGTTTACTCTTCCCCGAGGGCAGCGAGTGCCTCTCGCTCTCCCTTGCCTCTTTGCTGGAGTCCCTTGTGCCCCAGGCGCCAAGGAGCTCTCCTCTCACTTGGCTGCAGAAACAGGCTCAGCATCCCAGAAATTCAGGCTTTCATGTGGGAGCCAATAGTCACACAACCTCCATCCAGAAACCATCATTATCGGCCGCTTGCTTTTTCTTGGTTTCTTTGAACTACAGCTCCCAGGATGCCTGAAGATATGCAGACATCCTGAAGACAGTGGTTTCCCATAAACTTTTGGGGTTTCATGCTTTGCAGGCAGGAATGTTTTTATTGCGTCGCAAATCCCTTCAAGTCCCTCAAACCTCCGTGGCGCTTCCCTGCCGTGGGGCAGACGCGGTGGCTGGAGGCGGCCGTGAGGGAGGCACGCCAAGGGCTTTTCTCTCCTGCACTTTTCCCCTTCTTGCAAGAGGGACCTTTGTAAATCCTCATCGTGCCTTTTCAAGGGGACTTTTGGACTGGGAGGAAGTTTGGACAAGCTACAGTTTGCCCACAGGGATGCGTTTCCCATTCTCCTTGTCCCCGTTATTTCAAAGGCTGTTAAGCAGTCCGGCATCCCCATGTGCATTGCTGGGCAAAGCAGGGGAGATGCTAATGGGCGGTGCCTCGGGCAGGGTGGTGAGGGGTTTTCACTGTACTGGGAAGAACTGGAGGTGCAGGGAAGAGAAAAAGATGCAAATTCATACACCACTGCCAGAGAGCCCAGCATGCTGGGTTTTAAATCCTGATGTGCTCAAAGACCTAAGGGAAAACCAGAGAGGGAAATTTTCCTTTGGCACGGAAAGATGTGACTGTAACTGTGACCTGATGAGTCCCCACTCCCAGCCCCCAGTGCAGATCTGCTCCTGGGCCAGGTGAAACATCGGGGGATGGTGCATGCTGCGCATGAGCCCCACAGGTGCCCCTGCAACTCTGCATCTTCCTGCTGCCCACCCTGGGACTGAGAGGAGGGTGCTGGGAGTGGAGTGGGGTCCATGGCATGGACCCGGCTGCCCCTAATTACCACTTACTTTCTGTAGAAGAGGAAACGCAGAGGGCAGAATAGGGCTGTGTGTAACTCAGTGGCATTTTATAGCATTATTCTTCTCACCATAAAAATAACGAGTTTTTCCCATTTGGTGCTTGGTGGACACCAGTGTTATGTTTTCTAGTCAGACTCGTGGTGTTTTGCCTTCCTCCTTCTACCCTTTGGCTGGTTAAAGAAGCCTCCAGAATCCTTCATGGGTTGAGTTTTAATATGTATTGCTTCTGTAGGTGCTACTTTACCAGTTTGAGGAGCTTTGTGAATGAAATACAGAGGTGCTGGGTGCCCTTTGGGGGCCACCAGCACCACCAATCACCCAGCTCTTGCAGGAGACAGCAGAGCATGGGTTAGCTGTGTGTGGCCGTGGGACATGTCCTGGCTCTGCTCTGTGCCATCCCTGAGCAGTGAGGCCAGCGGGATGCTGCTGGGGATCTGTTTCTGGGTGGGTGTCTTGGTGCCTCCAGGATCTAGGCTCATTCCCTGCTGCCCCTCTGCCATCCTTCCCTGCAGCGCCCTGTGCAAGCACACCTACATGCATAAGCACCGCTGTGTGCAGCAGCACGCCCATGTGCACACATGGCTCCTGGCACCTGCTTGCCTGTCCCGACAGCGAGCAATGGTGGCAGGCAGTGTGGTCCACTGGAGGAGGCGGGTGCCAACCCAGAAAGGAAAACCATCGAGGCTCTGTGGCCGGCTCGCGTTAACCACATCACTCCTCTCCTGCACTTGGAAAAGCCTGGCCGACTGGCAGCCCAGAATAACAAGCTTTTCCATTCCTGCGCGCAGCATGGGATGCAGGGCCATTTTAAACAAGAGTCGGCTCCAGCGTGAATGCAGTGCTCAGACTAAACAACAGCACGTCCCCCCGGAGTGCCTTGTCCCCTGCAAAGGGGGATCAGGCTGCTGCAGTCACAGCTGCTGGGGCAGAGTGGGTCAGCCTGAGCAGGGATGCCGGGATGGTGTGGTGATGCCTCACTGTGTGTGGGCTCAGCCTGAGCAGCGGCCAGAGCAGGTGAAGGAAGATGAAGGTCCCAGGAGGGCTGAGCTCCTCCAGGGACCTCATCCATCCATGCTGATTGCACGCAAGGGAAGAGATTTGTTGTGTTTTGTCCTTTTCTCTTTTTCTTTTATTTTCCCTGGTATCTTTCTAATTAGAATAAAAGCTTTAATTTCTATAGAGGAAATTCTGAAAACTAGCTATCAGGGCTGTATGCAGAGCTTATGTCACCTTCAGGATCCCACCTCTTCCAAAGCCCTGCAGTTCATGGGCCACATTCATATCGTTGGGCATGAGGTCTGTCAGCATCATGTCCCACTACCTCCCTGCTGTGCTTCCCTGTGAGATGCTTCCTGGCTTGTGCCCACGTGGGGATGGGTTCCCAACAGGATTGTGCATGCCTGTGGGTGATGATGCCCAGGGAGGGAGATGATACCAGTGTGGGTCCCGTCCCTCCCAGTGGTCTGAGCATGCTGGGGGGCTGCAGGGCGCAGCGTGACTCACCAGGCTGTGGGCACGCATGCCCAGGATCTCTGTTCCTGCATGGACAGCTGTTGGTCAGAGGCGGGACAGTTGTTATTGTCAAAATGCAAATGAATAAAATCATTGTTTTGGCAGAGAATTTTTAGGGGAAGGACATGCAAATTTACCTTCCGTTCAGAGTGTACATTGGTATTAAAATACAATGTTTGAAAGCCAAAACAAAGGAACATTTTAATTTGGGACTATCAGATGGTTCCTTCTGCTTGGATTAGCATCAAGTTCTTTGCAGCAAATGCTGTAAGTTCGACAAAACTGGTTTTCAAAGAAAACAAGAAAGTTCTAAAAATGCCATCCATTTCTAGGGATTGTTGCTGCTTTCATTTGCCTCCGCTGTCGTGAAGCAACTGTCCTGGTACTGAATACTGGACAGGCCAACAGGAACAGGCTTTGGGAAATGCGAGTAGGATGTGTAGTTTGGTTTCTTCCTGGATGCTGCTTTAATCTGGCCTCAAAGTAGCTCATGAAAAAGAAAAGAAGCCTGGGGTTCTGCTCGAAGGCACGGGGC
Organism: Falco punctatus; assembly: GCF_963210335.1. Lineage (NCBI taxonomy): Eukaryota > Metazoa > Chordata > Aves > Falconiformes > Falconidae > Falco > Falco punctatus. The sequence goes on along the minus strand of NC_137583.1, from coordinate 37,324,333 downwards.
TTGAGAGGTCTGGTAGGACCTTGGGGTACACCTGAAGGGTGCTGACAGACCTCACTGTCGTGGTGGGAGCAAGTTGGAGGCTGAGCTGAAGGGATGTGTTCTGTTTCTTTCCTTGGCCTTCTTTGTAAATACCCTCCAAATAAAACCTACTTTTCCACAGTGCTCGGAAACAGCTGCGCCACTTATTTAAACACATCCATGAGGTATCTCCGTCCTTCTCCCCCTGCTTCCCTTCTCCTTTCATCCTTGGGTATACCTACCCGCCTTGTGTTGCAGATCAGAAATAGAGACTAGCCACCAACTTGCTAATTGTAATGCAGCCTGATAATGCCATCTATAATTAGCTGTACGTATCAAAGTGGTTTGGCTGGCGGAAGGTTTTTTGTGACCCTGTTATCATACTTTAAATAGAGGATCCCATCTGCTCTGCCCGACTCCTTGCTACAAAGCCAGGTCCTGCAGAGTCCAGCTTGGTTCTTCCCAGGGAATCCAGCCCAGCACCCATCTAGGTGCCTGCATCTGCCAGGCTTATGAAGAACCGGGCCTGGTAAAGCAGTGCTCGTAGACAATCTTTAAGTGTTGCTTATGCCCCTCAATGTGGCAAATTTTGACAACCACCGAGAGATCTGCTGCTGCAGAGTCTCTTGCCTGAGCCCCTGGTCACCACAGCTGTATGGACATGCTGTCCCAGTGACACGGGGCTGCCCTGAGTTGTGGTTATTGGGGTTTTGCAGCTCTGACCCATCTCTCCTTTCTGGCTTTAGGGTACTCATCAACCAAGAGGCAGCTCATGTTGACGTGTGCTATGGCACAAGGAGCAATGGTTCAGGTTCTCTGAACCACTCAGGGTCTCAGGGTCAACTTGTCTAGAGTTGCAGCATTGTGTCCCAGGGCTGTCAGACATTGCTCCTTGTTCCCTTTTGTCGAGACCTCTAGCTTTTTTCTTTACCATCTCATGCAGCTCCTGCCACACTTTCCCCATCTGCAGCATCCCCACTGTCCCTTTCTCTGGCCTTGGGAAGCCTCAGCGTGCTGGTCAGCTGTCCTTCCTTGCAGCAACTCACTCGCTGGGTTAAAACAGGCATCCCCAGCTTTGCTCGGTCCCACCAGACTGGCTGGTTTAGCTCTTGAGACTCATCCTTGGCAGGTGGGTGAGCCAGCACACTCACAGAGCTCATCCCCGTAGTAGTGCAAAAGCCCTTGACTTCTCTGCAGTGTCACCCACCCTTGGCACATCACAAAGCTCACAAGCCTGGTGTCATAACAGATGGAGAAGTTTGGTTGGGTAGATATGCCTGAACTCATCACTTGCTCCAACTGTGGCTGCCCACAGCTACTCTGTTGCACTGTCTAATCTGTCCTGAGCTCCTCAGGCAAACGAGCACTGATGTGCTGTTCAGAGCTGCTGTGCTCTGGGCAGGGGCAGAGATTTCCTAATGTAATAACCCGCAGGCAGACCTGAGGCTGTAACAGCATCAGATCTCACAAACTAATCACGGCTGAGTCAGCCCAAGAAGTGGGATGCTCAAGTCCCAAAGGAAACCCAGGGACTTGGAGAAACTGTGGGTGAGTTCCTCTCCCTGCACGGAGCCAATGCCCTGCCCTTCAGGTGAGGAACCAAACCTGCCGAGATGCTATTTGCTGCCCTGCCACAGGGAGTGAGAGCCCAGCTGAGCTCCTGTGCCGGTGCCCTGGGGAAGGCACCTCACTTCTGTTTGTGTTGAACCATTGCATTTTGTCAGGAGATCACCCAAGCTTCCCATTTCCAGCCCTGGGCAGCATCTGGGGAGTAGGAGGTAAGCCCCCAGAAGTGCAGCAGAAGAGCAGCGTCCCATACATGGGATGTTCATCAGCAGAAGCCTTGGCTGGGCAGCCTTTGCAGGCAGTGGTGGCCACGTGCAGTCAGCATCTGTCCTTGCGCTAAGGGAACAGCACGTTGAGGACAGGCTATGGTCAGGGGGTCCCCAGTGCTTCCCCCCCAGCACTCACATGGAGCTAAGGTGTGCAGCACCCGTTTGGGCTTGGGAAGTCCCTGTGGGCAGTGTCCTGTGCTGGTCACCTGGCAAACCAAAATAGTGGTAGAAGAGTTCTGTCCATGGCTTGTGCGCCCCAAGCCTGGACATTGCTCAAGGATTTAGGAGACTGAGGAGGAGGAATGTGAGGAGAGTGGAGTATGTGGCTGTGTGCAGCTCACCAGATTCCCTGCCTTGTCACCCATGAGCTCACGGAGATCAGAGAACAGTGGCCAAAACCACTTTCCTGAGTGACGAGGGCAGGGGCAGGGCAGACTAGCAGCAGGAGGGGCTCTTGGAGCTTCCTCCTCCAAAGCTCACCTGGGGACCCCAAAAGTTTTGGTGGGAGTCAGGGCAGTTTTCAACATCACTGCCTCTGCTTTCTCCCCTTCTTGATAGGAACAGATGACAAAGCAGGGCCATGCAGGATGGCAGGGGCTTGCAGCATCCTCTGGGGATGCCCGTGGGGTTTGGTGGCATGTTGTTGCATCAGGAGTGCCGCAGAAAGCCCAAAGCCGGCAGAGGTAAGCTTGAGGCATTGCTGCCTTCTGCCTGGTAGTCCCTTCACAGCTCAGTGTGGTCCCTTTCATTCAAGCCCAGTCCCTCTCATGTGAGCCTGGTTCCGCCATCCAAGCCTGGTCCCTTTGGTCAAGCCTAGTCCCCTCACCCGAGCCCAGTCCCCCCGGCCCAGCCTGGTCCCCCCAGCCAAGCCCACACAGACTCGTGGTTATGTAAAGCCCCAGCGAGCACGACCGGGAGATTCTTCAGTGTCGGAATCTGAGTCACATGGGGCTGTTTTATTTCCCCCTCTGCTAATCTCGTTTCTATAGAAACAAGATTGAGAGGAAAAAAAAAAAAAAAAAAAAAAGAAAAGAAAAAAAAAGAGCCAAGCACAGAGCGAGCGAGAAACCTGAGGTGATGGGTGAGCGAAGCGGAGGTGGTGGATGAGGAGGTCGGGCAGCTCGGTGGGAGAAGGGGATCCCACTCGGGATGGGAGCGTGCCTGTGGTTGTGTGAATCGAGGGGACAGGGACTCTCCCAAAAAGCCACTCTCAGATGAGCTGCTCCTCCGTCGGCGGGCAATCAGCGGAGCCCAGAGGGAAGGGAGCAGAGGCTGTGCAGGTGAGTGAGCATCGCTCGCGTGGCTCCTGGGCATCTTTCCTCAGCACGGCATGGCACAGCACGGCACACTGCAACTGTGCCTGGTTCACTGGGGGTCCTGTCGCCGGCTGCTGCTTTGGGGACACGCTCACGGCTGCAGCCACTGTCAGTGGGCACTGTGCCCGTAGCACACCACTGCAGCAGGCCGGTGAGCAGGTTTGCCGGAGCGGCATTCACGGCTGACACTTGCCCGGAGGCTGGCTGCATGTGTGCGGTGTGCACGTTCCCTTTCCGAAGCCTCTGTCTCCTAAAAGACTGCTGCCTGCTTGGGTGGGAGGCACCTTCCCAGCTTCAATTGTTTTTCCTCTGTTTTATTCTAACTGCACCTGTGCAAATAAAAATCTCAGGGGAGCCAAGCCCCACAGCTGCAGGGAGCTCAGAGAGCTTTGCCCACTCCCAGCCCCGCTCGCCCCGTGGCAGGTCCAGCTTCGCAAGGTCAGGCTGCAGCTGGGATGCCTGTGGGGATAAGCCCAACTTGAAAGCTGGTTTTGCAGTGACTGTTCTCAAAGGGAGGACCTGCTGAAAATGCTGCTTGCTTGGCTGCTGCCAAGTGCCTGGGCTGCCCACAGCCACCGCATGGCTTGTCCCAGGACTTTTGCTTGCCTGTGCTTGATTCAAGAGTCTGGCAGCTGCCTGCCAGGAGCTGGGTTAGATCAGAACCACATACAAGCACGTGCTGGCTCCTGAGTCTCGGGCTAGGGAGTGCAACAAGTGGGAGTTATTCCTGCCTGTGCTAAGATATCTCCATCTCTGTGGGATGAATAGCTTGTGCCTGTGCGGTGGTGACAGCTTTGGCTGGGCATGTTAATGGAGCAGGAGCATTGCCAGTGCTGCCGGTCCCATGCCGGTGCCCGCACTGGTCCTGCCTCATGACCTCGCTCATCCCACACCTGTGGCACAGTGCAGCTGTACTGCATGGACCACGGTCTGCCTGCAGCTTCGGCCATGCACGGCCAGGTCTTGCAGTGCCGGCAGCTGGGTGAGGTGCTGCACAAGCACCCGGGTTTCTGCAGCCACACGCTCGCTCTGGTTGCTGCAAACCACTGAAATGCGCTGCTTTTTGTAGAGGCAGCCCGCGATGTCTCTCCAAAAGCCACCACAGGGGAGAGGGAGGGCTGCAGATCCAAGGAGATGAGGATTTTGCTTGTCGTTGCTTTCCAATTGTGGCATGGTGTGGGGGACGCAGTGGTGAGGCATTGCAAACCCCCGGCCGGATTCGTGCCTGTGCACGGCTGGTGAGGCTGGAGGGATGAATTGAGCCCCTGTGTATTTCTGTACTAAGTCAGCTTTGGGAAATGTCATTGCTCATCCGCCTGCCTGGCCAGCGAGGGGGTGGAGGGCGGTGCTTCAGACCCTTGTCCTCATCTGAAAGGGCAGCTGAGCAGATTTTTGTGTTGGGATGCTGCGTCCTGTGATGGCCCAGTGAGCTGGCTGAGCCACAGGCAGCATGGGGCCAGACTGCCAGCCACGGTGTCTCTGCTCTGCCTGCATTCCTCAGCAAGTGGGGGCTTCAGCAGTTACTCGTGCTGGGGTCAGACCCCCAGAAAACATGCCTGGTGAAGAGATGGGCATCAGGCTGGTGTTACATGGCATGTTTGGGCAGCACAGCTGGCGTGGAACTGTGCCCTGGGCTGAGCCTTGCCCGGGCTGGGCTGTGCCAGCAGTGAGGGTCTGTGTGCTGCTCTGGGCACCCTCTGCTCATCCTGGTTCAACACCCTGGGAGGCCATCAGCACACACCAGGCTAGGGACAGCAATGTCCCCATCTCCCTTCAGCAGCAGCATCTGCCTCTGGCTGCCCCTGCTTGTTCCATGCCTGTGGCAAGGGGTGGGTGCTGTGGCTGATGCCAGGGGTGTATTTGCCGCACCGGGTCCTGCCACCCCCGCATGCGCACGAAGCAGTGGATTTATGGGGGAGATGTCACGTGCAGGCTTTGCATCCCCATGCCCCACTAACAGCGGTGTTCCTGCCTCCCCAGCAATGCCAGCTCTGCTCTGCTGGGAGGTTTGGAGGGAAGAGCTGAGAATGGGTATTGCTGCAAGTATCTCCAGGGCCAATAATTATTTCTGGGAAAAAGATGCTGTGTTCTGACTTAAACGCTGACATGGGACTCTGAACATGTGTAATCTGGCTGACAGATGGCAAATCATAGAGGTGTGATTTATGATACAGCACAGTAGCTGAACAACCTTCTCTGGTTGTCAGGAGACAATTCTTCCCAGTGCTGCGGTTGATGTTTCAATTGATGGTTTTTCCCGCGTGTCCCTTGGCTCCTTGGCAGCGTGCGGGGACCACCGGGGAGCCCTGGCAGGTGCTGGTGCAGCAGGCTGGGTCCACCAAGTTGCTGCAGAGATGCTGCTTCTTATTGTGGGGTAGGCAGGTCACCCCAAATCCTGCCCAGGCTGGACCATGAGCACTCCAGGCAGGGCTGGGGGAGTGGTGCTGGCCTTGTCCCTGTCCCATGGCTGGAATGAAGCAGGCTCAAGGCAGCAGTGGCTCTCTGGGGCTGCCTATTCCCTAGATTGACACTTGTGGTGCTAAGTATGCTGGTACCGATGGGAGAAGGCACGAAAATCTTGTCCATCAGTGAAGTGCACAGAAGGATGGATGCTGACAGCCACAGGGAACCTGCCTTGCTCACACAGCCTCTCTGTGCCTCAGTTTCCCTGCCTCTACCTTAAGATCCCTAACATTGGTCTTTCTCAAGGGACAGAGGCATCTATTACTGTTTGGAAAGCCCTGGGAAGGAAAAGTATGGTTCCAGCCGCATCCCCTTCCCAACTCGCTGCTGCTGTCCCACAGAGCACAGACCCCGGGCACAGTGCCTAGCATGGCTGTGGAAGCATCCTGACCCTGGGAGCACCCCAGCCCCAGGGGACCAGAGCAGCCCCAGCACCAGGAGCTCAGGGAAGCTGACCCACAAGCAGGACCTCGGTGGGGCAAAGGGAGAGAGGCAGAGCAGGCTGTTGGTGTTGGGTTGCATTTGCCTGAGTGCAGCCACGGCAGAGCAGGTATGATTCATTCCCTCTTCTGCAGTACAGTTTATGTAAAGCAGCACTGTATAAATAGCCAGATGATATGTAACGTGCTCCTGGCTTTCTAATTGGTGATGCTTCTGCTGGAGCTTTTGGGTCTGGCAGAGGTGAGAGGATGTTTGTTCATTCTCAGTGATGGATGAATTGCTGACAGCTCTCAAGGAGGATGTACCAGCCCATCAGAGCAGTCACAGCCATCTCCTTTAACCTGGCTGTGAGCAGCTGGAGGTGGTGGGTGAACCAGCTGGGTGACTGGTAGGTTGGAAGGTTGGTCTGGGGGGTGAAAGCAGCATACATGTCAAGACTCTTGGTCACCTTTTGGCTTATATGTGGCCTTGCTTGTCCGCCCTGGGTTGGGCAGATCTAGGCAGCACCTGCCCTGAGCCAGAGAGCATCGCCTTTCTCCCTGCGCCTTCCTCTTCGATGCCGATGCCGTGCCACCGGGGGAGTCAAGGCAAGGCCACATGTCCCAGAGCACCCAGGTGGCTCCACCCCCACCAGCACACCCTGCTGCCAGAGACTAACGCTTCTTCGCTTCTTCGTTCCCAGCCCTGCTGGTGTGTCACCCTGTTTTCCCCCTGCCAGCTCTTGGTGGATGCTGTTGGCTCTATCCAGTGGCTGTTTCTTCCCTGCCTGGAGCAGTGAATGTGTCCAGGTAAACCTCCTGGGCGTGCAATTGTCCTGGTGGTGCTGATCGCAGGAGGCATGTACCGGCATGACAGGCACTTGTTTGTTGCAGGGGGCAGCTGCCTTCTTGCATCTATGCAGGTGGTTTGGGATTTCCCAGCCCTCCATCTTGGCTGGGGACCAGTTTGGGAGGGGTGGCTGTAATGGCACAGGGAGCATGGTGGGGATCAGGGAGCACAGCAAACAGGACAGTGTTCTCCAGGCAGTCCCCAAATATCTTATAAGATCAACACCTCCAGCATCCTGGCAGCTAGGGATGGAGCCCTCACCCCTGCAGGGAGGCCGGAGCCTCTCCTGGAGAGGTGGAATGCTGGGCAGCATAGGACTGCCACAGCAGGAACAGTCAAATGCCACCGAGGAGATGCTATAGGAAGCCAGCAGCATCCAGTCCCACCACCCAGCCCCATCCCTGCATCAGCCCCAAGCCCTGCTCGCCCCAAGGTCCACATCACACCAGGGGCTGCTGTGGTCAATGCCCATGCCTCTCTAAATTGGTATCCTATTCATTGCAGCCAAGCTTTGACACCAGATCAAGGGAGAGGCGAGGTGGCAGGGATGGTGGTAGCACAGGGCTCTGCTCGATGGGCTTTCACACGGCACCTGGGTCGCTCCTCTTTGAACACCTCTTCCTCTGGCTGTGATCAGGGGAAAGCTGGGGTTTGGGGTTATTGTTGGGCTTCTTTTAAGGCAAACCTCATCCTTTACATCAAAGTAGTATTTCTTCTCAAGAATGTAAAGAATGACCCTGGAAGGTCTGAGCGGCTCTTTCCCAGCGGTGATTGGAGAGACGAGAGCCTTCTCCAGAAAGCTGTCTCCACCCCATCCCCAGCAACAGCAATTCATAAGCTGAAAAATAAATCAATAACCAGAGTTAATGAATTGAAGATGTCTGTGTTTAAAATGTATCAGGAAAAAAACGGTTAGCTGGTCGCGGTTGCATAATTATTGTGAGGAAAGGCAGGGAGCTCTCATTTCTGAGAAATACCTTCTTTTTTTCTTTCTTTTCTTGGAGGTATTTTGTTTTGTTGGAGCTGTTCAGGAATCAAGAGGAGGGGAGGACTGGCTTTAACAATGTGTGTAGGTTCAAAGTCTCCCCCCAGGTCTGTCCCTCATCCCCCAGGACCTCTGTCAAATCACTCTTCCCCTTCCCTGCTTAGCCTGGAGCCAGCTGAGCAGGAGGAGCTGGTCCTGCTAGTGCAGGACTGAAGGAGGAGGAGAGGCAGTGGCTGTGCCAGCGTGTGTGGCAGGGCTGGCAGATAGCACCAGTGCCACCAGCCTGGTCGTATGCCCAAGCTGGGTGTCCCAGCTCCCCATCTGCTCCTCCCTCATCACTCCTGGTGAATTGGCAGCAGGGACAGGTTGATGCGCTGTGTTCAGCTGCAAGCCAGAGGTGCTGGCCCTTGGCACAGCCAACACCGGGGTCTCTGTGTGCTGCAGGGGAAGGCAGAGGGCTGCAGGTCTCTGCAGGGCAGGCACCTCCCAAGCAAATCTCAGGGCCAGCTTTCTGCATTGCCCCTGAGTTTGGAGATGGTGTGGTTGTGCCTTGGGACAACAGTTCTTTTACGGAGAGAGCTGGGGTGGAGGTGGGTGTGCAGCATGACCCCGGAGCCTGGGGATGCTTTTCTTCTGGGTCCCAGGGACTGGGAGTGATGCTGGAGCATCCTGCCCAGCAGGAAGGGGCTTTATTTGTGCAGACACATCTTGCAGCTGAACCAATTTGCTCACAAATATTTCTGTTTCCTCCTCCGAAACATCTCTGTCGTGGGCTGATTTCCATACCAGCCCACCTCAGGAAAGCTGTCCCAGTGTTTGAAGGCCCCAGCTGGGAGGCCACAGGGGCTCTGGGGTTTCTTGGAAGGAGTGTGCAGCGGTGGAAGAGGCCTGCTTTGATTCTGTCCACTGATGCTTCCCCAGCTGCCAGACCCCTCTCAGGTACTGCAAGAAGCAGAAGCAGCCGGCGTTTCTGTAGCATTGGCCGTCACCAGCTGGCATTTGGGCAGGGGCATACAACCTAGGGAGGTGATTTTGCCGCAGTGGGGAGCAAGACCCAGTGCTCCCAGCCTGCCAGGCTTGCAGCTTTGGTTTTGCTAATAGCACACCACAGACCCATGCTGGTCCTGGCCTGCTGAAGTGATGCTAAACCTGCTGCAGCCCTGCTTCTTCTCCCTGAGGCTGGTGCTATCCTGTCCCGGCGCTGCTGGCCACCCAGCAGCCCCCTCCGTTCAGCTCCGAGCTTCACCTGGCTTTGTGCCGTGGACCTGCTCCTCGGAGCTGGGGTGCTTCAATGACATTAATGCCTTTCCTCTCCCCTTCCCCAGGTCGGAAAGCAGCCTCTCTAGGTTTGCCCACCGCTTGTCAGTTAAGCAGAAGCAGGAGAAGAGAAGGAAAGCTGAGTATGCCTCGGCTGAGCTGTCTGCCTTCCGGCCCAGGTCTCTGAGCATTGAATGGTAAGAGCCGCAGGACAAGGCTGGGGGAAAGGAGCTTGTGCCTCTCCAGCCCTGCTGCTGTCCCCTGTCCCCACTGCTGCCACTCTGTCTCTGCCCAAGCAACACCCCTTCAAACCCCTCTCTCTGCTGCAGGAGCTCTCGCAGGACATCAAGCCAAAACATCCCCCCTTGCCCCAGTACAGGGAGCAGCAGGGAGCCCCAGGTGGCTCCTTCCTTGGGGCAGCTGAAGGAGACCCCACAAACTGAGCCGTGGGGGTCTTTCAGGGTTCATGTGGGATGCGGATGTGCGTGTCTGCTGGGCTGGGGCACATGAGTGCACAGCCTCTGGCAGCCCCGGCCGCCAGCTTCTCCTCTCCCCTTCCCTTCACTTCCCTTCCCACCTTGTGCTCCTTATAGGAGCTGCTGGAGGAGGCATCCCGCGGCCCCTCACTGCCCAGTGCACCTCTGTTGGATAAACCAGAGCTCAGAGCTGCAGTGAGATGGCCGCAGCCAGCGTGGTGGCACTGGGAGCTTCAGGGGCTCCCTGCTAGTGCTGTACCCGGGGTGAGTGGTGTGAGGGTTTGGGGTGGTCCCAGCACAAGCCACCCACCAGGCAGCCCCGTTTGCCCATGCTGGAGTGATGCAGTGTTCCTTCCTTCCCCGCTGCTGCTGCTGCGGTGGTGCCTGTGGGGCCCCTCGTGTGGAGCACAGGCTCAAACTGCAGTCCTTGCTGGAGCACGGAGTAATTTATCCTGGGTTTCTAAGCTCTGATGCAACAGCCTTGGAAGCAGATCACAGTCAACCCTCCCAGCATTAGAGGTGACCTGCTAAGGATATTTAAAAGAACTGGAAATTGCATTGCTTTCTGTTTCCTTAGATGGGTAAAGGAGGGTAAAACTTTTATTTAAAAAAAAAAAAAAAGAGAGAGAGAGAAGAAAAGAAATGCTTAGAAACTGCAAGAATGTCAAGCTTGGTTCTCATTTTCCCTGCTTTTTTTGGAGATCTTTCTGGCTTTTATTGTATGTTCTAACACTTCAGTGTGAGGTTGCAGAGTCCTCCTCAAAGGCTTCCTCTATCTGTGAGGTTAGTTAGGCATCAAAGCTAACTAGGTATTAATGAGGCCAGACAAAGAATTTAAGCTATTTGGTGACAGATAGCTTTCTTCTCCAGTTGCACAACTTTCTTCCCTTTGCCGAAACTATGTCATCAGGAAAGCTGTTCTGCAATTGCTGTAAATCTTGTAAACAGACAAACATGTGAATTTGTGATATACCAAATAGGAACACAAGCAAAGAGCCCACTGAAAACAGTGTTTCTCTTTATTCATAATAAAGAAGTAAGAGAATTCAGTAAATCTCTTTTCTCCCTTTCGATGTCTCTCTGAAGCCCCCAGACCCCATTTTAGCCCTGCAGTGTAAAGGTGTATTTGTGGTACATTTTCACTCAATCTGTAACATTTTCCTGGGGGAAACCATCTATCTTGTATTATTTTGCAAAGCACCTTGTAGAGCAGTGACTCCACAGCAGCGGTAGATGATGCTGGTTTATAGGGGGTTTGTAAGCCAGCTTGGAGCTGAGCTCTGGGTGGGGAGGAATGGCCTTTGCCTTCAGTTTGCCACGTGCCATTGCACTGGAGATCAAGCTGGAAAGCATGAGGCCTGAAAGAGAAGGACCTGATGTCATTGTTCCTCAGGGGCATGGCATGGCAGGAAGATGACTGCCCTGCAGTCGTGGGATTTATCTATGGCTGGAGGTGTCCTGTGCTGGGGCAGATGCCCGACCTGGCAGCCAGCTTGGGTGGGCCAGGGTGCTGGGGCTCGCCGGCACTCAGTGGCCAGGCACAGAGGAGGGGTGACCCGGTGGGTTGCAGTGACAAGGAGCCAGGCAGGCAGCAGCAGGGGGAGGACCCTGCCCACCACCTGCTCCCTGCCCATCTCAGTGTGCTTGTTGATCCTCTCCCCGGTGCTGCTGCCGTGGTTCAGCAGACAGCTAAGGGCTGTGCTAGCTGCGGTGTTGCAGTGCAGGTATTTAATGGGCTTTTACATGCACACAGCCTGATTTTCAGAGAGTGGTGGGGGCACTTGTGCACGGGGCATGGAGCGCTGCCTCCCCGGCAGCACGGGCATGCTGCAGGCAGGCTTTTACGTGTGCCAGTGGTGCATGCGCCTGGTTCACACATGCACGCTTGCCTGGGGAGGCACTTGGAGGTTTTTCCCATGCAAGCACCAGCCTCTTCTGCAGCTGTCTCCTGCAAAGGGGGCATGTGGCCTTCTCCCTGGTGTCAAACATCATTTCTCTGCATCCCCTGTACGTCTTCAGGGATCTGTGATCACTGTAGCAGGATAAGTGTCCCTGGGCTTCTGCACAAAGGAGAAGGGCCTCTAGAGCCATGGGTCTTGCTGCCCCTGCTCGCCCTGCACCTTGCATGGGAGGTCCTGGGCTGCAGGCAAGGCTGCTGGGCACTGTGGCCAACAGAAAGCATGGCTTATGTACAGATGCCTAATTTGGCTTTCAGAACAAATATCTACGTGCATCAAATCTGTATGTATTTATAAGCTTAAACCAGGTCACCACTGCATTATTTTACCTGCCTCTGTGCAGAAGATGAACATTCACACTGCGTATGATGGCGGGTTCAGTTCATCCCATGCAGGTAGGAGGGGGATAGAAAAGTGATGGACTGTGTTTTCCCAAATCAGTGGCTTCTGAGAATCCTGCCCATCTAAATCCCAAGGCTTGAAGCCAAGCCAGGGCTCCTGGACCTGCTGTTACCTGTTGCCAAGGAGGAGATAGAGATTATAAGCAAAACATCATCAGTGCCTGTTGCTTTGAAAAGCTGGGTGTCAGTCCAGTGGAGCATTTAGCATTTTCTGCCCAAAATTCCTACCAAGGCACTGTCAATCCAGCCCCTCGTGTCTCTGCCATAGTGGAAAGCATCCTTACCTCTCATTCCCATGCAGGGCAAGCTGAGCTAGTTTTCCAGAATTCCCAGTTGTTCAGGTGCTCAGGTAGGGCTGGATGAAGCTGAGGTAGAAGAGGAAGAGCTGTACAGCATCACAGGATCTGCCTGACACTGTGTCCCCCGCACTGAGCGCTGCCAGGTAGGATGGGGACAACAGACCCTTTCACCTCCCCTTGGCCCTTCTCCCCATTGCTGGGGACCTTGAAGCCCTTTGGGGCAGGGTCACCAGGCAGTGGCACCTCTGTGGGCCAGGAGGTGCAGTTATTCACTGCCACAATAAATAAGGTGCTGAATGTCCCGCGCTGCCTACCTGAAGGCGCAGGGCTGCTCCCGTCACAGGTCTTGCAGTCCGTGCATCCGTCTGAGCACATCTGCCCTGCTTGCCGGGTGGGACACGCTCGTGGGTCGCGTTTCTCTCCGGGCACAAGGCAGGCTTTATTTGCACAGCACGTGTTTATGTGCTGCACCAGGCAAGCAGAGCACGGTCCTGCTCCCCAACTCGGCCGGCAGTGAGCGAAGCCTCGTTAGTTCCACTTATTAAAAAAAATTGCAGGGGGGAAGGGAGGGAAGGCAGGGAAAAAGTGAAGTATTGAGAAAACACTTCTTTCATTCATATGTTGTTTACTGAAATAAATACTTCATTATTAGGCTTTTTTTAGGCTATTTTTTTTTAAAGCCAGCACCACAAAGTCCCCAGTGTTAGGGCCCATGAATGTGCCGTATCACCTCAGCCCATTGCCCCTGTGAGCCGGTGTCTTGCTGCCTGGAGGTGCCCAGAGAGAAGCACCGCAGGGAGCGGGGTAGTGCCAGGCTTTCCCAAGCTTGGGGCAGAAACCCTGGGGCTGCTCATGTCTGGTTTTATTTAGGTTTGCTGATTCCTTCCTCCTCCTCTTTGCCGGACGGTGCATGCTGTGTCTCACAGGGCATCGAGGCCGCTTCAGCTCCAAATGAGGCAAAAACTGGTAACTGAGGCAAGGAAGGACTTGGGGTCTGATTTATTAAAGCTCTGCTCTCTGCTGGTCTGTGATACTAATCTAGCTCCAAAGCCTAAATAGCATGAAGGTGTGCGAGACAAAAGCACTCTTTATTTGAAGCTCGCCACCTTCTGCTGTTGGGAATGAAGATGAAAGCTGGCGGCTCCTGTGGAGACCTCCTGCTGTCCTTACAGCAACCCTGAAACAGCAGCAATCCCTTTTCTCCCCACTTAGGGTGAACTGAGGCAAAGAGAGCCCCCTCTCCTCATGTGCGTGTCACCTGAGAAATAATCCACGTTTATCTTCCCTCTTGAGTGAGTCCTAATCCACTAAAAGACTGCTCTCCGCTGCTTTACTCTTGTGCCTGTGGAGCCTGGGAACCTCTGTCCCCCTCTTGCATCCTTCCAGCTCTGGTGCTCATCAGCAGTTCCAGCCCTGGTAGGTTTGTCTTCCTGGCATCCATTTGTCTCTACCTTTTCCTTTCCTACCTCTCAGTCTGGTTTTCCTTCTCCCATTTGTTCCTCTGCTTACTTTCCCTGCCGCGCTCCTTTCCCCATACTCACCTCTTGTTCACCCTGATTTTCCTCTGTTTTCTTCTTGATTGTTTACTTCTACTTGCTGCCTTTTCTACTTGGACTCCTTGAGTTTTTCATGTCGGACAGCCTCCCTGCGATCCATGGTCAGAATAGCATATTCCCATGGTGGCTCAGGAAAAATGTAGTACATTCCTCACTTCCCCCATCCCATTATCTCAGTTTTGCTCGTTGGCTGCCCACCACGAGCTGTTGAAGCAGCGCTGGCAGGAGCATGTTGTCTAGTGGTTAGAGGCAGGCAGCCGGCTTGGGTTCAGTCCTGCCTGCATCTTGTTTTGCTGCCTGACCCCTGGCACGCTGCAGAATCTCAGCTCTTTGCTTCTCCTATGCCGAAGAGAGGGATGCGCGGAGACCTGCCTGCCCTGCAGCCCCCAGTGCCGACCATCCTTGCCCAGATGGGAAGGTGCAGACTGGTTTTCCCATGATGTCCCAGCACCAGGGCTGGATGTGACAGCTGGCGGGTGTCCTTCTGCAGTGGTGGTGCCAGGAAGGCAGAAGTCACAGCTGCCGAGTGTGGGAACCTCACTGGCACCATGGGGCTGGCAGAGGTGGCACGTGCAACTCTGGGGCTGTTCTCTGCCCCATGTTTTGAGTTGGTTGTAAAGCAAAAAATTTTTAACAGAAGTGTTTTCATGAAAGTTATTTAAAATTTTGTGATGTAAGAGAATTTCCTCTTTGTGTTTAAGTGGTCTCGTGTGGTGTGGAAATTATCCCTAAATTGCTGTGCTGGGGGATGAAATCCATGCCATGGAGGTGCCTGGCACTGCTCAGCCTTCTTCCACGGCTGCTGCCAGCTGATGTGGGCAGGCAGTGAGGATGACTTGTCCACAGGCAGGCTCCTCGCCCTCTGGTACACAAGTGCCATGGTCCCAGGGGGCTGCAGAGCCCGTGGGATGCACTGAGCTGCCGGCTGATCTGTCTGACTGTTCCTGAGCCAGTGCACTGTCGGGCTGCTGCTTGCAGAGCTCGACAAGAGGCTTGGGCTGTTTCCATCATAGCAGTCTATGGTTGTATAGTGCTTTCCCCAGGACTCTTTGCCTGACAGTCACTTGTGTGCCAGGGGGAACCAGCACAAAGTGAATTGTCAGCAACTTTTTGGGAGCTCAGGAGGAGCAGCACTGTAAAGATAGAGGGCTCAGAGCTCCTCTGGGTTTCACAGCCCTCCCCAAGCTGTCTTACTCCTAACTTAACCTGCATGTCCAAAAGGAGGCTTGGAGCCCCTTCTTTTCCCAGCCGAGGAAGCTTTTAGCCTCAGCAAGGGAAAATAAGAAGGACAACCAGTCCCTGGGCCTTTCAGTGGAAGAGGAGGAGTGCCAGCGCCTGGGATGTGTGTGGGCATCTGGAAGCAAAGGGATGCTCTGGGCAAACTGAGATGTGGGCACCATGTCTGCACCGGCTGTGGTGTGGGGCAGCCAGCCTCGCCGAGAGCTTCACCTCCCCCATTCCACCAGTCCCTGCCATCAGTCCGGGCTGAAACACAGCCGCCCCCAGTTCAGTTGTGCTGAGCACAGGTCCTGGATGGGCCAGCATGGTGTTGAAACGAAATGCGAGGCGCTTTGTCTCGACTGGGAGCGCTTTAAGCCCTCACTCGGGAACAATGGCCAAGCTATGGGGTCATTTGTTCTGGTATTTCAGCAGCTCCTCATGATTTATGGGATGTTTTGTTCTGCTGCTTGTCTTAGCTTCCCCCTCTCCACCCTCCCCGTCTCCATCCCTTCTCCATTTCAGCTCCTCCTCCCCCTGCTCCCAATTCCCCTAATAGCTGTGGAGCCTCTCTGCCTTATGAAGTCATGGTATCTGTGACTTATTGAATTAGCTGTATGGGAGCTGGACTTCCACACCGCGCTGTGGTCTGCTGGGGTGTCCCAGCTGCCCAGGGAGCCAGCCCACAGCAGGGCCCCTTGCCCAAGGGCTCCAGGCAACCTGAGCTTCCCCCTGGCATGGCAGATGGACGTTGCCACCAGCAGGCCATTCAGAAGTTGGTTTACGGGCGATAAATGCGGGCAAGTGGAGCTGCAGCCCCAGTGAACAAGGAGACCCACCTGTACCAGGGCAGGGTGGGGGCTTAGCTGCATGCTCCTGGTGCTGCCATCCCCCCACCCTCCCACGACACCTCTCCGTGGACAAGTTGGACAACGCTTAGGGAGCTCCAGAGCTTTTGATGTTAAACTACACGTGGAGCAATGTGGCCCAAGAGCTTGGCTTTACCCCTGGCATGCTGGGGATGGCCACAGTCAGTGCGTCTGGTGTGTGGGGAGAGCAGGAACTCACCCGCCCCGAGCTGGTGGGATGGTGACTCACCAGTGACTGTGAGGGACTCACTGATGGGGATGGGGAGGAGCGAGCCTGCAAAATATCTCCCTGAAAGTTGGGGTTGCCTTTAGGAAAGCATTTGAAAGGAATAATTTATTTGTGGAAAATTGCCTTTTATCCTCGCTGCCTGCAAACAGAGAGGGGCTTAAGGGCAACTGCTGCTCGTGGTGATACCAGCATGCTTGCTGCAGCTGGTCCTTAGCCCAGAGAGGGCTTGCAACGGCAGAGGAGCTGGGGTCTGTGCAGCTCCACTTCTGCTGCCCCGCAGCGCTGGCAGTGAGCTGGGAGCACCCGTCCCACGGGCGCAGTGGGGGGAAGAGGGCAGTGTGGGGGAAGTCAGGGACTATCCAAATCTGTACGGTCTGTGTGAGACTTGTGCCTCCCCTCCTGATGCCACAAGCCTCCATCAGCCCAGGTTCTCTCCTTGTCTGCAGAGAGGCAACTTGGCTTGCAATTACGATGAGGCTGGAGAGGCTGGGAGAAGACCAAGGGCCTGATCCTCTCTGTGTGCAGTGTTGGGACCTGCTGCCACAGGCTCCAGCAGTCCCATCTGCATTTGTTTCTCATGTCACTCCGGCAGGAAAAATTGAGCCTTCTGAGAAAGTGATGGAAGGAAAATGTTCAGAGAAGACTGATTTCCAGGTTCTCCCTGTCTGGGACCAGAGCCCTCAGCTAGATCCCTTCCTCACTGATAGCACAGGAGGCAAATGTCATTTATTTAAAAGACAAATTTAAAATATCGTGCTGATGTGTTATTCTGGCCACTTCCCCCTGCTGGTAGCTGATACCTCCAAACCCCAGTAAGTTTATTTTCCAGTGCAGCATTTCCATTATCCTGAGCACAGTTTGATTTCTCTCAAATAGTCCATTTGCCTGATTTGTTTTGGTTTATTCTTGCCATCTCTATTCCACTTCCCATGGCCTGGATCTGCAAAGCAGGGTGGATGCCTTGGTCCCTGCTGAGGAATGTGGAAGATACTCTTCATCCTGCAGGATCTCCACAGGTTCTTCTTCATGGCTGTGTCCATGCCCAGGTGCCCGTTGCCCGGATTTGTACAGCAGGCAGCCCAAGCCCTACGGTTGTGCTGGGGGGAAAGTGCAGAGATGCCACAGTCCTTGGTATGAAAGGGAAGCCTCATGAATGTCTGAATCTCAGTGTGAGTCAAGCCCTTCCTGAAGGGGCCATGGGTCCTCCATACCAGCTGGTATTCCCATACACTGGATTTGGAGGGTCCTTGCTCTCCCAGCCCTCTTAGCCAGCACACAAGAAGTATCTCCATATATTTCTTTCAGTAGGGATATCAATAATAGTTCTGGTTTCCTACCACTAGCAGGACCTGCCAGCTTTGAACCTGGCTTCTCGGTGAGCCGATCTGCACCCAGGGGAGGGCAGTACTGACAAGCTGTGTGTCTGGAGCAGCCCCAGCAAGGCAGGCAGTCTGCCCCAGCCCCCACACTGCCAGCCTGCGCCTCCCCCAGCCCTGGGGACAGCTTCTTCCTGGGAGCAGAAGGGATCGCTGGCCTTGCTACTGATGCTGCTGGGGACACTGGGGTCGGGAGACACAGAAGCATCAACATTTCCAGATAGTCCTGACAGCTGGCACTTCCAAGGTATTTGAGTACTTTTGATCCTCCCTTGTCCCTTAAACAGTGGTAGTCCCTGTTGCGTGGGTTTTCTCTGCTCTTAGATAGTTTCCTACTGGCTGAGACGCTTCTGCCTGCCAGAGCTTGAGAAAACTCCTGTTTATCTTCCTGGAGAGCGCTTCTCAGTGCCAGGTCAATGTTGGACCTACTGACTTGGATGCTGCCAGGATGGGCAGCGCTCAGCAGGGAGGACAAACTGGAGGTAGGAGTCAGCCCAGGACACTCAGGACACCAAGGAACAGGTCCTCGGGGGTGATGGGATCTCTTTCCCTCTTTGCTTGAGTTTTTCCTACTGCCTGCACACTCACTCTTCCCCATCTCTTTGCTTCACACCCATCCCTCTTACCCACCTTTCTTCTGCTGGCTTGCTTGCTTCTCAGAGACCTGTGAGCCCAAGTGAGCTCCGCATCTGCTGAGCCTCATGCCTAGAGGAGCTCAGGGAGGAGTTATGTTCCCCTCTGGTCCTCACTTCCAGATTTCCTCCCATATTTGTCCATATACCCCAGTGTGTCCTGCAGTAGCTCACTCCCCAGGGGCATTCCTCCCCTCATCCCACTTGGCCTTCCTTGCCTTTATTTGCACTGTGAACAGGGAGGGTTGCAATCAGATGAAGATCTTCCACCACAAAGAGCTGTTGGGCAGTGTGGAGGGGTTTTTCTATGTGGGCAGTGCAAAATGGTGCAGATGAGATAAAAGTTCCAGTTTCGGGGCCAGGAAAAGACAAGGTTCATGCCTTGCTTTGTCCAAAGTGGAACTGGACACTTGGCAGCAGCCGCCAGCATCGTTGTGAGACTGCACATGGTCTTCATTCTGCCCATGGTGCGGAGGTTCACCTGAGCCCCCTCCAGGTCTGCTCAGAGTCTGGTTTCCATCCAACAGTTGTCCCAATGAGCCTGTGAGGGCTCACCAGTTAGCAGCTGGGAGGCAAATCTCTCCTGCCTAAAGTCAGGGCAGGCTCCTGCTGTGAAAAGATGTTGTTTCGGAGCTTTGAGACATGAACATACAGCATTATGTGGTAGCATTTGTTAAGCATGGCCACCAGAGCAGCTGCTGAGCTGAGCAGAGCTCCAAGAAACATCTCTTCTTGGCGCTATCAGGATCAGCTGTGGCCCACTGCCCCAAGAGGAGCCATCATCCCCTTTGGTGGGATGCCGTGGCTGGTTGAGTTGATGTTCCCTGTGCAGACCCTACAGGTTTCTGAGTGTGTAGCTGTTGCAGCCTCTGAGGTGGCAGGGACTGCAGGTAGATCTGGCAGTGTGGTTACTCAGCTCTTCCTGCAGCCTTGTTTCTCCTCTCCACCCTCAGGCTCCTCCTCTGCCTCTGTTTGTGCCTCGGTTTCTCACTCTTTAAAAGTAGCATAGAAACACTGACCTGTTCTCTCAAGAGCTTTGAGATCTCCTGCTGAAGGAGCTGGCTGTTGCATCAGTACTCTTGGTAACAGGGGTCTTCTGCTGGCAAACCCATTCCCCCACCCCCAGGGACACGATGGGGGCTGGCTCTGAGCTCGGAGCTAACAGGTCGAGCTTTATTGTTAGGGTTTGTAAGCTTGGGATCCCCACCTGGAGCTGTTAGTTTATGTTACCACTTCAGCAAAGAGCACCAAGATGAAGGTGTCTGTGCCACGTGTGGCATCCCAGGTGGCTGGAACTTACTCTGCCCAGGAAGCAGATGCTAAAAGTCAGTCCTTTTTCCTCCCCTCCTCAAATGGTGTTCTCGTTCATCAGCATCTTTGCTGGGGAAGAGGTGGTAGTTATTCTGGTCAGAGGCAGTGGCAGGAGCAGAGGTGGGCAGACAACTTTTTCTAGGTCTGGGGAGGTCCAGGCAGGTAATGTCTTAAAAACAAATTCTTTTGGGTTTAAATGTCACTGTGCGCTGGGGGTCACAGAGGGTGCTCGTTCCTGCTGTGTGGTAGAGCCTTCAGCCTTTCTACAGGCCTGGCTATGTCAGGAGACCAAGCCTTGAAGGGGACAGCCACCAGGGGGGCAGCCCCTGCTGCTTGTGGCCAGGAGCAGCCCCGAGGGCAGGGGCAGCCCGGTGGGGCTTGGCTGTGTTTCTGCTGCTGGGAGGGACTGCTCTGCTTCTGGACCTCGTCAGAAAGTGAGGCCGGGTGAAGCGTGCGTCTGCTGGTGAATAAGCAGGTCGTCTGAGGTCTAACGCGCCAAGACACTGCCGAGGTGCCTTGCCACTGCCCCGTGCCCCTCGCGGGCAGCCAGCCCACCTCCCGCTCAGCCTCCCTGCCGCAAGCCGGGCTGCCAGCACTGCCGGGCTTCGGGGGCAGCTCGGAGCCAAGTCCCGCTGTGCCCCGCGCCGGGCAGGTGCTTGCGTTAGGAGAGCTGTGCAGGGTTCCTCTGTGCACCGAAATCCTGCAGAGCAGTGGGCCAAGTCCTGGGAAGCAAGGAGGCTGCTTCTGGACACAGATAGGCTGGTGTGACATTTGGCTAATGCTCCTGCTTTCCTTGTCTACACGTGGTGTCTTGCTGCCTGGCCAAGGGGGTGTCTGAGTGAACCTCAGCCATAAGCATGTTCTTGGAGCTCCGTGGGGTGGACGACCCAGTGGAGTGCTTGCCTGCTTTCTGTGCAGGTGGAATGCTGATGCTGCCAAGAGGTCTCGTCCTCCCAGTGCTTTCCTGGCCCTGCTCTGCCCCGGTCACGAGCTCTGGAAGGCTCGTGGCAGGCAGAAAAGCAGTTCTGCTTATGGAGCAGAGCTCCACTCGGGTGAACTTCACGTGAACTCATGAAGTTTCTGTGGCCGTTTTCTGTCCTGACGATGCAGGCAGGTCAGGAGCAGGATGCTGTATCACACAGGGACCCAAGGCTGCCTTTCTTATGCACCAGCACACTCATCTCATCCTCCTGCTGTGCCGTGGAGGACGTATCTGCTGCCTGAGCAGTTGCTCTTCACCCTGGGTAGAAACGCCAGCAGACAGACAAGGCTGTCCCTGGACTATGCTGGGACCATGCTGCCGTAACTGCTGCTCTCCCGGGTCTTGGTGGGGATGGTGGGCACCCCATTGCAGCACCTTGGCTTTAGTGACCTGCTCAAGGTCACCCATGTGGTCTGTGACAGAGGTAAGAGTTAAATCTGCCTGCCTTGTCCTGCTCCCACACTTCACCTGGGGATCACGCTTGCTAGCTTCTGTGTCTGTGTCACGCCACACTATTTGGTCTGTCACCAGAAAAATTGGGGGTAATGGAGGAAGAGAAACCCTCTGGGCTGAGGGCTTGTTGGCACAGTAGAGTGGAAGGTGTGACTGCAGCCTGAGTCAGCCCGTGTTAACATGAGGGACAAGGTGTGGCATCCCAGGCCAGCGTGTGCCAGGATGCAGTGGGTACCTGGAGTGGCTTTCCAGGTCCATGGGCATCTTGGTCCTGAGGAAGCTGTCTTGTAGTGCACAGCCAGGAGAGGCAGGGTGAGGAGCTTCACTGGGTGATGAGAGTGTCTCAGGAGCGTGAGGATGTCTGGCCCCATCTCTCACTGTTCAGGGCACAGCGAGGGGGAGGAAGGAGACACCAGCACCCACCTTGGGTTGGGGCCACCAACTCTGTGAGATGTTTCACAGCCTCTTGGTGATGGAGGAGCCCAAGCTATTTAGGTCTGGCTTGAAGGTCTTGCTCTGTGTAACAATGTGAACAGGAATCTCCTAAGTGCTTTGAGACATCTCTGAGGTGCTGGGGTCGGAGTGGTCTCCTCTCACCTCATGCTGCCACCTCCCACCTCCAGGGCCCCCTGCAGCCATTGGCCCCTGCCGCCCTTGCTCTTCAGTGCTGCAGCGAAGTCATCCTCGCGTGCTGCCATGGAGGGGCGAGGAGGACACCTCTCACCCAACGTGCTGGTTGCAGATGGAGCCAGCAGACGTCTGTTGTTAAGGCTGTCTAACACTTTCCAGCGGAAGTTTGTTTGCTTATACCTTTGCCAGACTTTAACTGTTTGGGCTGGATTTTTCCATGCTCACTCTGCCTCAGGCTGAACTTTCACTCTCCCCTCCTCACCGCCCACCCCCCACCCCACCCTGCCAAGTTTCAGCAGAAGATTGGGGGGAAATGGTAGCTTTGCCATTTTTTATTTTTTTTTCCTCCTGTCTCTTTGTTTGAGGACTTCTGGTGCCTCTGCGCTTTGGAAAAAAGGTTTGAAATTTGGCAGGGTTGGTGCATTCCTGGTGGAAATCAACACGGATTTGGTCAAATTGTTAGCCTGTGGAAAGCATGGTTGTGCATGCCTGGAAGAGCTCTTCACAGGCTAGCTGCTAAAGTCCCCAGCTGCAAAGAGACTCTGGCCACTGCACCCGCTGCTCTCCAGCTGCACCCAGCACCTCCTGTTCCCATCTCTGGAGGCATCCCCTTGCTCACACGAGTCCAGGTCAGGGTGGTGACTGCAAGGAGCCCAAGCAGTTGCTTGGTGCTCCTCACTGGCAAGTTTCAAAGCACTTTACAACACATGACATTGTCTTCATCTCCATTTCCCATGCATGGAAGCTGAGGCACTGGCTGTGGGCATCACCTGCCTCTCACCCTCAGTGGCAGAGCGAGGAACAGAGCTCAGGTCAGCTTGGGTAGTATCTTGTCTATGGACCAGGAGAAGCTGAGGCAACACTCAATGAGAGGAGAGAGCATTTCCCAGTGCTCCCATGTTTTGTGAGACCTCAGGAAAGGGCCTTTGCACTGGTTGCATCGATACATGAATGGATTAGAGTGTCATGATGACTGGAGATCTGACCTGATGATTACTATGATTTTTAACGTTGCTTTTTTATAGTAGGGTGGAAATCTTTTCTACTTGCTATCTTGGAGGCTCTGACAGTTCCTCCACAGGCTCTGTTATCCTCAGCTTGAGCTTATCTACCTGATAAT
This sequence comes from Falco punctatus, assembly GCF_963210335.1. Classification (NCBI taxonomy): domain Eukaryota; kingdom Metazoa; phylum Chordata; class Aves; order Falconiformes; family Falconidae; genus Falco; species Falco punctatus. The sequence continues at coordinate 37,301,680 of NC_137583.1, read as the reverse complement.
GTCTCAAAACTTTCTTCAGCTAGAGGGAGAATAAAATGATGCTTGAGGTGGGAAAGCTCTGGTCTGATGGAGGCAGCAGGCAAACCTCTGCTGGAAGGAGGCCGGGCTGGTGGTGAGGTCTCCCCAGCTAGTGCTGTTACAAGAGTGCTCGAGCATTTGTGGGGTGTTTTCTAGCAAAATGGCAAAAGAAAGTTGGCTTCCTCTCTTGGACTGCAGCCTTTCGACCCTGACTCCACTGGAGATGCATGAAGGGAAGGTTGGCTTTGGCACAAATGAGTGCTTTTGTCGTTGGATGGCAGTGAACCAACTCCTTTGGCATTGCATTGGGTGGTGCTGGCATGAGATGGGCACCAGGGCTACGTGGTGGGGTTGGTCAGAGAAGACCCCAGTGAGTGCTGGACAGGGAGCTGGTTGTGGAGCAAGCTGGGAGTAAATCCTGGCACAAAGCTGTGCCAAATGGGGAGCCAGCCTGGGACACGCCACCAACAGTCCAAGGAGATCCCCAATAGGGAGGTGGCTGTTCTTGGTAGCGGTGCCAGGGATACCCTGTGGGTAGCGGCCAGTGTGCCCAGCACAGCTGGCTGGCTCCTGCTGGTTGCCTTCCAGCGGGAGAGGGGTTTTCTGACTCCAGTAACATTTACCAGCTGGGCAGCAGCTCTGGAGCCGGGTGTGTGCGTTTGTCTGTTCCTCCATTGTATCTTGGCCGTCGTCTCCTCCTCCCTGCCGAGATCAATGTCTGTGGCCTGCCTTTTATAACCCCTTTGGGTGCAGCTCTGGAAGTCTTCAGCCAGCGGAGCTGGTTTCCATCATGCAGCTTCAGTGGCTTGAGCATCTTGGTCCCTGTCTAGCTGGATGGCTTGGGTAGGGTGATGGACTGGAGGTGGGTTCCTACCAGAAGGGACATCCCAGTGATGGGCTGGGGAGGTCCCCTGGAGGGCTGTGGAGTGCAGGTCGGCTATAGTTGGCTGAGGATGGAGACCAGCCACAGGTATGGGGGAGTGAGCTTGTATGACCTCCAGAAGTCCTTCTTGGGCCAATTTTCTACAATTTCATGGTTTTGGAGAAGAGGTGGTTTCCAGTGAAAGCCGGATCTCACTAGCGTATTCTTCCTGGTGGCACCAGGTGGCGCAGGAGGTTAAAGGATTTGCTTGTCATCCTCGCAGGCCTGGGTTCAAATTGATTGCCTCTCACTGCTGTGATGAGTCTGTAGGTCTCAACCCCCACGGCATGTGGTTATGCCCCCGTGCAGGGCAAGCTGCAGCCCCAGGGCCAGGCAGCAGGGATGCGGCTCCCAGGAGCTCTGTTTCCAGCAAAGCGAGGAGCTGAGCCAACCTTTGAACCATAGTGGGTGGCTTGGGTGGATGGGTGCTGTGGAGCCCCAGCATCCCATGAGCCAGGCACGGTGGTGCAGAGGAGCCAGTGTCAGGGGAGAGAGCCCCAGTGGGTCTCAGTGAGGGTGAGGAGGAGGCAGGGTGGAATGTTACCCTGGTGTGAGGCCATGCTGAAACGCATGTTTCATTTTTGGAAGGGCTTAAAGATCCCTCCCACGCGTGCTTGAGCCATCATGGGGGAAGACAAATTAGTGCTTCTTCCTGGCTGCTGGAGGGTCCTGGGCATTTCACTGCGGTGCAGATACATAGCGGCAGCCCTCAGAGGGGCTGGGGCAATGCCATACCGGCCCCCGTGGCCCCTTCTCCCATCAGGACAGTCTCAGATGCAGCCGCTGGCCCTGCGCAGGCTGGTGTTGCCACAGCAGCTTCACCAGCAGCCTGCCACACTCCTGTCCAAGCAGTGGGTGTCAGCACCTGAGCGAGGGGACAGGAACAGTCTTGGATGAATGTGGCCTTACATCCCTCCTCACAGCATGACAGCCTGGCCCTGGTTGCCCACATGAGCATCCCCACACTGAGCATCCACTTGCTCCAGCTGGGTGCCTGTGACCCCACAGAGATATTTCTTTCTCCCTCCTTTTACCTTCAGTGATCTTTGAGACCAAGCGTCGTATGACTCAGCTTCTGCATTTGATACCCCCTGAGAAGCGTTTGCACACATGCATCTGTGGCACAGAGCAGTGCTTGTTGCTGGCAGGCCAAGCAGGGATAGGATTTCTTCCTGAAAGAGGGGCAGTGAGTCCCTACTGCTTATCCGCTTTTAATATGCGGAAGTCTGATTTAGCCGGGATGGTGCCAGCAGGTCGGGGGTGGCTTCCAGAGCGCTGTAGACCTGCTTCAGCATCCGGGCTTGTGAGATTTTGGAAGAAGGGAGGAAACACCATTGTAATGCAGAGCAGGTGCTCAGCTGGTCCCTCTGTGCTTTGGAAATCCATCTGTCCTCCTGTCCCTACCTGCAAAGGTCCAGCTGGTTGCCGGTGCCAGAAGCATCAGGCACATTTTGGGTGCTTGGGCTAAACTGCTAGTTCTGGCAGTCACTGTGGGGCACGGTCAGCAGAAGTTGACACCGACGTAGATCCTGTGAAGGGCAGTTTGGGTGCTGACCTTTAGGTCCTGTCCGTTTCTGCTGCCTGGTCTTTGCAAGCAGCTCAGGTCTGGAGGCAAGTCCCGACTTGGGCAAGGAGCACCCAGCCAGCCACAGGGACCAAGCAGCCTGGGCAGCGGTGCTGAGCTCCCTCTCTGGGGTGCTGGGCAAGCACAAGGTCACAGACCCTGCAGTGCAGAGGTTTGCAGGGCACAGGGGTTTGCAGAGTGCAGGGGGTTGCAGGGCACGGGTTTGCAGGGCCAGAGGTTTGCAGAGGGGTTGCAGGGTGCAGGGGGTTGCAGAGTGCAGGGGTTGCAGAGTGCAGGGAGGTTGCAGGACGCAGGGGGTTGCAGGGCTCAGGGGGCTGCAGGGCAGCTGCAAGCCCCAACCAAGCCAGGGCCCAGGGCTGTGTGCTTGGCTCCTGGCGCTGGAGGACTGGCTCCATCTGCCTCCTGCCCAGCAGCAGCAGGGTTTTGGGTGGTCATAGGTGTGTGGTCGCTCCTGGCGCTGCCTGCTGCTGCCATGGGTACCTGGCACCGGGGCGGCCACGCAGGGCTTCTCCATGAGCTTCAGTCACAGCTTGGGGCAGCCCATTCTGCTTAGTCCTGTCTCCATCAGGTTCCAGTTAAAACCAAATGCGTTCTTCAGCCTAAGCTGCGCTGCTGTTTAAGCCCTTCCAAAAATGAAACAAATACCCACGGACTGCAATTCGAATTGCAGCTCAATTAGGGCTTGTTCCCAATACGATCATAAAACCTCCAGTATGAAAACAAACAACCCAACCAAACCACATCCAAGCCTGACAGCATCCTCTGGAATGCCTTTAAAATAACAAGGGAGGCAGAGGAAGATGAAAGCAGCATGGCCGGTGGGAAGAGGGCTCTTTGGCACCGAGGGGCAGCTTGGAGGTGGGCTCAGCAGGTGTGGGGCCAGGCGCTTTGGGATGGGGACTGGTGCAGAAGTGATGGGTATGATGGAGACAGGGTGGGATGGGGACCAATGTGGAAGTGATGTGTGTACGATGGAGATGGGGCAGCTTGGGGTCCGTGGAGCAAAGGGTTAGGCTGTGTTCCCAGGAGGATTGAGTGAGGTGAGGAAGAAGAGGTTGCATAGGTGTTTCGGAGCGTGGTGGTTGTGCTCTTAGCTGCTTCGATGGCGGGTGCTTGAGCAGGACAGGGGGGTGTGGGGCCGGAGCAGGACCCAGGCGGCTGGAATGCATGTCCCGTAACCCTGGCTTGCACCAAGTCCAGCCAGTCTGGTGCCGCGGTTCGAGTTTCACGGCGGACTTTAAACCCAGCCATATTTAGCGTGCGCTTTGCTGGCCTGTCAGGGAGGGGAAGCCACAGCACAACTAATAAAAAAAGCCAAACAAAAACAATGTAATTAAAGAGACTCAGCACTGTGTGTTCCCATAGCAAGAACATTTACCCAAGACTTCCTTGCTCAGATACTTAATGTCAAGCAGCAATTAAAGGCTGGCATTGTGGGGAGCAGCGAGGAGGGTTTACCCTGGCTGGGAGGTGGGAGCCCAGGGCTGAGCCCAGCTTCCGAAGGCAGAGATGCCATCCCCCGTGCCATGCTGATGGGGAGGGACTGGGGGCTTTTGGCACTGGGAGGTGCCTTAGGGACGTGTGGTGCTGGTGACAGGGAGATGCTGCACCCTGAGCAGTGTCCCCTGAAACCCTCCAGGCAAGGGACACCCTCGGTCTGTAATCTACATACCCATTTAGTTTGATCCCCACAGTAATTTGGTAGTGCAAAAGCAGAAAAGCTGATTTTCTAGGTGTGAGCCTCCAGACATGGTGGGCCAGGAGTTCTGCTGGGGTAAATCCTCGTGAAACAGTGAAGCCAGCAGAGCCGGGCTGGGGTGCAGAGCTGAGGGCCTGTTGTGGACATCACTTCTCCCCTCCAGCATCTCCTTTCTGACCCAGGTCTGCGACTGGAGCCTGTATGAGCCTCTGAGATTTTGTTTCCCCTCCCGCAAGGGGTGACTCAGGGTGCCCGGAGCCAGGCTGTGCCAGCCAGTGCCACCTTCAGAGCAGCTCAAGGCTGGTGCCCATGGGCTGATGGTGCTGTCAGCATCATCTGCCTTGGCTAGAGAGACAACCATCACGCACTGTCCCTTATCAGGGTTCCTGACCAGAAGCGCCCCGGTGCCCTAGAGGTGCTGTGTGAGGTGTGTGTGCGAGCAGGGTAGGAGCTACCCAGGAGGGATGCGCGTGTGTGGGCACAGTCAGGATGGTGCTGCTTTGTGACTGCAGTGTGCACGTGGCAGAAGTCCTAACCATGGTGGCAGACTGTCACGGGAGACTGAGGAACTGAAAGCCTGATTTTGGTCATCTTTTAATTGGGGGTTGAGCCACAGGCTCCTTCTGGACTCACTTAAAAACAATGATCAGGATGCTTAATTTAAAAAAAAAAAAAAAAAGAGAGAGAAAGAAGCAGCAGCATTAGCAGCATTATCGTGTTGCAGTAGAATTTGCTCCAGCGTTTCTGCTCCCTTCCTCCCACAAATGAACCACTGGGCCTGCAGACACAGGGTGTTTTATGGGAGGCCTCCACAGACTGTCAGCAAGTGATCTACTTGGTTGGCTCCGAACCTCCCTTGGAGTCCTGAAGTCTCCGTCTCTCCCAAATTCAGAGCCTGTGATTTAGGAGGGAGGTGCAGTGGGGGCAAGCCATGCAGGCAGGCTCTTCCCTGCTGTGCTGCACTGGGCAATGTGGCCGTACCTTGGAAGGACACCACTGCCTCACCAGCTGGCCCTGTGATGTGGGACATCGCATGCCCAGCCTCATGCCTCCCTGCTGCCACAGCCTCTCCAGCAGCCGAGTGAGGGCTGCTCCCAGGGGGTCCTTACTACATGCTGCAGCTGCTGCGCTCCCAGCGCAAACATTCCCCAAGGGCTGCAAAAGCCTCCTGATTCAGGGAACAGCCTGGATGGCAGGTGTGACACTGACCCCTCTTGCTTCGGTGGGGGAATCCTCCACTTCTTCCCCTGCAGAGATACAGAGTGCTGAATGCTGGCGGGATGTTGCAGATCATGCCCAGGATGCGCTCTTCTCCAGTATGTTTGGTACTGAGCTGCTGGGAGTCGGCTTTCAAATCCAATGCTGTGCCATGACGCAGTGGGCTGTGGGGCCATGGGGTCCATTCTCAGCTGCTTTGGGTCATGAGCTCCCCAAGAAGCACCTACATGCACCGTGGTGTGCCTGGTATGGAGACAGCAGAGACAACGTGAAGCCATACCAGCATCACCAGACCAGTGCCTGGGGCTCAGGAGGCTCTGCACTGACCTGGATGCTGTGCAGCAGCTTCTGGTCTTGCATCATGCTGAGCTGCTCCAAGCGTTGCACTGAGAGCGTTGGGCTTGTGGAGCCAAACAAAAATGTACTGGCAGGAGCAGGAGCTATATAAGTTAGTTGTTATTGCTAAACAAAAGAGGCATGCTCATTTAGACTCCATTCAAAACAAAATGCAGTGGGTTTGCCAAGTAGGGAAAAAAGAGAAAATCTGTAGGAAGCAAACAAACAAAGCCCTGGATCTGGTTTGGTGCCTTTTCCCGGACCCAGGTTTCAATATGCAAGTGCATTTTCCAGGCACGCAGATGATTCCGTGGAGCAGGCGTATTTTGCTCCATCTTTGCATGGCCAGGTCACTGAACAATATTTAAATACCTTTGAGGTCTGCACACCTCAGGATGGGTAACTGGTGTGCAGGCTGCTCCTGTGAGCCCTGCTGCCTTGCAGGGATGCCGAGCGCAGCATTTTGTCCTAGTTTCGAGTGTGCCTTTTGGTGGGTTATGAAATCCCACTCTTTTGGAAGGGCTCCCCTAGTCATGCTCTGTTTTGGATCCAATCTCTGTTTCACCAGTCCTGAAAATTTGCTTATACTCAGGCATTAAGAGTGGAAAATGGGAGTGCATCAGCAGCTCCTCTTTGTGCTGGACGCTGTGCTTCTGGTTCGTTTTCCCATGAGCCGAGAGGGGCTCCTTGCTGTGTTAGGAGCTTGACTGGTCTCTGCTGCGGATAGATCAGTGTCAGGTGTTAGTGGCTGTAGCATCTGGTTTCCTGTGTGCACCCAGGGTGAGCGTGGCCCTGCTCGTGGGGGCGGGCTGAGTGGGCTCAGGCAAGGAAAGAAACTTCACACTCATGTCTTTGGAAACAGCCTGTATGTTGACCTTGCCAGCCGGTCTCTTGATGCAAGCTCTCGCTTTGGGGTGAGGTTGGTGGGGTGGGGTTGGGTTGGCTTACCCTCATAACTGTTTTTTAGGCTGCTCCTGTCCTGTTCCTTCATTGGATAACCCTATGGACTGAATCGGACCACAGTTCAGGAGAGCATCCCTGGCAGTTTGTGCTAACGTACCACTGACATCCACGGTGCCATGAGTCTACAAGCTCTGCAAGGACCCAGTCCTTCTCCTCCTCCCCACCCCAAGCCTTGTCCTTTCAAAGCATTGACACCATTCATCCTCCACCCTTCGGGCTCCCTTTCTCTCATGCGTGGAGCCCTGCACCTTCTCTTTCCGCTGCATCAGGCTGCAGACGGTGGGGAGCAGCTTCCTGAAGTGACAGCCACCCACACCAACCCTGAGGACGGGAGCGTGGTGCTGAGCTCATGTCTGCCGCTGCGAGCTGGAGTCTGCCCTCTTGCTGCCAGCACGGGCAGGCACCCATGAGCTAATCCTTTCCACAGCCAGCGTGGGGGGCGGCAGGGACAAGGCAGGCTCAGTTTTTGGCTGGAAGGTCATCGCCACCACCAGCAGCGTCGCTTTCGCATGAGCCTTTTCACAGCCTGGGTTCCCACTGGTGGGAGATGGTGTGGGACAGCCACCATGGTTCCCACCAGCCACTTCATTGAATCGTAGGCTGGGTGGGTTGGAAGGGAACCCAGCCCCCCTGCAGCAAGAGGGACACCTTCCACTGGATCAGGCTGCCCAGAGCCCCGTCCAGCCTGACCCTGGATGTGTCCAGGGACGGGGCATCCACCACCTCCCTGGGCAGCCTGTCCAGTGTCTCACCACCCTCAGCGTAAAAAGTTTCTTCCTTACATCTAGTCTGGTGACCTCTGAGCAGGACGATCATTGCCTGCCTGTCCAGGTGCCTCTAGTCCCTGAGACAGGAGCATGTGGCAGCAGGGAGGGCAAAGTCTCCCTGGAGTTTGCACATCTGGTGCAGTGGGTGCCCGGTGTGGGCCCTCCTCATGGGTGCTCAGGGAGGGACAGCCAGGTCCTGCTGGGCTCGGGGCGAGCAGGGCTCCTTCCAGCCCACCTGGGCTCTGGGCTCCACTGGCAGGATGGATCAGCCCTGTCTGACACGGGCTCGTTCTCTGCTCAAGACTCGGAGAGGCTACACCCACCCTTAAACAAAATGCACTTAAAATCATATACTTACAACAATTATTAACACTGTTTACTAGACCAAGATCTCCAGTGTTGGAAACATTAAAACCCAGAATATGCAGGAACCACAACGTTATAAACTACCCAGCTTGTGTTTGTTGCAGAAAGAAGGATAAAAAGAAGTTGTCTTCTGCACATCTATCCTCATGTGCATTTTAAAAAAAATCCTCATTACATAGGTTTCATGAGGTGGGTCTGGCCATCCCTAACACATCCTTTTGCAGAACCTCAGCCTTTTCTACGGAGAGGATGGCAGAGTTGCTATATAGGGATTTATGGCATCGCAGACCTGATGGCCACACCTTCTCCCTGATGGTCACAAATACATCCCATGACCAGAAAATGGAACTGCTGGGGCAGGCAAAGCACCTGTCCCCTGCTGCTGTGTTTGCGGTAGGTAGGTAAATTATTAGAAACAACTGATTGTAGTTGAGATAAATTTAGTTCAGCTGCACTGACACTATAAAGGCAGGGGAGTGGGCCCTTCTCCTGCCACCTCCCTGCAGGATGGGGCTTTGCTGCTTGTGTTGGCTGGTTGTACCTTGAGGGCATGTTGTCTGTGGGTGTTGTTTTCGGCTATCAGTTGCTCCACTGCAAAGTTTAGTTCTAGATAAATCAAGACTATTTCACTGAGTCTGGATGAGTCACAACCACAGGGCAGGAAACTCTTTTATCTTTGGGGCAGCTGGTTTAATATAGATAGATGTTCACTCCTGAACTCTGAGTAATTTCCATCTCTTCGCTTCTCATTAAAAGCAGATCAGATGAGGGGAAATAGTGAGATGTTTCTGTATGTTGCCTCTGTTTCTACCATCTTTGAGAGAACTTTCTTCAAATTGTGTAGCCTGCCTGCACTGGGTCATTTGCCATATATTTTAATTGGTGATTTATTTGATAATTACAGTAAAAATTCAAAATGCTTTTGCTCCAAAGTACCACTCCTTTTTTTAAGCCTTGATTCTGCAGGCATGGATGGAGCAGGGATCTGCTACAGCAAGGTCTATTCTGGTTTCCAGAGAGGCACTTCTGGGATCTTCCTTCCTTTCCTGATGTGGGAGCACATTGTTGCCCCCTTGGGTGAAGGGGAACCGCAGTAGAATTAGGCATCTTGTTGACAAGCCTGCTAAAAGAGCTGCCTTTGTCACCAAGCAGCAGCTGGAGGTGGAGAGAGGAGGACTTGGTCAGCATGGAGCTTTTAAGCACAAGAGAAAGGGCAAGGTTTTGCTGGAGAGTCTCTCGAGTCACTTCTCTTTCCAAAGTGTGTCCAATAGCACTTTTCTTCTTGGGCTTGGTCCAAGGGTCAGGACTTGCCTTTTCCTGCCAGAGTGACCTGCCTGCACAGGCATGGGTGGCTTTTTGCTCCGCCAGTGACAGCAGAGCTGTGTGATGCTTTTCCACACCTTTGATAGCTGGAATCTTATGCATGCCATCTGTAGAGGCTTGTATGTGCCGTATGAGGAGCATCCAGTAGCAGCCATGCCAGGAGCTGCTCCACGTCAACAACGAAATACTCGGTGCTTGGGCTACCACATCTGTAAGCTGAAGACTCTGCCCACAGCTGGGTAAGTCCCAGCGAGCCCAGGGCTGGTTTTCTAGCCCTTCCCTGCGTTGTGCAGGTCTCTCCCCCCATGGTGATGCCCTCCTGCTGTAAAGCTGCTCCCTTTCTTCCCCACCAGAACCAGCAGGACCCCACTGCACAGATCTCCCCAGCCTCCCTGTGGTTGCTCCAGGTGCCTTGCCAGCTGAAGCTCACGTGGCTGGTATTCACTGCCTGCCCGGTCCACAAAGCCCTACACTAAGATAATGCCCATCCCTGGAGGAATCTAGGGCAGCAACTTGACACCGTGGCTTGGACCACACTCGGGACCTCTAAATCCATAAGCTGAAGCCAGTGAGAGGAGCGGTTGGCAGGAGCCAACCTCCTCATTGTTTTCTGCTTTTAAATATCACAGTAATAAAAGGTAAAATCATGAAAGGCCTCCTGCAGCCCACTGTGCCTAATCTGAAATCGGGAAGATGAAGAGCACGTAGTGAGGTTGTTATTAATATCCGGCCTCCTGATGATGGCTTTATAAACATCATCATCACAGGCACAGCCTTGTGGTAGCATTTTGGCATGACCTTCTAGACAACTGTTGTGCTTTTTATCACGCTTACCCCTTGCTTGATCTTTAACCAATGAAGCGATACAGGGGAGACCTTGCCCCTAAATATCTGACCTTAGACACAGCGGTATGAAGTCAAAACTGAGAGAAACTGTGTTAAGTGTAGTTGTGCTAAATGCTCTTTAGCCCTGATGCTCCTTGTCTGGGAACTGTGCCACAGGCTATGGCAAGAGGGGGATCAGATGTTTGACGCCAGTGAAAGCCCTCTGTGCTGTAAAGGATGACTCATGGGCAAAAGCCCCACGCAGCAGCACGGCCACGCTCGCACTGAACCCGGGGACTTTGCCTGCTGGGGATGAGGTCTTGGTGGGGATATGAGGGTCACAGCTCCAGGGAGAGGGGCAGTCCCTCCCTCTGGGAAGCCATCAAAAGATGTCAGCTTTCCTAGTGACTTGTACACATTTATCATGGCCATTTAAAGTAGAAATCAAAATCGGAGTGGAGAAAAGATTTTGTAGCTTAGTCAATGTGGATGGAGCAGGTGAGGAGCAGCTGTGGAGTCTGGGTCTGCTGGTAAGCAGGAGGCTGGAGTTCACTGGTCCCTATCAGGACCTGATGCTGTTTTGGTGCCATTAGAAATGGCCTTCTGTCCATCCCCATTCTCACTTCTCTTTCAGAGGGTGCCCTTTGCTGGAATAAAGGCCCTGAGGAGAGTCACGTACCACGGAGGGCTAAGGGACAGTGATGAGCACAGGAGATGGGTTCCTGCTAGAAGAATGGATGTGGAAAGGATGTGCGAAGCTGTCCCAAACCAGCTGTGTGGTGGGCAGCACTCACCCAGCACAGGACTGGGGGACTCTGTCCCTGTGGCCCCCACGGTTGAGGGGGACTGGGCAACCCATCTCTGCAGAGGCTGGATGGTAGAGACTGGGAGTAAGGAGAGATTTCCTGGTTGTGATGGATGAGGGACTGGTATCAGAGCTGAGCAGCCTGAAGTTGCTTGGGGCATCCCAACTCAAAGACAGTGTGAGGCCAGACCGGGAGCTGGGTCTGGAAGGAAATGTCTCACCCACAGGGTTCATACGAACCCCTTGGGACCCCCGCAGAGCCAGCAGCAGTGATGGGGAGGAGGAATGGACCGACCTCAGCTGATAACAGGTGGATGAGGACATTGATGGCACAAGCATCCGCCTTGCAGCTGCTCACATTGGTGCTTTGTTGGCACTGCTCTGGCTCTCTTGGGTCATGCCTTGGTCCCGGTCCCGATGCTGCAGATGTGCCTCTGCCTTTTTGGCATGTCTTCCATGCCTCATTGTCCCACTTCTTGCCCTTTCCCAGGTCATCCTCCCCTAAAATGACGCAGCAGATGCGGGACCTGCAGCTGGCACAGGCCAGGAAGCCACCGGGCCCTTCCTCACCAAACGCAGCCAAGAGGCTCTACCGAAACCTGTCAGGGAAGTTCCGAGTCAATTACACTTCCTTCGATGAGGGCAGCCTGGTGGGACGGGGCGAGAAGGAGAAGCTCCGCAAGTCCTATGTGGTGAGTGCCTGCTGGCTCCATCCAGCACTGCTGTGGCTGGGAAGGCGGGGATGGGGGTGTCCCTGTGTGGACAATGCTGTCATCTGGGTGGAAGCACAAGAATGTATTAAGTGAGGCTGCCCTGGAGCGAGTTCAGCTGGAGCTGGTCCAGGTGTTTGCTCAGCATCATTCGGTTCTGCCTGCAAAGAGCTGGTGCTCCCAAGCCCTTGGGACCAGGGCATCCCCCTCCTCATTGGGTTTGTGGGATGCTGGTGAGGGACTCTAAGGTGTTTGGTGGGGTGGAGGAGGATACCCCGTGCTCAGTCAACCTCTGTTTCTCCTTCCACCCAGTTCCAGAGCAATGCTGCCCTCTTTGAGGCTGTGGAGCTGCAGGATCTAGACAGGGTCCAGGAGCTGCTGAAGCAGTACAGCCCTGAGGAGCTGGACCTCAACACCCCCAACAGCGAGGGGCTGCTGCCCCTGGACATCGCCATCATGACCAACAATGCTCCCATCGCCAGGGCCCTGCTGCAGGCAGGAGCAAAGGAGAGTCCGCACTGTGAGTTGGTGTGCGGAAGCTGTGCCATGCCTATCACCTGGGTCTCCATCTTGGTGGGGTGGAACGCCCCAGGCAGTGGGATCTGGGTGGGGAGGTGGTCACTGGGCTCTGGGAAACTGGTACATTCTGTAGCATAGGCTCAAGTGGAGCCATGCTCTTGAGTGGAGCCCAGGAGCAGGACACAGAGGGGAGGACGGAGTGTTGGGGTGGGGACTTGGTGCCAGCAGAGCCTGGGCTTGCTCTAACCACCTTCTCTTCCCTCCTTCTGGCTCCCTGCCCTGGACCCGTGGCCGTGCTCACCCACCCCACAGTTGTAAGCCTGGAGAGCCGCTCACTGCACCTTTCCACACTGGTGCGGGAAGCAGAGCAACGCGTCAATGAGCTGACAGCGCAGGTGGTGAATGAGGCGCCCAACGCTGACTGCTCTGAGAAGGAGAAGCAGCTCAAGGCCTGGGAGTGGCGATACCGGCTTTACAAGCGCATGAAGGCAGGGTTTGAGCATGCCCGTGAGTGCCCACAGGAGGGCTTGGAGGGCTGGGGGGCAACCCCCACACTGAAGCAAGGAGCAGGGCTGGGTGAGGTCTGGGCACAGGGCTGCACCGGCACCCATCAGATAATCCCCATGCCCTGTAACTGGGACTCGCTGTACGGTTGCACGGGGTTGAGCACTCTGGAAACATGTCCCTGGGAGTGGGGGGAGGCCCAGGAGGGACACTGAGGGGTTCAGGGTGACCATCCTCACTGTAGTGGTCGCTGCCTTCTCTGCCCCCAGGAGTGCCAGATGCCCCCACCAATGTCCACCTCTCCGTGGCCAGCAGCTCCTCGGTGCAGGTGACCTTCTGGGAGCCCCTGAGTGTCAACTCGGCCGTTGTCACCAAGTACAAAGGTAAAGACCGGGGTCTCCACAGCAGTGCAGGGGTCATGTAGCTGTGGCAGGTGCCTTGAGTGTGCCAGTGGGGTGTACTGGGGCGCTCACCCCATGCATGCCACACCAGCGTGCTGGAACATGGGCAGTGCTGCCAAGCCGCTGTCAAGCCACCTTTGTGCTCAGGCGCAGGAGTAGCTAGGGCTGCCTGCTGCTGCACAGCCTGGTCACCCCCAGATGGTCTGAGCTAGACCAAACCACTGTCCTACACCAAGGCAAAACTTGAGGTGCCACTTGTTTGCTGCCCACTCACACTGCACGCCAGGGGGGAGCTTTGCCATCCTGCCACTCTTGCACCTGTCACCCACTTAAACCAGATAATTTTGGCTTCTGGAAGAATTTCCTCCATCCCCAACTAGTGACCTGTTGCTTGAGGGTGCTGACCCCACCTGATGTGGCTTGGTGAGGAGGACTGCAGCTCCCTGTGCCAGTCCCCCTCTCCCCTGTCTCCCCTGCCTTCATGCTGCTGCAGCTGCGGGCCCTGAGAGGCTGCAGCCAGCCCTGGAAGCCTGTCCCAGCTCCGGGGCCATGTGGCACCTTGGGGTTCTCTTCTGCTTTCAGTGGAGTGGAGCTGTTCCCCCACCTTCTCGCCACCGCTGGGGGAGGCCGTGATTGATAAGCTGAAGAACCTGCACTTCACCATCCGGGGGCTGGTGTCGGTGAGCTCTCAGGGTGCACCACGGGGGTCTGCACTGCGGGGGGAGACCCCACAGCTGGAAGAAGCCGCTGGCCACGGTGCAGTCTGTGGGGTCGTTCCCTTCAGCCAGTGCGGGGAGGGAACGGGGCTTCACTGTGAGCAGGAGGGGTAGGGTTGTGCCGCGGTGCGTGCCATGTTCAGCACAGCCTGCGGGCAGAGCTGGGAGCATGGGGCCAGGAGAGGCGTCTGTCTGTCCCTGCATGGCCACAGCTGCCCTGGCAGTGGGGAAACCCCTGCACAGGGTGCCTGGGGACTCTCGAGTGAAAGGCAGAATGAGCCCATTCACCGACTGCCTGATTTATCCTCTGTCCACCACCTCGCTCCCGTCACCACCCCTGCTCTTCCTGGGCAATAAATCAGTGGCTCGTTCCTCTGCCACCTGCACAAATCGACCTCTCACGCCAGTCCCGCTGCTCATTGGAGAGAAGGGACCAGCCCTGTCTCCATCCCTGGGAGCCCAGCAGGGTCACAGGCTGGTTGGGTCTGGGGCTCCCTGCTGTTTTATCTCCCTGAGAACCGCAGGGGCCATGCTGCCTGTCAGCTGTCTCCTCCCCGGGGGCTGCCATCCTGTCCCCAGCACACACTGGACCAGTGGAGGGCAGACGGGGCAGGATGGGGACTGTGGTGGGATGGAGCTTGGGATGGGAACACGGGGAGATGCTGGGATGGAGAGGGTTGCCCTTACCAGGGGGTGCAGTGCCAAAGCTCTGGGGCAGGCAGGGACCACAGGCTCGAGAAGCAGGGAAAGCCCTCAATGTAGGTAGAGGAGCTTAGCCCAGGCAGTGATGCCAGAGCCCAGGAGCTGCTGTTAGGGCAGGAGCTGTCCTGGTGCCTGGCAGAATGGGGCTTGAGTTGAGCCCAGAGCAGCGCCGCTGCAAGGAGCTGGCCCAAGCCCATCAATCATGCTTTCAGAGCTGCTTCACAGGCTTCTGTCCGCCTTCGTGAGTGCCTGGAGGCTTTGCAACATCTGGCAGCTTGACTGGGCTTTAATCAGAGACCTTTAATCACTGTCGTCGTGCCACAAGCCCTCAACAGCACTGGGCCAGCTCCATGTCTCCTTGCATGTCGCAGCACGAAGGCAGCACCTGACCCTCCAGGCTGTGGAAGCCCCATGTCTTTGGGGTCAGCACATCTCCTGGCAAGGGGCACTTGCAATGTCCCATCCTTTGCTTCCCCCCAGAACCACCCACCCGGGCCGTGGGACTCTCTAGTGTCTGATAACAAAAGCTTTGTACAGCTAGGGAAGGTCAGAGCCAGTGGGCTGTGGGCTCCCAGTTTAGTACTGCTTGTGGTGTACTGGTGTACTGGGCTGGGGGGAATCGTACCCCTGCATGCCGAGCCGGGAGAAGTGCCGGTGCACTGATGTGGCTTCCCTCCTTGCAGGGCACAGCTTACTACGTTCAGGTGTCTGCTTATAACATGAAGGGCTGGGGTCCCCCGCAAGCCTCCGTGCCCCCTTTCGCCATCCCTTCCAGTAAGTACCAGTGGGAATGCCTGTGGTATCTGGCACTGGCTGCAGGGCAGAGGTGGGGAGGTGACAGCTCCTTGTGCCACCTGGGGGTCCCTCTCAGTGCTGGGATGGGGTCTAGTGGGCCTGGGAGCAGAGGCAGCATCTGGGTCTCAGGCCAGGCAGGGAGGCTGTGCCCGGGGGTCCAGGTTTCTGCCTCCAGGTAACAGGAGCTTTGCCAAATACTGATTTTTCAAGCTGAAATCCTCCTGGCTGCCTGATAAAGGCTGAGCACTTTTAGACCACGTGGATCAGCTCATCATAAGGAGGAAGCTAGGAGAGCGGATGTTGTGCTTTCTCAGTTCAAAGGAGAGCAATGCAGCCATCTCCTCTGTAGGAAGGAAAAACATCCCCGTGTTTTTTAGCAGAGGTTCGTAACAGTGCGGGGCAGCTTTTGGGAGGGGTCAGTCCCTACTGCTCAGTGACATCTGCCCCAAAGTGGCCAAGCTTGCACAAAACCACAATTGGCATACGCTGAGGGGAGATGTGGTGGGATGCCCCAACTCAGCCCCTGGAGGTGCCCTCCCAGTCCTGGGTGGCAGTGGGCCTGGAGTCCTCCCTGTGCCACCACATGCTCTTACCCATCCAGCCCAGCCCCAGGGACCTGCATTCCCTGGCATCGAGCTGGGATGGGGGTCACAAGCCCCACCAGAGACCAGCTGTGAGCTGTCAGCACTCTCCTCCCCACGCTGGCACCAGGGCAAGTAGGGGAGGAAAAGCCACCCTATGTCACACAAGTCACCCCAGGGTGCTAGGGGAGACAGGCCAGGAGGACTGAACTGGAAGGAGCAGCCCCAGAAGGTGAAGCTCAGGGCTGAGCGATCTCTGAGGTGGCCTCTGCCCCTCGCCACCTGTCCCAAAGTGGGTGTCCGCTGTGTGGCAGTCCCACAGGATCAGCACTGGCGGATGTGTAAGGAGCAGCCCCCCGCACATCTGGGGAGGTGGAGGCTGAGCCCAGCCTGACGGGCAGGCAGCAGGGTGGTGGGCACGTGGCCCCTGCCACCGCTCTTGCAGGCAGTGAGGGACCGAGCGTGCTGCTGCACGTGAGCAGCAAATGCACCGCATATGGGTCAAGGTGCAGGTCTGGCAGCACATGAACAGCAGTGGGGCCAGAGATGTGCAGCCGCCGTGCATAGCTCTAGCTGTGGATACAGCAAGTGCTATACTGGTATGGAAAGGTGCAAAAATATATTTGCATGTATATGAGTGCATATAGTGAGCCTATGTGTGCACTCCATCGCCCGGGCTTTACCCTGTCCTGGCAGCGGGTGTTGGTCATGTCTGCACCCACTTTAAAGCCCCTTTGCCGTCCTGAATGTGTCACACTCCCTGTGACCAAGATCCATGCATCACTGATACTGTGAGTCTGAAGTAAATCAGACATGAGTGAGATTTATTTATTTTTATCTCCATTAATATTTCTTCCTTCAGTAAAGATCCTTCCCTGGCCCAGCAGAATATAGTCAGGCACCTCCCTGGGTGTTTTTAAAGCTCCTAAAAATAGTGGCAAGCCCCAGCCAAAGTTAACAGAGCTGAACTTTCCATGGAAAACAGCAGCAGGCAGGACACAGGGGGTGTTTAAAGCAATTAATGTAAAGCTAACGTAGAAGCGCCGGTGGGTCCCCAGCCCTTCTCCCAGTCCTGCTGCTGTCTCGCAATGGGTGGAACTGGCAGGAGAGCTTATTTATGTGTTTGCCGAGGTGAGCCCAACTCTCTGCACTCGCCTGGGGAAAGCTGCAGCTCCGGGGAAGACCTGGAGGAAGACACTGGAAAGAATTTTATTTTTTAAGGCCAGTGAAGTGTGGCAGCAACAGATGGGACCTTGTTCTTTCCCTCTGCCGCATCCTTGCTGTGCTGTGGGGTGGCCAGTGGCCATGGGGTGCTGTGCAGAGCTGGGGTGGTCCTGGGAAGAGTGACACAAAACTGGGCACCTCCCAAAGCCTAGCCCACCCAGAGGTGCCCAGCACCCATGACTTCTGCTGTGCCTGTGGGACACCCAGGTCGGGTACCAGGAGGTGACGTGACATGGGGAGGAGGGTGCAGAAACCATTTTTCCCCCCAGGCCAAGGGGTGCTGGGGGTGATGCTGGTCTATGCCCCACAGACTGGCGGGAGTATGATGGCCGCGCCCCACGGAGAAGGGGACAAGCTGAAGCTCTGGACCACCTGCTGGGGCAGGTGAAGACTGTCCACCAGCACTGTGTTTGCCACGGTGAGTGCATGTCACGCCAGGGTTGTGGCATGGTCCAGGGGGCTGGGGTGGTGCTGGGAATAGATCTATCCCATGGATGAGCGTAGCAGGGAGACAGCTCAGGCAGTGGAGACCTTGGCAGAGCCTTCCCACCGGGCTGGCATGCTGTGCCACAGGCTGCTGGTGCACCTCTTCATCTCCTGCTGCAGCATCCTCTGCTCTCTGCTCCCCAGAGCCCTGCAAGAACCAACCCCAGAGCAGGAAGCACTCTGTCTCCAAGAGCCTCAAGCACCTCTTCCACCCTGGCAGCAAGTTTCTAAAGACACTGAAGCGGTGAGAGGCTGGTGCGCGGGGGTGATGATAAGACCTTCCCCAGCAGGGACATAGGGCTGTGCATCCTGGGTACAGCTGGGAGCTGTGCATGCAAGGTGGGGGCTGGGCATGCTCAGAGGTAGGTCCTTGCCTGCAGTAAGCTGGTGGTGTCAGTGGAGATGGGTCCCAGTGCCCAGAAATTGGTTTCTCCTTGGTGTTTCTATTTGGGCTGGCCAAATTGCACCTGTACCCAGATCCCTGCACCATCTCTGAGTGCCACACAGCACCTTCCCCTCCTCGAACCCCACCACCTTTCCACCACCCACCTTCACACTTGGCATCCAGGTACCCCAGTGTGTCTCCTGCACAAGCCTGGCCCCATTGTCCTCCCTTGTGCGGGCTGTGGCATTGGCCATGGCATCAGCTGTGGCATCAGCCAGGCTTGCCTTGCTGGCAGCGTCATGTTCCTGTTCCTGCTCCTGTACGGGCCGTGTGCCTCTTCTGCCATGGGCTGTTGGAGGGCAGCTGAGACCTGGGGCAGCACATGTTGTCTGCCCTTGGGAGAGGGACCCTTTGGGAAATGAAGCTGGTAGCTGTGGGCAACACTGAAGTCTGTCATCCCTCCCATGCAGGGGCCTCTACCTGACAGCCATCTTCTACAAGGATGATAACATCCTGGTGACCCATGAAGACCAGATCCCCTTGGTGGAGATTGACGACACCTACTCGTGCCTGCTTATGCAGGATTTTCTCTGGTTCACCAAGGTGGGTGGCCCAGGGACCTTGTGCTGTGTGCTGGGGCATGCAGCAGTGTGTCTCCTGACACATCTCTCTCTGCCTGGCCACCACCCTGGGTGCCGCTGAGATGATGACCGCCAACCCAGCCACTATGTCCTCAGGGGTGTCACCATCTGCAGAACACCCTCATTGCAGCACCTTCCCTGGCGCTCCCCATGCAGGCAGAAGTGCCTGTCATGCGTGGGGCGCTGCGGGGCTCTCGCTGGGGCTGACTGGGTCCGATATGGGGCTGGGAGCAGAGTCGGGGACCCTCCATGGGCACAAAGTGAGCATGAGCTACTCCAGCTGTTCACACCAGACAACACATCTGACAGCGCCTGGGCTGTGCCATTGCCCTCGCACACTCCACAGGGCAGAGCACTGAGAGCCAGCAGCAGCCCAGGATGCCAGGGTGAGCCAGGCAGGCATCACACACCACTGCTGCCTTCGACTGGCAGCGGCTTCTCCTGCATCCCGGGCGCTGGGGCTTGGCAGCACAGGCAGCTGCAGGCTTGCTGCTCACCAGGGCTCAGCACGGACCAACAAACCACCAGGGAACGGCATTTCCACCCCAGCTCCTGGAAGCCCAAAGGTGGGCGATGGACCGGCGCCGCGCTGGGCAGGCTGTGTGCCATGATGGGTGGGCGATGGACCAGTGCCACGCTGGGCAGGCTGCGTGCCGCGATGGGTGGGCGCTGCCGCTCCGTAGGGATGCCGGTGGCTTCTCAGCTGTTTAACTGCTTCACCGCAGCATCCTGCCATGGCAGCTCTGCCTCTGTTTTAGAGAGCAGGATGTGCAGGGTGCTGCTGCCAGGTCCTCTGCTGTCAGGAAGCTTAGTGAGAGGGCAGGTGGGCAGCTCAGGGCCAAAATTTTTTGCTGGATGGTCCTTATCTACTGAGGGAGAAGGCTGTCTTCTCCCTTCTTCTCTTGGCTATTTTCTACTCAAAATTAAGAAAGTCTCAGTCCTAGATGCAGATGGATAACTGAGTGGACACAGTGTGATGCTTCCCTCAGGTACAGGCTTTGGAGGCATTTTGGGGTGCCTTTGGCACAGGAAATTGCACCCCTGCTGTGAGGCAGTATGTGCCCATGCACATTCCTAACCCAGCTCAAACAGAAAGGCAAATGGATTTCCCCCAGACACCTTTGTGTGAACCAGCTGTGGGCAGCGGCAGCTGGTGGTGATGGCTCTTTGCTGTGCTGCAGGTATCGTGCATGTGGGATGAGATCCTGTGGCTGCGGCAGTGTGTCACCGTCTCCCAGTCGTCCTGCTCCTGCATCCTGCAGACGCGCTTCAAGATGCTGCTGGCCATCTCGCAAATGCAGGTGAGGGCAGGCCTGGGCAGGGAGTGAGTGCTTTTTTGGGGGCACTGTCGGCTGGGCTCCCTTAGGAGCAGCACATGGATGCACCACAGGCAGGAAAACCCCAGGCTCTGCTTATCCTGCCCAAAGCTCGGTCAGTGGCAGGCCTGGGTCCTGCCTTGTCCTACCTGGCAGGACCCTGGTCATGGGGCAATGAGGTGTCAGGCTTCATGGCAATCTCGTGCAGAAGAGCTGGGGGCTGTCAGAGAGTGCTTTGCCAGGCAGGCTAGTTTCCAGCAGGCAGCTGCCGGTCATATCCCAGCTGCCCAGACCCACAGAGCACTGTGCTTCGAGGATGTCCCCTGACATTCTGCATTCTCCTGCCTTCCCATCCCATCGCACAGGGGCTGCTGGGCATCCAGGACCTGGGACAGGTCTTCTTTGAGCCCGTCAAAGACAAGCAGGGCAATATCCTCATCGTCACCCTGAAGGAGGTGAAGACCAACCAGACCTTCGAGAGTGTCCGCTGGGTTCCCATCTGCAAGCTGCAGACCAGCCGCAAGTCTGTGTCCTCCCCGGAGGAGCCCACTGCTCTGGACACACTGCTGATCTCCATCCAGGTGCTGCTCTGGTGCCATTGTGGTAGGGGATTGCAGTGGGCTCTGTTGTGGGACCACCAGCGCTCCCTGCTCCCCCTCAAGCTGGAAAGGCCACAGCAGAGCCTGGGCCACCAAGGGTTCAGCCCTGGCTGTGGGTAGAAGGGGGAGCAGAGCCCAACTATCCTGCAAAAATCCTGTTGCTTTGAGGGGAGGCGTCAGGCTGGTGCCGGATTCATCCCAGCAGCACTGGATTGTACTTGCTCTACTACTTCCCATCCACTGGCTGGGCAGGTTGTGCCATGGGAGGGCATGAGAAAGCCCTGCTGCGAGGGCTTGCTCTACCCAGCAGTGCCTTTCTCCTCAGGACAAGTTGGCTTACCACCAGCGGAGCAGCCATGCCCTCTCCCCGGGGCTCTACCTGGGCTACTTGAAGCTGTGCAGTGCTGTGGATCAGATCCGAGTGCTGGTGCCGGAGAGGGTCCCCAACATCCTGTGCCATGTCAAGATTCGCTCCAACCCCAACATCTCCAGGTGGGGCTTGCAGGGCAGCTCGCCTGGAGCAGCCAGGCTCCTCTGTGCCACCTAGCCTAAGAGCACCTATCACCTCCTGCTTCTGCTCTCAGGCTCCTGGCAGCCATGTAATATTCCCTCTCAGCTCCGCTGCCTGCTGTGCAGGAGAGCCTGGAGCTGGAGCAAATGCAAGGTCCCTTCTACCTCCGCAGCTCACACACCCCTTGGGGTGCCGCACCATCTGGGGGAGGAACAGCTGAGCAAACACCGCTCTTGCCCCAATTGCATGTTCAGATCCACCCTGAGCTGCTCCTTCCTTCACGTGTGTCTCTGTCCTCCAGGGAGGAATGGGAATGGCTGCAAAAGATGGCCAGCGTGGAGGAGCCTGTTCCTGCAGAGCCAGAGGCTGAGACCTCCCAGAACCACTTGTTCCAGGAGCTCCAAGTGGCCATCAAGGAGCTGATGACCCTGGTCAACATCCCATTGCAAGAGGTATGGGCAGGTGCCAAGGTCTGTGGAGGAGGGAGGGGAAGAGGCTGTGCAGCACCACGTTGGTCACTGTGGCAGGCAGGGTACCACAGCCCCAGTCCCTCTTTAGGGGCCTGAAGCATTGATGAGAATTTAGTCCCATGCAAATAGAAGGCACGTGGTGGACAGCCAGCATCTGAAGCATCTGCCTGCCCAGGGACAGTGTCCACGGGAGCTGTTTGTCTTACCCTCATCTGTACCTCCGAAGCAAGGACGGTGAATCTGGGTTTGCATTATAGTCATGTGGTTTGGTCCTGGGTTCAGCCCTTGCAGCATGAGACCAGCCCAGCTCTGCCCCTCCAAAGTGGGATGGTCCTGGCCAGTGGTGGGATGGAGCTGCAGCCCCCTGGGCCAGACTGCATGGGGAGAAATCCCTCCTCCACCATGCTGACTATTTGCTGGGAGGGTGCCCACCGGCCCTAGTGCCAGACACGTGCTTCTGGCCGGGCAGCTGTAAGGGCACCCCTCTGAGCAGGGCTGAGGCCATCACTGGTGGCACTTCTTCTGCGACCCTGTCATATTCACTTTGACTAGTAATTTGGAGACTTTTTGGAGAAATAAGACAGAAAGGCAGATGTGCAGATTATGCCAGAAGCAAGGAGTGTCTGGTTGTGTGCTGAAGCAGCAGTGTCCCCTGTCTGCAGCTGGTCCCTGAGGACTCCTCTGTGGATGAGGACCTGGTGGGGGGCCCACTAGGTGAGGTTTTCAGCTGTGACCTGCAAAAAAATGTGTCTTCTTGCAGGCCAAAGATTTCCGTCTGTACAGCCAAGAGGTGCTGGACTTTGGGGGCCAGGTCTCCTTCCTGCTGCTGCTGCCTCCGTCGGATGATGTCTGCACAGCTCCAGGGCAGAACAACCCCTACACCCCTCGTTCTGGCTTCCTCACACTGCCGTTACAGATCTTCGAGCTAGGTGAGGAAAGGGAATGCCAGAACCCAGCCTTGCTGGTCTCTTTGTTCTCTGAGACCACCTGAGAGACAGGCAGCGGGGTGGGCTGGAGCTTCCCCAGGAGAGGAGGGATGGGTAAAGGGGGATGCTGAGGGCTGTCCACGCAAGCTAGAGGACAGCGTTGCCTCCTCCCTGTGATGGGTGAGTGGGGAGGAGCCTGCAGGGCATCCACAGCAAGGGACATGATATTTTTCATTCCCCCATCTCTTTTTACCTCTCCTCAGTCCACTTCTTCACATACGACCGGGAGTTTATCACCCAGTACTGCCAAGTGTCAGCCCTCCTGGAGCTGGAGTCGCTCCTCTCTCAGCAGAGCCTCAGGGAGGCATTCTCTGATGCTGAGCTCTCCACCGCGAAGCAGAGGCACCAGCAGGTTCAGGACTACATCCAGGTACATGGGGTGGGAGTGCGCTGGGAGGGAGCCATGCTCAGCAGTGCCTGTGGGATGTGGCCAGAGCAGTCATGCCCTGGATGAGCTGCAGGAGCATCCGCACTGGGGCTGTTCACTGCTTTTGGTGGCTGTGACCCCACGACACTTCTCTGATGTGGCAGATGGGTAGCAGCAGACAGGGCTTTGTCTAGCAACTTCGTACTGCAACAGTCAAATTAAAAATGCTGATTAGAGAGCCAAAGGCTCCTGCTCTGCAGGTCCCCACCTTGGTAGAAAAGGGCCTAGAAGTGCTCTTGGGATGGACGTGCAAAAGAGCACCTCAGGCTGCCCCTTTTCCCAGTACCCCTGCCTGCAGCAGGCAGGTCCTGCTGAACCAGCAGCCGCTGGTGGTCAAAGCAGCATCTTCCCGCCTGAGAGCACTTTCTTGGGATTCTCTGGCTTGAGGATTCCCCCAGAGCTTTCACCTCTGGTGAAAGGTGTCTGAGGAGACCCTGTGTTTTGCTGTGGGGCTTTTTTGTTGCTTGCTTTTTGAAAGGAATCCTTCATTTCCTCTTCTGGCAGCAAATGGAGGAGATCTGGCGTGAGATGCGCTGGATTATGGATGCCCTGCAACACGCCCGGTACAAGCAGCCCTCCTGTGGGGTGTCTCTCAGTGGCTTCCTCAGCGAGGCTGGCAGTGCAACAAAGGAGAAAACCCAATCCACCTCGTCCCACCTCGACTACCTTCCCTCCCCAGCACCCTCGCCAGAGACAAGCCGTAAGCTCAACTCGGGTAAGGACCCAACTTTGCAAAGCTCCTGCTAGGTGGGCTCAGGGGCTGCCTGGGCTCAGGGGGGGCAGGAGCTGCTCTGGCTGGCTGCACTGTGGCATCGCAGGCTGAGCCAGTGTCGGGAGTATGGGCAGGGCAATCAGTCTTGACTGGGGCAGAACCTGCTCTGCCTGCGCCTTGGCAAGCACAGCACAGGTGTGTGGCAAGGGGGTAAACGCTTGGGAGCTGCCTTGGACTCTGCCTGGTGTAAACCCTCTGCCAGGGCTGCCAACAGCAAGCCTGAGCCCCTCTTTGTTTCTCTTACACTCCTCACAGACTCACATGGGCTGTCAGACGAGGAGGGCTCCTCAGAGGTGTTCCTGGCCACCGACAGCGACTATGACTCCAGCAGGGCACAGAGCCCGAAGGAGCTTGACCTGGTGTACTCCTCCTCTGGGCCCGAATGCTGCAGCAGGAGAGTTGCCCGCACCCTGCGGGACAGTGCCCCCGATGTCCTGCAGACCCACGAACTCAAGACCCCACCACCGCCGCCACCACCACCACCGCTGGAGGAGCCGCGGCCGCCCCCTGAGCTCTACGACAGCGACTTCGTCCTGCCCAGCCGACAGATTGAGCTGCTGCGCATCACGGAGAAGCGGCAGGCTTACTGCGTTCGGACCAGCAGCCTGGACTTCCCCAAACCGCTCTGCCAGGTGGCCAGAAAGTCCTGCCCTGGCTCCGTCGACAGCTCCCCGACGGAGAGCAGGACCGTGGGCCACTGCAGCCAGCTCAGGCTGGGGACTGGCTCTACACGCAGCCCCGAGCGTGGCCGGGGTGGGCAGGGCTCTGAGCCTGTCTTCCGGACGCGCTCAGCCGAGTGGACTCAGAACTTCCAAGAGCAGCCGGAGCAGCCTGGGTGCTCGGCCAACCGAGGGAAGAAGCCGGGCTCTGTCGCCTTGCAGGTCTGCCCTCAGTACGAAACTGGACTCTCCAAAGAGGCCAGTGTCAAGGTACCAGAGCCTGCGAAGGGCAGCATTGCGCTTCTGCCATGCCCGGACAAAAAGGGCTGGCAGGGTGGGGAGGCAGGCAGCAGGGTGTCGTGTGCCCCTTGCCTGTCACTGCCCTCTCCATCCTCCACTGTCCCAGGGGTGAGGTCCTCTGGAAAGCCACAGCCCTCCTGCCCTGCATCCCTCTGTCCCTGCAGTAGTCATGGGGCTCCTGGCAGTGCGGCACGGAGTGTGCAGCTTTGCAGGAGCGATAGCCAAAGCTGCAGAGGGAGTGAGCCAGGGCCAGGGGTAGAGTATTTTGGGGGGACAAGGCAGTAGAGCTGCGGTTCAGTTCGTGGTCTGTGGTTCAGCAGCTGACAGCAAGCTAGTGCCACCCAGCATGGGCAGGCAGTGAGCAAAGGTCGCACTGATGGGTTTCCCTTGCCATGTCCTGGTGTTCAAACAAATCAGCCCCCTAGCTGAAACCCAGCCATCACCCGCCCGTCCTGTCCCCACCCCCCACAGCCTCCCCTTCCTAGGGTCTGTGCTCCCCCCCACCAGCCCCTTGTGCCTTTGCAGAAGGGAGAGCAGGAGCCACTCATCTCCAGCCCACAAAGGGGAGCAGACAGGCAAAGCTGCCTCCTTGCTGCAGGCATTGGGGTCGGCTGGAGCTGCTGTGCAGCCTGGTTCCTCTCTGTGAGGGCTTTGCTACCGAGAGCTCACCCTCAGTCTGATCATCCTCACCTGCTCTGGGTGGGATCCCTATGGAGGAGGTATCCCAGGGCACGCATCTCGGACAGGTCCCCCTCCAGCTCTGCCACGTCCTTTGCTCCCAGCAATGAAGCTCCTTCCCCTGTTGAAATTTCCCTTCCCGTGTTCCCAGTGCCCGGAGCCGAGGCTGACAGAGCAGCCCGAACGCAGCCTGCCCATGAAATGGCAGAGGAAGGACAGAGCTGATGGACTGATGGGTTTTATTGCTGGGGTGTTTTGATAGCTGGTTTCTCCACACACGGTGAGGACATTGGAAGCAGAGGGGAATCTGACTTGCAGTATTTATTTTCCATTCGAAAAATTACCATAGATTTCTATACAACTGAAGTGCAGCCCTCGGGTTCCTGGCGGGCTGCCCACGTGGCTTTTGAAGTTGCAAAGCTCTGGACACGCCTGCTTGAAAGCATTTTACGATGTTCTTCTCGAAGAAAGCCAAGTTCAAAGGAAAGGCTCCTCGGCTGGTGTAAATCAGCTGAGCCCTGCGATGATTGTTCGGAGCTGGCAGAGTTCACGTGGGCTGAGGGCTCGGACCACCCTGACGGGGCACTGCTCGCGGCGCTCTGCAAGCCCTTACGGATGTGCCAAAGGAAACTGTCACCCTGCCTGAGCGAGGATGGATGTCCCGCTTTAGGGCCTTTGAAGTCAAGTAGTGGGCTCCCAACGGTCATTAGCAACCAGAGCCCAGATGGGCTTGTTTTCTCGGCTGCATTTGGGATTCAGAGGGCAGTCCCCAAGGAAGCAGAGAGGCAGGGTGAGGGTAGCTGCTGGTGGGAGAGCCCTGAGCTTGTCAATGGGACAAGGTTTAGTGCTGATTCCCAAAGAGGCTCCAGCTCAGCACCGCTAGTTTGGCAGAGCCCTTGTGGTTCAGCTGGCCTGAAAGTCTGGATTCTGCTCATGAGAGGGACTTGATGCAGATCCCTCCATGGTGCCAGGAGCGAGGCTGAGACTACCCCTCCCTGGCTGCAGGTAATGGGGTGATGGGGCAGCCTGAGTGGAGCAGATGAGCCGTAGGTGACACATGCAAGAGTTGAGCTGCAAGGACTTGGACAGTACAGTGGAGGCAAGAAAGCAGTGCATGAGTTTGGGTCCCAGGTCTCCAGGTGCGGTGTGCCCACAGCTCTGTGCCAGGATGCTGCCACTGGCTCACCAGGCGCCATCGCGGCAGCTCTTCCTCCACCCTAATGACTGCTGTAGGACACGCTGCGTGCTACCTCTGTCCCCCAGTTCCTCCTCATCCCTCCCCCTTATCATCCATTTCTCCCACCTTTCTCTCTCCACAGCTGCACATCACCAGCCAGACGTCCGCCGGGGAGGTAGTGAAGCTGGTGGTGCTTGAGATGAACGACGTCTCCCGCAGCATGTTGGGGGGCTCAGCTACCTTCTGCTACAGCGAGGAGCAGCTGGACCACTTTGGACTGGTGTTTGCCTCCGACGAGAGCGAGCGGTGGCTTCCCAATGACTTCTTGCCTCTGTCCCTCCAAACCACCCAACCCGAGGGGCGGTTCTACGTCCGGATCAAGGAGACGTCCCCTCTCGTGCTCCAGTACGGACCAGCGACTACTGTATGAGAGGAGGAGAGCCGGCCGAGGGGCGCGGGGACCTCAGCTTCCAGACAGCAGACAGCTCGTCTCTGATGCTTCCTTCTTCCACAGACACCCTCTCATCAGGCGTCCGCGGGGTGGAATGGGATCATACTGGGCTGTGTGTTATTTGTGTTATTTTTTTTTTTTCTTTTTTTTAACCAAAGAGACATCGAGACTCAGTTTTTCTGACTGCAGAAGAGGAGGGTGGAGTGCGGAGACCTCAGAGCTTGGGAGGAATCTCTGCAGGAATGGAATTTTTGAAAGTAAACATTTTTAAGGGGAAAGGGGGGGAGAGAGAGAGGAAAAATATTACAAGAAGAAGCAGCAATACTTTTTTTTTTTTTTCTTTCTTCTTTTTCTGAAAAGCCTTGTTTGGGAATCACTGAAGGCAAAGCCACAGAGGATTGCTGGGGAGGGTTGTGGTGTCAGTGAGGAGAGTGCACGAGTCACAAGGGCAGCACTAAGAAGGGTGCTTTTCTGTCTGCCCTCCTTTCACTGTACCTGGAGAAACAATTCTTGCACATAATTCTTGGAACAAAATGATATTATTTTTTTCCTGAAAAAAATTAATAATTGTGCTAGAGACACTGGAGTTGTGTAAGAGGTGAAAACCCTTTGACTTGTTTTAAAGGCAAAAGGAGTCCACGCAGCCAGCCCCATGCACACACAGATGTGCACACAGCTGTGTTGATACCACCGGTAGAGGTTTGCTATAGGGCATCCACCGCAGCACCCTGCGCACCACCCTGGGATTTCCTTTCCTCCTCAGTTGCCGTTTTGTTCTGGTGATTGTGCTTGGCCTCTCTTGTTTGTCCTATAGCATGACATTTTGTTAGCCACTAGGTCTCTTGTTAACAAGGTTATTTTTCTGATCTGTGGTCTATAGTAAAGATGACTGCTGCTGACTGCGTATCACTCTTTTCCTTCTTGCGGCTTGATGTGTGGTGTTCCTTCATCCCCCAGATTAGCCCTGATTTCAAGGACTGAGCTCATCTTTCCTGGAGTGTTTAATGGGATGCTTTCCACTCAGTGGAGGTTTACGTTAATGCGTAAATCACATGTGTGGCAGCAAAGTGCAAGTTAAAAATGTTTTTCTGGGCTTCGTTGTTCTCTAAGGCAGTAAAAAAAGCTTTGGCATGCAAAGGCAGTCACCTCCACGTGGTGTTGGAAACCCGATGGTCATAGGGCCCGAGCATCTGCAGTTAAATGCGTTAATCCGGTCCTGCAGCCTCCACTGAGGGAAGAGCACCAGGAGAAGAGTGTAGAAGGCTGTGAGAGCTCACAGCTGTATTGCAGCTGGCGCAGACACTTGCAAGCGAGTGGCAGCAAGCAAGGTGTGAGGCTAGCGGTCCTTCACAAGGTGAGGCTCATGTTGCTGGTGCCTCTTCAGCAGCCAGCTCCCTCCCCTTCCCTTTGCACTGAGGGGTTAGGGCTGGGCAGCGGACCCCTGTCCCTGGGTGCTGGGGTGAGAGTGGGGGCTCTGCAGGCAGCTGTGCAGGGTCTGCCTGCCGATGACTGCCGTTGCTCCTTGCAAGTTCGTTGTTCCTCGCCTTGCTGCGAAGAGCCGGCGGCATGCTGTGCGGTGCGGGCAGGAATATGTCCCAGCACGAGCCCTTCGCCACCCCGCGTCAGAGCCACTCTGAAGGGGAGGATCGTGTGCCAGCCCCTCAGCTGGTGCAAATCAACAGCACCGCATTGACGTCAGCGCAGACACCGCCATGGGACGTGGAGGCAAGCGGCAAAGGAACATTTAAAAAGGCATTTCTCCCATCTCCTTTCCCCTTTGCTCAGCTCCTGCCTCAAGTTAAAACCAATCCCACTTCCCCAGGTCAAGGAAGAAGCAGGTCAGGGTGGGCAGAGGTTCCCATGGAGTTTGTCTGTGTTGGGCATCCACGGGCATTGACATCCCGAGGAGGCAGGAGCTGCAGGGCAGCCCTTCCCTAGCAAGAGCTTGTTCACACACATCACCTACTGATGCTCGGAGCCTGGGGCAGAGGAGAGGGAAGGCACAACTGGTAGAAAACTATTAAGTGGCTTTCTGGAAGTCACACAGTGAATTCGGTATGAGAGCAGGGCTATGCACAGAAAGCTACATCTGTGTTCCTGATGCTCCTGAGCACAGATCCATGCAACTCTTACTGACCTTTTATTTGACCCCAGAGGGGAAAAAAGCTTCCCCTTTTCTTAAGCAATTGTTCTCCATTTCTAGAGCCCTGCTCCATCAAGAGAGATGGGGCTGTGATGCAAAGCCAGGCACTGACTCTGGCCAGGGTGGGCATGGGGCCAGCTCTGCCACTAGACCCTGCTGGGGTCTGGTTACCCACATTTCCCAGTGCAGATCCCCTGCCCATGGGAGGGTCTCGCTGGCCACAGAGCAGGGTGTATTACTTGGCTGCAGGGAACAACAGCAGTATGTGGGTTTATGGGAGTTCCTCCCTTTGCGTGGAAAAGGATGGTGGAAAGAGCAGGGGCCTGTGCAGAAGCAGAGTTGGAGGCAGCCGGAGTGGGAAGGTTGGGAGTTGAGTAGAAGTTGTGTAGGAGATCCCCTACCAGGGGCACTTGGGCATGGGATGTCTTGGTGAAAGCTTCAGTCCTCCTACAAGCATGTCTTCAGCCCCGTGAGATGGACTTTACAGACACCTCTGCCCTGTGCTGGTAAATGATGCATAATAAGGTGGGACTACCATAAGAGCAGAGCAAGGTGGCCTGGGTGAAGAAGAGGGCTTTCTGGGGCAAGCTCTGCTGCACAATGTTTCTTGAAGAACGGCTTTTGCAAGGGGGTTACATCTTTTCACATTCACCTTCTATCCCTAGGTGGCTTCATGGGCACATCCCAATGTTTTCTTTCCAAACAGGTCTTGAAGCCTTCAGATGCTCTCCTGCCCTTCCCCATGGCCAAGGAGTAGGAGCAGAAACCATGCAGGCTCTGTATGCAGCAGTCTGTAAGGCTGTAATCTCAGTGTTAAGGGCTGCGGGGAGCCCATGTGGCTGCTTGAACCAGCCTGGAGCCATGAGCTGTTTACGTGGTGGCTGGTTTTTAATATTTGAAGGCTGTATCACACATGGTTTTTGGGGTCTTAATGGCTCAAGGCCTTAAAGGGCATTGAGGCTCTGGGTTAGGCCACTCAAGCTTTGCTCTGTAACTTCTTCACACACATTCCCATGACTCAGTTGCTCTCTGTTTCCTTCTTTCTCCAGCCCAAAGCCATGCACCTGGCTGAAAGTGGCCCGAGCAAGGCTGGTATGGGGCTGACAACCTCCCACCAGCTTCGGCAGCCAGCATGGTGTGATGAGCTGTGCTCTCAGGTGAGGAGCAGCCAGGGCACTCATTCTCAGCAGCACAAGGATTAACAGCGTTTGTCCTGGTAGGTCTCCTTGCACTAGTGGCAGAGGTTTGGTGAAGGGACTGTCTCAGTGGGGACCAGCCTGACACTCGCTCTGGCATGTGCACCACAGCACAGGTGATGAAGGAAGGTCCCCCAGGCACCTGGTCTCAGCCCTGCTGTCTCCTGCCATGGGGAAGCAGTGGAGATGGAACTGGAAGAGGCATAATTTTACTTGTAGAAATCCCTTTTCTCCAATATTTTAATGAGCAAAGCAGGCTAGAATCCTGGGAGACTGTGCCTGCACAGACCTGTATCACCAGGCAGAGACACCTCTGCCCCTGCACTGCCCACGTCTCCAGAACTGCCAGCCACGGGTGCTGCTGATGTCCAGGCCCAAACACCGCTGTGCCCACACATGCATGCACCCACCCACTGGGCATGCACCCCACCTGCAGTGTGCATTAACCCCCTCCCCCCCAGTGTGCCACCCAGATGCCCTGTGCACACATTGTCCCTACCTGGTGCTGTGCACTGAGCTGCCCTGGACAACCCCACATCCCGGCGGGCCGGCACCCTTAAAAACCTCAGCTGGGTTAGAGCAGAATGAGCAACACTCATCTGGGAGATGGGACAGAAGCAAAGGGCTGGGAGGAATTGAGCAGCCCATTGTCCACACACCTGAGCTCAACAGGAAAGCTGGCTATGCCAGCGCTGTTTGTCCCCTGCCGACCTTCAGGCAGCAACAAACCAAGTGGCTCTGGGGTTTCCTTTCTGGCTGGCAGCATGCAGGGTCCGAAGGCAGCGGTGGGCATCGCATGGGGATGCGCTTCCTACCTTCCCTGGGAGGCAGGGGCCGGTCTCCTCAGCTGAGGCATGTGGCCTCCTCTTCCAGGAGCTCTGGAGAACCAAAAGATGACGCTGCAGAACAATCTGTGAGGGTTTTTTCATCTGTTTGTCAACATCACTTCTGTCAGTAACAGCAGTTAAATGCAGATCAGTGTATTACTTTTTGCTGTTGGGGACAGTGAAAGCAAAATATCAACTTGGCCAATCTGGCAACCAGGTCTTCTCCTCCCTCCCCTTGGAGGTAGACCCAGGTCCAGAAGTGCAGCAGGAGGAAACTGCCGCGCTTCTGTGAGGGTTAGGGGGAAGGTATTAATTTACATCACCAGAAGAGCCGTGCCTGCATGGTACTTTGCTCACATTGTACAGCTTCATAGAAACAAGCTTGAATTGTGACATTGAATTTCCTCCCCAAAATCAAGAGCTTGTTGGCATCAGTTCTGCATTTCTTTTCTCCCATCCAAAGGAAGTTTCTCGGTTTACTAGAAACAAATCCAGCTTTGTGTTTCCCAAGGTTTGGTTCTCTAAGTCTGGGATGTGGGATTTTTTTTGCTTTTTTTTTTGCCTTTTCCTCTGTCCCATACCGCATCTTCCACCCTCCTCCCCAGACTCTTCTTTGTTCTGGTTACAGGGGAAAGCCGAAGTGTTACCCTTTCTATAAAGCAGCTGCAGTGTCCACAGAGGAGAGGTGCTTTGAGCCTGATCTGTTGAAGTCAGTGGAAGCCTTCCTTCCCTCAAACAGGAGGTGAGAAAGCGAGCAAGAGCCATGCCAGCCATCCAAAACGCAGTGGAAGTTCTAGGGCTATTCCAGCACATGCAATTACCAAGTTAATTATTGCTCTATCATCTGTAGGAACTCGGTACAATTACTGTGCAGTTACATTGACTGTTTACCCACATAGCTTATAAATAGAGTTGCCACTTAATTGAAATGTGGTGCCATCAGATTTATGCCAGGTGAATGAGGGGGTTGCAGAGTGCCCACACTTTCCATCCCCAGCACAGATGCCCACGGAGGACGCAGCTTCGCCAAGCAGCCGCTGAGCAGAGCTCTGTTGGCCTGAGGCTCGCTTTCAAGCAGCCTTTACCCAGGTGGCTGAGGTTTCTTCGAGAAGCCACACACTGGTCTACTCTGTACGCTGTGGGCAAAGCCACTTCCCATGTGGAACTGGGCTGGACAACACAGATTTCAGACCAAGGTTGCAATTTCCCAACCACAAAGACACTTGGACTGGAGGAGATGAGAGTCCTGGTAACGTTAGCACCATCGCAAAGTTCCGGCTTTGGTGTGTCTAGGATTTCTTGGCTTGAGGTTCTCCAAACCCACCTATAGACCAGGCAGCAAACAGCTCTTTCCACCCCATGAAAAATCTCAGGTCACAGGAAAGTTTCCTGTTCCAAAGCAACCTGAAAAATAAAACAACATGAAAACAGTAACTGAACATACAAAGGCAAAAATTCATGAGGAAACGATAGTGCTTTATTTGATATTTTCCACTCTAAAAAAACAAAACAAAACTGAAAACTTTATTCTTTAATCAAACTCATTTTCACTTGAGAAACCAAAACACGGCAACAGGCCAGTGACTATCTACAATTCTGGTTTTGGAGGACAGCATCTGGTGAAATCAAACAGTCCCTTATGGACATTTATATTATGGCTAAAGTTGCTTTTTGGTGGGAAGAAAAAAGAAAAAACCCAACAGATGACGTGTTAAAACAACATGTTTATATGGTTTTTCCCTCCAGCCCTAATCCCATAGATTGTAAACCACATGCTTAAAGCTGAGCGTGCACTTTGCTGACTCAGGCTTCAAAGAACCTTTGGAGATGTGTTTGTCCTTAAGTAGTTTAATGTGATCTGTAAATGAAGATAGCAACAAAAGTATGATTTTGCTCTTATTTCTTTGACAGTTTCTGAGCTGCTGGACCACATTCCTAGACTTGCTGTGCCACTGTTTGAAATGGCTTGGCAGGCAGCAGGAGCCACAGCCGCTGGCTAAGAGCAGACGGGTGATGGGCACATCCTGCAGCTCCTTGCTGGGGAGTCGCTGGCTGGAACCCACTTTTCCCCTGCCCCTGCCCCCGGGAAATCCCAGGCTGGAGCCGGCTGCCCAGCCCACAGGGGAGCACAGCAGCTCTGCTGTCGAGGTGCGGTTTGCTGTGGCAGAAATAGCTGCAAGAGCTGCTCCTGAGCCAGCTGCATTCCTCTCTTCCCCCAAAGCCCCGTGTGGTGCTGGCCACAGCCAAACCACAACAGAGCCCTCTGCGCAAACAAATGTCACTGCTCCTGCTTGCAGTCATAGAGGGCCCATCGCTGTGATGGTATCAGTTGACCTGATTCCCAGTATTTTCCCTTAAGACAGCTAGTTTCCAACAATGCCTCAAAACTGGAAATTAAATGCACTAGGTGCTTCTGCCAAGGTCTGGAAATGCATCCCACCCTGGCCTGTGCTGCCTGGAGAAGGAGCAGGAGAGGGGTGAAGTGTCCCAGAGAGGATTAACAGCGTGTGCTGCGGTTCACGGGTGAGTGTTGCAGTGGGGGAGCATACCGGGAGATGTTGCCTTCCCAAGTGTTGTGCTATTCCTGGACCCAGCACTGCTGTTCCTGCTCCTTCATGAGCAGCACACTCAGTTAATTGATCTGCCTTGAGAACAAACCCAGCCTGGTGCCCTGCAGGGGACCTGCATGGTCCCGCTTTGCTCATCGATGCAAAGCTCAGCAGGTCACAAGGTGAAGACTTTCAAACAACAGCACAGCTTGTATGAAGGCACCACCTCTGTGCATCTTAGATTTTCACTCTGCCCACAGTTTACCCTGTAACAACACCAGTAAGGTGAAACCAGGTGCTAAACTCTACTAAATTTATCTTAAAGGATACGGAAAATGACCAACTAATTATAGATCCATATATCCGTAAAGAAAACATCCTTTGGGTGGCATTTGGTAGAGCAGCCACAAATACCATGTGTGTTTGGGCACAGGAGCAAGGGAGGGAGAATATGCCAGGGCCCCACTGTCACACCCTGCAGCCAGTGTTGGTAAAACATGAGCGTGGCTCACACCACCAGGCTGGTGGGCAAGCCCTGGCCGTGCCTGGTTGCATCCTCTCGCAGGGGCTGCCTGGTCCTGCCACGCTGCCCATTGCCAGCACCACGTAAGAAGCCACCGCAAGGCAGTAGTACCCAGCACCCTCAGACCAGGGCGGAGGGTGTGAGACAGAGGCAGCCGGCCTGCCTGCATGGTGGGACCCGGTGCCGCGACGTCTCACCCAGGGTTTGGCTTTCTTGGCGTCTAACAAAGGGCTCTGCAAGGGGCAGACCCTGTGACACAGGCTGCATCACTCCACTCGGCTGAGCACTGAGCATGGATTAACGGTGCACCCCAACTGCCACGGGGACTTAAATCCCAGGTTTTGTTGTTCTGACTGTAAGTGGAAATGTACCTTTTAGCACCAGACTGAAGCATAAATATTGGTACAAAGTCTAGGGTGCGGGATTGACCGGCTCAGGGCCATCTGGTGCCATGTGCTGCCATGGCAAGCAGAGATGGAGCCAGGCTAGCAGAAGGCTGTGGCCCCTTGCTGGGCAGGCCTGATTGTGCAAGGATGCGCACAGTGGTGCAGACAGGGAGCTCGTATGCTGTCAGAGGTTGGGATTCCTGGATGGCCGCAGGTTAACTAAAATAGAGGTGGAAGATACATTAGAAAGTCTATGGAAACACCCATCTGGACAATTTTGTGGTGGTGTTTCCTTCCAGACGACTTTCCCAGCCCTCCTGCTTTGCTAGGTTGACTCAAGGTCAAGTCTCAATGAAGTCAACTGGAGACTTGCCCTTGGCACTGGTGAGACCAGATATTTGGCCTGGGAGCTGGCTGCTGGGCAAGTGGTGGTGAGCCACCACTGCAGGGAGTGCCTCTCCCAGTGAGTGCACATGCAGCAGGTCCCTCATCCCTTGCCATGGCTTGGGTCTTGTATCCTCATATCCTCGTATCCAGGCAGTTATCGCCTGTTTCCGTGTGTGGTTGGTACAGGACAAACCAAGCCCTTTTTGATTTGTCACCAGTTGTGGGTGACTTCACGAAGCTGAGCTCTGTTGCGCCGTCATGCTCTGGCTGGAAGAGGCTTTGATCTGGGTGTTTAATGAAGACGTTAATTGATAGCACGTGGGGAGGAATCTGAGCTGCTCTGAGCTGTCTCCAAGCCCCTCAGATCCCAGAGCCATCATCCCCTTCAAAACAGAACAGAAGAAGAGTTATTACAAAACAAATCATGTTTGTATAGGCGCTTAGAAAAAAAAGAAAAAAAGTCCCCTCCAGCTCTGTTAAGCTCATATTCCTGGCAGGGCTGAGCTAGAGAGACCATGTGCACCATCGAACGCCTTCAGCAAATTAAACCAGCGTCAACGAGAGGAGAAACAAGGCACTGCTGTCCAGATCCTGTCCAGACTGAAGCAAGACGAGACGTGACATGGGGCAGCCGTGGGTCCCGCTCTGCTTGGAGACGTGCCCGCAGCACAGCTCCAGTCCTGGAAACGCCCGTCCCCAGCAGAAGGGAGACTTCTGCCCACTGGGAGCCCCACGCCTTCCAGCCGAGGATCCCTCAGCCCCGGCACTTCGGCGAGCTGGAGGCTTTTCAGCGTTCAGCTCCACGCATTCTGGCAGCCATGGCTTGCTGCAGACTCTGTCCTTCTCTGCCCAGACGTGCGGTAACTGCAGGCAGCGCCAGGCCCTGCGTCGCTGGAGCTCACGTCCTTCCGGAGACGCATGTTTCTCCTAGCTGATGGTGCGCATCCAGCTCTGGCCGCTGCCGGCGAGGTCCTCTTCCCAGCGGGGCTGTGGGTTACCTACTGGCAACACACTGCAACCTCGTTGCTCTTATCCGTGACTCTGTGAAGAAGATGGTTCTGTTCCTCGCCTGGTCCAAGTTACCTGCCCGCCAGCTAGCCACCCTGCGTACCGCCAGGACGTTTGGGAGGACGCAATATTTTGAGACCTCTCCCCCTCTGTCAGATCAGATTGGAATTGGCTGGTGGACTGAGAAGTTATTAGGAACAGACACCCCCAGACAATGTGATTGCACAAGCTTCATTTCCTTAGAAAACCAGGCCAACAGAGCAGGAGTCTGTCAGTAAACATGTTGATTCCAGGGTCTTTTCTGCGCTGCTCGCAGGAAGGAGCACACAGCGCTGGCACCCGGCCCGCACCACCAAACGCTGCCTTTCACTCAGGGACGTCTGGACGCAGCTCGTCTGTCAGAGGATCAGCAGCATTTGAGTGGAGGGTTGCGTTGCCCACAGCTCTTGGCAATCGCCAACAGCCCCAAGTCCTCCCAAGGCAGGCGTGGTGGATGATGTGGGGTGAGCCGCTGATGGCTGCCAGGGTGCGCAGTCTGCACGGTGCACACCGGCGGGCTTGGGCTCAGTCGCACCTGGCAGGCATGTCAGAGCCCACTGCTGCCCAGAGGTGGGCTGAGGGCAGGACATCATGGCACTCATATCCAGAGCTGTCCATCCTCCATACTCAGAAGGTGCAGGAGGATGAGATCTCCCCGTGGTATATGGTCCCTGTAGCATAGGCTCTCTGGTTTCCAGCTTGCCTCCCAACTGGGACTCAGAGATGTGAATCCTGGGACATTTCCCCCTTTCCTTCACCCAGACACTTATCCCTGCACTTCCCAGCCCCTGGAGTTCCAGCCTCCCTGCAGCCAGGCTGGAGGAAGATCTCTTGCAACACTGGAATGCTCTGCAGTCATTACCTCCCTCCCTAGAAATTTTTGGGGTCAGAGGACATAAGTCTCCATAATCGTCCAACAACGTCAATGAAGCTCTGTTGATTTACACCAGCTGAGGATCAAACCCCTCCCTTTCCTCTCCCATATTTAAGATATTTTCCAGACTTCAGACGTATACAGAGGAGGGAGTTGATGGCTCCTGGTTTTGCTGAAGAGGTTCCAGCTTTGGTCCTGGCCTGGAGTAACATGAATATGGTGGCTACCCTGGCTCTGCCTCTACGTTGAAAAGCTGCACTCCTGCAGTTTGCTGGCTGTCGAGCTGGCAGACTGACTGGGACAGGCATTAGTGAGCCCACACACATGCCAAAGGTCTATCCAGTCTGAGATGTGGCTCTGTCACCATTTCTCTCCCGGCCAGCACAGGCGTGTTCCCACATATGCTGTCACTGCTCCTTAGCATGCTATGGACCTCACTGCCTTGCTTCATTTCTCCAGCTGCACAAAATCCAGCTCACTGGTACCATGCATGGTCCAACTTGGGGCTCACCACTTCCCTTCTTAAGACCTTGCCGAGCAGGACATCACTGCCATGGGGCCATCGGAGTAGGAGCAGCTCTGCTGAGCTTGGGATGCACCCAGAAGGGACCAGAAAACCCAGCCACCTAGACTGTGGCCATGTCTATCTGCAAGAAAAAAAAGACACCTACAAACCTTGAAGCAATGTCGGTTTTGATGCGTAACAGCGAAAGTTTATTCTGAGCCCAGTGTTTTGGTCTGGGCAGCTGGGCCAGGCTTGAGGGGAAGCGCAGTTAATATTGCTGATAGCTGGATCCAATTTATAAGGCGCTCAGCAGAGACAATCATCAGGGAAGGAGACAAATAATCTTCAGGCAATTAAATTTAATTGTTCCATCTGAAGATTATTTATCTCCTTGCCTGATGAATGTCTCCTCGAAGCGCCTAATAAATTGGATCCAGCTATCACTGATAGTGGCTGCTTTCCCCTGGCAGCAGGGAAGGGTGTGGAGAGCAGAGCAGCGCTCAGCTCTGTGTGTTGCTTAAGATCTGTCACCTCGAAACATCTTTTTAGCAGACTTGAAAGTGTCCACAGGCTTTATCAATACACTGCTCTTACACAGAGAGCCTGGCAGTCCCGGGTTAAATCGTGCAAGAGCTCCCAGACCAAGGTGCTCGGTGGAATGAGCTCCCACGTATTAGGTTATAACGTCAGGCACCAGGGAAGATGTGAAAATGTCTGTCTGTCCGTCTGTCTGTTGCCACTTCACTAGCTTTTGGTCTGGCTGTTTGTTGGAAGGGTCGAGGAGGAGGAAGCTCTGCAGGCTGGAGCTGGCCGAGAGCTTTTCTGCCACAGCACAGGAGCTCAGAGAAGGGGTTCCCGTGGGACTGCGGAGCACAGTGCTGCTCCTCGGAACTCCCCTGGATCTCTCCATTTGTCTTGAGCCCCGAGCCGGTCAGTTTAAAGCTGGGGCAAGCCCTGCCTTTTTTAGCATGCTTGTCCTGTTGCAGATACTGGATTGCTAGCCCTTTTTCCTGTGCATCTTTCTTTGTAGCCTGCATGGAAATGGGTCTGCACTAGTTGGAGGGCCCAACGCATACATCCATCAGGCAAAGTAAGGTTGGCCCAGGTGAATTAAAGTTAAGAAAGTCTTGGAAAGCAGTGCAGTCAGGAAATCATCCCAGGAAGGGGGAAGAGACATCGGTGAGGAGTGCGTGGAACTCTTCTTCCAAGAGAAAAAGCATAACTGTGGAGCAAATTCTGCTTTGGATAGTCTGATTTCCAGGAGACAGGGTGCATAATCTTCATTTTAGACCATTTAGCCACCTGGACAGTGGATTACAGCTGTGCTCATGTTCCCAGAGCTCCTGACAGACAGGTCACTTGACCTGTGACTACTCTGTCCTGCCTGTCCACAGCCTGTTATCGTAACTGACTGCAGGCTCAGGGCAGCAGTAAAAGCCTTGGGAGTCTGTGGGTGTTCTGAGGGACTGTGTGGCTTTCTAAAATCGCGTCTTTATTCACCATCCAACCGTTGAATAGTTCAGTAGTATTTAATTAGCATACAATAACTGTCCCATTGAATTTGATGGAATACATCATTTTGGAATGCTCTTTACAGTGCTAGTTTTCTTACAGAAATCCATGTGTCAGAGCTTTATCCATTATTATAGTCTTTAAAATAGGCAGATGTGTCTTTCATGGCCAACTGCATGTTTTATTAATAGGCTAAAGCTATGAGATGTATTGTAAATCACGGGACGTAGTCATCAGTCTGGTGCTTCTGTCCTCCAAAGTCCCAAGGCAAGTGAGCCTAATTGCCTGTACGACTTGTAACAAACCATGGGACACATGCTCACTTCCCTGCTGTAAGAGCAGGTTCTCCCAGCCCCTGGTAATCCTCTCTGCCCTACCACCACTGCCTCTCCTCCTGACCAGATCTGCTTCCCTTTGCCTGTGCTGGAGGACATGCAAACCTCCAGCTGGCACACGCAAACCTTCATACTTATTTAAAGATAATACAATTAACATGGGCTGCTCTGCTCCCTTGACTCCCTCTTTTCCCTCCTCTGGTTCACCTTTCACCTTCCCCTATCCTTTCCACCCTCTGCCCTCCAAAGTCAAAGGCAGAAGCAGGGGACCTGGGACTTCTCCGGCAGCACCACATTCCCCAGGTTGCTTCTTCATTCAAGCCCTCACACTTTGCATGTTGCACACAACTGGGTCTTGTCTCACTCAAGCCAACAGAGCAGCATCTTGCTTCATTTGAATATTTGCTAACAGCTTAAATGAGTTCTTTTGGTGGGATTGAAAATACTGCATGGGTGATCACACCATTGGAAATAACCAGGAAAAGCGGGGGATGGACACGCCAAAAGTGAAAGCCGACATCAGGCTGAAGGTTTTGTTGAAAAGCATTTGGCAAAGGCACGTTGCCCACAGTCAGAGCCCTCCCAGCGAGCTCCAGGCGTGAGGCAGGGTTAGTGAGGGCCATCCGGGACTGCTGGCCTCCCCGCGAGTGCCAGGACTGTGCCCAAGGACATCCCGGCCAGCGGTTCAGTTCAGCATTGCCGTCTTCCCAGCAGGACCGTTTTGGCAGGAGCAGCCTCCTCCCCTCCTGCACGCTCACCCCAGCACAGGAGCTCCTGCGGGATGCTCCCAAAAGCTGTTCCTCAGCCAGCAGCTCTGCACCAGCCAGTGTGCTCCCTGTGGAAGCACTAGTGGAGCACCCGGACTGTCTTCTGCAGACAAGCCTGGCAGGTTTTACACCTGGCTGATGACAGAAATACCCTGTTGCTGCCAACAGGGAGCATCGCCAGTGACTTGCTAAAGAGGGGTTAGAGGGGTTTTGGAGGGAACCCGTAGCAAGCACAAGTTGGCTGCGGTGCTATACAACTAGTTCTTGGAATGATGCTGTCTGCAATGACTTCATATCTGGATGAAGTCTGCAGTCTCTGAAGGCTGCTCCTGAAAGAGACTTGGAGACCCTCTATCTGCAAAGTGAGGTGCTCTCCATCTCCATGGCTGGCTGTGTAGAGATGTGAAGGACCAACCTCTGGCCCAGGCAGTGGCATGTTCCTGACTGTTGCTTAAGTGCTGCCCCCCAGCAGCATCAATGTGCAGGAAAAGGGATGGAGGAAGGCCAGGAGGAGACCGTTGTGGTTGCAAAGCACTCAAAGATCTGAGAGTAGCAGTAGCCCATGGGCAAAGGGAGCCATGGCGGACTGCAGACAAGGAAGACAGCAAGGAGGAGGGAGTGCAGGGTTGTGCATGACCATCTCTGCTCTGTGCATCTGTGATGATAGCACTGGACGTGAGCGCAATACTAAAATCCTAGATCTGTGCGTAATACTCCACTGGGGACAGATGTCCTCTCTTGTTTTGTACACTGTAAATGCAGTATCGGTCCCAAACCCAAATCATTCCCCCCATCCAGCACTGTCCCCCCTCCCATCAGCTGCAAATGGCACAGATGGCTGGAAAAAAGAATAGCTATTTTTAAAAAACAAACCAAAAAAAACCCCAACCCTGTTATTTCTGCATTTTTTCTGCGTGAGGACACTTCCTTCCTTCCAGGAGAAATCAATCCAGTACCAAAGTGTTAACTGCTTCCCAGCTGTCTCCTCTGTACAAGGTGAAGTTGTGCTGGCTCCTGGCAAACATCTCATCTCACTGCAGCCCCTGGCTGCCCCTCCTGGCCCTGTGGCTCGTGAGTCACCCCTTGTTCCCTGTGGAGAGGGACAGAGGAGGCTGGCGGCATGGACAAAGTCATGGTGAGCCTTCAGGAGGGCTGTGCGGGTTGCTGGAGATGCTGGACGGAGAAGGCTCCAGTTGCACAGCAGAGCAGGAGAGGGTGAAGGAGCTCAGCTCAGCTGCCTGTGCAGTTGGCTTCCCAGCGGATCAAGAGCAGGATGAGTCCTTGGCAGGGACAGCCCGCTAGCAGCTCAGAGGGACTGGACGGGCTTGCCAGCAGACCACATCCTCGTGGGACTGCAATGCGCTGGCAGGACATACCTCCTAGCAGTGCCAGAGACAGGCTGAGCATTACCTGCTCCTGCATGGGGGCTCCTCACATGTCCTCTTCACCCAGCTCAGCGGACCCTGACAGAGACTTCGGGGTCTCCTGTCGGAGGCGTTTAGGAGCTTGAGAAAGAGAGTGGGGTGCAGAGCCAGTTCGGATGCTTTGGAGAGCTTCTCAATGCTTGCTGGTGCAAGTGTGCTAGCAAGGGTTGTGTTTCTCCCCGTGAGCAAGCTCCTGGCGGTACATGGAGTGCCTCTGGCCAAGCCCCAAACAATTTCAACCCTCTGCTAAAGGTTGAGTCCACCGCCTGGAGAAGAGCCACCAACAGGGAGATGCCCTCCCCTTGCCTCGGAGAGCAATGTTTCCACGCAGGCGGGACGGAGGAAGCCCAGCAGTCCAGACCTGCACTGGCTCTTCTGCAGGACCTGGCCCCAGGCAGGGAAAGGATCTGGAGCTGCACAGACACTGTGCAGGAGGTGGGAGCAGACGTGATGCCATGGGTAAGCAAGGCCAAGAGGCGGCCAGGGGAACATGACTCTTCTGGCAACCAGGGGAAGAGGGATGCAGAGGGGTGTGTGGGCAACGGCCGGCAGTGCTGTGCTGAGAGGTCTCCTGCACCCATGCAGGAAGGGGCAGGGAGGCACTGGTAAAGATGCATCAAAACCAAAGCACCACGTTCAAACTACGTTTAAAGAGCAGCCGTGTAAACTAAGTGCTCCCCCAGGCTTTGAGACCCATCTCATGAATTAGGGGAGGAAGAGGGGATCCCCTTGTGAGCTTAGAGCTGTGGGGAAGTGGAGAGAGGCTCTCAGACCTTGGGTCCCCCTTGGACTGTCTACAGTGGGGATGGGGTCCCTCAGCACCCAAATGACAAATGGTTTGCTTTTGTGGGACTCTGGAGGCGATGCTGCTTGATGAGCGTAAGCTCTGTTTGCTCTCCAGCAAAGGAGCAGTTTGCAACCCCTAGCCTGAGTGTTGCCTCTTCCCCTGTGCCCCAAGGTACCTGGTGGTGAGAACCTGTGTGGGAGAGCTGGGCTGGCCCTACTTTGCAGGGGACAGGCACCTCCCGCATATCCTCCAGGCACCATTTCACAAGAAACTCCAGGAAAAGCACGGAATACTTGTATTTTGCTGGTGGAAGAGCAGTTGGCAGAGGGCTGCTGCCTGCAGAGCTCCTCAGGCCTCTAACTGCAGGACGTTGTGTGCACAGGGACCACATGATGGCACAGACCAGATGGGATGAAACCCCCCTGGGGGTCCACCAATGCCTGGAGGGAGCCAAAGGATGCTGAACAGCACAGGGGGCGAACAGGGAAGAGTGGGTGTAGGACTCT
Source organism: Falco punctatus (assembly GCF_963210335.1). NCBI lineage: Eukaryota > Metazoa > Chordata > Aves > Falconiformes > Falconidae > Falco > Falco punctatus. The sequence goes on along the minus strand of NC_137583.1, from coordinate 37,259,075 downwards.
CCAGCATGGCGATCCCATCTGGGCCGTGTGCAGTTCCCTTGGTGAGTTCCCCATGCAAGGATAGCTACCTTACTGGGATCCTCCATGCAAGGGAGGCTACCTTACTGGGATTGTCCACTGAAGGAGAGCTCCCTCGGCAGGACCCTGTCCTGTCCCCCCTCAGAGTCCAGCTGCCCTTGGGGCACTGCCTTGGCTGAAGGGATGGTACCTCTGCCTGGCTGTCCCCATCTTGGGAGGGTGTGGGAGATGGGAGAGGACAGGGAGCTTGGGAGGAGCAGCACAGGTGTGGGGATGGATGGGGATTAGGACGGAAGGGGATCAGGAGGTCTGGCAGGAGCAGAGGCGGGGGGTGTTTGACTTGAGCAGAGCTGGGGGTCCGGACCATGGGGCAGAGCCAAGGGGGTTGGGAGCTGGACCTGCCGGAGGGCTGCGTGGGTGCTGGGGGGGGGGGGGGGGGGGGCAGACCGAGGTGCACTCAGGCGCTTTGTGTGCACAGCCCTCACAACAGCTGCCAGCAGTATGGTTGGCTCCAAAGCTGGTGTTGACAGTCCTTCACTTTTATGGGAACTAAATTTACCCAGACACACGCAAAATCCAAAAAAAAAAAAAAAAAAAAAAAAAAAAAAAGAAGAAAATAATAAGGGGGGAGGGGGACGAAAAAGATGGGAGGGGGGGTTGGAATTAAAATAAATTGCAGCAGCGCCAGCATGTGCTCCTTTGTGGTGCAGTCTGGGTTACGGAGCGGGGAGGAGAAGTCCCCAAAAGGGAGTAGCACTGGTGTTTACTGCAGCCCTGAAACATCCCCCGTTTGTGAGCTGAGTGTGTTTTCACCGTGTTGCCTCAGGAATGCTTGACATCCAAGATGCTAAAGAAACGTACCTGCTCGGTGGAAAATGAAAGCCCGACCATTTTCCATGGGTTGGTCAGTGGGCACATTTGCTAGCGTATAGGGGCAATAATGCACTGCGTTGTTAAGGGAGAGCAGATCTGCTGGGAGCAAAGAGGCTCTGGCAGGAGAAGGACATGATACTTGAAGCTTTTGCCTCCTTCCTTTTAAGATGCCCTAGAACTTTTGCTGAAAAGTTTGGTTAATTTTTTAATTTTCTCTTCTCTCCCATCCCCCCAAGCCAGAGGTATGCGCAGTGGTGATGGTGTTTTCCTTCGGTTGGTTTCTTGTATCTGGATGCCTTGTCTCCTCCAAGTGCAAGGCAGCAGACCTGAAGCATAGGCACAAGGCAGGACTGTCTGTTTGATTGGCTACAGAGATTTCCAGGTCGAGCTTCTAAGGTGTTTCTTTTAAAGGTGGAGATAGAGCTCTGAAAGATGCGCTACCATTTAAAAATATGCTGTGCCTGGTGACACATGGGCATATCTGCCAGTGCTGTGAGTTTGAAGAGCAAGAACCACACAATGCAGGCGTTGCATGTTTGTATCTCCATCAGAAAGCATTGCAGCGTGGGCATGCTCAGCCGGCTGTGCAGGCAGGCTGCAGGCTGTAGCTGTGCAGTGTTCCCAAGGTGTGCTCATCCCAGCTGGTACCAAGGGGCATCTCTTTGTCCAGGGTGGCTTGGAAGAGCAGGGACGCTGCCAGGTTGTGGCAGGTCCGGTGCTGGCTCATCACCGGGGTTGCGGAGGAGGCCAGGAGAGGGTCCTGGCATGAGCACTCGTCCCTGCTGCAAGAGCCCACTGCAGCATTGTGTGGCTCCTGAGGTGCTTGAAGTGTCTCCCTGCAACAACACAGGCCAGGCTGGGACTTCCATTCAGATGAAAAAAACATCCTTATTTTTAAATATTGCCACCACTTTCATGGACATTTAACACTGTAAACAAACTTTGCAGCCACGGTTTACAGAGAGCCTACTTGTCAGCAGGGTTTGTCTGTCGGCCCCCCCGGCAGCTGCAGATGCGTGCTGCTGCCCGAGCTGTTTGATTAAACTGGTGCCCAAACAGAGGAGCAGAGGAAAAGGTTTTGATGGTTTTGTGTGTGGCTGGAGCGGAAGAAAATCAGCGCGAGTGGGCACAGTTTTCCAAAGTTCAGGAGATCTCTATTTTTAGCTGCCTACCATCTGATTTTTCCAGATGACAAGTGCGCTGCTCTTTCTAAAAACTGATTTCTTCTTGGGTGTTTTTGGTTTGATCCCTAATTTTTTAATTAAAAAGAAAATGCTGAAAACAATTAGTCACTTTTTAAAAACAGTTTCTTTTGCTTCGTTCAGCTGTGATGTGACTAGGGCCAGAAGTTATGCTCTGGGTGGAGGTGGGAAGGAGGGTGGCTGGCACTGATTTGGCATTTAGTGGGTGTGTAAAATGAGTGAAAATTATACCAATCTGGGAGTTATTCTCTGAGAAGTAAGTGCAGCCTCCGAGATGAACTCAAGTCAGTAAGAAACACTCCCCACCCCACCAGGGCCGGACTGGGCTGGGGATGCAGTTTATGATGTTGCAGCCTGTGTTAAAGGATGTGCAGACTGGAAGTGTGAGAATGGGAGCTCGTCCAGTCCGTCCAGCAGTTACAGTTCCTGCTCCATGTGCTCATCTTCTGCCCAGCTATCCGGGGCAACACAGCTCATCTCACTTGCTTGTGGCACTGAGAGGTTTGGCTCAGGCTGTCCCATGGGGGTTGCATGTGTTCTACTTCTTGCAGTAGTTGGCTGGAAGGAGCCTGGTAACTCCAGTAATCCCACCAGTGCAACAATGTTGGCTGAAGCAGGAGCAAGATGGACATGGTATAGGGTGATGGGTGCTTCATGCTTCTTCTTCTGTGGATGGGAACCATTGCTGTGCGCAACAAAGGAGAAAATTTGATGGCAAATCCAGTTGCTGATATGTATAGCCCACAGCATCTAAATAAGCCTGTATTTTTTCTGCTTTACAAGTTGCTGAAGGCTGGTCACACACTGGGGTCAGTGATGGCAGTGGTGCTGCCAACATGTGCGGTGTTCATGCGGGTCCTTTCCTGTGAAGACCCAGTTCCTGGAGTCATGCGATGCAGCAAGGGTTTCTGTTTTCAATGGATAATCCCCCAGGCCTCCCAGTTGCAGAGAAAACTGGTCCATCAGGAAAGAAATGCAAAGAACTCAAAGCTGTTTAATTACTGCTGGTAATTGGAGCTCTGGTTCTGGGTGGCTGAGTGAATCCAAGTCAGTGCTGGTAGCACCGCTGTCTGCAAACCCAGAGCAACTCCTGGAAAGCTGGTATGGCTGGTGTGGTTAACGTGAGGGTCCACAAGCGTCGCTCTGGCCACCAAAAGCTTTTCACAGCCCACAGGAAGGCTGTTAGGTTGCCTGAGCTAGGGAAGAGCTCATGTGCGAACCGGGCTGTGGCAAGGGCAAGGAACCAAAGCCTCCATCCCCTTTGCATCCTGGGAGTGCAGCGGATGCTCACAGGCTCCAGCCCTCCTGTCCAGCCACCATGGGCATCCACCCGCCCCTTCGTGCCATGCCACCCCAGCCTTGTTCACACACACCCATGGCCCGAGCGCTGGGAGGTACAGGCAGCCCGGAGGCAGCAGGCACGCTCCTTCGCGGGACTTCAAAGCGGACTCCTTTGTGTGCGTGCGTGTTTGTTCCCCTCCCCTCAGTACGGCTGCTCTGATCGATGTGACATCACCTAGAGACAACGCGGGGGGACCAGACCCCGCCATTGTCCCCAGGCTGGGAGGCGATGTCCGTCTCCTAGGAGGTGGGAGCTGGGGCTCGCAGGCATGCTTTCATCTCCCTGACCTGCCCTGCTGGCAAGAGGGCTCTTCCCAAGGCACCGGCGTGGGGAGAGGCGTCCCCACTGCACAGCAGAAGGGACACGAGTGAGAGACAGACATGCTCACAATGTTTAAAGACATCATAAAACACCCCCACCCTGGAAGCCTGCACTTGCCAGCTATACCCATCTGTTGCTTTTCATTAAAGAGAGCCTGCTCCTTTCGGAGGGGGCTCTGTGTGTGTGTGCGCGCGCGTGTGCAAGTGCGTGCAAGACTGTGTGTACTCGGCCCCTCCTCAGCACCCTCCATCTCTGCACCCAAGGAGGAGGAGGGGGCGAGAAGGCAGCCTACAGCCTCCTGCTTGCTGGGAGCTGCTGGGCTGGGGCTGGGAGCCATCCCAGGCACATGGGGACAGCAATGTGGGAGCATCCAAATTGCCCACGGGTGGCAGAGAGGAGGCAGCCGTCCTGCTTGTGTCCCACAGAAAGCACACTGGCATCTTCCCAGACTGGGACAGAGAAGGAGTCCTGAGGCTGGATAGCAGAGGAGGAAGACTCTACCTGGGCAAGGGATGGAGGAAGGCTGAGGAACCGGTTTATTTCTGCAAGGGTCAAAAATTTGTAGCTGGTCTTCTTTTAGCTTTGTGGAGGCAAGGGACCTGTGGCCCACCATAGGCAGTGGCCAGGGACCCCCAGACTTTCTTGTGCTGTAGCAGGAGCAGAAGGGGCATCAAGGGGCAGTTTCTCACACAGCCCGGATCCCTTTCCTGCCTGCCCTGGAGGAAATCCCCCAAACAGGCTGATGAAGCAGGGTTCCCCTCACCTTCTGCCTTCAGAGGGGCAGGTGGGGGCTGGGACTGGGGAGAGAAGAGGACTTTCAGAAGGTCTTCTTCAGAAGGGAGGAGCAGGCAGCTGCCAGCCCCACAGGCAGGAGGAAAGGATACAGACATGGTGCATCTGCCTCGGCCACAACCAAGGTCAGGCTGCAAGCCACCATGATGGAGGCAAAGTGGCACTTCAATGCCTAGTCCTTGCCTTGGTGCCCACCTCAGACAGCTCTCTGGAAGGAGCATACAGCGGCGAGCTGGCCAGGGTGGCTGGTTTGTCCCATCATTTCCCGGTTGAAAGGAGGGAGACCAATACCCCGGGCAGTGCCTGGCTTCCCCCAGGGGTGTGCTGGGGCAGGGACCGTCCTCCTCCTTTGACAGTCTGTAAGCCACAGCTTCCCTTGATACTAGCCATAAACACGTGATGCTCTCAGCATAATGACAGGCTCAACGAGAGTGACTGAGGCCGTCTCCTGTGAGCATAAAGCCCTGAGCTGAGACCACTTCACTCTTCCACCCCATGGTCTCTCTCAGAAACTCATGCCAAGGACTGGCAGCTGCTGAAAGGAGATGAGTGCAAGCCATGGCAGGACTATTCAGGCTCGCACCAGAAGCAGAAATCTCTTCACCGTCAACCAGAAACTTTTCCACATCTTCCCAAGCCTTGCCAGGTGGGCAGCCTCCCTAGGAGGGCTTCATAAAGCGGCCCCATTTTGCAGTGACTCGGAGCAGTGTGTGTTTGCCCCCACTTGCTGAAGCTGTTTACCTTCAGAGCCGTGCAGGGAGAAGGGCTGGGGGCAGGAGAGGTAAGCTCTGGCCACGTGCCCAGGGTCCCTGTACACCCTGGGTCATGCAGCCCTATAGTCAGAGTAGCTCAATGCCATGCTCTGCCTGATGTGTGATGGTGGAAACAGCAATGAGATGCCCACGCTGAGCCCGTGACAGGGCTTTTCCAGGCAGAGGCTGGACATTGGCGTCTTGCACAGGGCTGGGGAAGGCCTCAGAGTCTGCCATTCACTGCCTCTTGGAGGCACAGGGCATCCCTGCCCGGCAGGAAGAGGAACATTAGGAAGACAAATTGCTATGGACTGGGCTTGTGGGCTCCAGGCTCCGGCATCAGGCCTGCAGATGCTGGCCAGAACTGGTGTCACTGGGAGAGATTCTAGAAGGGAAAAAGTTTCTTGTATGATCCAAGGGAGGCAGATCTGGAGAGCTAAAGGCCTCAAACTGTGACAGCGTGTGCAGCTCAGCTCCCAGATGGGGCCGACATGCAGGGAGGTTTTTTACCTAGATTGGCACTTGGCAATTCACAGCTAGCACGTCACACTGCCTGGGACTTATCTGCCCAGCAGATGAGCACAAAAATGCCCATCTCTTGTGTCTTCTACCTCCACACCACAGTGGTGCTCAGTGCTACATGTGCAGAAGGAGCAGGGCAGGGTGGCAGGAGCTGAATTGCCCCTCCAGCCAGTCTCTCCCCCTCCGTGCATGCTGCCCTAGCAAGTCCTGGCTGCCCCATGGAGAGCGGAACACAGTTTAGGGGCTCTCTGATCTTCCTTATTGCATCCCAGGTCTGCCTCCCTGGACCACCACAATGCACTCATACTTCACATCCCCATGGCGAGCTGGAGCTGTCCCCACTCCCACCAGTTTGTGACAGGGTGGCCAGACCTCCAGCTGGGCTTGCATCTCACCGAGGCATTTTACACCTCCTCCCCACCCAGCCAGCCCCAGGGTGCAGTGGGGTCCCATCCATGCTGGCAAGCAGAGAGTTCTTGGGATAGAGCTGTCATGGCTAGTCCTGCATTTACAGGCCAAGACAAAGTCAATCTACATTATTTGCTGTTGGGATTAACTGGTAAGGGAAGCTCTTCTCGGAAAGGACTGGACTTAATTATCAGCACGTCGTTAGCTAGCAAGGTTTATCCTAAGCCACGAAGCTATGAGCTGATGCCATCAGTCACTTCTAACAAGGTGGGCCATAGTTTACCCAGAAGATTTGCATTTTCTGATGGGCAGTGCAATTCTCCATGGCATGAAGGAACTGATCAATTGCTGCTATGTAATGTCATCTGCACCTGGCAAGAAAAAGAGCCAGCACCTGAACACGGCACTGGAGAGGCTGCTGTACATGCAGAGTGGAGAAGAAGGCATAATGTGCGTGATATACAGCCAAAGCACACTCAGATGAACATCACCTATCCAGCCTAGCACTCAAAAGAGTAGGGTGCATGAACATTGTTTTATGTTGGTGGCCTCAGCTTGCATGCTGTGTTCGGTAGCTGGAGTGGCACAGACCAGCAACAAGCCTAGGTGTCATCTTCTGAAGGCATGACAAAAGAGTGTCAGAAGCTTTGAACCATTGCCTTGGGGTCTGCTGGGGCCCCTTTGCCTGCCTCCCCCTGACTCTTCTATGTCCTGACATGCAGGGGATGAGGGCTGCTCACAGGTACAAGTGTGTGGGACTCAGCCAAGCAGCCCCCGTGCATGCTGGGCAACCCAGCTCGGCATCGGGATCACTGAGAATGGGGACTTTTCATGTGTTTTGGAGGAAGGCAGAGTTGTGGTATGAAATGTTATGTGTCTGTCCCAGAAGGAAACATGGTTAAGGTGTGGGAAGCCGTGTTTCAGTGATATGAACATGAGAGGAAGCCTGAGAGAGATGGCTGATTTCCCACAGCAGCAGCAAGCAACAGACTAACGATGCAGTCTGTCTGGAGCAGAGCAGACGGGAGCCTAGCAGGCCTGGGTGAGCTTGTGAGCTTGCCTGAGCCAGCATGAGCAGGGCCGGTGTTTTGTAGGTCACTGGACTCCAGAGCAGCAGCAGGTGATGCAAAATGATACTGCGGGACCATGGGCTTTTCCCACCTGGCCAGCCAAGCCAGGGTAAAACCATATCTTCTGCGAGGTACCACCACACCTGGGCACCTGGCATGGCTATTTGATGTTGCAAAATAATGACCTTTATCCTTACGAGTCTGTCCAGAGCGCTTGGTGCTTCTGATACAGCTGCTGTGACAAAATGACAGTGAATGGCTGATTTGTAGGGATTTTCTTTCCTTTTTTTCAAGCCAAGAGAAACAGAGACACTCGGGCTCCGGGGAGCACCTCAGCACCCTGGGACCCTGACACCCCGCCCCGCTGAGCCAGCAGGGTTTCGCAGCATTCACTGTCACTGGGACATGTCTGGGATCTGTCATTCCCCTCTTTCTGTGCAGTGGGAGGACGTTCTGTGCAGGGATTGGGAAAGGTCCCGTGTTTTGCTTGGCTTGAAGGAGGAACTCTTGTAGCAAGGGAAATAGGGGCAGTAAAAATGACTGCTTGGGTCGAGAGGGAGGCGCATGGGCCAAGGAGCTGATGTCAAGGCACCGGGGGCCGTGGGAGTCTCCCCCTGGCTTGGCTGGCCTTTGCCGGGAGAGGTGGTGGGTGGCCATGGCACTGGCAGAGCCCAGGGGACCGCGCTGGCAGCGCCCGGGCTGCTGCCCTCGGAGGTGATGATGTCTCCGGGTTGTGATTCCCAGCAGGACGCGGAGCCCTGGCCCTGCCTGCAGCAGCGCTCCTCTCCTCCCTCCGCTCCTCTCCATCTGCTCTCTCCTGAGCTTCTGTTTTGGACCCTTCTGCGCTTCCCATCCCTCCCCTGCCCCTCGGTGCCCTCCCGGGCCGGGGATGCGGGGGCAGGCGGGGGGGGGGTAACTGCACCGCAGCCCTAGTGCAACCAAGCACCTCCAGCTAGGGCACTGCTGCCTGCCTTACCGTGCTAAATGGTATCTGCGCTTCAGGAAAAAAAAAAAAAAAGAAGAAAAAAAAAACAACCAAAAAACTTCCCATGCTGTCTCTAGGACTAGCTTTAAAAAGGATTACACATCAATACCCAGCCACCCTGCTCACCCCCACCCTCCGCCACCATTGTTCTTTCTGAGGCGCTCCTCTCACTTTGATGATGATCACTGGCAGAGTTTCAAAACGATGTATTATAAAATCTTCAAAAAAAAAAAAAATCCAGTTGCCATAACGTAATGCAGATTTTTGTCACCGCTCCACGGCTTCTGCTTTCAATTTCCAGTGAGGGGGAGAGACTCGGTCGCAGTCAGATGGAGACCAGCTCGCATCCCCGATCCGTGGGCCCCCAGGCAAAATCCCTGGAATTTGTTCCTTACTGTTTGAAGGCAAAGCCGAGGGAGGAGAGTGCAAAGGGGAGGGGGGGGGGGGGGGGGGGGGGCGGAAGGAGGTGCCAGTGCCTGGGGCAGATGGGCACAAGCCCACCCTGTGCCCCAGGTGGAAGCAGCCGTGCACCTCTGGAGATCACCCCGAGTTCATCCGGAGCTCACCCCGGGTTCATCTGGAGCTCACCCCGGGTTCAGCACACTTGAGCAGGGATGGGAAAACTCGTGCAGGAGCAGTTTTTCATGGAGAGGTTGGGAATAGCACCATGCAAAGTTTTGGGCAGTGATGTGAGATCTCCTCGTGTCTTTAGGCTTTTGTTGTAGCCTGTCTATGTGTCTGTCTGCCCTGCCTCGAGCCAAGCACCCAACCAAAGGGCTGACTTTTGCTCCCACTGAGCACCTGCTGCTGGGAGCAGACAGGCTGATGCTCGGCTCCAGTTCAGGGACCAGGAGATCTCAAAAGGCTGGGAAGACCACAGGCAGGGCAGGCTGGGGGGACCCAGTGGGGCTGGGCTTCACAGCTGGCACCTCTGCCTGCAAACAGCCTCACCTCGTGCTTGGTGCCAGGGCTCTGGCTGCCTGCGAGAGCCCCAGCCTGCCCTGTCGCTGCTGCACGTGGTCATGCAGCCCGTGCATGGCCCAGCTGCAGGAGGTGAGAAGGGCCAGGGCAATCGCTGCCAGCTAGTGCTCCAGCTCTGACAGCTGAATTGAACTGTTTGCCACACATCTCGTAAGCTGTTATCCTGCCCAGGGCTGCTGTCGCAAGCCAAGCAGTCTGCTGCTGGGATCGATGCGAATAGCAACCCAGGTACCCCAGTGTGTGACACTGCCACATTAATTGCCTAGTTTATTCTCCATCTGCTGTCTCAGTAGAAGGTTTTGCAGCTGCAGAGGTTTGGGAGGGTGCTGGGATAGTATTCCTGTGCATAAAAAGACTCAGGACACTTCTGACAGAGCAGTTACTCCAGGGCTATAACCTACCCACTGCAGCCTCCTACTCAGAGCCTGAAAATCAGGTGAGCTTTCCCCAGGCTTGCAGCCTGACTATGAAGTTGCCGCACACTGTCACTGCCATGGTGGGAGGGATGGTATGCAGCTCTCCAAGCAAGGAATGCCTCCGATTTTTGAAGAAAAGGAGCCATTTCTGAATAGTTGAGAAGTTTCCAGGTTTCATATCACTGCATAATGAGAGCAGGGCTCGCTTTGAACCAGGCAGCCAGGGTCAGCCCTTGTCACAGAGCAAAGGGACCTGGTGGTGTCCATGGCTCAGATGCACCTTCTGCTTTAGCCAGGGTGGGTCTGGAGTCCATCCCTTGGGAGCTTCTTGGGCTACAAAAGTTTCCTGGGCACCACAAGCAACATACTGCTTCTGCGACTTTTTCTTTCCCTGGTGGCACTGTGCACCTGAATGGACTGTGCCTGGTAAATGGGAACTCCCCTGAAGTTTAAGGGTGTCCTGAGGGACCCTCACTACTCCTTCCTCCAGAACAGACCTCTCTGGACTTGCAGCTTGCCATGTGGGAACTACATCCCAGTAACTGGAAAGCTCAGGAAGACTGGAGAGAATGGGAGAAGCTTTTGGCTTCACTCTTGGAGAACATCCTTGAGTTTTGCAGAGGCTTTCATTTTGGAAGGGTTGACCATCTGCTACTGAGAAATGGTGACCCAACCTGTAGTGTCCAAATGCAGACAAAAGTCATCTCCAAGGCCCAATATCTTCATATGTGGAAGCCTTCCACAGATTCTGCTTGAGACAGCAGCACTGCTGGGTCTCAGTTCTTGAACAGCGTCAGTGCAGGAGTCCTTGCTCATCCCGTGATTGATTAAGCTATGGATAGTTGGTAAGTAGCTGAACACATTTGAAAACTTAAAGTGACCCCTCCATCCAGTGCAGCTGTCAAGCAAGTCCTGACTGGAGCTGATACTGTCCCTCGTGGTCCAGGAGTGTCCCTAACTGGTCCTCTATGACTGCCACCTCTTGGCTGGCGACTGAAATCTCCTAATGGTAGTTACGTGGAAGGTCAGTCCACACTCTTGTTTCCTGGTTCTCTACCAGGGACCACAGAAAACCATCCAACCTGGCCATAGCTGCTCTTCTCCCCACCGCCCGTGCTTCTCCATCCCTCAGTGCCCTGCATGTCTTGTGGGTGGCTGCCAGGAGTATGGCAAGGAGGTGACTTGGAAAGCATCAGCTTCACAGCACTAGTTCTTCGTGCCATCCCTACCGTCTGATCCTAAAAGGGAGCATTTTTCGGAGAGTTATGAGCCTGTGCAAACAGGGCTTTATAAGGCAGCATCACTAATATGGAGCGTAACCTTCCTACCCACAAACATCCTGATACCCTTTCTGGTGTGAGTTTGGCTTTGTAAGCCAAGCCAATCTGATCAGGAAAATCCTGGGGAGAAAACAAACAAGGAGCCCTGGGAGGAGGCTGGAAGTCGCTTTCCAGAGTCAGAGCAGATGTTGTTTAGCAGACAATGATGCCACAGATGTGCCTTGGCTGGCTGATCCATAAGGCCACAGCAGCCTGGCCACTGGGCAGAAGGGGCTTTGTCCCCACACTCCTGGCTGTCCCGGCCCTGCTTCAGCCCCTCTTCCCCTGGCAGCTGCTAGGACAGGCTTCAGGAGCATCGAGGAGATGGGGGAGCCCTCCGTGGCATGCTTAGTCACCCCTCCTTCCCCTTCCCTGGCCCATAAGATGGCATTTCAGGGTCAGCTGCTTTTGTCCCGGTGCTGATGCCAAAGGTTGTGAAAAACCCTTTTTCCCAGCTCAGCAATGCCCCGCTCCTCCCAGCCACAATGTCTGCAGCTCCACGCAGCAGGGAGAGGCCAAAGCCCCAGGGAAGGGACTCCTTATTTAAAAATTTTATTTCCCTTCCACTTCTCAGCACTGCTGCAGCCGTGTCCATCCCGTACCACCCCCCCACACCCCCCCTCGATAATGAGCTGTTGTCTTGTGCAGCATTGAGAGCTAAGTAAGCATGAAAAATTGGAACAATAAAGAAGTAGTTCTGGGACAGCAAAGCCCCATGTTTGACAAGGCTAATTCCACACCCCCCAGCCTCATTTTCTTTCAGGCACCTTCCCCCTCCTCGCTCCTCCTTTATTAAATGAACTGGCTTTTATTGGGGTGGAAGCTGGGTTTCCTTTTCCCCTCTCGCCTCCCCCTCTGTTCACATGTAATTTGGAGAGTTAATCTCCTCAGGCAGGAAATGTTGTTTCTTTCACTCTTTCTCTCCAGCCCTTTCCATTTGGCTCTTCTAATTGGGGCCCAGACCAAGGAAATGGCCACACCACAGAGCCCAAGCAGGAAGAGGGCTGTTTCTGCTGAGGGGCCCTGAGCATCCCTTCCCACTGCCCCAGCTCACTTTCTCCCCTTTGGCAGATGCACCCTTTGGCCAGGGACAGGGGTACCCATCTCCCCTTGGACAGCCGGACACCCCAGCTGCCCTGGGGAAAGCAGGGCTGGAGATGTTGCTTGGCATTTCTGCTTCTTCTCTGAATTCCTCTTCCTGCTTCAGGTCAAGTCACTCAAAGGTTTCAAGGTGTGACATCCAGAGCCATCTCCCCCAGCTCTCCAGTAGTAGGAAGGAACTTGGCTGCTAATATTTTCTGTGGAATCTCTCTGAAAGTCATGACGCTGTAAAAACCCATGGAAATCTCCTGATTTTTCCTGATGTTTTCCCCCCAGTTTCTTTTAAATAAAATAATTCAGTTTTAATAAAAAATAGAGAGCTGGGTTTCTCCACCCACCGTCTATCTGTCTTGTTTCTTTAGGCTGAAGGAGATATACAGCAATCCCTCTTGCTGGCATGTGGGGCACATGGCCCAGGGTGGACATCATCTTGTGTGGTGCTGGTGAATACAACTTGTAGTACAAGCAATCGTGATTGATAGTACTATGAGACCTGATTGTTCAACACTCACTAGATGAGGGCTTCCTTCAGAAAAGACAACTAAAATCAGAATCCATGCTTCATTTAAAGGCAGCACGATACCATGCCGAGCTTTTTTTTAATAGAGAATCCCAGGAAACTACCTGAAACTCATGAGAGAAACCTTTCCTAGAGCAGAGCGAGGCTGGCCAGGAATAGACACTTGGAGCCTGCAGCAGCCTCTGAAGATGCTGGCTTGATGCGCGCCAGCGTGTGCAGGGAGGCATATGGAGGCTTGAAAGGCTTGTGATGGGAACAGCTGTTGGAGCCTGGTCTGCTGCTCAGAGCAGTGTCCTGCTCCCACTGTGCCCTTTGGATGGCAAGGTGCACTGGGGACAAAGCTCCAGGACACCCCTCGTTTTTTCTGCACCAGCCTTTAGCTACTCCCGGCTCCTCTGGACACCCAGCCTGGGGGGATGAAGCGGGACTGCTCCTGGGTAGGGCTGAGAAAGGGCAGTTATCTGCCAACCGGCTGGGAGGCTGTGGAGACTCCAGCCTCCTCCTAACCACAGTTTGGCCTGAACATTCCCAGCTCTCTGGCAGCCAAAAGCTTTTGGATCACTCTTTGGCACCATTCATCACTCCCAACAGGGCAGTGATTCACGCCGGGAGGCTAATTATCATTGAATTCACTCATCCCTCTATAGATAACCTCTGGAGGAGGGGATGGCCTGTGGCTGCATGTTCATCACCTGCCATCCCCGACGGGACTCAAATGCCAGGGCAGGTGGGGGAATCACAGAGGACCCTGTCTGCATTCTGCGGTATCAGGTACTACCTGGGAGGGAGAAGCTCGGCAGGCAGCACCCAGTCGTGCTGCAGGAGAGGCATCACCTTGCTGCAACATGTACCATGCCTGGATTGATGGCCACAGGGTGCCCTGCTTAAACACTCTGTTGAGAAAAATAGGCTGCTCAGCATACTGTATGCAGCGGAGGAGACTGAGCTCTGAGAAAAGCTGCCAGATTTTAGGACTAGATAACCAGATCTTTGGCATGAGTTGATGCTGTCCTGGAGAGAGCAAAGCTTTGCTGGTCCATGCTGGGTGAGTGTTCAGCCTCTGGAGTGGGAGGCTGGGTGGCTGAGGACAAGGATATCTGGAACGGGGATGTCCTCACTGGGGTGTGAATGCTGTAGTGTCTGGCTGTAAAGGAATTGTAGAGGAATGAAGCTGGGTTAATTAGCATTGATAACATACAGCTGTGGGCTGGCTTGGGGTGGTGGGTTGGCTGGTGTGGATAAGGTGCAGCTGTGGCTGGTTCCTGATAAGTAGTTAAATAGCTGTAAGGGGTAGGGGAGAGGAGCAGTGACTGAAGAGAGACCTGGAAGAAGCAGAGGGAGGTGAGAGAGTGTCCTGGATGTATGAGAGACAAGGAGAAGGATGCAGCAGAGGCAAGAAGCAGGACAGACTGTCTTGAAGAGGATGATGAAACAGCACAAACAGTAGATGAACTGTTGAAACCTTGTGGGGGATTGGTGGCTGTGCCGGGGCAAGGTGCAGAAACTACTTATTGAAGTTAGGCTGGTATGGGGTGGTAAAAGCCTTGTTGCAGCTTGACAGTTTTGAGAGTGCTATGACATCTGGCTGGATCTGGAGGGAAGTGAGATATCACTGCAGGCAGAAGTTGCTGTGACCCACAGGCTGTCTGCCATCTCCACTCACCTATCTGGGGAGACTCTTAGTCCAGTGAAGATCTCGGTCTCCAGCAAGCTCAGATCCCAGAGCACATGAACCAAGGGGACAGGCTTTTCTGGAAGACTTTTTTTAGGCAGTGTGGGAAATCCTGCTCCTCCCCGTGCCCTGTGCCTCTGCATGGGGACTTGGGAGCAGTCCCCAAGCTGTGCCTGCTGCTGGCTGCAGAGCATGCATAGGCTGCACATGGCTCAGGGCTCACTGACCTGGGCTCAGGGCTGCATGGGAAGCTGGCTTTGCACTGACAGGTTGATCTGTGCATGTAGAAAATGAAGGGCCATATGTTGCCTGCAGTGACACGTAATTCCCTGCACAGATGCTAAAGAGAGCTATACCTCTCTTGGTGCACCCCAAAATCATCTGGGTGGAGGGATGTGGTTCCTTTCATTTAAAGCAAAGCAAGTCAAATCCCAGCAGCATCCCCCTGAGCTAGCCAAGATGCCTGGCTCTGCTTCCAGTGCAGCCTTGCCCTATAGCAGACTCAGCCCTTCACCTCCACTTCCCTAAAACTTGACCACCTGGAGCCAGGTGAGAGTGCTTGTGCCAGGCTTAGGTCATGCTGTGGTCATCGGGGAAAGGCAGCGTGCCCTGCTCGGTACCTCCTGTGCTGGACTGCATGGGCATGTGTCCTCCATGGTATTGCAGCATCACACAGGGCTGTGCCCTGGGTTGTAGGATCCAGACGCAAGTGGGAAGCCAAGCTGTTTGGGCACGTCCCCAGCTGCCTTCAGGAGCTCAAGGCTCGGACTGGGAACAGGCAGCAAGGGCTCACGGGCATGGCACCAGGACAGAGATAAAGGGGCCGTCCAGCGGCTCCCAGGGATGGCACAGTGCTGCTGGGTTCAAGTAAGGCCTTTTGATGCTGCCGTGTGGCAGGGGAGGGTGGTGGCGATGGGAAACCCGCGGCAGAAGCTTCTCCTCGCAGAGCCCGGCCGAGGGGGACCAGCCCCAGCCGGGACAGCGCTGCCCAGCGTCGCCGCTGCGGCGGGACCCCGGCGCCTCGCCCGGGTGCCCGAGGGACATGGGAGGCCGTGCCTACCCCGGAGTGCGGCCAGGAGAGGGTTAACCCGCTCCCCCAGGTCCTTTGCAAGAAGATGATGCCACGCTCTCCAGCTCACAGCCTGCAGCCTTCCCCGGGCCCCCCCCCCCCGCGCCCGTCAGCGCTCTGAATAGGGAATTAGTTTTGCCTGCGTTTAGACCTCTTAATTAGCTATTCTTTTTGCTGGGCTGGGGAAGAGGAGGGGGGAGAGGAGACCCTCACGCACCCCCAGCTGAGCCCTGGCCCTGCTCCTGGAGCAGCACAAAGGAGCGCAGCAGGCAGAGCCATCGGAGGGCGCTGGGGACGCCAGGACCTGTCAAAGCTTGTTTCCCACCTTCCAGAGCCAACCTTTTCTGTCCCAGCCAGGAGACAGCCTGCCTTAATTGGGCTGAAAATCTAATCATTTGTACCTCCGGGCCTGGGAAGGGGGCAGGGGCGGGTGCGCAGAGCCCGCAGCCGCGGAGCGGGGCTGGGAGGAGGCGGGAGAAGGGACAGGAGGAGGATGAAGACGAGGGGGAAGCGTGTAATGGGGAAAGGCAGGACGGAGATGAGGTAGGAGAGGGGTAAGCAGAGTCCTAGAAAGTGCGTAGGCTTGTGGAGGAGCCGAGAGGGCAGAAAATTACTTTTTTAAAGAAGTAGATTAGAAGTCAGTACTTTGAAAAGGGAAAAAGAAGAAAGTGAGCAACTGAAGGGTGGAAGAGAAAGATAGCAGCAGAACACGTTAGCCACTTTTCCTGATCTCAGTCTGCTCTGTTAACTTGACCAAGGCTGTCTTTGTCATCCTCACATGTCCCACCAACATCCAGAGCCTGAGATGCTCCTGCATCGCGGGCATTGTGTCTGTGTGGCTCCCGTCTTGGCATCTGCTTTCTTCTTACGGATTTGACACCGCTCTCCTGCCCCTTGGGTGCTGGAGGCTTACCCCTCCCACCTCATAATAACATGTGCAAGCCTTGCCCAAAAGTGAAGAGCAGGGAAAACTATTCGAATTGCGGCCGTGCAGCTTCTGCCATTGCTCACATTTGTGGGGCAATGACTGGTGCAGCAGCTGTGCTCCTGCTTTATCTCAGCTGAAGGTTTTCCAAAGCTCGGGCTTTCTGTGTTCCCTGTGATATCGGGGCAGGGCAGGGGGGTGCCAGCCAGTGTGCTAAGCTGTGTTTAGCTCAGTCCTGGTGGCTTTGCCACCTACCTGGTATGTGCAAGCTAGGTCTGAAGAGTGAGGACCAGCCCCAGGTCCCTTGTATCTTGTCAGTGCTGCTTCTTTGCTTACACCACTTACACCCTTCTGCTTTAGATGCCTTTACATGGTGGCTGGGGGCCTCCCCATAAAGCTGACTGTTTTCAGGCAACGTTGTAAGGGCAGCCGCGGATGACAAGCCTGCAAGCAGTGCTGCCCTCGGAGCCTGCCAAGGTGGGCAATGGTCTCAGTACCAGCACTGACAGAGCACCAGGCATCAGTTCTACAGCAGTTGCTCCCCAGAGCTGCTGGTAAGACTCCTGCAAAGCTGGAGATTTTATTGCTGGGAGCCAGGAAGAGCAGATGCTCAGCAGTACCGCTCCTGGCTGGGCAGGCAGGGAGGGCAAGCCAGGGCTTTGGCTTGATGCTTATCCAGCCCAGGAGGTCCTCAGTGTGTGAGGAAAGGACAGGCCTAAGGGGTTCATGGGCTTGTGAGTGGGTCTGGGCACAGAAGGCCAGGAACTGCTAACCCTGCAGCAGCAACATCTCTGGGCAGTCATGTGCAATGAGGAGGGTTTCAGGCTCTGGTTTCAGAGAGCTGCTTGGGGAGAGGCTGCTTGGAGGGTGAGGTGATGCAGGAGAGCACACAGCTGGGACAGGGCAGGGTGCTGGGGTGCCCAAAACACCTACTGCTCTGCAGGGTGCCATCCTTTGCACAAGGCACCTGTGAATGCAGCTACTGACAGCAGCATAGAGGGCTGCAGCAGGTCCCAGGTCAGCTGAGGTAGCTCTGTCCCAGCCAGTGATGATGACGAATTGCAGACAGATAGAGGCAGGCGATCTGCCCTTGTGATACCCTTACATTTTCTAGCAATTGATGTCTTAGTGACTTCCTGAGCCAGGAGCGGTTTGCGTGCCATCCCATGTAATAGCCACCATGGAGTCTGCCCTCAGTAAATTTGTCTAATCTCATTTCAAAGCCGTGTGTATTTTTGGCCTGCGTGGCATCCTGTGGCAATGAGGTCCACAATTTAATTACACGTCACGTAGGATAGTAATGCCTTTGGTCTGCATGGAACCCAGGGCCGGCTTGTTTCATTCATAACTTCTCCCTGTAACTTCAGCTTCCTGATTCCAGTGGAAATTAGTCAGCGAAATGCTAGGACTCCCGTGACTGGTGTCCTTTTAGCTGGAGAAGTCTATGGAGGCACGCAGCCAGGGCTGACCTTGGTGGAAAGCATGGGGAGTTTGAGGCGAGCAGGATGCCCGTGCTCAGTGAGAATGGAGGGGCTGGGCTGGGTGATGCTCCTTGCCATCCTGCTGCAGCAGGGAGAGGATCTGAAAGATCCATAGGGGACCAAGGAGAGCAACCTCAAGGGGTTCTTGGGGACTGGGGTTCCTTGGGCAGCTCATGTCACCAGTTGGAGGCATGAAGCTTGGGACAAGGAGTCAGTGGGTGTATGCCATCGGAGTGAGATCGTGAAGCAAAGCAGGGTCCCAAGAAGAAAAGGGGAAGGGCTGTGATGGTGCCGGAGCTTGCACCAGAGCTGGACAGAGCTGTAGCAGAGGAAACCTGGAGCATCTCCTACTGTGTTGCCCCAGAGTGGGGCTGCCCTGAAAAGTGCAGCAATGGAGCCCCTCAGGGGTTGATTAACACTGATGTAGACCCTGGTCTTTAACACTGCTACCCAGTGTATCTAATCTTAATCTCTTGTGAGCAAAGGGGGCATTGCCAACATACTAAAAGTACTGCTTGAATAACCAATGTCCAAATCTGCCCAGCCCAGCTGAAGAGTTACAAGACATGACAGACAAGGTGACGAGCTACAGGGTAAGATACTGGATTTTAGTAGATTATCCCATTCAGCGTATCCACAAAGCCTGGCTCCAGTGAGGCTCCAGCATGGCCAGTCTCCAGTCAGGTCCCAGTCAGTGCTACCTCCTGGCACAGGTGCAAGAGTCAGGTTGATTTTGTCCCTTTTTTGAGCAACTATTGCTTCTGGCTTTGTGCAGGAGTCAAGAGTCCAAGAACACAGTAGGAGCCCTGGTGGTGACCAGGAGGTGATGGGACAAGGACTGTGGATGTCTGAAGGCACTGAGAAACATGACTGTAAGTTGACTTGGATAATTCAAGTTGCCTTGAATAATGAGGAATGTCCTTTGGCACAGAAGGTCAATAAATCACTCGCTCACTGGATGAAAACTGCCAACCCCCTGCTGTGACCTGGAGCAGTTTCAGGTCTGGGCTTCACATCAGTGTGGAGGGAAGGGCAGGATGCTGTCGTGCAGCAAGTGCTGCCTTCCTCACTCTTCTCCAGCAAGGAGCTCATGTCCTCCCTGTCCGCACCACCCCTGCCTGCAGATGCCTGCCCTGCTGGCGCAAGCCCCCAGATACAGCATGCTGTAAATGGTCACCTCCTTGTACCCCTTCCTCACCTTCAAGTCATGCGTTCCCCACAGCCTGGAACAGGAAGGTCTGGACAGCACTAAATTAAATTTTTGAGATGAATATTTTATTGCTTTTTTTGTTAAATGCAGACTCAGAGCAATCAAGACTTGTCTTGAATTTAGATCAAATTAAGCAAACGGTTTCCTCTGGAAAAGAGGAAATGTCTGGAAAACTTTCATTCAGACACTGAAAAATCAAATAATTCCTATGGACATCTCTGCCTGGTTGGTGAAGTGGAGCTGGGTGCCCTGTGCAGATGCCAAGGGGAAGCCCAGTTACGAGGGTGCAGGTGCAGTTGTCCCTCCCTGGTGCACTCCCAGCTTCTTGCATCTGGTGCTTGTGTCCCCTCTTCTGTGGCATGTGTCCTGGACCCCACACCATCCTGTAGCAGCCGGCTTCACAGGCAAGGGCTGCACAAGAACTGCCTCTGCTGCTCAGTGACACGTGGGGTGCCGAGGAATGCCGTAGGAACCAGCAGGGTGCTGGGGCTCCCTCCCCTCCTCTGGCCACCACGCAGCCCAGTGCTGCCCTCTCTGCCTGCCAGTGGCTGGCCCTGAATGAGCACCCCAGTTCAGAGGGCTCTGAGGCTGATGATCCAAGGCTTTTGGTTTCTTTACCAGTTTTTGATGAATAAACTACTGTTTCTGCCAGTGGAGCCCATATAGCCCCCAGAGGGCCCAGGCTGGATGGCATGAGAAGGAGGGATTTCTCACCTGGGAGAAAAGACACTGAAGGGCCCATCCTCACATGAGAGCAGATATCTCACAGCTCTTCCCAGCTCAATACTATTCCTTCCCTCAGCTACTCTTTTGCTGCTGCCCTCCGAAATGTCCATCAGGAAGGACAAAGGCCACATCAAAGTGTCAGCTGTACCAAGAGCATTTCTCTCGCTCCCTTTGTGGTTCCCTTCAGGGCTGATAAAAGACCCAGAAGCTTCGGGATGTGAATCCTAGTTGTGCAGCTTCTTTTGCAAGCATTCGCATGGGGTGTGTGGGAGTGAAACACCCCAGGTCAGAGCAGTGGCCCCTTGCACCCACGAAGGGCTGCACAGGACGGGAGGGTGAGTGGGAGCCAGGCTCAGCTCGGCCGCTGATGCATTTGAACTCCTTTGCCGCTAACTTTCTGGCCAGAGGGAATGACTGACAGAGACTGATGGTGTCTCTGCCTGTGTGTAATCTTAGAGCCGGCTGGATTTGGGAAATCTCTTTCATTGCTTTAAAAAAATAAGCAAGCGACTAGACTGAAGGGTCCCGATTAACCGGGAAAATCTGGGCAAAATGCAAATGCCTTCTCAGGTTCTTGCCCCTGCCAACCTTGCTGTGTGTCCCAGGGGAGGGCGGTGAAGCCCAGCTCAGGCTGCAGTGCAGGAGGTACAGCTCGAGCCCCAGGGAGGGCCAAATCCTGACCATACCACAGCCATGTGAACAGATCCTGAATGCAGAGCTGGAGCTCCCCTCCAAGCCACCCAGATCTGGAAAGGTCTTTGGATGAGGAGCACTTTGTAGGCACTGGGATTCACTGCTGGTCCTGCAAGCCCTCCCCTGTCTGCCCTTGATGGGTCATGCTCTGGGATGCTCATGCCCTCTACGCCACAACAACTGCCTTCCTCCTAGGCATCACACTCCTCAGGGTCTGTAATTCTCCCAAGATACAACTGTCAGAGATGATGTTATTACATTGAATTATTATTCACAGACAGGCTTTTTCAAACAGGAATTTAGGGAGGATTTCACACCCACCCCCTGGCTCTGCCTGCTCCCTTCCTACGCGGTCCCAAAAGTCACCCAGTTCCATGTTTATCTCCCTACATCTCCACAGCATCTTAGGGACAAGTAAAGCTGGAACTGAATCAAGAGAAAACGAATGTATTGTCAGAACACAGCACAGAGAAAGCCGCATGGGTGCAATATAAACTCCCCCAGGGTGTTGACCAAAGCCTACAGAAAGCTGGAACACTGTAGTTCAGGCAAGTTTTGAACCAAGTAGGTTTCTGCACGCAGGAAAACTGGGATGCTGCTGTGTGTCTTGCGTTAGAAAGACCTTTGTCAAATATATAATATTGTCTTCCATGGCTGAAATAAATTGAATTTGCAAGGCTGGAGTGAGAAATGCCAGGTGGAGCATCTGCAGCAGCAATTTTCCCGGCTGCCCAGCCATAAGGCTGTGGAAAAACAGGAGGCGGCTGGCTGTGCACACTTTCAGAGCTGGTGTGACCTCCAGCACTGAGCCACAGAAGAGCTCCAAGCCAGCACCAGGGTCCCCTTTAGATGGTGTGTGAATTGTTCCAGGGTGAAAAAAAATCTCTTTCATGAGGAGAATCACCTGGACACCCCTGCTCTGCCCCTCCCAGCTTTGGGATGGGCTCCGTCAAGGCATGAGGTAGCTCAGTGTTAATCACTCTCAGGGGCTAAGCTTAGCCCAGCCTCTGGGTCCCCTGGGATTTAAAGACAGAAGAAACTTGTCCCTCCTGCAGTCAGTGCGGAGCTGACTGCTCACATTGTGGGGCAGGAGGAGGTACAGATTGGAGGTACACATCAGAGTGAGAGGTGGGTGGGAGAGCTCCACAGCAAAAGTATCTTCCTCAGGATAAGCACAAGGTCACATGCTGACACAGAATCCCATTTTCCATCCTGTGTCAGCCCATGCCTCCTGCTGCCCTCTATTAGCTGCTTCTCTTGAGCAAGGGACCCACGCCACTGCAGGGAGAAATGTCCCTCCTGGAGCTACATGGAAGAAGAGGAAGCAAACAGAGGGGCCTTTGCTCTGACTGACCCACACCCCTTGCTGTACAGGAGTACCAGGCTTTGGCAGTGTTAAATCTCACACACACGCTCCTAGGATTGCTCTGGCCTCCGTGGACCTTGGCGTAGTGAGCAATAAGTCCAGGTCCTCAAAAACACTGAGGTTCCCTAACTCCTGGTGATTTGAGCTGTCTGACAGCAGCATCACAGCACGGTTATGGGAGCAAGTCTCTGCCTCCTGCCGGGGCAACCGCTGAAGATGAAAAAATCAAAGATAAAAAAACTTCTTAAAATTAAAAAACCTCAAAGATGAACAAAACCTTGAAGATGAACAAAACAAGAAGATAAAAAAGATTTGTCCATGCACATTTGCCTTCAGCACAGCTCCCAGGACACAGCCCCTTTGCCAAGGGAATGTGTGTGCCTGGGCTGCCAGGCTGGAGAGAAGAGCTGGGCTGCAGACGCAGTGTGGCCAGTGTCACAGGTCCCTTGGAGCCTCAGCATGGAGGTGTCCCAGGCTAGCAGTGCATTAGCTGGCGCAGCAGCAATTCAACCTCTGTGGAGCGGAGTGCAGGTGACTGAACTGCCCACGTACTGCCTGTGCACCCTGGGAGGGCCAGAGCTGGCAGCCAGTGCTGAGCCCTGTCCTGGCTGCCACCTGAGCTGGACCTGCCTTGGGTCCCTCCACCACATGTCCGTTACAGCCACAGCTTGGAGTCCCTGGGATCATCCCTGCTGTGGTGCTCCCTTCAGCCTTGAGCTCACTGTGGTGGGACGTGGGCTTGCACCCAGGGGAAAGCCTGGAGCGTGTTGGCTTGGAAAGGGGCCTGAGGGCAGGCTGGGACTGCCGGGAGCCGACCTGCCGCGGTCCTGCAGGAAGGAGAGCCTGAGCCAGCACTTGGGGCCTGCTAGGAAAGGCAGCAAAAGGAAAGTGCTGTGTCCTCCCACAGTGTTTGCTGGAAGATGGATGTTTGCAAGAAGAGACGTGTGGGGAGTGGGTTGGGGATGGGCTGTAGCTGGTTCTTTGGTCCAACTGCAGTTGGAGGAGGTTCCTCGGAGCTGTGTTGGGCAATGCCTGGGTGCATTGTGCAGGGCTGCGGCTTCTCCTCTTCATATTCAAGAGCTCCCATCACCAGCTGCCAGGTGACCCTGCATTTCAGAGTGTCTCAGGGCAAAAGGCAGGGCTTGTCAGAGCAGAAAGGAAGGGGTGGCAAATTTGGAAAAGCCTTGTGTCACCAGGTTGGCCTGGGGCTGGTCGTTTGGGTTTGGTTTCCACTAGCAGCAATGCGTTCTCCCTGGACAGGGGCTCTGGAGACTCTGAGCCAAAGCCGCTCCCCTCTGTAACCACCCTCAGTGGTGGGCCATGTCCCCAGGGCATGCTCTAGCCCTTTTATTCAGGACCTTTTCAAAAAATAGCTGCCCTGAGCATTTCTCTCTGCCTTGGACTAGTGTTGACAGCAACTGCCACGTACAACATGACGTGGCAGCATTGCTCTGTGTCAACACATGCGGTGACAGATGTATGCCAAGCGGGTAGAAATCTCAGAGCTCCATGTTGTTGTTTTTTAACTTTGGCGGCTATCCAGGGACCATTCCTGGTCTCTCCGCCGAGGAGCGTTCCTCTGGGTCCCCCGGGAGAGGAAAGCTCGGCCTGGCTAGTTTTCGAGGACTCCATCCTGACATCCTGGCTTTTGCAAAGCCGCAAGGCTGCGTGGTGGATGCTTTGGGCTGGAGAGGGGTCAGGAAGATCAAACAGCTCCACGGGGGGCTTTTCTTCTGCAAATTCCCTCACTGGAGGTTGAGATCGCCTGCCCACAAGCACTGGGCCCAAATGACTGATGCATGTGAGTATTTACATATTTACAGGGTGAATGGTGACAGAACTGCTGATGACTGCAGTGAAACAACCCTCCTTCCTCCTGCCTGTAATGCCAACACCTGCCCAGAAGGAGCTTTGCAGAGGACACCAGTTGAGTCAATAAAGTCTGTTAGGTGGCAAGTGTTGTAGTCACTATGAGTGAACTGAGACCAACCAGACCGTAAAAGGTTCTTCTCCAGCACCCTGAGCATCACCTGTCCCAGGTGCTTAGGCTATAGGACACCACGAATTGGACATAAACAACCCCAGGCTGTAATGGAAGAGGGAGGAAAACTTCGCCTTGGACTTCTTCACGTGTACTGGCAAGAGGGTAGGTTTTTCTGAAGAATTTAGGACATCTAGCACCACTGGAAATGTGCCAGGATTTGGGCAGACTGTTAACTGGAACTGGCAGAGCAATTCTGGGCTCTCAGGGACAGCAGGGGAACGGGGGTTTGGAGTGAGTGGTACCCAGTAAGGGAGACCAAGGTGCCGCAGCCAGTGCACAGTGCAGTCATCCACAGTGGAAATGTCAAAGGACAAGCTCCAAGCACCTGATGGGGACTGTAAGATAAAGCTGCATGGAAAACAGGGAGATACAGGGGCAGGCATAGGGCAGGAAATCGATTTGGATTGTAAATGGGTGAGGCAGTGAGGGACGAGGCATAACACCACGGTGCCAAGAGGAAGAAAGTAATGAGGAGCCTGAAAAGCATAAAAACATTTCATGATAAGGACAAAGAAGGGATGCAAAGAATAACAAAAATGCCCTGCTTGGTACAGAGAAATTGTATTTCTGAGGCACAAGCAATCTCCCTGGAGTTTCAAGGCTGGTTTTTCTTTCTCATCTCTTTGGCACATCTGAATTCGGTGCAGGGTAAGTGCCAGGGAGGTGCTGAGCTCCCAGCACCACAGCTATGAGGTTCTGCTGGTGTGCTGTTAGCTCGACTTCCCAGAAGAGACCTTTGCCAGATGCTCCTGCGCAGCCCCACTGGGGAGGAGCAGCACTGGGCAGCCAAGGGGGCTTTGTTGGGGCTGGTGGCCCATGGCTGTAGAGGAGGGAGCTGGGGGTGAGCAAGGGAGGTACCAGACCTGCACAGATTTAAGCCCCTAAAGCAGAAGGTGGCTGGGGCCACTTTTCTTAACGCCCCATTTCTCTTCCCATCCCATTCCTGATCCCATCCTGATGAGATGGTAAGGGAAACCTGTGAGCTGGCAAATAACCTGATTAATTTGGGGACTGCCAAACTACTCTAGAGAAATTAAACTTAAGTAGGTCTATGATGAGAATGAGAAACACTGTGTGTGTTTCTGTGTCCCCGTGTCCCATTCATTTGACTCTTAGGGTGACATTTTTGCCCCAGGGGGATCCCGTCAGCTAGAGACACTAAGTCCTGCCCCAGCCTCCAGGGTGCAGAGGTGCCTGCCAAGTCCAGCCAGCCCCAGGGGGCTGAATGGGCTTTGCTGTGTCCCCTGCCTTCACCAAGTTTTGGGGCCAACCAGCCACACTCAGCCTCCAAATTCCTCTTGCTCGAAGCAGACGGCAGGGAACCGTTGAGCCCATGAGCTGCTGCGGGAGTCTGCTCCATGGACCCCTGCCAACCACTTGCCATGGCATACTTTGGGAACCGCTCCTTTAGACACACTGACGAGAGCAGGATAATGTATTTCTACTGGAAAATAAACATATCTCTAATGAAAACCTGGTGCACCATCGTTTAGACTTTTTTTTTTTTTTTTTTTTTTGGTTCCTTAAGTGAAAATTAGGGCTTTTGTCTTGTCAGACCCAAGAAGCCTTTCCTCATACTTGCCATGCCAGCCCATCAGCATTATTTCTCAAGCATAAAGAGAGCCTGGAAAACTTAAACAAGCAAACAGTGCAACAGAAAAACCCAAAAGAGACAAAGGATGTTTGGCTGGCAGTTGTGTTCCCTGCTCTGCTCTGCCCTTCTCTCATTTTTAGGTTTCCAAGCCTGGGCTTCCTGCTCTCCTGGATAGAGCAAGAAGCTTTTTCATGGTTTGAGGTGTGCGTTTGAAGCTTTTGTGCTACAGCTGAAGGAATAGGAAGGACTTTGTAACAAAGATAATTTTGTTCTGTAGCTTTACCCCTGGCTTTGACTTAAATTAGTGCTGCCTGAAACAAACTAAAAGATAAAAAACTTTGTCAGCTGAATAACTGTGTTGCTAAGACAGTATCACTGATGTTTTGCTGCTACTAGGAATTTACTTGCTTGTGGAGCCTTCCAGGGAAAACAGAGCAGGCACTGCCTAAGTTTCAAATGTGAAATAGAAATGCCCTTTTTCTTTTGTTACAGAGTTTTTCAGGTCTTCTTCAGGTGGCGAAAGGATGCCGGATGAGGGAAAGAAGCAAAAATAAGCTGTTTGCAACCATTTTAACCTCCAGAAGGTACCTTTAACATCACATCTTTCTTCTTACACGGAATTATTTTGATAAGGCTTTTCTGTATGTGATATGTACCCTTTCCAACTTTAAATCCTTTAATTAAGGGCTAGATTGTGAGTTGGGCTGTGTGCCCATGGAAAGCAGTAACAGGGAAGGTATATGAATGCATAGCACTGCTCAGCCTCTTAGTCCATGCATGCAGCCATAAATAGGATTTTGTCCCAGTGCCTCTGGTCCCGGAGAGAAGGGAACAGAAAGGGGCTGGAGAAGGAGCCTTTGGCTGTTGTGGTGGACTTGTCTTTATTTCCTCCCCCTGCCCTTGAAAAGTTCATGAGAACGCCAAGTGAGATGTTTCACACTGGCTAGCACAAGAGCACAGCGGTTAGCCCACTGCAGATGGACCGCCCGCTAGAAAGGTTGGGAGGGTCATCCAAGCCCCCTGCAGACCTTGGTGCCTTCCCCCCACTGCCACTGGGACCTGCCAGGCACCATTTTCCAGGGATCTTGCCTCTGAAAGGGGAAACCTTCCCCAGCCCACCCTGGAGAACCCCTCCTCTCCCATGGGAGACCTGTCGCAGTGAGGAGAGCGTGCCCAGAGCAAAGGCATCTTTGCCTGGTGTGGGATGATTAAGAAGCATGTTTATAAACTCCAGGAGACAGTTGAAGGAGTTAAGTTACTTGAGTGCTTTGGGATCCTTCAGGATGAAAAATGCTGTATACATGTCGGATTTTATTATTACAATTACAGTCAGATGTTAATCCCCTCACCGGGATTTACTAAGGCAGCAGTGCCAGCAGCAGTACATCTCGCTGAGTAATTGCCCCGTTCCTGACTCTTGGGTGTCTCTGCCCTGAGCTGCTTCTCATTACTGTGTTTGCTTTAATTCTGACACTGCTGAGAGACCTGCATTTTCCCACCCAGCAGCGATCAGAGGCAGGGCGCACATCTGCCTGTGCATCAAGGCTGACTTTGGTTCAAGCATCACATGCAGATAGGGCTCAGGAAATCGGTGGTGGAAATGTTCTACTGGCAATATCTGAGGGACAGCGATACCCATCTCTCTTGCAAATTGTTTTGAGAGCTAATGATAAAAGAGCACTTTTGTTTCACAACTGTAATTGTGGAGTGTGTGTGATTCAAATGAGCGAAGAAAATCTCAAGAGTTCAGCAAACTACGCTGGGATCAGGGTAGCAGAAATGCACAGCAAGGCAAGAAAGGCTGGATATGTTTAAACTGTGTGCTTTAATCCTATGCACTGTAAATAACCAGGATGCATGTGCCTGGCTCCTGAGCCAGTGCACAGCAGCTTTGTCCCCACGAAGTCCAGGGGATGCTCTGACTCCACGCAAACTCAGGGCTGGATCTCTGACCTCTCCATTTTGGGGGGGGGGTGTTTTCTTTTCCTGTCTGAACCCAACATTTGGCATTTCTGGGATGATGAAGAGAGAGAAACCAGGACACAGATGGACATATGCTCCGTTCGTTAGCTTGCTGAGCAAAGCCACCTCTGCACACGCTTGGTGTGCGCTGGTGGGCGCTCCTGGCTGGCCTGCCATTGCAGCCCTTCACTTTGCTTGGTGGGTCATAAGCACATCACGGTGAGAAATTGGCCCCGCGATCTGCCTCGACCCCTCCGCACCCGGCCTTGGCCCCAGTGGGTAGCTGGTTATCTCATGCTTTTGGGAGGGAGTGACTGGCATGGGCAGGAATGTTCTTACACACTGTCGGCCTGGAGGAACCAGCTGTGTGTCCAATTTCTGGACATGGTTCAAGCGTGAGCTCAGTGCCGAGCGATGTGGAGGTAAAGGAGGTGAGAAGGGTTTGGGTTTTCGCGGCGTTGACACACACCAGGCCCCCACACTCTGCGCCTCAAAGGCTGCGGGTCCACCTCTCCATCGAGAGATTTAGCCCCACGCTGCTGCGAAGGGGGTGAAGGAAGAGCCACCGGTTTAATGGGGCTGCCTGCCGCCCCGTGCCGCACGGAGGATGCCAGGGCCCTTCCCCTGCAGCGGGACCGCTGCTCCTGCGGGGCTGCAGCCTCCCCTGCGGGGGGCGGGGGGGGGGAGGGCGAGATGCTGATGCCGGGGGCGCTGCGTTGGGGGCTCTGCTCGGGAGGGGCTGTTGGGACACGGTGCCCCGTTAGAGGCTGGGGAGGGCTTCGAAGGCGGCGTGGGCTCCCGCGGAGAGGCAGGCACGGCGGGGCAGCGGCGAGGCTGTGGGAAGCGGAGGCAGAGCGAGGGCCCGGCGACCCGGGAGGTCTGCGCCGCTGCCCGCCCCGCCCCGGGCGGAGGATGCCGCGGGCAGCCGAGGGCTCCTGGCCCGAGCGCGGTGCCGCGCCCGCCGCTGGGGTGATGCCCCGGCGCCTCTCCGTGCGTGGCCCCGCGGGTGGGACGCGCGGGGCGGGGGGGCGGCAGGACCCGGCGGCGGCGGCGCGGGCGCGGCTGTCACTCAGCGCGCGGCGAAAGTGACAGCGGGGGCGGGGCGGCCGCGCGCCGGGCGCGTATTTAACCTGGGCGGCGAGCGGCGGCGCGGCAGTGCGCGGCGGGCGGGCGGCGGGCGCGGCGGGGGGAGCTGCGCGGCCGGGGATCGCACCGAGCTGCACCGACCTGCGCTGTGCCGAACCGAACCGAACCGAACCCCACCCGACCCCGCTGGGCCGAGCTGAACCCCACCCCGCCGGGCTGGGCTGCGCCGAGCCGAGCGGCACCGCGGCTGGATGCGCTGAGCGCGGCGGGGCCGACCGGGCCCCCGGAGCAGCAGCAGCAGCAGCAGCAGCAGCATGGGTCGCCGGGGCTGCTGAGCGGCGGCCGAGCCTGCCCCTACCCGTCCGCGCCGAAGAGCCGCGGGCGCCGCCGGGGACTGCGCCGGGAGCCCGGGCGCGCCGCCTCGCCGCGCCGGTGCCGGGGACACCCCACCCCCACCCCCGCCCGCCCGCCGAGGATGCCCCGGGGGGCCGCGGGCCGCCCCCGCCGCTCGCCATGAGGAGGAGCCCGACCGGGCCGCGGGCGCTGCCGCCGCCCGCCGCCGCCTGAGCCCCGCGCCCCGGCGGTGCCCGCGCAGGGGCCGCCCGAGCGGGCCGCGGCGCCGTGACCCTCCTCCCCGCCCCCTCGCCCGGCTCGCCCGGCTATAAAGGAGGGTTTTATTCTCGGGCTCCGGTCTCACGCCAAACCCTGTCACACCGTCTAGACGAGCTGTCGTGGGGCTCGGCCCAGCTGTCACCATGGCGATGGAGACGAGTCCGCTGTGAATTTTGGGGGGGAGCGAGCGAGAGCGGCGGCGGAGGAGGAGGAGGAGGAGGAAGGCTCGGCCGCCGCCGTGCCCTGCCCTGCCCCGCCGCCGCCCGCGGGGGAGGCACGGACCCCCCGGCGCTCTCGGCCGCGGCTGGAGCCGGCCCGGCGGGGAGCCCCGGGGAGCCAGCGGCCGCGGAGCGAGCCTCAGATGCGTCTGTCACACAACCCCGGCCGAGCTATTTAAAGTAACGGGCCTCGCCGGACTTTTGTCTCTGCCTATTTATGAGTCCCCGGGAGCTGGCAGGCGCCGCCGGGCAGCGCTAGGAGCCGAGCCCGCCGCGCCAGCCCCGCGGGGAAGCCAGCGCCGAGCCGGGGCCGGCGGGCGCCCGCCCGGAGCATGACGGCGATCCGGGCGCTCCTGCTCTGCTGCTGCCTGGGGCTGCTGCGCCCGGCGGGCGGGCAGCCCTTCCTGCGGCTGCGACCCTCGCCCAGCGACAACCTGCCCGTCAAAGACATCGTGGAGCACCCGGACCCCGAGTACGACCCCAAGGAGCAGGACCTGGACGAGAGGACGCTGAGGAAGAAGCTGGGCAGCCATTTCGACCCCGGTTTCATGGCCGTGGCCGTGCCGGGGCCGGCCAACGCCTCGGGCGCCGAGGCGGCGGCGGGGCGGGGGCGGGCGGCGCTGCCCGCCGAGCTGCGGCGGCTGGAGCTGGGGCCGGCCCGGGGGCCGCGCCTGCGGGTGGGCAAGAAGGCGCGGCGGAAGGTGCTGCAGTGGCTGTGGGCCTACACCTACTGCCCCGTCCTCTACACCTGGAAGGACCTGGGCGTCCGCTTCTGGCCGCGCTACATCAAGGAGGGCAACTGCTTCGCCGAGAAGTCCTGCTCGCTGCCCGAGGGCATGTTCTGCAAGCCCGTCAAGTCGGTCACCAAGACCTTCCTGCGCTGGCACTGCCAGGGCTGGTCCAGCCAGAAGTACTGCACCTGGATCCCCGTGCAGTACCCGCTCATCTCCGAGTGCAAGTGCTCCTGCTAGCCGCCCCCGGCCCTTGCACCGCCGCCTTTCTCGCTTGGATGATGGGGGGGTGGGGGGTGCTTTTTTTTTTCCCCCCTCCCCTCCCCCAGCGCGGGGTTGGGGGGCGGGGGAGAGAAGGAACCGAGGTTGGGTTGGTTTGGGGGCTTTTTTTTTTTTTTTCCG
Organism: Falco punctatus; assembly: GCF_963210335.1. NCBI lineage: Eukaryota > Metazoa > Chordata > Aves > Falconiformes > Falconidae > Falco > Falco punctatus. Next base: position 37,228,662 of record NC_137583.1, on the reverse strand, counting down.
GACTTATTTTAATGTTATTTTATTTTAAAGGGAAAAGTGAACCCAGGAACTGCAGGGCAGGCCAAAGGCACAGTAAAGCACTACAATCAGATGTCTATTTTTATACGTATATAGCCTTCTAACAAAAGAAAAATAAACTAAAAAAGAAAAAAAAAAGAAAAAGAAAAAAGAAAAAATGACCAGCCGTGTAAATAGAGAGATTTTAAAGGAAAGGGGGGGAGGGGGGAAATTGCAGCTGTTTTTTATTATTATTATAATTATTATTGTTATTATTATTATTTTAAAGACATAGGACCACATTTTAAACCCATCCCCACAGAAAACCTGAGCACTTTCCCTGGTGAAGGGAAGGGCAGAAATTTCCTGTAAAAGGTGGATTTTATCAAAAGGAGAAAGGGGTACGAGGGGGTAAAAAAAAAAAAAAAAAAAAAGGCAGCATCCCCGAAGACAGTTGTTTCTCTGTGTTGTTTTTGTTCCCCCCCCCCCCCTTCTTCAGACCTTGTCACTGATGTTTGAACTAATTTGCCAAGCTCTCTAGGGTGGTTGTTTTTTTTAAAGTGTATAACGATTAATTAAGGAGGAAATTTTAAAGAAAAGTACAGATCTATGAAAGAGTGGAATCGTTTTGTTGTGTGGGAATACATATAGTCATGTAGATGTTAAAGGAAATTTTCTGTGTACAGTTTATTTATTTTTAACTTTTGTGTATAGGAAAAAAAGCTAGAGATTATGCCAGAAACTATTGGAAATGTTTACTTGAATATTCCTTTAAAAACATATCAATGTAAATATGAACTATCACTGATCAAAACATTTTTAGCAATAAACTCTATCTTTGAAGAAACCCCAGCACCACCCCCACCCCACCCACCCCCACCCCCATGCTGCAACCCATCTTCCTGGGAGATCGGCAGAGACTCGAGTTCTTGCTCAGAGCAGGTGATGAGTAAAAGACTTTGGCTGGGCCACACTGGGGTAAGTTGTGAGATGCCCTGAAGGCTGGTAGAGCCCTGCTAGTTATTGCTTCTCCAGGATTGGATTTGCTTTGTGTGTGTAACCTGTTGGGGAGGAGAAAAAAAAAAAAAAAAAGACAGGAGAAAAATGGCTTGTAATGCATAAAAGAGCTGTGATGTCCCGGACAGGAGGTGTCATCTGAAGTCCTTGGGAGATTCCATACTCTGTGGCTCCTGGATTCGGCTCTCCCGCTGGCAGAGGAAGCTGTATAGGTTACCGCCCCGGCCATCAAAGCGCCTGACACAGCTTGGCAGCCCCGTGTCTGTCAGAACAAATGTTTTTTCTCGGCTGCCGCCACTAGCACAGGAGGGAAGGATGGAGGCGAGCCCTGTGCCCAGCCCCGCTGCCGCGACTGAGCCCCAGGGCTGGCATCCCTCCCCGTGGCGCGGCTGGGTGGCGCTGGGGTCAGGAGGAAGAGCTGGCACGGCCATGGCACTCCTGTGTGCCAGGGCCATGGAACCCCCGCTCTCCACGGAGTTGGGGCAAGGGAAAGCGATGGGGGCTCAGGCTGGCTGCTGGGCCAGCTGGGGTGGAGCCCAGCACTGGTGAGCGGGGGTACCGGCAGTCAAGCCTGCTCCCGGCGGAGGTCGGTCGGTCGGTCTGTCATAGGGCTTGGAGCGGGGCCCTGACGGGCTGCCAGGCTGTCCCCCTGCGATGTCTGCGTGGGCTGCCGGTGCTGGATGGGAGCGTCTGGCCGTTCCCTGCGATGTCTGAAACGCACTCGGCATCCCTGAGGAGCAAACTGCTGCCGAAGGCCCCTGCCAGTGCAGAGCTGTGCTCTGCCAAGCCGTCTGCAGGGTGGCGGGGAGACCCCATCCCCCTCCAGCTCTGTGGGCAGCGCAGGAAAGCAGCGTGACACCGAGCCCGTGGGAAGGCGCCGGGACCCTCTGAGGGCTCTGGCTGCCATCCCTCTGCCATCCTCCGAGGGGACTGCGGTCCAGTGAGCCCCCTGGAGCAGGCCTGCAGAACCCAGGGGGTCTTGTGCAGACTGAGGCTCAAACAGGGAGAGAGCTTTTCTAATTGGCACAGTGGGGACAAGGCAAGAGGGACAGTGGCATCCAGCAGCCAACGTCCCCGTGGCCATCTGCTCAGCCCCATGCAGTGGGGCAGGTTGGCCTTTCCACACGTTTGTCAGCAAGGGACCGAGGAAGGGGGGGATGCGGAGGGCAGGGTGGAAAAGAAACCTCGGCGAAGGCAATGTGCAAAACATCAGGGGCATTTGGGAGAGGAAGGGGAAAGCTCATTTTGCAAGAGGAACAACATCTGTGGTGTGGGGGCCGAACATCTGTAGGAGGGAGCATGGGGGGAGGGCATTCTGGGAAAATATTTCTGACATAATCCCAACAGTATCTGGTGTGTTGGGATTTGGTTACAAATGGCCCTCTAACGTCTTTGTGCGTTTTGTTCTGCTGGTTTCAGGGGCACACAGAGACCCCTGCTTTGTGCTAACCTGGGAAATAAACCATTCGCTGGGCTCAATGGCTGAGTTCAGTTGCGCGGGGAAGCGGGGGGGGGGGGGGGATGGGAATGGGGAAGGCGAGATTTGTGTGAACTTCAGCGAAAACCAGCCTAAAAGCCTCTGTGCCATGTGCTGGAGGGAGGAGGAGGGGCCACTGCCGTTCTCTGGGGAGAACTTGGTGGTCCCGCTTGAGATGACGGCTTGTCTGGAGGCAAAACCATGAGACCTGAGAGCCGAGGTGCCCGGCGCGGGCAGGGGCCAGGGAGCAGAGCATGGCACCACGGGCTGCAGGCCAGCTCACTGGGCCCTGCCTCGCCAGCCCGCCGTGACGTGGTGCATGGTCACCTCGTGCTGGCGCGTGGTCACCTCGTGCCACAGAGCGTCCTGCCCGGCTGCCCCGGGAGGCGATGAGTCGGACGTGTGACGGCTGGGCCATGGGCGTGATGGCCCGCCTCGTCTGCTGAGCCTCAAAGGAGTGAAAGACAAAGGGGAACAAGCCTGATTCTTTGGTGTGGTTATTTCATTGTCTCCCCAAGCTGCTTGTGATTAAGGGACAAGCTGGGGGGAGTGTTGGGGGGGTGGGGGTAAAGGGGGCAGAACCGGCAGAACCCCAAGATGAGGTGGGTGCCAGCTTCTGAAGACGAGGGTCTTTGCCCTCGCACTCTGGGGTGGTGGCCTGCAAGATGCGCCTGGAGCACCAAGGGTGGGTAGCATCCTCTAGGTTGGGTCCCACATGTCATCACGTTGGCAAGAGACATGCATGGCTGCGGCCACACGCTGACAGGCATGGGCACACCCGCCTCTGGGCACCCAGCCGGTCCCCCTGTTCACCCAGTATTTGCAGGGGGCCACAGCTTTGCAGCCTGCCTTCTCTGTGCTGGGCTGCATCTCCTCCAGGCTCAAACAGAAGGTGGTTAGTGGGAGGATCAGAGCTTTAACCCCTTCTTCCTTTGGGCAGGGCAGAGCACACATGATGGAGGAGGCTCCGTGGGACCTGATGCCCGCCCACCCCACGTCCTGCAGGCACATGGCCACTGGCAGCGTGGGAAAGCGAAGATGACTTTCCTCCCCACACCCAGCACTGGCCAGGGCTCACCTGCTCTGGCACCACATGATGCTCTGCAGCAGCTCCCTTGACCGGGTCACATCCGATCTCTTCCCTGTAGTCCCTACAAAGCCTGGCTCAGAGCAAAGCGCCCCTCTCTCGGGTCCACAGATGTCTCCATCTCTTCCTTCTGCATGTCAAGGCCTTTCTGTCACCTGGTGAATCACTCTCCCATGCGCTAACCCCAGATTTAGACAATCTTGCTTGTCTTGGGATACAGCGTGAGCTCAGGATGGCTTCTGACGTTTGACTTGCTGGTATGGAGACACTTTTCCATTTGTCTTTCACATCGCGGTTTTGCTTTGACATCAGCAGCAGATTAACTCTTTTGTCTTTGCTGGCAAAAGGTATTTCAGCCCCATTTTCCTGTGCCACCTCACCCCTTTTAGCTCCGTTCCCCCCAGCTAAGGCCAGTCTCCAGGAATGCTGTCTCTGCTGGCGCGCCGGCTCTGCCAGGGTGACCCAGATTCACAGGGCGCAGGCTCACAGATGTCTAATGCCAGCTCTTGAGATATCTGACTCAGGGCCGGGTGATGATCTAAGCCCATCACTCATCGTTCCTAGAAAGGCACACGAATGGTCTGGAGGCAATAATTGGCCTCCTCAAACTTCTAAGCCCAGGCTAAACTGGGACTTTTCTCAACATGTGAAATTGTACTTGTCTCCTCCTCCATTGTCACTCGCCTTTGCAGCCTGGTATGGCCACCAGGAGCTGTCAGGGAAGGCCAGTCTCCCTGCACACTCTGCTTGTTCCAGCAGCAGGTCCCTGGTGAGCTCGTCCCGCTGACCGCTGCTGGCCAAGAGATCTGGCTGAGCTGGACCGGCTTCCTCCAGGAACTCCCAGCTCCTCGTTTGTCACCACAGCCAAAAATATGCACAATGCTGAGGTTAACAGGTAGGGGCCAGGGTAGACCACGCTGACTGCAGGCATGCCCCGTGGGAGGGGCAGAAGTGGGCTCTTGCCTCACCATCTCCCCAGGGCTGCTGGGTGCAAGGGTGGGGGATCTGCTCCCTCTGTGCAAGACCCACCTCAGGCTGCCTTTCTCCCCGCTCCTTTGCAGTTCTCCTTAGCTGCCTGTGTCTCCATGTATAGTAAACCCAACCCCATGGCCAGTTGCTGCTCGGCAGAGCTGGGCCCTGGCCCCTCACCAGCATGCGTGTGAGGGGATGCAGGGAGTATCTAGGGCTTACTCACTGCCACTCCAAAGCTGTCAGACAGACTGCTGGTTTATCTGCAAAAAATGAGCGTGAGCCTCCGTTTCCCCCTTGGTGATTAAAAACAAACATTAACAGCAGCACCATCCTAGGAGATACAGTTGCTCTTTGGTGTTTGCTATTTGGTATTTCGCTTAAAAATGTCAGACACCCTGTCATGGAGAAGGGACCACATCATGTGGCGCTGGGGAGCCCAATTGGAGAGGCAGAGCCAGGAGGAGCACATCACGGCTAGCTGGGAGGCAGAGCTTGCAAGCCGACCATTGGCTAAAATGGCCCTTTCAGGCAGCGGGTGAATGAATCCATTCACAAAAAGGCAGGGCTAGTTTGCAAACAGCTAAACAGTCTACATATTTCTTTCTTTTTGCACAGGATGAGTCTGCCAAGGAGACACCCAAGCCCTGAGGCAGATGTGTGGGATGTGGCTGGGGCGGCCGTGTCCAAGCCCAGCATAGGTACAGCAAACTCAGGAGGACCAATTCCACCTCTCTCAATTTGAAGGCCCTGCCATTCCTCCCACAGAGGTTCAGTGCCCTGCCCAGAGAACCTCAGCCTCCTGCCAGACTCCCTGGAGTGGAGCACAGACCACTGACAGCCCATGGACTACCATCGGGGTGTAGTAGAAGACTCTGCTCTTCAGCGTCACACAGATGTCCTGGAAAGGGAGAGGAGCCCTAGCAGAAGCCCATGGTTCCAGAAGTGTGACAGAGCCTGTGATGGGAAAGCATCCTGCTTGGATATGGAAGCTGGGACTGAAGGGCATTACATCAGGTAAATGCCACATCTGGGGCCTGGTTGCTCACAGAGGGCCTGACTAGGTCAGCCATGCCATGTCATGTGCCTTGTCACTCACAAACATGGTCCTTGGAAACCAGTTATCTCCCTGTGCTGGAGAACAGAGAGCAAGGTGGCCAGCCAAACTCACTGGCTCTGGTTAAGATCTGGACCTTTCCCCCAAGGGAAGCTTTACAAGCCACTACAAAAAGCTTGGGGTTTTGGAGCCAGTGCTGCCAGAGCTGCTGGGGGTGCACAGTGAGGACCCTGAAGCTCCCAGGATGGTGTTTCTGCCCCTTGTGCAGCAGCATGCCCAGCGAGCATCATGCTGCACCTCCTCCATCTCGGCGATGCTTTGGAGGCAGCCTTGGGGGATGCAGCAGCAGGCACAGCTGAGCAGCAGGGACACTGAGAAAGAAGTAAAGGATGCGTCTCTGGGTGCCAGGCAGCCTTTGGAGAGCAGGCTCTGAGTTTGGGGTGGGAAAACTCTCTCCAGCAGACAGGGCTGGAGAGAGCGAGCTCCTTGTGGATGCTGTCTCACTCTGAGGGATCATGTACAGGTGTTCAAGTCCATAGGCTTCTCAGAGGGTTGTTGCAAGAGCCATCAGATCCCATCTGAGGCTGACTGTGTCCTCAAGCGTTGTCTGGTCTGCTTCCACCCCATTTACTGCCAAAAGACACTTTCTCTCCAGGAGATGGTACTAACAAAGGACTGGGCTTCCAGCCTTGGCTCAGTTTATCTGCTTTATTGGGACAGGGACCATATTTCATCCTGGAGCTGAGATTAGGCACTGAGCTGGGCTTGGTGTTCTGCTCTTTGACTGTATTTTAGGAAAGAGCCTACTTTGCTTCCTCCCTCATGGACACCTCCTTGAGCCAGAGAAGGCAGCGTGCAGGTCAACACGTAGCCATGGAGCTGGGCTTTGCTGCAAATAATGAAGGGCCCTGGTGAAGGTGTGTGTAGTGAAGCTGTACTGGGAGGTGACTTCAGCCCAGGCTGCCCACCCACTGCAGGGCAGGCAGGAGCCGGCAGGAGTGGGCAGGACTGGGCAGGGCAGGCAGAGCAGTCCTGAGCCAGCAGGGCAGGCAGGGAAGACAGAGCAGGCAGGGCAGGCAGAGCAGTCCGGAGCAAGCAGGGCAGGCAGAGCAGACAGGGCAGGCAGAGCAGACAGGGCAGGCAGAGCAGACAGGGCAGGCAGAGCAGGCAGGGAAGGCAGGAGCAGACAGGGCAGGCAGAGCAGACAGGGCAGGCAGAGCAGGCAGCGCCCGCCGCGGGCGCCGTGACCCGGGAGGAGGGCGCCACCTGGCGGCCGCGCGGGGCCCGGCGGGCCGCACCCAGCCCCGGGGTCTCTCCGCCCGGTACCCCCCCGGCTCCGGACCGTGCCCCGCGGCCCCCGCGGCCGTGCCCGGTCCCGGACAGCTCCCGCCCGGCGCGCAGGGGGCAGAGCGCCGTGTGTCTGTCCGCGGGCTGCGACTGGCGGGGCTTCTGCACCCCCCACAGGTCTCCCGGCCTGGGGGAACGGGGGGGCAGCTGGCCTCTGGCCCCCCTCTGCCGGAGGGGAGGTGGAGGGGAGCCAGAGGGGGGAGGGAAGTGAGCCAGAGGGGGGAGGGAGGGGAGGTGGAGGGGGGATGGAGGGGAGCCAGAGGGAGCTCAAAGGGAGACGGAGGGGGGCTGCCAGCGGTGAGGACACTCGGTGGCGTTTGCCGAGTGGTCTGGGAGAGGCGCAGTGCTGGCAGTGTCGGAGAGGAGCTCGTGCCTTCCCACGGAGCAGCCAGGGGCCCTCGAGCCGAAGCTTTGAGCCGGGCTGGATGACGCGTGTTAGGCACACAGCGGCTCTCCAGGACATCCCGCTTTTCACCAGCCACCACTGACGCGGGAGGTCCCATCAGGCCACCCCAGCATTGCAGGAGCCTCTTTTCCTCTGGCAGCTGCAGCAGCAGTGGCAGCCCCTGGCCAGAAAACAGCCCCAAGAAGTCCAAAGCCCTCCACGACTTTCCTCTGGCCATTTATTCTTCACGAGGAGCTTTAGCATGCCTTGAATATAAAGGCTTCCCATGGGGACTGACAAAGCAGCCCTCCGTCCTCCCGAAGGGAGCGGTAAAAGAAGCACAACCAAAGATACCCTGCATAGAAGAAAGGAGATATCCCCCGTGAACGTGCTGAGTGAAGTGGGATTCATCTAGGCTCCTCCATCTCTGCTGCCTACGCGCCGAGTGTCTGTACACAGTTGTTGTCCTGGTCCAGGTCCAGCCCTGTTGTCCAGCTCAGTTACTTCAATAAGCCTTCAAATTGCTTAACAAATACCACACAAATGTTTAAACCCTGAGAATTTGTACTCCAGGCTCAAAATGTGATTTATCTTCATCTATGGCTGCAAGATTTATCAGCCCAAATTAAGGGAATGGCTGCGCTCTTTAAAACATGGTTCTAGTCAGAAAATCCAACTGGAGTCTCCTCTCAGTCAGTAGGACACATGGCCAAACCAGAAGGGAAAAACTGAGAAACATTTTTCTAAAAAAAAAAATCCTTGTGTTTTTTGGTCAAAAATTTTGAAGCGTGGCTGAATTTAGAAACATTCAACCAACTCTGAAGCAAGCCAGGAGTCAGGAAAGGAATTGTGAAAATTCAGTCAGGTTTTTTCCTCTGTTCTTCATCAAAATGTCATATTTTGTTGCCATTTTTCATCAAAAACTGCTGGCAAGCACTATGCGGCACATCTGCCTAAGAAAGGCCATCTGAGACCCATGCTGGAAAGGAACAGCCCCAGGAAATGGATTTGCTATTGGCAGGAAACTTTTTCAGACCTTACCTTGAACCATGTTATTTGTCTATCTGTGCAATTTCCCATCAAATTAAATTGTAGCAAAAAAAGTCATGATGGGGTATTCTAGAGGCTTCTTTTCATCTAGTTGGAACCCCCTGGCTCTGCACGTTCAGACTGTGCTGCTGGTGTGTGTGGTCACAGTGGCACAAGGCAAAAAAGCAACCAAAAGGTTCTTTCAGGCTGGATGGTGGATGTGATCCTTTTCCAGTACGTGCAAGGAGAATGCTTTTTTCTTCATCAACTTGCCTGGGTCAGTATGCTTTTCTTCCCCAGAGAAAATGCTTTGTAGCTAAACCTTTTCTATGCAGCATTTCAGGGTGCATAACAAAAAGGATTTTCCTGCCTGGAAGTGGTGTGCTATAGCTTTGCTAGCTATAGCGCTCAGGTTGGAGATACAGAACAAAAATCTGACCTTTTATGCCCACCATCTTTGGAGCTGGGACTGTCCCGATTTCAATCTCAGCAACAAACGGTACATGTAAGTCTTGATTTAAAAGGTCTGAAGTGACTCTCATCATCTCCTCTGACTCCTTGTCTCATCCAGCCAGTCTCACCTCACCCCGCCTCACCTGGAGTCAGGCACAGGCAGCTGGATCCCATCCGCACCGCCAGCCCGGTCAGCCCCTGGGTGAGATCATTGGGGCCAGATGTCCCGAGGTGGGTGCTCAAGGGGCACTATTCCCCCTGTTAGTACCCCTGTCATGTAGCACAGCTGTGCAGCTGTGAAGTCTCCCCAGGCCTGACCCAGCCTGGTTGCATCCATCCCAGCTGCGCAGGAAGGCACACGGGGCAGGAAGGGGCCCCCCAGGACCAACTCTTTCCCGAGGCTGAGCCAGACCCATGACGAGAGAGGAACCACAGGAGATGCCCTTGTTTCTCCACCACTGCCAGCAATCCATTCTGCAGCCAAAGACCTGAGAGCAAGCCAACCCCAGCCCACTCTCTGTGGTCCCCTTGTGTCACCGGTGACGCTTGGTACCAGCCCTGCCTGTCCTCATCCCCTTGGCTACATCATGGAGGACACCGAGCAGCTGGCATCCTGCTGTCTCTGTCTCACGTGCTGTTTGGCATGCAGACAGCAAAAAGGTGAGAAGATGTGCAGCGACTGGTCTGGGGGGGTTACCTTGCCGTTGCCTTTTCAGACACTAAGAACTGATGATGAGCCACCAGCTGGCAGGTGGCTGCCACTGAGCAGAATCCCTGCAGTCTGCTTCTGGCACTTAAGAGTGCAGCAGGCAATATTCTCTCCACCAAAGAGCACTAGCTGACAGTGTGTGTGATTTTTCCCCAGAATGGGGAGGTGGATCACAACTGCAGAAAGTATTCCTGATGCTGCCAGCACCCCTGAGACACCAGGTGAAACAAAAGCAGGGTCATGGTATCTGTTACCTCAAGATCTCTCCTGTGTAGGTGGGCATGTCTGGGCAGATGTGAATGATTTAAATCACACTAACAAACAAGATTTCCTCCTCAGAGGATGCATCATCTTGGCTACTGCTCAACACGCTCTGGGAATCACACTTCAGCGTCCTAGCCCTGTGCCTTCAGTCAGCGATCTAAGAACTGCAGCCAAGGCTTGCATGGGCACCTGCCCACGACTCCCTGGGCTTGCCATAGGGCTCTCCCTAGGGTGGCTCTTTGCCCTTGGCTTTGTTTAGCATCCCCAGGCCTTTCCTAGGAGAGAAAATACTGGAAGTGTGAATTTCCATGCCTCAGGACCGCTTACTGGAGCACGTGCACTCCAAGCACCAGTGGGAGAAAAGCACAGGGTCCCATCCCTTGCTCTAGCTGCAAAACCCACTTCTTTCTCATTGCAGGGTGTCCTGCTGGGGGGGGTCTGCAGCTTCCCCGTGCCTCCTGGTTAGGAGTAGAGCTGCAGGGCTGTGAGGACTCCTTCACTTTCACCTGCATGCACATGGGCAGGTTTTGCTCCTGTCTGTGCTAGTTCTACTTTTGGGTGAGCCAGGGGACTGTCTGATGAGCTGTTTGGGTGTCTGAGTCCAAAAGCCTGGTCCCTGGGCTACAGCTCTCCCAGGTCTGAGCTGCTTTTGAGACATCTGCCGCCCAGGACTGAGAAGAGGTTCCCAGGCCTGCTCAGAAGAAAACCGTCGCTGCCTGCTTGGCACTGGAGCTTGGATGGGAATCCTCTTGTTTTTCATGAGCAGGCTGAGCGGTCAGCACATACCACGAGCAACAGTCAGAGGAGCAATAAATAGCCTACCCAGACCAGAAGGAGACAACCTGTTCAGACGGGACCGCTCATCCCCTGCGCTGGGCGGAATGACTATTGCTCTGCATCAAGGTCTCACGCGTGCTGGGGAAAGCAAGCCACTGGCCTGGCCCAGACTGCACCAAGTGGGTCCTCCAAGAGGAGCCATGGTTACTGCTTCGATTGGGACGTCCCAGGGATGTGGTAGACAGCCATCAGGGTTGTCTTTGTTCCAGAGGGACGTTTCACTCCTACTTTCAAAGCTGAGCCAAGAGGCAGATGCCATCGCTGCAGGCTGGCTGTGGACTGCTTCTCCAGGGCTCGTTCCCGTTTGGGATCGCACCCAACTGTACTCCTGCATCCCAACGAAAGTCCAAGCTTTGCTTGTTCTCCAGGAAAAGGAGCACTTTGAAAAAATTAAGGTTCTGTAATTCATCTCAGGAAAACAGTTTTCCCAGATGATGCTTCTTTGTGGTCTTAACACCAGTTGTAAGGCTGTGGGGAGCAGGAGAGGTCCCACACAGTCAGTGCAAGCCCATCGCTTAGCACTGCCCCTTCTCCCCTTTAAGGTCTACGACAGAAGCAGGTGTGAAGCACGTTCCTACTGCTAAAGGCCAACATTTCCTCCTAGTCACCTCATGCTGAGCATCAAATGTGGAATAGCCAGGGGTTATGAAGTGCTCTGAACCTGAAAAGTGCTAACTAAGAAAATAAAGCACAACACGAGTGTTATTAATAAATGCCAGCCGCTGTTATATAACTCCTAATCATGAGCTGCGTCTTTCGGCCCCCATTGTTCCATTGTCAGGCCCCATTATCTGGGAACTCTTACCCACCGACCACAAGAAATAGCCTGGGCTCTGCGGGTTTGCAAACTTTGTTGTTGGAAAGCTTTTCATGCAATTGTTTTTGCTTTGCACTGTTGCCTTCCTTATTGTACAGATGTGGGTGTGCATCGCAGCCCACACCCTCTGTCTCTTGCCCCAGGATAACTTTGAAAATGAGCTGCTCCGTCTCAGCGAGTGTTTTTCCTAAGAATTCTTTTTAAAAACAACAACATTCAAACTAAAAAAACCCTCGTTTTCCTGAAGTGAAGCTTGTGCTGGGGGAAGATGCTGGCCGGCAATGCCAGCAGAATAAAGACTGCACTCTATCCTCAGAAGAGACTCCCTGCAGGACTGGCAGCGCCTTAGCCCAGGCCTGAAGGAAGAAGGGAGCATGGGGCAACCAGCTCTCTGGGACTCAGCAAGAGCAGGGCATCTCTGTGTTTGCAGGGCTGGGCTATCGGTCCTCCCTTACTGGCCTACGAGCTTTCAGCAGCCTCACTGCAGTGCTCCTTGTCCCGTTTGCCACAGCCCACCTCAAGGTGAGCTTCTGCATGGCGTTGCTACCTGGGGGTCAGCACGAAGCTCATGTGGCACTGGCATGAGCATGGAAGCAAGTCTCAGCTCTCCTTACAAGCTAATCCAGATCCATGCAAAAGTTTCCATGCCCTGATGAGGAACGTGTGGATCTTGGTAGCACATTCACACTGGTTGGTGTAAGACACAGCAGCGTGAGCAGCTCTGCAGGCTGTGTTGTGGTTCATGTTGAATGGGTCATGGCTGTTCAGGTTGGATGGGTCATGGCTGTTCAGGTTGGATGGGTCATGGCTGGTCAGGTTGGATGGGTCATGGCTGGTCAGGTTGGATGGGTTGTGACTGCTCAGGTTGGATGGGTCATGGCTGGTCAGGTTGGATGGGTCATGGCTGGTTAGGGTAGAAGCGCTGTCATTCCCAGGGCTCAGGCTAGAACTGACAGCACCAAAAACTGTCTTTCTGGTCAAAATGAAAAATTTTGCTGAACTTTGTCTGGGTTTGGAAGAGGATTTATAAATCAAAACCAGAACATGTCAGGCAAAAAGCTTTTGGTGTTCGGTTTATGAGGCCTTATTTTCTCTACCAACAACATGTTTTAAAAATCAGTGCACTTTTTTCTTCCTTTCGCTGGAAAACCTGAAATGACACAGGAAGCTAAAAATAGTAACAATACCCAACCAAGTCATTGGTGTTTTTCAATCAGCTCCAATGCAAACTTTGGTGTTGGCTCAGGCAGGTTTTGTTATTTTTTGTGACCAGGTCCTGTGTTAGGATTGTGAATATGTCCAATCAAAATGGTCTAGGAAAGCCACCAAGCCATTCCTGAATGGTTTTCCCTGGACCTTGTCCAGCACCCCTCACCTTCAGGCAGCAACAAGCGGTAAGCACAGGGATGCTCTTAGGATGGGGACAGAGGTGAGGAACACTAACAGCAGTGCTGCGGTATGACCACAGCATGGTCCCCCAGCCTGGGGCTGCAGCTCTGATATCACCCTCCCTCACCCTCAGGAGACATAGGCTCTGGGATACTGTTCTCACAGCACCATCCTTGGTGGCTGCATCTCCTCCCCAGTTGAGCATGAGGTCTCCCAAGTGGCTGTCCTCTGGCCTGTCCCATGTTTTGCAATGAAAGGCCAGTGCAGAATATGTGTGGTCACCACCAGGCATCTTCTCATCTCCTTTGGACCTCGCCCGGCCAGCCCCAGTGCTTTCCCTTTAAGAGGGAGCAAGACACAAGGCACAGAGGTTGTGTATGCTGTGCGGAGAGCTGGGGCAGCCCAGGAGACCACTCTCCTGGGACCTCTGCATGGCACAGAGACGTTTACCTAACAATTGAGGGAATATTTTCCACCCAAAGAATCCATCCCGTGGTCCCCTCTTCATTTGTGACACAAGGGAAAATGTGAAGCAGCCAAGACGCGTGAATCACTGTCCCAAACAACATATAATGAACTCATAAAATCAAAGGCAGGGTTTGTTTCAACCCGTGCTGCCAGGGCTCCTTGGACATTGTCTGGAATGAATTTAAGTTGTTACAAAACTCTCTGTGTCTCTCTTCCCCCCAACCCGTCTTTCTTCTCTTCCCCCTTCATGTTCTGCTTTCCTATGAGCTTCTTGCCCCTCCTTTCCCTCCCACCTTTCCTCTCCCCTTCCTGCCTTCTCTCCTTCTTCATCCTGGTCCCTCCTTCCTAACCTGTTGCCCTAGCCCTTCCCCGTGGATCCCTGCTCCCTCCAGCCCTCCCTGTGGCTGCCAGCCAGGTAGCCCCACCACTTTCCAGACAAACTCATTCCCAGGACAGCTTCAGATAAAGACCTTTAGATGATACAACAGGGCCCATACTGCCTGCTTGGTGTGACACAGCCACTCCAGGGCACCCCTGGGCTCTCCCCTGGTGGGAGCTGGGCCCCAGGACTGTCAGCAGAGGCTGGCTGGAGAGGTGACCTTCCCGAGCAGTAGCTGGGGCTGGAGGAGTGTGGCCACAGAAGAGCAGCCCCAACCCCACCATGAGCTCTGTGGCCATCTGTAGCCATAGCAAGTGCCACTGGGGGCTGAGGCTGGGGGCGTGCTGGCCCGGGTGGGGTGCCACAACAAGGGGCTTTGACAATATGGCAGCAGCCATGCTTGGGAAACACCTGCACACCCCATTTGCACACTCTGGCTGCAGGGCACTGTCATGCTTGGCTCCAGCACTGCTGGGAGCAGGGATGTGCTCCGCAGCGGGTTCAATAACTGGCAGTGGTAACAGACGGCTGGTCCTGCAGGCACATCAATTTGCCCAGGTGCTCACCGTGCTTCTGCTCCCTCCTGGGAATTACCTTCATCCCTACGGGCCTTTCCATGTGCCAGCACTCCCAAAGAGGGCAAGGCACTTAAATCCACCAGCACTTCAAAAAACAGGGATTTTTTTACGTCATGCCAGGTGCTGCTGCTCACAAGTCTGTGGGCTCCAGAGCGCAGGCTGCTAGCAGAGCCTGCAGGGTACAGCTCGAGGCAAGTCTTAGCAGCAGCAGCTCCTGCTGCTTTGGGCTCCTGGGCTGGCATCTCTGTGCTGCAACTCATGGGCCCAGCAGCAGCCTGGGAGCAAAACAAAGGCACCCTGCACCATGCCCGCCTGAGTGGCAGAGGCACGGCCTGAGCTGCTGAGGCTTTCTGGAATCCCAGCCCAAATCTGCCCGCTGAAGGCTGAATTGGTTTGGAGCAAACAAGACACAAGCCAAACCTCAACTCCAGCCATGCTAAAGCCAGCCTAGCGAGCTGCTCCCAGCTTGTACAGGACAGCCTCCATCTGCCAGGCAGGTTTGTGGGCTTCTTCCCTCAGTGTCTGGCTGGGAACACCCCTGCGGCACCAGGAGCATGCGGCGCTCCGATTGCAACATCAGCAGCTGCTTTCTGTGGTGAACGCCTGCTTCTCCAATGCTGCGGACGAGGTGCTCTCCGTCAGCCAGATTCCTCCAGCGCACGAGGACATTGCCCAGCTTCTCCAGATCCCTGCAGGTAGCCCAAGGTTGTTCGGCACCTGACTGGGGCTGGGAAGTGAGGGCAGGCAGGAATAGGGTCCCTAGCACCCAAAGATACTGAGGTACCTGATGAGGTTAATTAACAGAGCTCCTTGTGCTAAAGCTCAGGTTTGCTGCTGACCTCAGGCCTGTGAGCAGCTTTTGGGGGCTTGAAAGGCAGTTCTGAAAGGTCGGGTGAGATGTTTTCCAGGAGAAACCCTTGCCCCGCATCCACATAACCCTGCTCATCAGAGATGCTGCTGGCAGGTAGCCCTGCTTGCCGAGAGACCCCGCCACGCAGGGAGCGTGCCGAGGGCTCCCCCCATCACAAGTGCAGGCGTGCGAGACACCGCCCCGCATCCTCCCGCTGATGAAAACACAAATTTAGCCGCAAATGCCGCGGGGGACGGGTTTCCCCGCTCCCACCGTACGGAGCCACCCGCTGCAGGCTGCCGCCGCCCCTCCCCGCGCAAGCCCCGGGGCCAGCCCGCAGCGGCGGGGAAACGGCACCACCTCGCGGCTCCCGGCCGGGGCTGCGCTGCCAGCGGGCCCGCACCGGCGCTCGCCACGCCGCACCGCCGCTCCCGGAGCCGGGGCTTGCCTGGTCGGCGCCCGCAGCCGCTGCTGCTGCGCCTGGGGACACGCGTGTCCCTTTGCTTGCCGTGGGGAGGGACTGCAGTGGCCGCAGCGCAGGGGGTGGCCGCAGGCAGGCTGGTAAGGTGGGCTGGGGTGGTGACATTCTGGAGCGACCCGCAGCCGCGGCAGCGCAACGGGGGCAGTTAAAAACGAACCGTAGGGTGGCTGGGAAGGGCCAGGCGCGGGGCTTGCAGCTCAGGAAGCTGCCGGGGGCGGAAAGAGGCACGAAACCCACTCCTGAACCCCGCGAGCAGCTGCTTGCTGGGCCTGGCGGCCTGCAGTAAGCTCCTGGAACTCAGCATTGCCCAGGGCATGCCTGCACCTCGGCAGTCAGCAGAGCAGGAACATGCCAGTCCCTTCCCTTCGTCCTGGGGTGGGGGCAGCCACAGCCACAGGGAGATACCGGTCCTGGGGCGAGGGCAGCCACAGCCACAGGGGGTAACGCAGAGCTGGAAGAGCAGGACCTGAGATGCCTGCAGAGCTGCAGCTTGCTGGGGGCACAGAGGGTGTCTGGGGAGGTGTTGCACGTACTTCCTGGCTTCTTCACCCCCCTCCTGCAGCATCCCCCCAGCCCAAGGCTGGGAAAGGTGACAGCACTGGCACGTGGCCTCAGCACAGACTGCTTGCAAGTTCAGCACCCCTCCAGCCTCCCCCTGGCTCGGTCCTGCTGGGGAGGGAGGCTGCAGGGCAGGCTAGCCCTTGGTCTGCCCCAGCTTGGTTTTGTGCCTTTAGCTAAAGCTCTGGCTCCGTGCCTGGCCCGTGCCATGTTATTGTACAGCCCATTCTGAGTGGAGTGAGCAGGGTCAGGGCAGGGAAAAATACATGTAGCATCACTATGCAGAGGTGTTACATGCTGGATGTTGCAGTGATGTTGTACCTTGTTTCTTTTTCCCAAGCCAGGGTCATTGCACATCTTTCAACTGACAATCCCTATCCCCACTGGAGTCTGGTGCTCATGTCTGCTTATGCTTGGAAGCACGTATCTATGTCAGCGGTGAAATGGCTCGTGTATAAATGAGACTCGAGCCCCAGATGCTCAGCTTTCCCCTGGGAGATGGCAGGCGGAGGCAAAGGTGTGTGCCTGTCTGTGGTTTTGTCTGTGGCAATGTTATGCTGATTTTACACAGGCTCGTAGGGGCACCCAGACCTGAAAACTTCATTGCGAGCTGTCCCCATTGACCCTCCCGGGTGGCAGAGAAGAGTTACTATGGCACAGAGCAGTGCTGCTGGTCCCCAGGAAACGCCCATTTGGGCTGCCCCTATACCCCCACTGTACTCAGACCCTGGGTGCTGCCTGCACCTGGACCCCAGGGTGGGCAGGCAGCCTAGGACATCTCTGTTCTCCAGCCAGTGCAGATTGAGAGGAAAGACTTACCGCACCGTGGGCGTGCTGTGCCTGCAGGAAGGCTGGTAGTGAGCAGGAGGCTCAGGGCTGGAGGGCATGGTCCCCCAAGGGCTCGTGAGCTGCAGGGGAATCCCAAGCCACTGGCATGATGGAGCTGTGGCAGGATACCTTGAGCAAAGCACACCCCATGAGGCAGGGTGTTCCTACCTCACTGCATGTCCTGGCAAGACCGTGTCTCAGTTCCTGGGGATAGTTGGGGTGACCTGCACGCCAGAAGAAGCCAGTTGTGGTGACAGGCTCTAAACACAGCATGGGAAGGGAGATGGGTCTGCCAGGAGACTGGCAGTCCAGCAAAGGAGGCAGTGTAGGTGGCCTTTGAAGAGCAAATGGCACAGAGAGAAGGGGAAATGTGAGAATTATGGAATCACCTTGAAGACGACCCAGTGGCTAAAATGGGGTTCTCTTATCTTACTGCACTGGGCAGGGGCCTGTGGGACCAGCCAAAGGAAAGAGTCCTCCCTTCTGGCAGCAAACCTCTTCCTTCTCCAGTGAAGAGATTAAAGAAGGACTTGGGGAAGTTGGTAAATAGGGTCTCTTCCCTGCCTGCCTAGCAAGGCGGCAGGAGCCCGCCTGGGAATGGGAACCTCCACCTCTCCTTTCCTACACGGCGGGATGCAGAGGCAGCAGGGTGCTGGAGCTGCTGGTGCCCACGCATCCTCCTCTCTCCAGTGGGGCTGGGGGCTGTGGCCATCCTGCTGCGGGTCTGGCAGGGGTGCCACCTTGGGGTGCCCGGCCCTCGCACCGCCGTCCCTCCCCGCCCCCGCTCCGCCCCCTCCCTGCCGCCGCCCCCAGCCGCAGCTGAGCGGGAGGGCAGGGGGTGACCCCGGCTGCCGGGGTGGCCCCGTGGCTGGCCGGGGTGGCCCGTGGCTGGCCGGGGTGGCCCGTGGCTGGCCCGCACCGCTTGCCGCGTCCCCGCCAGCCCAGCAGAGGGCAAGCGAAGGCCGCGCATCGCCCGAGCGGGGGCTGCCGGCGGCGTTCGCAGCCCGGGCTGCCGGGGGGCGGGCGGCTGTCGGGGGGCAGAGCTCACCGCAGGCCGAGGGCAAAGGCCACGCACGTCCCCTGCACGGCTGGACCGACTGTGAGCGTGTGTGGCGGGGGGATGTGCGGTACTGATTGCAGAGAGGGTGCGGGAGCTGGGGTTGCTCAGCCTGGATGACAGAAGGCTGCGGGGACATCTTACTGCGGCCCTTGGACATATATAAGAAAGACGAAGTGAGACTTTTTACTGAGGCCTGTAGTGACAGGAAAAGGGGCAGTGGTTTTAAATCGACAGAGGGTAGGTTTGGATTGGACATAAGGAAAAAAACTCTTTACCCTGAGGGTGGTGAGACAGCGGAACAGGTTGCCCAGAGAAGTTGTGGATGCCCCATCATTGGAAGTGTTTGAGGTCAGGCTGGATGGGGCTTTGAGTGACCTGGTCTAACAACAGAAGGCCCTGTGGTGGAGTTGGACTAGACGGTCTTTAAAGGTCCCTTCAACCCAGACCATTCTGTGATTCTGTATCTGCCCCAGCTGACTTGGTGCTGGAGCCACAGCTTTTGCTCCAACAGCTTACGGATGTCCGTATCCTTCCAGCAATCCTTTGTTAAATGAGAAGCCTGGCTGGCACCAGATGTCATGCCTTCACATGGCATGAGGAGCAGGAATGGATGCGCATGCAGAACAGAAGCTTGCAGGGGGCAGAGCTTCCTGCAGACACCAAGGATGCAGAAACCACCAAGTGCATTTGCCTTCTCCTCCCCCCAGCCCTTGGAAATCTGTCCAGGAATGCAGTGAGCACTGGGTACCCAGTTCATGGTAATGTTGGTGTGCAGAGGGACACCCAGCAGGGTCTCAGCAGTCCGATTCCTACTATAGCTTGTGCTCCATCCCTGCTGATATCCTCAGCATCCCCTGTTTGCCAAACCCAGATTCATGTTTTTTTCTCAGACTCTCCACCCTGCAAAGAGGGAGTGTGCAGGGAACAGCGGAAATGGGGAACCAGGAAACAGCTTCTGTCCTTCTCAGCTGGGCTTTCACTGATGTGAAGTCTGCAGACACCAGTCCCAGGACTTCCTCGTACGGTGGCCAGCACCTCTAACATTAAGTTTGAGTCCCAAGGCAGGGATGTCTGATGAGTGTGAAAACAGCAGCACTGAGTTTGTGGTGACACAGTCCCCCGGCTCAGCACCACCCTGGAACAGCCAGGCTTAGCATCACGGCTCATGTTCATGGTAGTCCTTGGGCTTTCTGGTGAGGAAAACACCTTCAGGTCCATCCCTGCCACAATTCCTGTTTTACGTCACCTCAGGATCTTCAAACCATACCCTCTTTTGCCCCATGGTCATCCCAGCCTGTTCCCAGCCCCATGCATACAGTCCCTCACTTTCCTGACAATCGCTGGCCTCACTCTGTCCCACACTCTGATCTAGCCCCACGAAAAGCAAATGCTGGCCCTGCACTTGCTTCTCTGTGATCTGCATCTGGGCTGCTGGGACTTTGTGGCTTGGCCTCCTGGCTTTCTGAATGCACAAGTGTCACAGAGAGAGACAGGAGATACAGAACACCCATGGCATTGGGCTTATAGACCCTTGAGGTTCCCCTGCCCCATCACTCAGTGAAGCTTTACCCTTCCTTATCCACGTCCCTGCTGCTGGAATCAGTGGAAAATGCTTTTTGTGCGACAAGGCTGAGAGCAGCAAACAGTGTTTCCCCTGGGACTTGTGGCCAGCTGGGGTCTTCTCCCTCAGCAAGCATCTGCCAGCCGGCTGGGGAGAGTGCTTCTGCAACCTGCTGCCTTGGAGCAACAGGATGTGGGTAACCAGGGATCCTCTGGGAGCGGGGTGATGCTGGCCTGGAGCCTGGGAGGTAACGGGTGAGCACAGCACCAGCATCTTGCCCTTCTCCCCACCTCCAGTACCCTCCCGAGTGCTTGCATCCATTGCAAGGGCATCAACAGAAGGACGTTCCCCAGGCCGTGCTGGAAGGTGTGGGGGCTGCAGTGCTGTGAACGTGACCCCAGTGAGCAAGGGGATCCAGGTCCAGGTTTTCTGCTCTCCTCCAGCGCCTCACACAAATGCTGATTAAATTAGTTTCACCTTTTTCCTGCCCCGCACGCAGGTGGCCGGGGGCGGGGGAGGGGGGGTGGGTGCAGACCCTCCTGGGGAAGTCTGGAGGCAGACTTCTCACAGCAGAAATTGGAAATGCCCCCATTTTTCTCCCCCACCCCCGACCAGAAATCAGAGGCCAAGGCCAGCCCCGGTGCCGCAGCACGTGAAAAGCCCCCGCATCACGGGATGGAGCAGAGACTCTATCCTCCTCCATAAGAGGAGGCTGCTCCCCGCCTGGTAAATCCCTCATTTCTTCTGCTTTGGGAAGCCGGGGGAGGATTATCAGCCGCCTGCCTTGCGGTACCGGCTGAGCTCTCGGCGCGCTGGGCTGTCGCTCCGGAGCTGCCGGTGCGCCCGGGGTGACGGACCCGCTTCGGGCCAAACCAGTTCTCGGGGGCGCGGTGGGGCTGGCCGGGCGGCAGGTGGGAGTTCGCGGCCGCCGGGACCCCCGCGGCAGCGCCCCGATGGGGAGGGCTGTCCGCCGGCGGGGCGGCCCCTTCCTCCCCTCCCGGCTCCCGGCCCCTTCCCGCTCCGCTCCCGGCGGGGCGGCCGCGGCGGCGGGAGGGCGGAGGCAGGGCTGGCAGCGCCACGGCGGGCGGCGCACACACGCACACACACCTCCCTGCATGTGATTAAATGGCTCGAAATCTGCTTCTGATTTCCTCGGGGAGGTGACTTTTCCCGTCTTTTCAACCCGGGATTTATTGGAGCCTTTTTACTCCGCTTCCAGGCAGCGGTCGGGGCTCAGTTTCTCCACTTTTTGCTTTTTCTTTTTTTTTTTTCTTTTTTTTTTTTTGTTTTTCCCTTTTCTCTCCTTTTCTCCCTTCCCTCCCTCCCTCTCGCAGCCGGAGCAGCCGCGGGCGGTGCGGCGGAGCGGGCGGGAGCACGGCCGGCTGCGGGCACGGCGCTGGGGACCCGCCCGCACCGCCGGGAGCGGCACTCCCGCTTTGCACTATTTCGCCTTATTCTGCTTTCTTTTCTTCCCCCCCCCCCCCCCGGCCCCTCTTCCCTGGCAATTTGTTACTATTACGCTTTTTTCTTTTTTTTTTTTTGGTGTGTGTGCGTTGCGATCAGCCGAGGGAAGGGGGACCTGCCCCCGCGCTCGCCCTGCGGCTCCTGCGGCGGCCCCGGCTCCTCTCGCCGCCTGCCCCCCGGACCTGCTGCCCGGACCGACCCCGCTACCTGCGCGGCCGCGGTAAGCTGCGCTTCCAACTTCCCGGCGCCGGCGGCCCTGGCCGAGCAGCTCCCTGCTCTCCTCCCCGCCGCCCCCTCCCTCGTTGCCTTTTATTCCTCCCTCTTCCCACTCCCCCCACCCTCCCTTTATTCCCCTTTCCATCCTTTCACCGCCGAAACCGGGACCTCCCCGCAGCGCGGCCGGGGGTGCCGCCCGTCCGCAGCCGAGCCCCGCTGCCGGCCCCGCGCAGCCCCGACCGCTCCGCGCTTTGTCCCGGCTCGGCTCGCTGCCACCGCCCCGGCGGGGGGGACGCGGGGGTGCTCGGCGCTGGGCGAAGCCTCGCAATGTCGCAGGCCCCCCACACCCCCCCGCCTTTGCGCGGAGCTACTGGGGGGACCGGAGCCCGCCGAGGCGCTGAGCCCTGGCACCCACCGGCGACGGGAGCGCTGCCCGGCTGCTGCCCGCAGTGCCAGCCCCGGCTGGCTGGGCACACACGTGCTCCCTGCCTGCAGCTCCTGCCTGGCCTTCCTCCGCTCAGGTCTCCGCTGGCCTTTCTCTGCTCAGGTCTCCACCACCACAAAGCCACTGGGCACTTTGATGGGGTGGCTTTGCCCTCACCACCAACCCATGCGTGAGGCTGCTGCTGGTCCCTGCCCAGCACAGCTGTCTGAGAGACACCCCCCCTGTGAAGCAGCTCGGTGGGGGGGTCCCTCTGGAAATCGCTCCCGCACCATGTCCTCAGCTGTGTTGCAGTCCTGGGGCCGGGCTGGGTGAGACTCCCCAGCACCCTGCCCCAAATGACAGCTGGGGTGAGGCTGGCAGTTCTGGCTGGGGCATGGGTGAGTGGGTGGTGGCACAGGCAGAGTGGAAGCTAGGCTGTGTTTGGTGGGTTTGTTTCTGCTTTTCTGCCTCAGGGCTGCTGAACCCTTGTTTCTTCAAAACGCTGTCCCTCTGGCAGCTTCCCCGGCCCACTGGAGAGTGGGTGAATGGAAATACCTTTCTTGGGATAAGGAATAACTGGCATGATGGGGGACGTGGCGCTCAGCAGTCTGCTGCCTTGCTTGGCTCTCGCTGAGCAGCGTTGGGTGAGGAAGGCCCCGTGGGCAGCAGCAGGAGCTCTTCCGGCAGTGCAGCGGTCCTGTCGGATTGCCGTTCAGCCAGGCAGCACTTGTGCGTGGATTCTCCTCTCTCGGATGACCTCACCCCATGATCATACGGGATGTAAACCAGGCTGAGCATCCCTGTCTCCATCCATGCTGTTAGTGTCGAACCTGTAGTCGGGCTGAAATGATACCGAGTGTAGACCTGGATGTGCAAACCCCGGATGGCTGGAAATGACACAGATCCTTCTCCCCTGGTCAAGTTTGCTGGTGCCTGCTCTCAAAGCCAGGAGAGGCTGGAGCTCCCTGTAACTAGTGTAGCCGGGCTGTGGCTTGAGACATGCTTTGAAAACACCCTCCAAGGTGTTTGGATGGATGGAGGGCAACTTTTTTTTTTTTTTTTTCTGCAATATTCCATTTATAAAACAGAGGGAGCTGCTGTGCTTTTCTGATCACCTGGTTGGAGCAAGCTGGTGAGGGGACAGGAGGTCCAGCGGTCCAAACGCAGAGTGGGCTGCGGGGGTCCAAACAGCCCTTCCTTCTCCACCTGTGTGTGGAAGGAAGAAGGCGAGTAGCGTTGCTGCAGAGAAGAGAGCAGGTGTAACACGGGGTTGGGAAGAAGCAGAGGTAAGTCTGGAGCCTGGGGAAGAAAGAAGCCAGACACAGGGATGCAGCTGTGGCCTGAAGCGAGGAGCCCACTAGAAATGCAAGCTGATGGGAATCTAGGCTGAGGAGCATTGCTGTTGCTCCTTGGGTGCCAGAACATGTCTTCAGCCTGGGCTGGTTGGAACAGAGGTCCCACCTTGGGTGGCAGCTGGCAGAGGTGTGGATCTGAGCAGGGTTTCCCAGCCCTGAAGGAGGTGAGTGTTGGTGCAGACCTTGGGGCATGTGCTGAGACGGCTTGGTCTTCCTTCTGCAGGGAAGCAGCCCGCCATGCTGAGGGTGTCCACGGCACCTCTGCCTCCTGTTCCCCCACCCTGTTAGTCAGGCCCTGCTCCATAAGGAAGCAATTATTTTGTGCCCCCATGAGCCCCTCCCTGAGCCTGCGCAGGACACTTGTGCTCAGTATGGAAACGCGACAGATTTTCCATATTCCGCTTTGCCCCGTGATGTTTAAAAACGTACGTGACGGCCTCTTCCAAATGCTGCAGACTTGGCTGGCACTCAAGCAATAACAGGCTGTGTGACACCAGGGGCATGAAATATCGTACCAATAGCCGGGGCGAGGCGGGGAAGAAAAAAAATGAGATGTCAAAGTGCAGCATGTTTCCGGCCCCGTTGTTGTGAGCCATCCTCTACCCGATGTGAGAGATCTTTCAAAGCTGGCCAAATGTTGTCATCTCTGAATACCATTTTAAATATTCATCCAGACTATTTTCAACATCTGTGCCCGGCATGTTGTGAAAAGGCAAGGAGGGATGTTATGGAAACCAGATCACTTTATTCCCATATGGAGTGGAAAGGGGTTGAAGTGATGAGGACTTCTGGGCTGGGACCACGCAAGTCCCATGCATCTGCTGGGAGCAGCAGGAAGAAAGCCCTCTGCACCTTGAGGGATGCTCTGGGAGCATGTGGCAGAGCTGAGCAGCGTGGCAGGAGTGTGGAAAGGGGTTCAGGGAGGTGGGGTGGGATTAGAGTGGGGCAAAGCAACAAGTCAAGCAGTAGTAGAAGTTAATAAATAGGGTAGCATCAAGGCAGGCATGCTTTCTGCTCCTGCAAGGCCGGAGGCTCCAGATGTCTCCTTGAGCTGCTGTTGCATTGGGAGTGTGAGGAGGAGATCTCTGGCTTGCGCTGGCCAGGGGATGCGAGAGTGTTGTAGCAAAACGGATTCAGCTCCACAGCATGTGGGTGATAACATGCTTAAATCATTGTGACTTATGAATTACCGAAACGGGTGAGCAGGGACGCATCTGGGCATTCCAGCCTTTCACAGCTCTGTGCACATGGTTGGGTAGCCCAGGGACTGTTTGTTTTGTAGTGGATTTCTTTCTTCCCCCTGCCACCCCGCCACCCCCCTTTTTTTTTTTCTAGTTGTTTTCGATAACCTAGGAAATCTGGGCTCCATTTCTGCCTTTTGTAACGTCAGGCAGCAACTAATTCAAGCCAGGCCAGATTCTGACCACAGGTATGCCAGTGTAAATTTGAATGGAGTCGCTTACGTCTTGGTTTGGCCCGATCTGAATGGAGTTACTTCTGGCTGATGCCAAACGGGCTGAGGTCAGAATCTGGCCCATCCTTTCCTGCGTGCAGTGTAATTTGTATGCGTCTCCTGGCACCGCTGGGGTATCGTATGGCTTGTGTAATTCTGGCTCTGGCCTGCCAGAGTGCATTGCAGTATCTATCGCCAGGAGTGCCTGCTGCAGGAAGGCACTGCCGTGTAATTGCCCATGTGAGCTGCACATACTTTGGGGAGCAGGGTCGGAAAGCTTGAGGGGCTGCCCAGAGCACTTGGTTCCATGGATCCATAGTGCTTGGAAGCTTCTAATTTAAATATCAGAAGAGAGGAGGGAGATTGTAAAGAAAAGCAAGGCATCTCCTTGGTGCCATTAGCTGCGTCCCAAGTGGGCACCCGTTGCTCCATTAGCGGCTGGGAGGCAATTAGTACTGCCCGCCTTGCTGTGTCCCTCTGGCCTCTCCCCACCGTGTGCACTCCCTCCTGCCAGGAAGCCGAGCCTGGTCCCAGTGCCTTGGCTGCGTGGGGTTTTTCCTTTCATTTTAAATACTTCTCAGTTGTGTTTTTTTGTCACAGCGACACATGGAATGATTTATCCATGGCCGGAGCACAGTTTGGTCCTGACGTGTTCTGCTTGTTGCATCCCCCCACTCAACATCTGCCAGCTGGCATGGTGGCTGAGGGACTGGTGCTCATGGAGGGGAGGGGGCAGAGGGACCTGGGGACCCTGGCAGCTCCCCAGGATGGGTGCTATTTATGGGGCTGGAGCAGATCTGTAGTGGGTTGCTCCCACAGCACAAGTGGCAAGGGAGAGGTGATGCCCTTGGAAGGCCGTAATGAGGTAGGAATGTGCAAGGTCTAAAAGCTGATACATCCTTATCAAGGGACATGTTGGCCATTTGTGCCCGGCTGCAGCTTCTCAGCACACTGCTTCTCTTCTGCTTTGAGTCTCCTCCCCTCCCATCTCACCAGTGCCCTCCTGCACAGAGGACACCAGAGCTGCTGGCAGGCTTTACTGGGGGTGGCACAGCTCACGGAAGAGCAATCCTCATGGATCAGCTCCTATTTGAGAACTTTGGATCTATTTGCTGGGTCCACTCAAGCAGCCGGGTCCTTTGGTCCTTGCCTGGGGTTTCTCTACCCACTGCTTCATGGCTGTGTTGTGCCATGAGGGGCCTTTTGGTGCCCTGTGTGGATGGGTGGCTCTGTCGTTGCCCAGTGCTGGCACCTAGGAGTTCATCCCTGTGCACGGGGTGATGCAGCACCTTGTGGAAAGCAGGCATCCCCATCTCAACCATTTGCAAGTAAGGCCATGTGCTTTCCTAAGGTGATGCGAGCACCCCACGCACTGTGCTGCCCTGGCCTGGAGGAGAAACCCAGCTCACTGCACCACGCCAGCAGCATCGCAGAGGACCCAGGGGAGCAGCACAGGTCCCTGGCAGGAGGGCACCATTCCCCTGCCATCCCTTGGGGCTTTCCCCTTCCCCTACCAGGCAGTGCTGGCTGCTCGGCTTTAGCCATCTCCTGTCCTCTAAGCCCACGGTTTTTGGTAGCAGGGCTGCAGTGGCTGGTGGAGCACCACTCAGGCTGCTCACGCCTCCCCCCTCTGCTTTAATTAGAGAAGGCTGCTCCCGTGCCACAGAGGTCCTGGGATCAAATCTGGCTAATAACCCCCTTCCCTTCCCGCCCTGTGTTGTTCCACTTAATCCTGTAATTACCTCTGCAAAGCTGTTGCTGCCCCTAGTCTACTGGGTGGTGACCCTGGGCCTGCTGTAGGCACCAGCGTCTGTATTTGGGGAAGTTTGTTCTCTTTGCCCTGGCTCACCTGCTGCACTTGCCTCAGTTTTGGGGACCAAGCACCCACCTGGTGGCTTGGCACTGGGAGGCCTTGAGCTCTGGGCATGCATCTGTGCCCAGCATTGCTCTCAGCAGCACTGCCTCCCGAGAAAGTGATGGAAAAGGAAACCCACAGTGGGCTGGAGCATCACCCCGACAAGCCTCCCACAAGGCAGGGAAATGCTGCCAGCTGCTTTGGGAAGCGTGTTGCTGTAGGGAGAAGGGGTGTGGAGGTGCTGGATGCGGTAGCTAATTTTTTTTCAAAGCACTTCTGAAGCGCTACGGCGGCATGACTTCCTTCCAAACCGCACGGCTGTTAGCATTCCCCGAGCGAGGAGTGAGGAAATCGCCCACCTCAAAAATGCAGCCGCTTCTGGGGAGGAGCTGGGAGGGTGGCTGCTTCCTCGGGTGCTGCTGGTGGCCAGGACCTGGCGGCCACCCGAGAGCCTTGCTGGGGACACCTTTGGGATGTTGTCCCTGGGAGACGCACCCCGTTGCTTATGTTCCTCCTTGTGCTGGATCCAAGTGGGTGCTGGGCTGGATTCAGCGCCGAGGGGCTCATCTCCTTTCTCCCTGCTTAGTCAGCAGTGTCTCCATTTGATCTGATCCAGGGGCAGTGAAGATGGGAAGTGGAAAGGGGGGGCATATGGGGGCCGGGAGGAGAAATACCCACTCCCAGGCCTCTGGCAGTTTGCCGACAGTCCCGGGGTCACGCTGAATATGCATAAAAGGGAGCAGATTGCCCTCCTCTCTGATACGGAGGTGAGGTCTGCGGAGACCACCGGCCCCGGCTCTCTTTCAGCGGGATAATGGGGTGAGCCGAGCGCGGAGCGTGCGTGCCTGTGTGTGGTCTTGTGGATGATAATGATTTCCATTCATGCCCTGCCTCTGCAGCGCCGATGCACTGCTGGGTGAGCATTGGCTCCCCGACGGCTGCTCCTCAGCAGGAGCAGAGACCCCAAAAGTTGGGTACTGAATCTCTGGGGCTTTTGCTTTGGTCTGGCTGGCAGGAGGGACGGAGTTTGCCAGTGGGGCGGGGAGAATGGGCAGGAGATGCTGGTGCTCCCCATGTGCCCCAAAAGCAGTGGTAACCCTAGCCTGGGTCCTGGAGCTGCTGCCCCCACCCCTGCTTGTAACACCTTCACCTCTGGGCTCTCCCCTTGCCATTACTGTTGCTGGTTCTGTCTCTCTCCCCTGGGCAGGGTTTCCCCTTACCTTTGTGTGTTACCAAACAGGGAATTAAAAGGTATTTGCAGGTGGCACGTTTGAGCATGGCCCTAATCCTGTCCCATTGCTGCCATGTAGCAGAGAGGAGGTGGAGATCCTCCTTAGCAGGGTTTAGTGGGTACTTTGTCCAATACTCCCTGAGTCCCCCTGGGGTGGATGGATGCAGCTGCTGAGGCATCCCCAGGGGTTTCTCCTCTCTCCTCCCAGCGCAAAGGTCTTCCCATGGGGTTGTCCTCATGCTATGTACTGCCTTGGGGCTGGTGGGATGGGAGGTAGTGGTGGCTGCACCTGGCTGGGTCCCTTTCTGTGGGGTGCACCGTGGGATGGGGATGAAGGAGAAGCTGGCAGCATCACAGGACTGGAAGGGGTTGTGCTGGTCTCTGCAGGTACATACATGGCCAGGTCTTGTCAGGCATTGCAGGGGGATAGGTCAGCTTTTTGCAGCCTGCTGTGCTGGATGTGAGTACAGAAGCAGAGCTCTGGCTTGCTGCTCTGTGCCAGGCAGGTGCTGGGGATGGTCCCGTCAGGATTGCATTAGCAGGGTCAACCAGGTGCTGTCTTCACTCAGGTTCCCAGACAGGCAGACACTGGGGAGCTTGCAGCAGCTGTGGCTTTGCCTCCTGCCCAGGAGGCAGCTGCCTGCAGTGGGGCTGGGGCTCCCGACAGAGCCTGGTGGGCTTCCTGCAGCAGGGAATGCTCTTCACTGCCTGGTGCTTGTGGCAAGGTGCTTCCTTTGCTGTGTTGATTGCTCCATCCTTGCAGCTCACCTTTCTACTCCTGCAGCCCTTGCCTGCAGCCTGCTCCTCGAGTAGGGGGTTCTCGGTAATCCAGGTGCTCCAGGGACAGCATCCCTCATCTTGTTGCCTGCTGGCTGCCCAGCCACCGCGCCATAGGCTGGTGTCCCCAAAAGGCTCCACAGCACTGCCGGATAGTGGGGGACTCACTGCTGGGGTGATGCAGAGACCACCAAGGCAGCCACCAGCTTTTCAGCACTGAGCATCTCCTTTTCCATCAGCAGAGGATTAAGCAGTGAGAAACTGGCACAGAGGTGGCAGGGCCAGGATTTGTCCTGGAGGAGATGCCCAGGGATGGGCTGAGACCCCCGTCCTCACTCCTGCCTCGGCGGGCACAGGCTCTAGCACTGGCTGAGCATGGCTTGGAAGGGAGGAGCTTCCCCCCGTTTGCGGTTTGGCAGCTCAGAAACAGGCAGCTTTCTTCCACAGCCATGCTCCTTTCCTTTTTTTTTTTTTTTTTTGGTAAAAGGGGAAAAAAAACCCCAACCAAACAAAAAAAACCAGATCATTTGAAATGGGCTGTTCCCTGCCGGCCTCCTTTGGCCAGTGTGGGCAGCTGGACCAGCAGGAGTGGTGCTGGGGGCTGTAGATGGGAAGCGCAGCATCTGCTATGCTGGGTCATGCTGCCGGCACAGGGCTTTGTTCCTGAGAGTGAAGTGCAAAACCCTGTAAGGATTCACTAGTGGGAGAGGGGACAATGAGAGGATCCCCTCCACCTGCCCTGCCTGTGCCACAGGCTGGTAGAGGCCAGAGAACCTGGCTTGGTGGCTGGGGTGGACAGTGTGGCCCCTCCAGCCAAATGTGGGATGGCAGGTCTGATGCCATCCATCAGCTCAGCCAGGCAGCTCAGGTCTCTGCTGCCAGCTGCAGTGTTTGGGGCCATTCTCAAGTGAATCTGTGAGCAATGGCAGTTTGCATGATGCTAAGGATGTGGCATGGCTGATCTGTATCTTGTGGGATGCTCCTGCTGCAGCTGGAGTTGGTGGGAGGGGACATGAACTCCAGCTCCTCTTCCACCCTCCAAGCCAGCGATGATATGGGAGATGGGCCGTGTCCCCTGGGAGCCACCCAGCATCCCTTACCCTATGCTGCAGCTGCTGGGAGAGGAGCTCAGCCAAACCCTGCATTTGGTCCTTGCCTTTCCCTCCATTAACAGACAGGCCAGACCCAGACCTGGGTTTCTTGGGGGTGAGGCCAGAGTCACCTCCCTTTGCCACTGGGAATGCTCAGGTAGTGTGGCAGTGGGATTTGGAGGGGACCCAGTCCCAGCTTGGAGAAGCCACCATGTCCATGGCCAGCAGGATGCTGCTGGGGCTGTGGCACAGCAGGGAAAGTCATGCTGGACCCAGGAGCCCTGGGGCTTCATCCTGGAGAGCTCCTGCCTGTTGCAAAATGTCCCTGTAAGTTGTTTTTGCTGCTGCTCCTTTCTCCTGCACTGGCAGGAGCTGTTTCAGACCGCAGTTGGATAACCCAGAGCTCGCAGCTACTGTTGCAGCTGAAAGGTCTCCCTAGCTCTTCCCTGCCACCAGTCCTTGGCAACCGCATGACAGCTGGGGCTGGTGGCAGATGTGAACCGTCTTGTCACCCCTGAGAGTTTATAAGAGGCTGGGGGAGGGCTGGACCCTGATTTCAATCTCCTCCTTCCAAAGCTAAGCTCCTTTTGCCATTTCCCGTGGTATTTCACTCTCGCTGATGAGCGGTGAAGGATGGGTGGGGATAAGGCAGTGCAAAGTAATTGCCTCCCTGCCCCGCTCCCAGGGTGCTGCATCAGTAGATGTGGGGTGGGAAGGTGGACACAGGTTGAGAGCCAGGCATGGGGGTGTTCCCCATCCCTTACTAGCCACCCTGCATGGGCAGTGCCACGGCCGTGTTGCTCCTGGCAGGGCTGCCAGTGCCATTTGCTCTTTCTGCTCTTGCCCTAGGGAGGAGCCTTTTCCCTCACCCTGGGAGGATGGAAGTCCTGCAGCTCCTGCGTCTGCTCCTCACCACCGCCATGCTGGGCCTCTCCCAGACAGTGAACCCCTTCATGGCCCAACAGACTCCACCAGACCCTTGCTATGATGAGAGCGGTGCTCCTCGCCGCTGCATCCCTGAATTTGTCAACGCTGCCTTTGGGAAAGAGGTTCAAGCCTCTAGCACATGTGGGAAGCCCCCGACACGGCACTGCAATGCCTCAGACCCCCGCCGAGCCCACCCACCCGCCTACCTGACTGACCTCAACACTGCATCCAACATGACATGCTGGCGCTCAGAGACCCTCCACCACTCGCCCCAGAATGTCACCCTCACCCTTTCCCTCGGCAAGAAGTTTGAGGTGGTCTATGTCAGCCTCCAGTTCTGCTCGCCCCGTCCCGAGTCAACTGCCATCCTGAAGTCCATGGACTATGGCAAGACCTGGGTGCCGTACCAGTACTACTCCTCCCAGTGCCGTAAGATCTACGGCAAGCCCAGCAAAGCCACTGTCACCAAGCAGAACGAGCAAGAGGCTCTCTGCACTGATGGCCTCACTGACCTCTACCCCCTCACTGGTGGGCTCATTGCCTTCAGCACTCTTGATGGGCGACCCTCTGCCCAGGACTTTGACAGCAGCCCCGTGCTCCAGGACTGGGTGACGGCCACCGACATCCGCGTGGTCTTCAGCCGCCCACATCTTTTCCGTGACCTGGGCAGCCGGGATGCTGGTGAGGAGGAGGGAGGTACTGGCTCGACCCCCTATTACTATGCGGTGGGGGAGCTGCAGGTTGGTGGGCGTTGCAAGTGCAATGGACACGCAGCACGCTGCGTGAAGGACAAGGAGCAGAAGCTGGTGTGTGACTGCAAGCACAACACTGAGGGTCCCGAGTGTGACCGCTGCAAGCCCTTCCACTATGACCGGCCCTGGCAGCGGGCGAGCGCCCGGGAGGCCAACGAGTGTCTGGGTAAGTGCTTTTTAATTTTTTATTATTTTTTTTCTGGGGCTGAAACCCTAAAATGGGTTACTGGGGGAGGAACTGGTGGGTGCTGAGCTGAAGTGATGGAGCGTGCTTGTCTGGAAGTGCTGAGGAGCATCCCCCTTGCTGGAGGGCTGGGAAAGGCTCAAACATCTACCTGGTCTCTGCTGCAGGTGCTCACCCTCCAAAAAACCACTGGTGTCAGTAAACCTCGGTGTGGGATGTGGGATGCCCTGCAGGAGGTGTTTCCCTCGGGCAGTAAACCAGCAGTGCCTGTGCCAGGAGGGGCAATCATGGCAGGCCCCTGCGAGATGTGCTTTGAGGCAGGGAGCAGGCAGCAAAACCTGGCAGAGATTAGGGAAATACTCGAGATACCTCCATTCAACATTTCATCATCCGTGTTCAGTCTGGCACGGTGCTTTCCATGGCGCTTTTAGCTTTTCTGTCCTTACAAAGGCTTCCATGAGTTAAAAATACCATCATTGAAATGAAACGTTTTTGAAGCGTCAAACTGGTGTTGCTTGGCTGTCCCGCTTGTGAATCTTTGTGAGATTTTAGTGGAGGTTTTTGCCTTTTGTCCTGATTTGGGATGGGGTTGGGGGATGCCAGAGCCCTGTGAAGGTCTGGGAGAGGGAGGAAGAGCCTCTTGCTCCTGCTGGACTGGAGCCCAGGTCCCAGGGGGTGGCAGGAGGATGGAGACAAGGGAAAGGCATACCATTAATCAGCCCCTGAAAGGCTCAGTGGATGTGCCAGAGGTCAGAGGGACCTGTTAGTATTTGTGATCAGTGTCTTGTTGAGATCCCAGCTGTTGGCTTTATGTGTGTGTGTGTATATATATATATATTACAGCGGATTTCTTTTAGGAATGGCTAAAAAGGCAGTGGATTTCAAGCAAGTGCTGGAGATGATGCTTTAAAGCACCTCACACCCTGTAAGAATGTGCCAGCCCTTGCTTTTTCTCACTTGTCTCAGAAAGATGAGTTTTGGATCAAAATTCAGGGAAAAAAACCCACCCTCAACTTTGCACCCTGCCCAGGGCTGCTGCCTCCAGCTGCCGACAGGTCGGGCAGGGGAGGGCTCCGGCTGGTGGGTGAACCCATGGAGGCCACCTGGGACAAAAGGAGGACCCTGACCCGATGTCTGCCTCCCTTGTAGCACCCCACACTGCATCTGCCTCACCACTGAATCCTCCAGTAAAGCCAGCTCTGCTGGCACAAAAGCAGTTAAACCAGAGGAGGCTCATTTTGGGGGAGCATCTGCAGATCTCCTGTGCGTCGTGCCCATTGCGGGGTGAGGGTCTGGTGCTGCAGGGCTGTGCTCCTGAGCATCCCTGTCCCCAGCTGCATCACCCTGTTGGCAGATGGGGCTGAAAAGATAAATGAGGGAGAGAAGAGGAGGTGGGGGCACAGCGCGGTCCCTTCAAGCTCCCCCCAACAAGCCCCGCGCACAAAGACCTTTCCCCGAGCTGCGTGTGAAAGTAGTTTTTCCTGTTGATTCTCTCCCCTTCTTTCTCCCTTTCCCCTATCGGGCTTTGTGCCCTCTCTGAAGGGACCTGAAAGAGCTTCTCCATCACCCGCCTCCGAAGGGCTTAGCAGCTGAAAGCTGGATTAGCTCCCCGAGCCTTCCCCTCTGTGCCTTTCAACAATGACATCTCCCCAGCCAGCACGAACAGACGCAGCAATTAGCACCAATTAAAAGGAGAGGCCGCCCGGGAAGTTCCCTTTGCTCAGCCTGGGGGCTGCAGGGTTTCGGGCTCTCTCCTCTGGCCGGGCATCACTGATGCAGGCTTGCGGTGGATGGTCACACGTGGCTGGAGAGGAGTGAGTAGGAGGAAGGTGGCTGGATGCAGGAGCTTGGAGCCCAGTGCTGGCTGAGGGGCAGGGTTGGGGGGGCTGCAGCACCCCGGC
This sequence comes from Falco punctatus, assembly GCF_963210335.1. Taxonomy (NCBI): domain Eukaryota; kingdom Metazoa; phylum Chordata; class Aves; order Falconiformes; family Falconidae; genus Falco; species Falco punctatus. The sequence goes on along the minus strand of NC_137583.1, from coordinate 37,195,435 downwards.
AGTGGGTCCAGATGGAGCCATAGGGCTGGCACAGCATCAGGTCGTGTTGGGATGTCACCTCTTGTCTCTGTGCTCTCCAGCACCCTGCATGGGGGTTTGTCCCCCTTCAGTGCATGGTTGTCTCTGCCTGCTCAGGCATGGGGATAAATTCATGTCCTGCATCATATCACAGAGCTGGGACATCCATTCAGGCAGCTGAAGGTGAGGGCAAACTTTTCTTACTTCACATGAATTTATGCCTCTGGCTGGTGTGGGGAAATGCAGGGGTGAAACAGCCCTGTGATGCCTGGGGTCTGAGCATACGCACAGGTCATGACATCGCCATGGCTGCCATAGGGTGCCCGTGGCATTCGCAGGGACATCACTGTGCCACAGCGTGACTTTGGCAAGCAGGCAGGTTTGGGGATGTTGCAGCCAGGATGGTGACAGTGGATTTGCCATGCTGCTGGCTTGGCAAGAGGGCACAGTGCCAGCTCCATGCCGCAGGGTGCGTGGCCCTGTGCCTGGTGGTTAGAGAGCAGTGCCATTGGTCTGTGGGTACAGGGGGCTTCCCAATACCCCAAAAGGGCTGTGTGTCCTGTGGGGAGCTTGTTCCGCCAATACTGGAATGCTCTGTGTACCCTCTGCTGTGCCCTACCCAAAACAAGAGAGAGAGAGGGTCAGGAAAGAGAGACACGTGTCCCCATCCATGTGTGTCCCCAGCTTTTAGCCTGGGTCAGGCTCAGCGAAGCATAATCCCAGCAGAGCGGCCAGCGGGAGCAGGATCACCAAAATCCCAAGCCCCAACTGTGTGATGCATCAGCTTTATTCTTGCAGACTCACACCTCTTCCTTCCCGCTGCTGGTCCCTGCCTGCACACACTGAGCTGCTTGGGGCAGCCTGGTCTCCCCCTCAGCAGGCCGCCCCCCAAACCCCCGGCCTGGGGAAGGGGGGGAATCGGATTAGCACAAGGCAGCCACTGGAAGTAATTGATGCACTCGCTGGTAATGCGGGAGCTCTTGTTCCCTTTGTGGTGGCCGCGGCGGGAGCGCTCCCGGGAGCACCGGGATAATGCACGGGGCTCGCTTTGATCGGGGGGGCTCGGCGGGGAAGGGGCTGCTCTCTCCTGGGAAGACTTTGCTGCCTGCTGCTCCCTTTGCTTTGGGCTGGGGGGCTGTGGCAATCGATCCGAGATGCCAGTGCCTGAAAACACAAATCCCTGGAGGGGTGATGTGATTTAGAGGATCCCATGTGCTTCCCCCATGTCCTCTGCCCCTTCCTGTACATGCATGCTTGCTTTCTCTGTCTCAGCACTTCCCAGGCAAAAACTATCTCAGAAATGCCCCAGTGACCTGGCCTGGGCTCTTTTACCCTGCGGAGCAGGATCCGTGCTGCCAGTGGCCTGTTGGCCGTCGCATCTGCAGCCCCTTCCCTTGCCGCGTGCCCCATGGTGGGGTGCTCCCCAGCCTCTCCCAGGTGTGCTGGGAACCAGTGTGTTCCCAGTAGCACTGGCCCCAGCTCTTCCCAGAGAAAGCGGGGGGAGTGGTGCAGGGTAGGTGATGGCTTTTGGAGGTGGGCAGGTGGGCAGAATCCCCCCTGCCACCCCTGCCTGGGCACCTGCTCCCCGTGGGGTGCAGCATCCCAGATGATCTGGGGAGGCAGCCACCACTGTGGTGAAGGGGATTAACTCTTGTCTGACCATCCTGAGTCCTGTTCCTCTGAGGATGGGGCTGGAGCAGCTCAATCTTGTCCCTCGCACACCTATCCTCAGCTCACAGCCCCTCAGGGAGGACTCTTCACTTCTATTTCCCCTCTTGCTTCTTAGTGGTAGAGGCAGGAGCCCAGGCCCCTTTCTCTAAACACCTTCCCCATGATGGAGGGGCAGTGCGGATGGGATTGAAGGGGCTTTTCTGGTCTCTGTTCCCATCCCCAGGGCGGAGGTGCAGCCCCATCCTGCCCTGCCGTCCCAGCTGGGCTCTCCTCCAGCCAAAGCAGGGGCGTAGCTCGAATCCACTGCGGGTTGGCAGCAGTGGCCGGTCTAGGGTTTCGCTGAGCCGGCTGCCTTTGCTAATTATTCCCAGGGAGCTTGCAGGGGCGGCGAGCCCTGCTTCTGCCCCGCGGGCTCCGTGGCCTGCACCCATGTGCCCCGGCACATGGTGCTGCCCGTCTTGATCCAGGGTCCCTGCCCCAAAGCCCCTCGCACCATTGCCCTGAGCTCTTCCATATGCAGCAGCCCAGAGGAGAAGAGGTTGTAGGGTGGCCAGGGCCTGGGCAGGGGTTCAAACACCATCAAAAGAGGAACAGAAGGTTGTTCCATTGCAAGGTGTTGACGTTTAATTAGTCTATTATAGCAAATTATTAGATCTTGTGATTGTTTAATTGATCATATGATTGTTTAATTGGCATACTGTACAAGGGCGGAAGTGAGCTACCATGTAATTAGCCCCAAACTGTGCAATTAAATTCTTATTAATACCCCAAACAGCAGGGAACATTCAAGCCTTTAATTAGTGATTAACGGGAGACAGACAGAGCTTGCAACCAAGTCGGCACTGAGGAACAGTGCAAGTATTTAGCTGGGTAAGAGCGGGGACCCGTCTGCTCTGATTAGTGCTGGATGGCTGCGCCGGGGGGGTGAGGGGACAGTCACGCGTGCTGGTGTGACCCTGTCCCCAAGCAGGGGACAGCCACCCCTTCCTGCATGGCCAAGCCCAGCCAGGTACCCATGTCGGCTGGCCGGGATCACGCCAAAATCCCAGCTTGGTTCCTGCTAAGCCAGCGGCGGTTTGCTGATGCCCAGCCGGGGCTGGGAGCAGCAGCCCAGCGTGGGCAGCATTGCTGCATGCAGGCAGAGGGGACCCGATGCTGGGCAGCCAGAGGAAGTTTCTTCCCAAAAGCTGGCTCCTGGGATGATCTGCAGCATGTTCCCAGGGAAAGGTGGCCCTGGGACTGATGGAGACATGCCAGCCAGGAGGGGCCCCAGCCTGCAGCAGGGTCGGTGATGCCGTGAAAAGGTCCTGGCCAGTTACTCTCTCACTAATTAAGCTGGAGGCAGAGAGGGACCTGCGCCAAGGGCAGCGAATCATTTACCTGACCTTTCTCCTCTGTCGCCCATCGCCTCCCCTCTGGGCTGCTGTCCCCTTTCCGCCCCGAGAGGATGCCCGGGGGCTCACAGGAGTGGCCCCGAGCATTCCCAGTGGGACAGTGAAGCTGCCTTTGGGGTGACCTAACTGGTCTTTTGGTGACGTAAGGGAATAACAAGGCAGCTCTACCCCGAAAAAGTTGTTCCTTTGCTGCACTTACGTGTGGCTGCCTCAGTTCAGTGGAACAGACCACCCCAACTTGTCCCTGTGCCATTGTCTCGTGAGTGCAAGAGCAGCCTGGATGTTGAGATACTTCACTGCATCTCTCCTAGCCCTGGCAAAGCCTGGCCAAGTGTCAGCATCCCTGGCACAGCATTATCCTACGCTGCTCAGGACCATGAGCAGTATTTGCTGCTCTCCCTCCAGGAGCTTTGTCCCAGTGCCTAGCCCCATGTCAGAATTGGCCTCAGAAGTCCCTATTTTTCACTGGCACTGGGGGGACGGGGAGGGGGACGGGGAAGAGCTCAAAAGGTTCAAGCCTCCAAAGGCACCTACCACTACACCAGAGTGTTATTTTGATGCCTGCCATGTGATTTTTACACTAATCTTGTAACACGGGGCAGCTCCCAGGGGAGCTGAGTTTTGAGCGCATGGTGACGGCAGCACCAAGGCTGGCAACAACCTTTCACTCAATTCATTTAAGCCTCCAAAAAGGCTCTTTTTTAGGTCTGGGGTTTGCTCCGGTTTTCTTCCCCGAGCATCTCCGAGGCCAGAGCAAGGCAGGCGAGGGAGCGTTTGATCTGCGCGGGCTGAAGCTCCCACCAGCGCTGCTGGCTGGGGGGGAGGCAACTTCACACGACTGCCAAGCCAGGCCTAAGCAGTTAAATCTGGGCTGACACGTTAATGAATTTCACAGTACGCCTGGAAAAACTCTCACCCAACCTCAATTTACCGGCGCGGGGAGGGGGCCAGGGCTGGGGGAGGAGGGCGCCGCATTTTGCCAAAGGAAATCTTGTTCCCATTATCTTTTTGCGAGGGTGTTAAGCAGGAATGGGCATTGCTTTGCCTTTTTATCTCGCACACGTGGAATCGGGCGGGGGGGCTGCGTGGTTCCTGTGGCTAATGAAAAAATAGTGTGCGTTTGCCGGGTCATGCATATGTGTGTGTGCATGTGCTGGCATCTGTGCATGCATATTCGTGCATGTTTATGCATGCATACACATGAGCATGTGTATGAATGTGCATGCCTGCATGTGTAAGCGTGCAGGTTTGTGTGCAGGTTTGTGTACACATCTGTGTGTGCATGTGTAACGGTATGTGGATATTTCTGTGTGCATGCATGTGCACACATACGTGCTTGTGTGCACATGTAATGGTTTGTGGATGTTTAGGGGCATATTTGTGTGCACACGTTCGTGTGTATGTGTTTGTGTGCATATGAGCTTGTGAGTGTGCCTGTGGGTGTTTGTGTGTGCACACGCATGCATGGATTGCTATTGGGGCTTCTTTGTGTGCATCCACATGCATGCAGGGTCAAGCCTTAAATATAAGGAATGTGGGGCCTCTGTGGCTGACGCTGAGGATGGTACCTGTGAAGGCAGCAAGGACAATGCCATCACACCCCCTGGCACGAGACAGGTGGTCCTGCAGAAAGGCTGGGTGGGCTCTGTCACCAGAGCCAGCTGTTGGTGAAGGGGCAGGGGGGACGGTAGGGCTGCAGGTACCCAGCTGGCACTGCTGGACCCCCAGCTGCACCCCTCCATCACACACTTGTCTGCCTTCAGCCAAGCAGTGCCCTGTCCCTACATGTGCCCTTTCTCCTCTGCCCTGACCTCCCAGCACCGGCCCCATGGGGCGGCAGATACTGCACATCTGGCCGGCACATGGGGGCCAGCTGTGCTGTGCCATGCCCTGCCCATCCCACTCCCCCGGTGCAGGCAGCGCTGGCCCTCAGCAGCAGCGGGCGGCACCGGGGCAGATCCAGCCCACCCAGGGGGGATTCCAGGCTTTGCCTCTTGTCCTCACCTTCTCCCTTTCCCTTGCAGCCTGCAACTGCAACCTGCATGCCCGACGCTGCCGCTTCAACATGGAGCTGTACAAGCTCTCGGGCAGGAAGAGCGGCGGTGTCTGCCTCAACTGCCGGCACAACACAGCGGGGCGGCACTGCCACTACTGCAAGGAGGGCTTCTACCGGGACCTCAGCAAGTCCATCACAGACCGTAAGGCCTGCAAAGGTAAGCTGGGGGTGTCTCCGTGTGGGCGGCAGCGTAGGTGATATAATCTCTTCTGGATTCCTTGCTCTTCCCTTCCGTGCTTGGGGCATCCCTCTGCTCAAATCCCAGCTTCTCCCTTCAGCAGCTGCAGGTCACCTCCAGGCTCCATCACGCTGGTCACCTCTGCCACATTAAGGGCAACAGACAGGGACATCGTTTTGAGCCCACAGTCTCCTTCAGGGATGGGGACGATGATGATGGGCAGGGAGCAACCAGAGTCCCAGGAGCCCTGGGAAGGTCCTGGTGTGGCAGTACCTGCTGTGCAGTGCAGTCAGTGTTTGGAGAGATGCTGGGCAAGTGCTGAATAAGGCAAGTGACTAAACATCTGTGATGCTGACGGTGTCTGGGCCATAGACATGCATTCAAGCTGCTTCACAAAATGACCCGTGATGGCTTCCCTGCCTTGGAGGGCTGGGGATGCTGATGCAGGTTTTCCTCTCCCTCCTAGGCTGTGGTGCAGGGCCCCACAGTGTGTATTTCAGCTGTGGGGTGGCACTTGGGACCTCTTTTTTGGGAGATGCTGTGCAACATGTCTCCCAGTGCCTGCAGGCAGGGTAGTTTGTCCCCAGGCTGGCCAGGAGCCGCACTGGCTCCAAGCCATCAAGCCACAGCTTGACCTCACAAGGTCTCCAGCCTGTGCCAAACATCACAAAACCTGCACCTCTCCTCTCCCACTAGCTCCTGGCAAGGCCTGTCTGGTTTGTCTTATCTCTCCCTGTTCAGCCCCCTCTGTGGAGCCATCTTCCTCTGTGAAGCCTCAAAACAATAGTTTCACTAAGAGGCTGAGATGGCCACAGCTGCTCTGAGGCTGGGAATTCATCCCTGATTCATCTTTTTCCAGCTTAGATTGCAAGTACCTCCCAGAAAGGAGCGCATCATCCCTCTCGAGTGCATTGTGCAGCCACAAGGGCATGAGGCACCTTCACTGCTGTGAGGACATGATGCTGGCATGTTTATGTAGGGGCTACAGGAACTGCTGAAGCAGATTTCAGACCATTAATGTGGCCACAGAGCTGAACTGAAGGATTTGGCTTTGGGGTTCCCTTCTTGGGTGCATTAGCATTGTTTGTAGGTATGGCTCTTGGGGCCCAGATGTAATAGGTAAAATCCCTCCGCTGCCTGTGCTGCATTAGCCACCCCTGCCTCACCACATCCTTGTTCCCACAGGAGTGCTGCGAGGATGGAGCAAAGGGAGAAATTTCCTACATTTGACTGATGCCGTGGCAGCAGCAGCAACATGGCTGAGGGGGCACTGGCAGGGGGACCCCTGCTCGCACCCAGTGCGTTAGCAAACGGTGAACTAATCATTTTTAATAACCTGAGCAGTTGATTTGACAGGTCCCACCTCGGCAGACCATGGCCCCAGGGGACCACACGCTGCTTCCCAGAGCCATGGCCTTGGCCAGCCCATGTCACAGCTATGGCTGGGGGCATGGCAGCCTCCTAGCAGCAGCAAGGATTTCCCATTGACAGGGCTCATGCCAGGGAAGAGAACACTTCCCCACCCCCCCACCCCCCCCAAAAAAAAAATTAAAATAAAACCAACCAAATAAATCAAGCAGCATTTGGCTAAGTGCTGGAAGCAGAGAGGAGGGTAACTGAATATGGTACAGGTCTGTGGGACCAGGGGCACTGTGGGCGCAGTGTTTCCTGCCTGGGCTGTGGCTCAGGTCCCTCTGTTTTCAGAGCTGAGGATGGAGGAAGCAGAGGGGCCCTGGCTGCCTCAGTCTGCCTGTGCCTGCCTCATGCAGGCATCAGCCTGCGGTCTGTCAAGGCAAGTCCTGCTCCACCGTCCTCACAGGGCAGTAATTGTGGAGTGTCAAGGTGATGGAAAGCATCTTGGATTCAAAGTGGCTCCTCTGGAAGGGATGGGGTGGGCAGAGCATCGTAGCATGCTCAGGAGCTGGTGGGATGGGGTGAGGGCTGATGCCACTGTGCGGGAGAAATGCCAGTGACCAGTGCCCAGGCTGGAGCAGAGGAGTGGGGGGCTGCAGCAGGTCCCCCCTTGCAGACAACCCCCCCGCCCTTGTCTGTCCCCGTGCCAGGCCACAGGCAGGTCTCTGCCAGCCTGGCCTGGAGGATGCCGCTTCCGGAGGGCTGGCAGGGTCTGCCCGTGGGTTGGGAATGCTGCACGGATCAGCCTGGCCAGATGAACATGTGCACAAGGGCTGTCCCCCGCTACGGTGCATATGTTGAGGAGGATCTGGCAGTAAAGGCAGTACCCTGGGTCCTGGGAGCCAGTTTTTAGCTCTGCCTCAGGGAACAGAATTAATAATAAAATCCCTGATGCTTCCCTTTTGGCTGCCCCTCCTTCAGTAAAGCAGAGAGCATTTCCACCCTTTCTTGTACTTAGCCAGTGGTGGACTGGTTGAGATTGGGAGCTCCTTGGGAGCACCTGGGAGCCTGCCTGCCTAGTGCCATGAATGGGAGCTGATGCTGCCAGAGAGATCTATACACGCACAGAGAGAGGACAAAACAGTTTGGGCTTTGTTTCTCCAAGGGTGCGTTCTGTACCTATGGCTTGGGCATCTACGCTCCTGCAAGAAAAAAATAAAAGGAAAAACAGGGCTCAGGACAGTAGATGTTAAAAGCTGCTGTGAACTTGGGGGCTGCAGTTATGAGCAAAGGTTTCTGCTCCTACTGCAGTGCTGGTGCAGGGCAGAAGCTGAGCATCCCAGCAAAGCTGGGTGTTGCAGGCTCTGGGAATGAAGCTCGGTTCATATTCAGGAGGTGAAATACTAGCCCAGAGGCTAGGGACTATTACATTTTATTTAAACAAACCCCAGCACATGTTACTAAATAACTATCCAACCAAACCATCAAATCATGGTTTGTCTCTGCTGGGATGCAGTGTCTTTGCAATAAGCACAAAAATATCAACTGCAGATTGCACAAGCCTGCATCTCCTGCCAGCAACTGAGCGGAGCCCTCAGCCACTGTCCAGCAAGTGGGGAGGCGAGCTCTTCCCTCCAGCCGCTGGCCCACCAGCAGCTGCTGTCACCGCTGGACCCTGCTAGACGGAAAAGCTGGGAGGATGGAAAAGGCAGAACAACCTGCAGGATTAATTCAATGGTGGTAATTGAAAAGTCAAATAAAGAATGGCTGTGCATTAATCCCTGTAATTTAAACAAAGCTGTAAACCGTGAGCTTTCTCCAATGAAAACTGGTGAAGCAGTAGCAGCTAAGCCTTAAGATGCAAAAATACCCTCAATATTAGGTGCAAGACATGCTTTCTGGCAAGCACAGCTCGATGAGTTAAGCTCCAAGCTAGTGACTTAATCCACCATTCAAGCACTGTGGGCCAGATCCTGGCAACCAGCAGGGCTGTGAGCAGCAGGGCTCGGTGTGTGGGCAGCCGGCATGGAGCTGTGCTGTTCCCCCAGCACCTGCATTCCCTGGTGCCAGGATGGGGTCCCTGAGCCATGCGCCCCACTGTGAGTTCTGTCAGGATGAGGAGGGATGGAGATGCTAGAGCCAGAGCAGTGGGATGCGGCCACAATGGGACATGGGACTGGTCGGGGCAAGCACTGGGTGTTGCCTCAGATGTTTTTCCCATTGGAGCGGGAAGGAGCAATGGATTTTGTGGGACTGTGGGAAATCCCACCATGACAGGGCGAGGGGCCAGAGATTGGTCTGGCAGAGACCAAGGTCACCTCCAAAAGACACTCTGAGTAAAGCTGCCTTAATTGCCGATCCAGGTAAAACATCAAGACTCATTGAAAGCCTTCTTCCATGGCATGAGGAGAGATCTGCTTTAGATGACTTGGATCCTGATTGTGCTGAGATTTATGTCCGTTCTTAAACTTTACACCAGGAATACACCGCTGGGGCCCAAGAAAGACCCCATGTTTCTGACAGCCCTGCGTCATGCCAAGACTCGCTCTCTCACTGCCATTTGTTATCACAGCTGAGCCCCCAAAATATCCTTGTCAGAAAGACGTCCGCTTCCAGTCCCAGCCAAGATCTGATAAGGACAAAGCATCTGGTCCTGATTAGAGGCTGCTCGCTCTGGTTTCTGGCTGTGCGAGAGGGGGGCTGAGGAGCAGCTCCATGGTGCTCCCACCAATCCCATCTGGTGAAAATTAGGGAAACTATACCATCGGGGGCTGCGGGGTGGTGGTGGTGTTGTTTTTGTTGTGCCTTGGAATCACGTTCAACTCTTACACTGATGGAGGCTGAGATAACCTTCTTCAGCTCATAGCCAGCCCAGCCCTGGGCTGGCAGATGGGGAGGTCCTCTCCTGAGCGAGCACCTCCTTCCCACATCCCTCCATGTAGACAGTCTTTGGTGGGTCTATCATCCAGTGTGGTGTGATGGAGAGCTGCTTTGGGTCTGTTCTCGGGGTGAAGACCCAACTTTCACCTACCTTAGGTGTGGTCTGTCCCTGGGGATGCTGTGTTAGAAAGGAATGGGGGCATCCTTTGGCTGGGGTCTCCAGGAGCTAGGATGGGTACTGAGGCTCATGAGCTTGGCAAACATTGAGAAGATGCACTTTAGACCATCCTAAAATCAAGACAAGACCAAGGTTTGTGTAAAAGCTCAGTGTTGGTTTACCTCCATGGACTGAAAAGCTCAGAGGTGGGTGAGCAAGTGGAGAAAATGCTTTTTACTGCTGCAAAAGGACCATCACCCTGGGGTTGAGGTGAGGGAAGAGCAGACCTTCTGCCTGCTTTCTGTCCTGGTAGTGCCCCCAGTCCCACCCTGACCGTGAACAAGGTTTGTGTAGCCCCCTGTGAGCCCCTCTCCCTTTGCTTGCACAGGGCACGGCTGGCAGCAGTGCAGGGCTGCCCGTGGAAGTCCCTGCTCCCACCTGCATGCGTGCCGGGCTCTCCCAGCGCCGCTGCCTGCAAAGCCAGAGGGGAGAAACTGTGTCCTTCAATGCGAGTTGGTGTCTGCAGGTGCCCATGTGAGCTGTGGGGTCTCCAGGGGCTCATCCTAAACCATCCTTGTCAGTGGAGGCCATACCCGGGCCAAGTCCTTTGTCCACTCGCCCTCCTGCCCACGCTGCTCACAGCACACATGGGGCCACAGCCTGGACCCCTGGGTCTTGGCTGTGCCGGCCCCAGCAGCTGCTTTCCACCAGTGTGCTGGAAGGGCTACCTCCTCCTCGACTCTCTGGGGGTGGTACGCTGGGTCTGATTTGGGGGTTGTGTTGTGCAACCACCTCCCACGTAACCTTTTCTCTCTCTCCCACGCAGCTTGTGACTGCCATCCTGTTGGTGCAGCTGGCAAGACTTGCAACCAGACGACGGGGCAGTGCCCATGCAAGGATGGTGTGACCGGCCTCACCTGCAACCGCTGTGCCAAGGGCTACCAGCAGAGCCGCTCGCCAGTGGCCCCCTGCATCAGTGAGTGCTGCCGTGCCCTGCCCTGTGCTCAGGACCCCCGCCAGTGCTGGGGGATTCTCTCCTTGGGCTGGTTCCAGTGGGTGCCTCTCAGTCCCCCACCACATGTGGTGGGGGAGAAGCTGAGACGAGAGAGTGGCCACCCTTATGGACGTCCTCCAGGAGGTGGTTGAGTTTGGGTGGTTTGGTCACCTTCTGTGGGCACCCATGCTTCACATCTCCCCGCGCAAGAGGCTCTGAAAGACCCCTTGGGTTAGTGTTTCCAGCTGGCTGAAACAGCCCTGCTGGGTCACATCTTTGGCTGGAGCAAGGTGCCCTCCTCACCTGGCTGAGCCCTGAGCATGGTCAGGTCTGGGGCAAGGCCAGATCCTGTGGTCAGTGTAAAACTGTGTTTATTGTTGCAGTATGTCTGAATTTGACCCAAGTGGCAGAGGAACAGCTTCCCACTTTGTAGCATCCGCTGGCACTGCTGGAGCGGTGGCAGTGGGGGTGAGCTGGCAGGGCTGGCTCCTCTCCTTCTGTTCTTCCCCACACTTGGGGTTAGGACCGAACTTCCCTCAGGTTTTGTCACCAGGTATCCTGAGAAAGTGGGGGCTTGCCTACACTTACCCTGTACTGCGCAGCCTCGAACATACTCAGATCAGCCAAGCACCCATCCGATGCCCAAACTGAGTCCAGGTGAGCTGAGCATCCAGGGAGCGTCCGTCCCTGGAGCATGTGTCCTCCACAGCGGCAGCTCAGGGCTCTTGGGGGTTGCGGCATCTCAGCCTGGCCGAATTTACTGAGCTCAGTCTGGGCATCTCTGGATCTGTTTAATAGCCTGCAATACTCAGGTCAGACTCATCCCATTGTCTTTTTTAGTGAGTCACTGGAGATGACCCACAAAACCCCCTCTACACCCCGCCTGCAAGGGGGCTTTTGCCCAGGTGTTAGCCCCAGAGCTGATCATCCCTTTCCTTAAGACATCTTTCCCTTCCTCTTCCAGAGATCCCTGCCATCAACCCCACCTCCCTGGTCACCAGCACAGAGGCACCCGCAGGTAAGTGCTCCACGTCCCAGGCCGAGCCTGTGGCCCCAGCCCTATGCAGAGACCCTCCCACCTCCCCTATCCCCTGCACATCAAGAAGAGGGCTGAGCCCTGCCAAGCCCTTTGGCAAAAAGGTTAATAGTGAAAAATGTTGGTGAAAAAAATAACTGAGATTTGAAATCATGTTAATTTCTTGGAAGGAACTGACAAAGCTTGATGAGGCTTTCTCAGGGAAAAGTTTTCTCCACCCCCTCCAAGGAGGAAAGCAGGGGTGCAGCCCACCAGCTCCTCACCACCCCTTGGCAGCACCATGCTCAGCCCTCCCCACTGCTGCAGGATGTGGCCTCGCAGGGCAAAGCAGCTGCTTTGCACCTCCTCCCTGACCGCCCCTCTTCTATCAGCCACCCCCCACCATCTCACTTCATCCTGGCACCCCTGTGCCCTACGTGGTGGTCAAACAGTGGGAGCAATGGATGGGCTGTGCTGATGCTGGGCCAGGTCTTGAGATGCATGCATGGCCTTGCATGGGAGGGGGCTGCAGAAGGGCTTTTCTCTCTCCCCTCCTCTCCTTCCGCAGTCCTGTCAGCGTGGTAGCGTGACTGTTTATAGCTATCCTGTTTCTATCCCTCTGTAGGGATCCTGAGCCAGGTCAAGGGGGAGAAGCTAGGGAAAGAAGCAGTCCCTTTCCTCCTCGGGCCACCCTTCACCCTGCTGTCCTCAGGATCTTGGTCTTCTCCCGCATGCCAGTGTGGGGTAATACACAGCCTGTGCCCTATGTGCATCCTTCTCCCCAGCTCTCCTTCCTGCAGCCACCTTGCCTTGGGGATGGAAAATGCCAACAGCCCCTTCCCTGGCAGACATGTGCTTAGGATGTACTCCCCAGCCTTTTGGGAACATCTAGCATGACCCCTGCAGCCACATGCACGCACTCAGTGACCATGGGAGGGGGACAGGGACAAGGGGTGTCAAAGATGTGGATCTACGGCAGGACAAAAGCGTGCAGATGGGGATGGAGAGGGGAGATGGACAGAAGGAGGCTGGTAGCTCAGCTGCTTACAGAGCGATGTTGGCCCTGCACGCGTGCGGATCCCACGTATCAATGAAAGACCGGGAGTTCTGCACAGCCCAGCGCCCACCCAGCACCCACAGACACATCTCAGCCCTTCCAGCCCTGCTCCGCAGAGGCTCCAGAAAACAGGAGGGTTATCAGGTCGTGAGTCAAGCCGCCCTATGTGAGTCCTGCAGAGGTTTCACTCCACGCTCTGGCAGCATCTTGCCCGATGGGGTGACCATAAAGGCTGAGCTGTCAGTGATGCTGGGGAGGCTGCATGGGATGGGGCAGACCAGCACCACCCCTGCTCCTGCCTCTCTGCCTGCCCTGCCCACACAGCGGGCAGGAGTTGGGAACACCAGGCTTTGGGAAAGGGAAAAAAGTGGTTGGGAGGGAAAGGGGGATTTGGACGGTTTCACTGCAAACAGACAGCGACACATGGAGCAGAGTTAATCAAGGTGACTCCCCTCTAGTGCTTTATAAATAGGAACAGTCTTAGAGTGATGTCTGATCTTTTCAGCTGCGTAAAAATAAATGGCACTTTCTGGAGACCCGGGTGTTTACTTTGTTTTAGCGGAGCAGGTCTGCCTTAAACTGCCTCTAGTTTTATCTGTGGGTTTGCTGTTTTAAGATTTCTGGCTTCTAGCTTGAATATCTTTAATGCAAAGTAGCTCGCGTCTGCCCAGAGTCTGCACTGGGGGGAGCAGGGCACCCAGCTGGGGTCCTGCTGCCCCCTTTGCTGAGGCAGGGATCAGAGATGGATGGAGTAGGTGGTGCTGCCCTGCCCAACTCTGCCTGGGTTACCCTGCCTGCCATGTGCTTGTGCCATGGGCAGGGCTGGCCACAGCAATGCACCCTGCCTGCTGCCTGCACCCTGCCTGCTGCCTGCACCCTGCTTGCTGCCTGCACCCCGGTGCCCCTCTGCCTGCATCCTTCTGCCCCAGGAGCCCCCAGGCTCCCCTGTGAGCAGGGCATTCACCCCCTCAGTGCCCACAGCCCTCCCACCCTAGGCAGCCTCTGAGCCCCCTCTCTCCCCGGTTCCCCACCTCTCTCCCTGCCTCTGGCAGCAGGTGCTGGGCTGCAGGAACAGGGGCACATTGTTCAGGGCTGCTGCACTCAGGTGCTGGGCTTCCCCCCCTCTCCCCATCCTCCTCCCTGTCCCCCTGTGCATCTGGGCTTTTCACGGATGCTGCCATCCTCTGCATCGATCTTCCCAGCTTTCTCCTGCCTTTCCAACCCTCTGCAGCCTTTGAGGTCCGGCTTTGATCTCTCTGCCTGAGCAGCCGACTGGCTCAGCAGTAAAACGTCGTAGGTCCACTTCTCATAATTTTTATTATTATTATCTTAAAATATTTTCCACTTAGTGGAAAAAAAATATCCTTGTTCCCTGTTAGCAGAATTAACAAAATTCATGGAGCACAAAACAGGGCTTTAAAAGAATTCAAAGTCAGCAGTAAAAGTTTTGCAGCCATAACACCTAATTAAGTTACATCTCTCTTAAAACAAAATATTCTTTTTTTTCAAGGTGAGGAGAAGTAAACCAGATGTACAAAATCACTGCCTCTTGCACATGCTCCCCCTCAGCGATGGGGGATGCCCATGCCAGGCTGGTGGCTTGCTGGTCACCATCTGCCTCCTCCCACGTGTGTGTGGCATCGCCTGGTGCTTGCTCTGCTCTGTCCATCCATCCCACATGCCAGCTCCCCACTGCCAGCGGAGACGTTGCCTGTCCGTGGGTGGGGTGCCACTGCCTGGGACACGAAGGGGACTGAGCAGTAGGACAGGGCTGTAGCTATCCCAGGGGTGCACCAAGTGTCTAGGACGGGGCTGTGGCATATCCTGGGAACGCAGCAGCATCTCGGGGTTTGTGGGTGCACTCTCCCAGCCTCAGGTTGTGGCAGGTCTCTGCCACCCCCCAGCACCTCCATGGGGCTCAGCTGCCCCACCAGGCTGTGTGGGCACGGTGGGAGGGGTGGGCAGGAGGGTGGCTGCAGGTGGGGGCTAAACTTGATCTTCTTTCCACTGCCCTGCAGGATGTGTAATGCCGCAACTGAGAAGTTTAAAAAGGAGCTGGGAAAGTGAGGAGTTGCTCTGGGGGCTGCCAGGGGAGAGGCGCTCGTGAAGCGGCTTCTCCGATGGCCATTCAGATGGCCTGCCAGACGATTTTAGGGATGGACGGAGCGTGCTGCCCTGCTGAGCTAGCAGGGTGGGAAGAGCTGCTGCCAGGCTCCTTGGGCTCTGCCTGGGGGAACAGCCATCCCCTGGCATGTGGCACCCCAGTGGGCATGGGAGGATGCAGCTGTGGTCCACAGCCATGTTGTGATGAGGGCTGAGGGCGGAGACCCCCAGCAGAGCCCTGTTGCAGGGGAACCTTGCAGGAACTGGATGGGGTGCCCAGGGAGAGGCAGTTTGTGGAGGTGCAGGCAGGACCCAGCTGCCCCTCTGGCAGAGAATGAGCTGGGTGGCAGGCCTGGCACCCCTCACCTGGCCACCCCCCACCCACAGCACCCATGCGTGGTGATGGAGCCACACACTCAGAGGCAAGGAAGGCAAATGCTTTGAGCTACTTGGTCTTTGTTTTTTTCTTCCCAAGTTTCTTATAGAAATTGAGCAGGAATTGCTTTTATATTTGAGGGACGTTCCTCAGCACAAAGCTGAGGTTAAAAAAATCCCCAAAATAATCCCAAATTGTTAATTCCCAACACCATTTTCAGTTCTTTTGAATCAGAGTTTTATGATGTTAATAATGAACAGGAACTCAGGGCAGTTACTGGTTTTCTTTCTGCTTTTCTTCCCCATCACCGAACAAGGAGGGTGGCAGGCTGGCCAAGGATGCCCTGCAGCCTGGTACCACCACCCGTCACCCCACCACTCATGGGCTCAGCACCATGTGGCACCCACCCTGGTTCGTGGCCGGCTGCAGGATGGTTTCTGTGCCCCCCAGCTGTCTCCTTTCACCACCTGGCCCTGCACAGCATGGCACTGGCAAAGTGCTGCAGTGGTAGGGCTCCCAGCTCCAACTCCAGCAGCATGAGCACCACAAACCCATGTGGTCCCACACCTTCACCAAAGGCTCGCGCAGGGCTGGGACCCAGGCTGGCCCCTGCAGCAGGCAGGGAGGGGCACAGCCTGCACCCAACCCCAAAAAGTAGTTGCTTGGGCACATGACATCCTCCTCTGCTCTGCTTGGGGAGGAAAATGTCACCCATCCTGCTGGGTGCTCCCCAAAATAAGGTGGGAGCTCCCTTTTAGAGTCCCCTTCACATAGCAGGAAAGGACAGAGCAGAGTGTCAGGGATGGGCCCATAGCATGTCCCAGAGGATGCAGCGGGGTCCAGGACAGGGCTGTAACACATCCCAGGAATGCAGCAGATGGGGGCAATTTCCAGTGCCACAGCAGAGCACTTCAGAGCACTCGGCAGCCACCCTGCATGGGGCAGCCCTGTGCCCCCTCCACGGCCACCACCTCTGTCCCAGGGGATGCAGCGGGGCCAGGGCAGCTCTGCCAGCCTGGGCAGAGGGGTAGCATGGCAGCACAGGGGGGATGAGCCGAGAATCAGGGCTCACCCACCTCTGCCAAGAATTAAGTTCATGCTGTGCCACTTCTATCAATGACAAATTTGGAACAGGCGGCACAAAGTCCCAGATAAAAAGGAGAGCAGCAGAGCCCAGAGCCAGTTTGTGGTCCTGGGCTTCTTTCTTTCCTCTTTTCTCCTCCTCCCCTTGGCACAGGGCACTGTTATTCCCCTACCTTCCCCCCGACCCTCTCCTCCATCCCCAGCGATCGCTGTGGCAACCTGCAAACAAAGACAACTTCAGAGACTGCTGGCTCTGTCCCGGGACATGGGGCCAAGCCAGAGAGAGAACCTGTGAGGGGGAGAGAAAAGAAGAAAGATGGGCTTAGAAAAAACATGCCATTTGGAAAGAGACAAATTGAGATGTTCAAAGGAAGATGGCAGGGGGAAAGAAAGGAGAACAGGGCTGCTTCAGCAATTGTTGGGATCAAAGCCTTGGGGAGAAGGAAAAAGTCATTCCCTGCCCTCCCTCTGCTTGAGATGCAAATCTGGGGTCTTTAGAAATGCACAGAAAAAAAAGCTTCCTTGAGGACATGAGCCTTGTCTGGAGCTGGGGGACAGCAGGGAGGGATGCTTTGTGGAGTGGTGGACAGCCTGGTGGCCTCTCCAGCCCTTCTGGAGCAGCCTGAGCAGGGGATGCTTGGGCAGCAGGAGTGGCCTGGCAGAGCAGAGCCACTTCCCTCATCCACCTGCTTCCCCCAGCCCGAGTCCCCTTCCCTGCTTCTGGGCACCGACGAGGTGTGGGTCTCTGGAGGGGCAGCCCCATGAGGATGCTTCCCACCACCCTGGCCCCTGAAGGCTCTCACCCCTGAGAATTACAGCCTCCCTGGTCTGGGATCAGACCTTCCTTTTGGTCTCTGGCCTCTGGGTCCGATGGTGGGGTTGGTACTAAGTTCTCTCTTCCTCACATCACCCAGGTTTGCAGGGCCATAGCTGTTCTGGTTGACCCTCCTTGGCCATGGCCCTGCCTGCTCGCCATGGTGGCCACTGTCACCTCACCTGCATCTCTCCCATCCATCCCCTCCTCTGGAGGAGAGTCCCCAGGCTCCCTCCACCACTCCATGCTGATTTATCCTGCAGGACATCATCCCCATCAGTACAGGACGTGACACAGTCTGCTTCGTGGGCACAAGGCCCTTTGATTTCTCCTCCAAGCTGATGTGGTGTCAGTGTTCATGCTGGGATTTGAGCCCCCTGCTCTTGTGAGCTGTCAGAGTGGCATCTGGACTTGCCAAACCCCCATCCCCAGAAGCAGCCCAGGCCCTGGCTCAGGAGCCTTCTGGAGAGTACTGGGATGTGGAGTACCCCCCACCCTGTGCCAGGCTGGGTCTCATTGCTGTACCCTCCACCCTGTTCCCTCATACCTTGCAGTGCGACAGGACCTTACGTACCTCAAGCCCCTCAGTGCTCAACCCTCTGTTCTTCCTCCACAGATTGTGACTCCTACTGCAAGCCAGCCAAGGGCAACTACAAGATTAACATGAAGAAGTACTGCAAGAAGGACTATGGTAAGGACCTCCTCCCACCCCAGGCCCCGCTGGGCTTTGCCACAGAGGCAGCCAAGGGCGGGCTGCAGGCTGGCTGTGGGTGGGGGAGATGCAGATGTCCCAGGGGATGGGGAGTACCCAGCAAGGAGGGGGGTCCCCAAATCAGCCACCCCAGGTGTGGTGGATGAGGCAGGTGGGGCTGCTGGGGACGGGCAGTTCCCATCACCAAAGCTTCCTTCTGACAGCAAGACAAAGCATCCCCCATCACCATGCCTCCCCCCCTCTTTTCACTCAGTGGTCCAGGTGAACATCCTGGAAATGGAGACGGTGGCCAACTGGGCCAAGTTTACCATCAACATCCTCTCTGTCTACAAGTGCCGCGATGAGCGGGTCAAGCGCGGTGATAACTTCTTGTGGATCCACCTGAAAGACCTGTCCTGCAAATGCCCCAAGATTCAGATCAGCAAGAAGTACTTGGTCATGGGGATCAGCGAAAACTCCACTGACCGGCCAGGACTGATGGCCGACAAGAACAGCCTGGTCATCCAGTGGCGGGATGCCTGGACACGCCGCCTTCGGAAACTGCAGCGGCGGGAGAAGAAGGGGAAGTGCGTGAAGCCCTGAGGGGTTTCCACTCGTCCCATCCCACCCCGTGCTCAGCCCCAGCCCGGCTGTGCGCTGCCAGACTGCGCCCAGAGACTCTGTACATATATATAGTGTGAACGGACTCTTCTGTCTATAGTGTATATTTTGGCAATGGTTTCCCTTTGTGCGTGCGTGTGCACGTGTGGGTGTGCGTGTGGGTTTTTTTCTCTAAGTGTGTATTAAAAATAACACAGTAATGACAAACCTTTAATGGGGAGCAAAGTGGAGCAAGATCCCATGGGTGCCTGTCACTTGAAGGAGCTCAAAAGGGATTGGTGTCCTGCTCCGGGCATTTCTAGGCTTTTCTTTTCCCTTTAACAAAGTCTTCTGCCCGGTGTGGCGTTGACACCTGAGTTGACAGTTCTCCTTTCTCCAGTGTCCAGGGCCTTCCTCTTCCTCGCTCTCTGAAAACATTCTGCTGTCTCAGACCTCTCTCTGCCCTTCTCCTTGCCCAGTAGGAACAGGAGCTCAGAGTCTTCTGTCCTTCATGCCAATGTGCAACGGGCAGGCTGAGTAGAAACCAGCCAGCGCTGGTTGTAGAATCCAACGCTGCAGAGGGACCAGCCCCAGGAGCTTCGCCAGGAAGAACAAAGGAACTTTTGCAAGGCTTGATACTCTGGTGACCTCAGGTTCACATAAACCAGTGCTGCTGCTGGGGCAGGGCCCATGCGATGCTGCAGTGCCGCGGGGAGGAGTCAGGCCATGGCAGTGGGTTGGTGGCCACTACCAGGCTCTGTGCCCACCAGGTAGAAGGGAACACACTTCGCAGCCCCCCTGGCCATTACCTATCCTGGTGCATAGTCCAGGAGACCCAGCGGGAAAGACCTGGAGACACCCATTTTCCCCTCCCATGTCCACTAAGGCTGTAGCCTGCCCCACCAGCAGGACCTGGGGTGGAGCGAACAGGCTGACTGGAGCCATCGTCTATCATCATCCATTCACCCAGGTCTACGCCCCTATATTCTCAGCTGCTACCAACTGACAGAATTCCACCTGTTTCTGTTGAGCTGACGCCAAGTGACCATCTGCCTTGGTGTGCATCCTTCAGAGCTGGCCTGACTGCATGCTCTCCTTGGGAAGTATTGCTGTGGCCGAGATTGTCCAAGGAGGTGCACAAGGCAGAGGTGGCAGGAAGAGAGAAGAGCTTTCATTGACCCACCTCTAGTCTTTTATATCTTCTTCACCATGTATTAGTCTCCAGTTCAAACAGACATCAGTATCTTCCCATGTTGAGATTGTAGCAGTCCTGGCATAATAAATATGATTAGAAATAATAGGTGCTCTGACAATAGATATTCCTTTCCCTACAAACCTTGCCTTGCTTGTTGACTGCCTCAGCAAGGTATTGTAACCTACATCACAGTCTTCCAGTGCTTTAGGATGATGCTTTGCCCTTTTGAGCCCACAGCAGTTTGCATGGACTCCCCGTCCCATGGGTGGTCTGGTGCTTCTAGGCTCCAGCATCCCAGGGTGGGATGAAGCCAAAGAGACTGGTGGAGCACTGTCTGTGTTCAGCACCCAGGAATTTGGGAAGTGAGGATCTAGGCACCGGGGGATGTCTGTGTGGACATACAGGTGCCCTAGTCCGGGAACTCAGTGCATTGGTGAAATTTCTGGGGGTGCTGGGAGTGGATTTTCAGAGATGTGGAGGCTCTGCAGTGCCAGCTTTCAGGTCCACAGGGCACAGGCAGAACTGGAGAGAGAACAGAAGCTGAAGGGCAAAGCATATGCAGGACCAGTTGGGGTTAGATGAGCTGGTCCTATGCCACACTCTTAACTTAGACCCCAACTTTCCCTCCTCCAGCTGAGCTAAGGGGATCCCCCCATCCCTGGTTCCTCTTGTTCTGGTTGTCATAGGCTATTGGCCTCTGCTGTGAGATGGTCTTTGAAGTATGTGGGCCACCCAACCCCTCTTCCTCCCATGACTGCTTGCATGCAGGAGCCCAGGAAGCAGAGCTGCTGCCCTTGCCCTAGGCTCACTCCAACACCACATACTGTTAGTCAGTGGTGGAATATCCTTCGGTTGTGCATGGCCAGGACTCCCATCGGGGTCATCTCCACGGCCCCAGGGACAGCTCAGTATCACCCCATGGGGTGTGGGGGCTCCCTGGCCCCTCTTCTCAGCAGCCACAGCCCACAAAGGAGCAGGCCAGTACCACTGCTCCATGGGCACGGATGCTTATCAGGGCAGAGCTGCAGAAGGCACATGCTTCCTCCAAGCAAGGCACGATGTGTATATGCTCCTCAAAAGTGCTCTGCACAGCCTCTTAGGGCAGGAGACTCCAGGATTTCCTTTAGCACCTGATTTCTCCTCCCCTGAAGCAGGGCAATTAAAACTCTTTGAGGACTCTGATGTTAATGGTTGAAGTTCTCGATTTATTCTCCAAGATGGCTCTTCCTTCTTGTTTCAGCTCTGCCATCTGGGACTGCTGACAAGGAGAGATGGCTCCCAGCTGGTGTCCTCATGCCCATGGGTGTCCTGCTGGGGCAGATTGGAGACCCCAAGGCAGGACGACCACATACCCCCTGGGCTGCCACTGAGGAGAGGAGCTCTCCCCCTTTGGCTGGGGGATGTCCTAAAATCCTGGCCAAAAACTGGAGTGGGCCACTCTGCACCTTCACTAGGACTGCTGCCTGGAAGATGTTTTTCTGACTTCCCCTGCTTGTGTCAACCCCAAAGGCCGAAGTAAGGATTCATCTTTCTTCTTCCTCTCCCTCTCCCTGGCACGGCCAGCTGGAAATGCCTACACATGGGTTTGGTTGTCCCTGGAACACCGGAGCTGGGTCACCCAGAGCTGGTGCCAGGGTTCCCAGCATGATGGTGGAGGTTGCACAGAGATGCTGCTTGTCCTGCCCTGCAACTCAGGGTAAGGGCTTGGCGCAGACACTACCACAAGCACAGTTCCAGGGAGGGCTGCAAAACCAGGGGCTGCTGTGCCGTCTTCACAGGGATGCTGCTGAGCTGGCTCATCTGGCTGTGCTTTCCATGCCCCACTTGCCATGCAAGCAGCTTGCTGGGGAAAAGAGGCCCTTCACAGAGAGGGCTGGCGACATCGCACCCAGCCTGCACGCAAGCCTTGCACAGGCCCTGCGCTGCACAACCCCACACCGCTCTGATGCTTCTGTCCACATTGAACCGGAGATACAACCAGAGGCATCCCCAGGTGCAGGTGGGACAACCCCAGTTGGGGAACTCAGCCTGCCAAACCATGCCCCACGCCTGCTGCAGCAGGGTTTTGGGGAGAAGCAATGCTGCCCAGGGGACTTAGACATGCAGCTGCTCCCAGACACATATTTGAATCTCCACATGCATCCACATGTCTTTTTAATCTTCTTTTTCTGTCTGCTTTGTATTTTAAATGTATGACTGGACGAAGCAGATCCAGGATGCTGGTGGGACCCTTTGCAAGCACCTTTGGGGGTGGGCTCTGCTGTGTTTCTTGGGGTGCCCTGGGCCGGGCTGCTGGGACATGTGTCATGTAAATACTACCCTGAGGGTGCCCTTGCAGAGGGACCCTGGCCCTGCAACTTGGTGGCTTCTGTGAAATATGTAAAAAGAAAAGCCAGCAAATGTTATGGACTATAGTGTAACATATATGATATGTATGTTTTGGGGGGTATTATTATTTTATTATTTTTATTTTTAATAACACGAGTCTAATAAGTACTTACTGCCTAATTCTGCATCTTCTTCACACGCACTCTCAGTTTGCATGTGGGCTGGGAAGCCAAGGGCTTTGCCGAAGCGCTTCTCTCTCCCATCACCCCCAGCTCTGCAGGTTGGGGCTGTGTTGATCCGTAGGGTCTCATGAGCACTGCAGGAGCTTCCCCGTAGCTTTGTATCTGGATGTGGGTGGGCTCAGGGCATGCCACGTGGCTGGCTCTGAACGTCCCTTGGTGCACCAGGGAACGATGGCTCATGGGTCATCATGATCCAGGCTTGGCTCTGCAGTTGTCCACCCATCTGGGTACAACCGGGACAGCAGATCCCAGCGAGCTCTCCCACCTCACCAAGACTGGGTCACCAGCCTCCAGCTGGCTTCCTTGTACTCATTGGACTTACCAGGGAAGTGGGGGACTCTTCACAAGCCCCCACCCACCTCCACTTCTCTGGCACCTCAAGCATCCAGAGTTACCCAAAACCTGCAGGACTTTATAGCCATGGAGGTTAAATAGCTGAAAAAACTCTTCCACCTTCCCATCATGACTCTCCAAGAGCTGTAACGGGAAACACCAGAAACATTAATGGTATTACTTGCTGTTTATTTTATTTAGGTATTGTTTTTATATACTCATTAATGGCTTATGTAATTACTTCATTGCTGTTCATAACACTAACATTTAAACAAAGCCACAGTTAAAAGAAAGTGCAATCAAGCCAAATTTCCAGTAGGCTTAACTGCTTTCAAAGCTAATTTAAAGGGGAAAAAAGGGGATAATTAGCAGTCAAGCACGGAGTTGCCTTTCCACCCTCGATGCAATGGGAGGCTGGTTGGCACAAGCTCTGGCAGCCTGAAGCTGTTCTGGGGCACTCCCATGTCCGCCTGCACCCACCCAGGCCTGGCCACCCCCTTGGTGGTTGGGGAGTGCTTGTCACCACGGGGTGCTGCCAGAGCCAGTGGTGATACAGGGCAGGGGGACTTGGGTGGTAGCAGGGGATGGCATGCAGCCCTGGTGGCCACAGCCAGCAGCCATAGGCTTTGCAAGGGCAAGAGATGCTGCAGTGCAAATTCGCCTTGCCACAAGGAAGACGTATGTTTTCCAGAACAGCTCTTCAAGGAAAAAAATATTAATTTAACAAAGGACATGAAAAGACTTCAACACACTCTGGTGTGCTCCCATTTCCTAGAGCGCAGCTCTTGCCTGCCCCGTGCAGCAGCTGGCTGAGCTCAGGCATGTGCCGAGAAACTCTATGCTGGGACCGGCTGCTCCAGGCAGTTTATGCCTCGTCCCCACACGGGAAGGGCCAAAACGACTACGCACATTTTGCATCAGTTTGTTGTTTTGTTTTTTTTTTTTAAATAGACCTTTTCCCAGTATTCAGCTGGGGCAAAATGTTTGATATTCAAAGGCAGCTGAAAGAGAGGCCAGGTTTGCAAGTTCCCCCCTGCTTTGGGACTGAATTTTGCAGCTGGTTGAAATTTTTCTTATTTCAAAACGCCAATGGACATCTTTCATGGAAACCCGGAATTTGGCCAAGGAACGAATCAAAATGTGAGAATACTACAGAAAACTCGATGCTCTTTTTCCGTGTCATCCAGCCAGCTCCACTCATGAGAGATCACAGGCGTTTGGACAGCTAAACCCCAGCCTTAGTGGACAGACACATGGGTGGATGGGCAGACCAATGAATGCACACACAGATTATTTCCCATCATTTTGTTCTTGGTAACTGAAATCCATATAAATAAAAATAGACCTGAATCCCACAGGAAAACATCTCCCTTAGGTGCAGCACAGTCGAGCAAAGAACATTTTGCTCGTCCAACAGGGCCACAGCTCAGTGCTGGGCTCTGGGGACACCCTGCCTGCTGAGGAGCTTGTCTCTAAGTAAGGGCAACACCTACTTAGAGAGGCAAGACCTACTTGCTTGGCCCCTTGTCATGGCTTGATACAATCTCCTTGCTCCCTTGATGCTCTCTGATATGCAGAGCAATTTCTCTCTGTCCTGCGATGCAGATCCAGGTGGGTTTTAGTAGGGGATCCAGCTGCTGGAGAGCAGTGATGGTGGCCCTGCCAGCCCATCCTTTCCATGCTTCTGTGGTCAGTAACGTGGAAGAGTGGTACTCTGCCTCCTGTGGACGCGGTGTACTAGGGAATAGTGGCCTGCAGCCATCCCTCAGGTGTGGTGACCTGTTTGACTGCCCCGCTCAGTGCCATGTCCTCCATCCTGCTCTGCTGTGCCCTTGGTACTGCAACACTCTGTCCATCACCCCTTACCCAAGCACGGCGTTTTACAAACCCCAAAAGCCTCGTTAACTTCCAAAATTTTGCTTCCTAAGCAAATCTCGGCCTCCGCATTTCCCAGCCCTCCTCTTGCCCTCCCAGCCCCAACCAGGGCTCTTCCACCCACCCAGGCTCCTGGGCAGCATGCACTTTTCTCACTCACGACTGTGTCAGCCAAGTGTTGAGGGGGTTTAGCTGCTCCAGCCACTCTCATCCTTGCAAAACTGTTAGAAATGTGCTATTCTTCAAATGCCAAGTGTATTTTTACAAGCCTTGGGGGCATTTATTACATCAGAGTTAATCATTGTGTCATTCATTTGTTTGTTCATTTATTCCTTCATCCAATCTATTTATCTCCTTGTTCATCTTTATTAGGGCACGACTCACTGGCTGAACACCACGCACCCCGTGTGCACAGGGTACCCGGCACCTGTGTGGGGTACGGGGAAGCAGGGGCTGGTTCAGCAGAGCCTGGGGAGCAGGGAGGCAGCTTCCCACGTTGGCTGCGCGGGGGGAACATGAGGAAACCATTAATCGATGGGCTGGCCCGTGCCGTGTTTTCCTAAGGAAGAGCCGAAGACGGGGAACAGCTGGGGTCAGCAGGGCACCATCTGGAGAAACCCGTCAATTCCCTCCTGCTGGGTCTTTCCCACCTCAGTGGCAATGGAGAGGACGAGGCAAAAAGGAAAAGCAGTCCCCACCAGCACCCTGGGGATGGGGGCACCCTGCTGCACCCCATGACCTGCATCTGCACTGCATCGGCCATAAGCATCAATGTGATGTTGTACCAGGTTTGCCAGTGGCACAGGGACCATGGCACAAAAAAAGCATCCCACCCAGGGCTGCTGCTGTGTGCTGTCCTGGCAGAGCTGTGCTCGTCCCCCTGTGACTCAGGCTCAGCATCGCTGCACCTCCTTCCAGGCTTTCACCGCTCAGCTGCTGCCACAACCTCATCCCCCCATTTCATCCTCTGCCATTCATGTCCCCAGCCCGAGAGGCATGGGACCTGGTGGGATTGCTTTTTCAGAGGGATGCTACATCTCAGTTAAATCAATGACAGGCTGCGAGCTCCATGCAGGGCAGGATCAGGTCCTCACTGCCGAGCCACCAGCCAGCATCTATTAAAGCAAGCCCTCTATTTACACAGTCACTGCAAGACTCAAATAAACTACTTATGTTTTCATTTTGGACAAGATGCACTACCCCAAAAGCTTGGAGAATGGGCCTCTCCCCTGTCAAAATAAACACCACCCACTGCTGCCCCCCCCCCAGCCCCAATACACCCACGCGATGGGAAATCGTTGGCTTTTGTTTATCAGGAGAGGCAGGGAGAGGCGTCATTCCCAGAAGACGGCTGCTGCTGGGGGAGCTCCGCGGAGGGGTTGCCTGTCGAGAGCCAGCAGCAGCCAGCCCCACATGCAGCCACCAGCTGAACTCTGGGTTTGTTACAGCAGGACCAGGATCCTGCTCACGGCACAGGGAGAGAGGGGATGGAGACAGGGCTGAGAGGAACCAGCTCAGCACATCTGAGTGACCCAAAGACACCTGGGTCAGGTCTCTCTCTGGCATTAGCATCCCCGCAGGGACCTCTGAAGCAGCAGTGTAAAGCCAGACACTGTGTCCTGCCTGTCCTCTGCCTGTGCCCTGCCAGGCAGATGACAACAGGAGCAAAGCTTCTCCAGTGCTTGCAGCTCTAGGTCTGCGCGATGGGTCACTAACCCAACCTCATGGCCACTGAGGCTTTTGGTATGTGGTGACTCTTAAGTGTCCCTTCCCAGTGCCGCTGGCCACCCATGCTGCAATTTCTGTGCCCCAGGGCCCAGCTGGGATAGGGTTGGTGCTGCTCAGGTTGGTGCCCCAGGAGTCCTTGGTGCTCTCCATGCTGTGACCCAATGCCGGTGTTTGCCCATCCATCAGGAAGCCCAGCAGAGCCTGGCAGGCTCTGGCTTGCATCCTGAGCCAGAAATCGGGGTAGCTTTGGCCAGACCACCCCTACAGAGTTTCACACCGTCCCTTTTCCGGAAAGGCCAGACAGTACCTAGAGCTGGGAGCCAGGCAAGGTGGCCAAAGGTGGCCGGTGCGGTGGCCAGGCAGTGCTGTCCCCACCACCAGCAAGGCTCAGCCATTCCTCTTGCCCTGCCCAGTTCCGAGCCATGCAGCAGCAGCCCCCTGGGTATTGGTCGCCACCTCCATCCCCATGCCTCGCTCCAGCACTTGGCTCCTCGCCTTCAAGAGCAATCCCTTCCCATCAACCTGCCGGCTTGCATGGGGAAATTCCCCATCTCATCCATTATGCAAAATTAGCTCTCAGGGAGCGCCTGGTGAAATCGTGGGGCCTTCGTCTGCTCCGGGTGCTTTCAGACTTTTCCCTGGCATCCAGTGGGACAGCCATAAATCTCTGCTACTGCCTCCGAGTCGAACATTTCCTCCGAGCCCCATTATTAATTTTCTGAAAGATCCCATAAACCCCCAGATGGAAAAATACAGAGATATTTGCACATGTGCCGTAAAACACATTGCCCATCTATTTCAAATGGATGTGGCAATATATAAAACATACTTAGGGCATGAGCCAGGTTTCACGGTATTTAAACAAGGCAGCATGATGTAATTGGAATTTACAGTATAGGAGCAGATTGAAGCTGGGACTTGGTTGCGTACCATATATCTTCGATCTCCTGAAGATTTGGCCTGCTTTATAATGCCAAATGCCTTTTGTACTTGTCACCTATATTTTAAGTGGATGAGCAGCTCCTTTCGTGAAGTATAATGGTTGGAAAATATTTTTTTTTCCATCTGAATTTCGCAGCCACTCTGGAGAGGAGAAATCTGCCCTGTTCCTCTGCAAACAGTGCATATTCCCAGGGATGCAGGTGTCTCAGGGTTTTGCTCACCTCGTCCCCCAGCCCACATGGCTCCTGTCCCTGGGCAGCACGGTGCCACAACTTCTCCTGCTCCATGGCCTCACACCCACCCAGGGCTCTGTGGTGTGGGGTGGGAGTGAGGACCTGCTGCCCACAGGCACTCTTCCCTGGGGCAGAAGAGGCTGGTGAGCCCCTGATGCTGGAAAGAGCAGCCAAAGTTCCAGGTGCTGCTCACAGGCAGGAGCTGCTCCAGGCAGAGAGCAGCCCCTGAAAGAGGTGTCACCATCAGGTCCCTTCAGAAGATGCCTTGGCAAAGCCTGTCAGATGTGGTCCCACCTCCCTGAAGCCAGCACTGGCAGGGGGCGGGCATCGCTCCACAGCCAGGCAATGGGAGGGTGGTGGGAGAGCTGGGGATGTTCAGAGGCTGCCCCCAGGCCATCCCCATCACCCGTGCAAGCACCCCTCTGCCACCCTTCCCCAGGACAGGGCAGGCAGACAGGTGCAGCAAAGCTGGGGATTTTTCAGCTCCAGGAACCCTGTTCCTCCCTGCGAGGTCCCAGTTTCTCATCACGCTGCTGAGATCCCCCTGTGGTGCTCACCCCTGTAGGGGATCTCTGGGGAGGTGGAGGGGGGGCAGGGGGGCTGCAGCCCAGCTGGTTCTTGCCTGCTGCATCCCCTCCTTGCCTTGCCCATGCCCTTCCCACAGTGCCTGACCTGGGGGACCTGCCAGCATAGGCTGGGGTCTGAGCCCCAGGGTGGGAGGACGGTGTGGCCCCATGGTTAGGGCAGGGAGATGGCTCTGTGCCCTGTCTGAGGGCAGGTGCCCTCCACTGCCTGGAAATCTCCTGGGGCTCCCCCAGCTGCAGGGAAAGGCAAAAATGGAAAGGCAAAAGATGCCAAAGCATAAAAATTAAAATTTTGCTCGTAGATGAGCTGGTGGCTCCATCCCACTGGTGTGCTGTGGGTGCAGGGCTGGCAGCACCCTGGTCCCTAGCCCATGAGCGCCAGGGTGCTGTAGGCACAGAGCTGGATGGGGGAGCCCACATGCAAGCCCGGGGCAGCAAGGAGGTGCCAGGAGCTGGAGCCCCCATGCCTGTCAGCTTCAGCCAGGGCTGGCGGACCTGGTCTGGCCAAACTCACTGGCCCTGTCTCCACCCTCTTCCAAGCATCCAGGGGGTTCCGATCAGGAATTTTTGAAAAATTAATAAATCAAGTTGTTCCCTTCCGGCAGAAAGAAAAGCCCTCCAAAAAATGTCAGTTAGAAATAATCCAAGTGATTTGTTTGGAAAATTTTGAAGCACAGGTCCTCCCGAGAGCCAGGATGGCCTCTCGGCCTCGCTCTCCAGAGCCAGGAACCAAGAGCCAAGACCCCGGCTCCAGGGCAGGAAGCCTAGAAACTCTCATAGCCACAGCTCAACCGGAGCCCAGCAGAGCCGCAGGCCACCTGCAGCTGAGCCGGGAGCAGGACCCCACGAGCCCACCTGGAGCCAAAGCCAAGCCTCCCTGGAGCTCTCTGGACCCGGGGGTCCAGCATCCCAGGGGCTGGGCTGGGTGCTGAGGAGGGACCCGATCAGCTGGCTCAGTTCAGGAAAACGCACTTTTTCAGAAGGTAAAACCATTTTGATTGGGAATTTTCTAACTAGCCCTAGCGCCTGACCATCAAGCGTGGTGCTGGCCAGGGACGAGACACGGGGGCTGGTGCACGCTGGCTGCTGGTGTAGAAACTGGGTTATTTGTCCTCAGCAGCCCCTGCACAAACCACATCAGTGGCAGACCCTGTGCTGCCACCCCACAGGACCTTCTGCTGCTCCACAGCTCCAGACTTAATTCCTGCTCATGAATGATCTGAACAGCTCTGCAGAGTTGTGTCAGCAGCCACTGGTTAGCTGGACAGTACTTGTGGTTTCTCTAGCCCTCAAGAGACCTCCTCTATCATTTTCTGAAGGGCTCTTACTGCCAGACAGAAGGTCTCTGAGGGTTTCTTGTGAGTTTCAAGTGTATACAGTACAGTGAAAATTCCTCAACGAGGCTGTGTGTGTGTGCGTTTCCAGCCCTCAGACCTTGTGGAGACCCAGCTATTAGAGGATGTTGAGCATCAGGTCTTTGAAAGCCAGGAGCCTTTCCGTCATTGCCACGAGGGAGGCTTAATAGGCAGGCATCTGGAACCACTTCCCATGCTCGAGGTTTGGACTTCACCAGGCCAAAGAATCAGCCTCACCTACTGCTGCATTTCTGGCGTTTAGCTAAGTCTCACGGGACATGTCCTGCAGAGGTGTTGGCACAAGCAGGTCAGCACCGCACTGAAAGCCAGGTTAGAAGTGCTGGTGGAGGTGCTTGGCTCCTTGGTGCTCTGGGGCCAGTGGCAGGTTTCTGGCATGGGTTAAATGATGTAGAGCTCCATTCCGTCATCCTAACTGCCTCTTAATGGCATGCTTCTCTGAGACAAGCTCTCCCAGGCTTGTTGGTAGTCATCCACAGGATGCATCAGGTCGCTCCTCTAGGCTGACTGCAGCGGTCCTGTTGGCTCATTAGTTCTAAGAGGAAGGGGAAGGCAACAAGAGCTTTTCTTGAGTTACCCCCGTGGCACTATTTGTCAGGGTACCATTACAGATGTAAGAAGAGAAGAAAACAGATGATTTAAGCCCTGTAGCTTTATCTAAGGAGTCTGCAAAACCCCCTGGGGAAGGGGTGAGATTTCCAGAGGCTGGGAGCATGCAAACCCAGGCGAAGCAGCCCTGACAAATGGATGGAGCTGGAGGTGATGGCTCAGAAGGGGATAGCGTAGATAATGGGAGACAGGCATCGTGCTAGAGATTCTCTGCCTGAAGAGATTGCAGATGGGAGAGCTCTAGGGCGTCAGAGATACGTGAGGCCTTTGTCTGTATGGAACACAGTGGGCACAGACACTGCGGGGCTGGCCAGCATACAGATGATCTTCAGCAGTAGTCAGGACACACGACAGAGGCACCACATTTCTGTACTTCTGGATTTTCCTTTCACGTTCTCACCACCCTCCTCCATCTTCTTCTTATTCATCTCTCTCACCTTTGACCTCTCCCTTCCTCCCGTCAAACTTTCTCTTTTCCCAAGTTTCTTGCTGTTTGGCTGCTTGTTCTCCCATTCCCGTCAGGGATGATAAATCACCTCTTCGGAAGAGCGTCATCAACATACCAGACTCATCCTTCTTTTGACCTTCTCGGCTCTGAGCCACTTCCAGGAGGTAAGAACTGGACCCAATTACACTGGAGAGGAGATCACCAGTTGACCTCATGAAACAGGAACTGGGCCATTCCCCTTTCTCCCTCCAGTCACAAGTCCTGCCCTTGTCAGTCCTGCATGTTTGGTGCAGACTGCACATCCCTCTAGCCATCATGCTGTGCATCCAGCTGGGGCACCTCATGCTAAAGAGACGGCCAGGTACACATGCGCCTTTTTCTCTTGATCTCTCTTACCTTGCTCCCCCTTATCCCTCCCCCAACACACATCTGCTCGCACAGTTCCAGAGAATTCATTTCATATCACCATTGAGCCGTTTATTTCTTTCCCAAG
This sequence comes from Falco punctatus, assembly GCF_963210335.1. NCBI lineage: Eukaryota > Metazoa > Chordata > Aves > Falconiformes > Falconidae > Falco > Falco punctatus. The sequence goes on along the minus strand of NC_137583.1, from coordinate 37,164,612 downwards.
AGTTAAAAGCCTGTCTCCCTTGATTTAGTGAGTCAAGAGTGGCTGGGAGGGAGGGGGGAGAATAAAAGAATGAAAGAAAGAAATAAAATAATGAAAAAAAGGTCTTGGGAACATCTGGAGTTGCTCTTAAGCAAGACGCAATATTCTCATCCAGATGTTGAGTGACTGGCTTCTATTTGGGAAATGTCAACATGTCAGATGTCAAAATCCCACCCGACACCACCTTCCCCTCCCTCCCTGCCCCTCTTCGCCTTCTCCTCATCCCACTTTCGTTGTGCTGCCTGCATCATCCCCTTGGGATGGCAGTGAGAGGAAGGGGCGGTTTGTCTGAGCCCTTGATGAGTGTCACCAAGAGGCATCAACGGGCTGAGCTTGTCACTTGGAAACAACTGGTTCACCGAGCAGAGGGATATGGAGAGGCTGGGTGAGCTCACAGTGGTGCTGCCTGCATTGGATGATGCAGAGCCAGGCAACTGAGGAGACATCTACAAGCAGTTTCAGAGAGCTGGAAATGGGGCTGCAGCAGGACCGTGTGGGTGGTGAAGCCATCTCACATCTCTGGCAGCAAGGCTTACCCAGCAAGGCAAAGACAAGACCTTTCTCAGTCCCTGGGTGAACACAGCTGAGCAGACAGCTGCCAGCAAGGGCACGGGCACGCTGGCAGTCTTGAGGCCGCTTCCCCAGAGAAAGGAGCTCTTGGACAGAGCAGTCATACTGAGTCATTGTTGTCAGGATAAATGGACTTTGAGGATTCAGAGCTGGCTGGGCGAGTGGGGAGTGCACGTCAGCGAAAGCCGAGGGGGTGACATCCATCCTGAACCAGACACACTGTACTGACACCCTGAAGCAGCAGCAAGCAGCAGCCAGCAGCAGCCGCTGGAGGTGCCACCCCTCATGGGCTGGATGTGGCACATCTGCCAGCTGCCTGGGCCAGCACCACGGAGTCCTCTGCTCTTGAGGGCTGCCCGTCCGCAGCACCCCAGATACAATCCATCACCCGCCAGCCTGTGGTGCCCATCCAGCATCCAGCAGCACCTCCCAGGGGTGCTCAGGAGTGAAATACTCCTTCTTCCCACCAGTGGTTTATAAATTATAAATCATTATGTGAAAAAGCAGAACTGGGAGTTAATCAGAGGAAAAGCCCAATAGGCTCCTCAGGAGGAGGACTGGCACCCCAGGACAAGAGCTGTGCAGGGTGGCACCCACCACGCCAGGCCAGCTCCTTCCCCATGCTGGATGCCCTGAAGAGGCTGAGTTCCACCCACTTGAGCCTGAGCACCCCTTCTACACCTCTGGCCTCAGCTTCCAGTGCTGTTCCCCCAGGGCCAAGCCTCTAACCTGCTGCTCTTCAGCTTCCTGCAACCCAGGGCGTGGGCTTGGCTCATCCAGGGAAGTAACCATGGCCAGGACCATCTGCCTCCCTTCGTTCACAGGTCCTGAGGATAAAAAAAAAAAAGAACCGGTCCTGCTGCCAGTCAAACCCAAGCACCATCTAGGGCTTTGTAGGTGGCTTTCAGCTCCCCCATTTCATTATGAGTGCCAAGAATGCAGGTTTTATGGTCTATATGGGTTTTTGGGAGCTGGAAACTATCCTCATGCCTCAGCAGTATCCAAGTACCAGAACAAGCTGGCCAGGGCTCATCCAGGGCTTCCCACACATCAGAGATTACTCTGGGTGCACAAAGCACCATCGTTGTCTTCCCACGCCACTGAGCTGGATGAGGTTAAGCAGAGACCTGCCTCCCTCCCCAGCAAAACTGGAAAACGAAGGGTGGAGAAGTAAAGGACAGCTGAGCCATCCCTCCCATTGCCAAACCCTGCCTGCATGTGGTTATCTCCAAGGCTGCCACAGCTGGGACCTGCCTGCCAGAGGTTCCAAGTCCACCAGCAGTGCCCTCGCCCAGGCAAACCCTCCTTCTCATCAAGGGGTCCCTTTGGGTGCTGCTCTCCACGCTAGCTGCAGGGTCCCAAAGCCCACTCACACCCTTTGGGTTTTGCCTGAAGAAGCTGAGGAACCACAGCCAGAAGGAGCATCTTCTACCTCTTCAGGGCAGGGACAGGGATCACCTTAGCTGGCATGTGGAGTAAAGATTCAGGTTCAAGGTGTGTATGTGGGTCTGTCTGCAGCCTTCCTTGGACTTCTTTCCTTTTCCTGGACCAAAATACAACAGCTGAAAGGCATCTGTCGAGAGCACAGGAGCCACCCAGCCTTGGGGGCTTTCCATCTCCCCATGGCCCAACAGCCCCCACTGCCCCGGCACGGGCTCTGCTGCCGGTGGACACACGGTCTTGCTGCCTCTGCCAGTCCGAGCCCTGTGTGTCCCAGCTGGGCTCCCCACAGCCAGGAGAGGTGGGACCGGCCGAGGAGGGCTCAGCTGTCCTGGTTGCTGGAGGTCTGCAGCAGGAGGGCTTGGTCCTCACCCTGACCTGGTGCATCAGCAGGGAATGTCTAGGGGAGAAGGCGGTGCCCTTCTCTGGATGCCCAGAGCCTTCATCCCCACGTAGCATCAAAGCTCTATGCTCCCTCCAGCTACAAGGGGGGACATTTACACCCCTTAATCCCAGGAAGGGTTACCGGGATGGATCTGTATGGAGACAGCATCTCTGAGCAGCGCATCAAGCTCTGGTCCCCTTTGGAGAGGAGCATCCCTCCCCACACTGCCTGGGGACGGGCACCGGCTGAGCAGGATCGTCCGTGAAACCCCCACGGGGCGTCCCCCCGCCCCGGTCCAGGGGTACCCGGTGGGAGCGGGGCCCAGAGCACCGGCAGCCTGGGGCAGGGGCGGCGCAGGCTCAGGTGACCGCAGCGGGGGCGTGGGGCGGGGGGCGGCCGCGGTAATGACAACCAGGTGAGCAGGCGGTGATAAGCCCCCAGGAATGCGGCGGCAGCTGCCGGCCCGCGGCTCGCTCAGACCTTGGATGGGCCAATTAAGTAAATAGAAAATTTGGAGCGCGGGATCAAAGCTGGAGAGCGCGGGCTTTATTTATTTGGAAAAGGTCAGATTATATTGGCAGATGTGTTAAAGGAGAGATGAGAAAAAAACCTTTCAAAAACATTGGCCCTGATTTGAGGTTTCCTGACGGGCGGGCCGTTTTTTTTTTTTTTCTTTCTTTTCGGCCCACGGGTGGGTAGGAGTGCTGGCAGCGCGGGGGGCCGTGGGAAGGGCACGTCCCGCAGCCTTGCCCACACCGGGCTCGATGCCCCTGCCCACCTGCCTGCTGGCCCCCCACCTCTGCCAGCAGCCCCAGCCCCAGCAAAGGGGTTCCCTCTGGCACAGAGCCCGCACCCCACCACGTCACGCAGGCCGCAGTCCCCTGCAGCTGGCCCCTGCACCGCGGTCCCCAAGAGCTGGTGGTCTGCAAGGTGGGTGGACCTGATGGACTCTACCCACCGCTTCCCTTCCTGCTCGCCCCCGGTCCCAGCAGCTCCCTCAGTGCAGGGCTCAGCACCCTGAGGTGATGCTGCCATCCACCTGGTGCCACCCTGGCTGTCCCGGGCCATCCCAGGCCACTGTCTCACCGCTGCTCTGCTGCCTTTTTGGTTTTCCCGGCTTGTAAAGGTGGTGGCAATGCCCCCCAAGCAGTGCCCCCGAGCAGGGGCAGAAGAGTGCTCGGCACTGCCTCACTCCGCCTGCCCTGCTCGCAGGCTTACTCTCCTGGGGGGGCAGGGGGACCCTTGGACCACCTCCCATCAATGAGCCCGGGGACATTCCCAGTGCCAGCCGCTCTGCCAGTGGTGTTTCTGAGCTGGTGCCCAGACTGAGGCTGGACTAGGTGCCCTTGGCTCCCACTTCCGAATCACCACCTCCTCACAGGTGCTTGGCCAGCCCCCCCAACACTGCAAATGGGGACAGACATCACCTCCTTTAGCACCCAAAAACCGCAGAAGGGTCACGCAAACCTCAGCATCCCACACCCCTAGGCTTTGCTCTGCTTCCCAGAAGCAGTGTGGGGGTTGCAGCTGGGGAAACTGAGGCAGGGAGGCAGGAGGGGAGAGGGAGTATGTGGTGCGGACAGTGGCAGCATGGAGCAGCAAGGTGGGAAGGTGGCAGGAGGGACCTGCGATGGGGGAGAGGAATGTGTTCGCCGGGGCAGGAAATTGTTGGGCTCGGCGAGCTCGGGACCCGCCTGCTAAGAAAACAAGCGGAGGCCGAAAGGCAGCGGGGGCGCAGCGCCCGGCGGGGGGGCAGGAAGGGGGCTCCGGGGGCAGGAATGCCGGCTATGTTCCCGCTCCAGGCAGGTGTGCCGGACCCGCTGCCGACCCACGCCAAAGCTGCAGCTTGGCCATGGGAGCCCTGTTTCCTCTGCACAGACTGGCAGGCGTGGAGCGTGGCAGCCCAAGGGCTGCAGGCAACTCCTTTTCTAGTCTTGGCCTGGCCCTGCCTCAGTTTCCCCAAACTTCAAATCACCCTGCACATCAGCCACACATGGTGGCAAGCCCCATCCTGGGGATGCCAGGGCAGGCACAAGCTGCCGGCGGGGAGAGCTTCAGGGCTTTGCTGTGCACGCCCCTGGACCTTGCTCAGAGAGAGCCGTGACCAAGGGAACTTCTGATCTCCCATGCTGTGGGATCTCCCATGATATCTCCATGATTATGGAGAAGGCAACCCCTGTGTCACCACTGGTCACCCTGCCAGGTCCTGTCCACCTGCACACCAGGTGCCGCAGGGGCGATGAACTGTGGAGCAGAGCCCACAGGGTGGGAGTGAGTCAGACCAGGAGCAGAGGGAGAAGCCCACAGGGTGGTCCTGCTGGACAGGGCTGGTGGGAGGGGGTACGACCACAGTGGTGGCCAGGGGCAGGGCGTCCCTTATGTTGTCATCTGCCCACTGCCTGGTCCCCCACGGGGCCACCACTGCATGGCCACCCCAACGACCTGCCCCACCTTGTCCACACCAAGGAGTGCCCAGTGCAGTCCCAGACTGGGCTTGCAGCTGCAGGGACATTTCTAAGCCCTTTCTGTTCCCTTTGTGGGACAGCACAGCACAAAATGCCACCTGGATCACGACACTATTTGGAAACTCCGCTGGCATGTAATACAATATCTGGCAGGGGCGTCTACGACTTTATCTGCAACAGATCAGGTTGGAGCAAAACCTTCTGAGACAGCATCTGGAAGTGGTTTAATCTTCGCCAAGTTTTGCATGAAATACCAATTTTCCACCCCTTATATTTAGTTTATTGAAATTAGGAGGGGAAACTCCCCCTCCTCCTTTCTACTGCTCCCCCCACCCCCGGGTTCTCCTCTGGGGCAGCTCAGCTTCTCAGCTCTTCTGGAAAAGCTGAAGACGTCATGGAGCTGCGTCTCGGGCCGGGGAGTTCCTCTCCATGCTGTGACAGGCAGCAGGGCTGCGCCTGCACCGCTGCGTCAGAGGCCTGGGCTGAAGGCAGCCGAGCTGGGTTGCAGGCAGGCAGCGGAGGCAGGTTGCAGGCAGGCAGCTGTGCTGGGTTGCAGGCAGGCAGCGGAGGCAGGTTGCAGGCAGGCAGCTGTGCTGGGTTGCAGGCAGGCAGCGGAGGCAGGTTGCAGGCAGGCAGCTGTGCTGGGTTGCAGGCAGGCAGCGGAGGCAGGTTGCAGGCAGGCAGGCAGGCCACGTTGCTGGCAGTAACAGGAGCAGGAATGGCAGGGCAGAGACCGTGGTGGCCAGCACTAACAGCGGCAGAGCAGGGATGGGTGCAGCATCTCAAGGCGGTGACCAGGGGGAAAGTCCCACTGTGCTGAGCAGGGACACAACCCATCAATGGGACCCAAGCAGGAGCTGCGGGGAGCAGCCGATGGCACCACCAGCTGTGCCAAGCTGCTACCGATGCTGAGGTTCCAGAGGGATGTTTTAACCAAATCTGGCATTTTCACCCCAGTCTTCATCATGCTGAGCCACAGGCCCTCATTGCAGGGCAAGGAGATGCAAGCTGCTGAGCAAACCATCACACACACTGGAAAATCCAGCCAAATTCTGTACTCGGCTTCAAACTGCTCAAGCAGCTGCTGGGCTCCACACCCTCTCCCTGAATTTTTCCTTTAAAATTTATGACCTGAGGCAGAGGGACAGAAAGGGACAGCTTTAGGAAGGGCAGTACCAGCCTTGCCACCAGCTCTGCCTGCCAGCAGCCACCAGCCAGGTCCCAGGAGGTTCTGAGGGGCCAGCTCGCACATGTGCTGTGTTTGCAGGATCTGAGCAGGTGTTTTTAGGATGGAGCTGGCACATCAGCTTTGGGGACAGATTTGCATGTGTTTGCCCATGCGAGGTGGGGGCTCATGGCAGGACCGTCTCATTCCTGGCACAGGGCAGCAGCAGTATGCTGTCCCACGGGAGAGCTGGCAGGGGACAGCGAACTGGCTTTCCTCCCACTGCAGGGACAAGGGTCAGGGGACAGGGACATGCCAAGGCCCCTGGCCAGGGAAGATGTGCTGGAAAACTGGGAGATGCACTGCCTCACCAAGCAACTAGGGTATTAAAATAACTTCCATCTTCCAGGTTGGAAACACATCCCAGATTTTACCCGGCGGGAGGCTGTGCGGGCAGATGCCCAGCTGCCTGCAGCTCCCACTGGCACAGGTCCATCGCACCATGGGGACAGTCCTTGCAAGCTCTTTCTTGGACATCCGAGGAGCACAGAGAGTGTGGCTGGAGGCGGCACCGACCCAGGCTGCATTACACAACCTGGACATCCCCTGCTCTGGGAAGAGGGCTGGGAGTTCTGAGGCTACTCGTCCCCTTGCTGGCCCTGGGGGCCTGGGCTGGAAACAGCCAGCACAGCACAGCCCTGTGAGCCAGACCAGGGTGCAGGGTTCAGCCCTGCAAAGGCCTGTCGTCACTACGGTCCTGGCCCAGCAAGGCTGGGGCTCTGTGCTGGCTCCCCCCTCGCTGCACAGCTCCGGCCCTGGCTGTGCCGCAGCTCCCCACTGAGCTGCCGGGACCATATGTCCCTGCAATGCCGCTGTGATGCTGCTGCCAAGGCTGAGCATCGCTTCCCACCACTCCCGCTCCTGTGAAAGGGGAATGGAGGGAAAGGGGGCCCTGCTGCACATCCTTAGGGTGCCTTTAGCCCCCCCATGGCCAGGGTTGCACTTCTACTCTGCCCCAGGACCTGCTGCAGCAAGGATGGAGGAGTCCTCTCCTGCTCCATGGCAGGGGGCTTTAGGAGGTCTTCCTCTCCCGCACAGCCCCACAGCCCCCCAAGCCCTGCTCCTCCGTCCCACTGCCCCCTGTGAGGGGCTGGAAGGGCATTTGTTTTCCACTGGCACAGGTCCACACGGAGCCCGGCTGCCAGGCAGGGAGGGGAGGCGAGGCTAAGCCAAAAGCTATAGAGCAAAGCATGTGAAGCTCAAGGTTTAGCTGTCCTCGTCCCTGTCCTACTCCTCCCACCCGCTTGTCCCCAGAGGACTGTGCCTTTCCCATATGCTGGCAGGGCCAGGCTGGCTGGGAGCAGGGCCAGGGCAGAGCAGCGGATGCACCCAGCTGCAGCAGCCTCAGGCTTGGGAGCTGTGCCGAAGCCCCTCTGTTCTGGGGGGGAAGGAGGGGGAGTCTTCTGGGAGCTCCGGGAGCCTTCCCAAACCCAGGCACTCCCCAACAAGCGTTGCTGTCTCAGCATCCAGCCTGTGTCTCCTGCCCTGATCCAGCCCTGGCCCTGCAAGGGGTGGGCACAGGCTGGGGATGGGCCATGCTGCAGGATGCGGCCCATGGGGGTAACCCCCCCTGAGTACCTGTCCTGGGCACCGTGGCTGGCGGGACGTGTCCCTCACCACTGCTGAAGTCAGCAGGGTGGCACCCATCACCTCTGCCAACATTCTTGCAGGGTGGGGAGCAGCAGAACCTTTAGGGACCCCTGGGAAACCCAAGCTCCTTTTTTTTTTTTTTTTTTTTTGGGGGGGGGAGCGGGGAGGGCAGGTTATAAGAAGAGTCAGACCTCCCATCCAGCTGGATTTCTGCTCCTCCATCTGCTACGTCCCAGCACTCCATGGGGGCCACAGCCTGAGCTTCACAGCTGCGTGAACTGAGGCTCAACAGGTAGGAATACATCCCAGCCTGGCCTCAGCCAGGTGCCACCAGCGTCCCCTGGGACCTGGGAGTCCCCTGCTCTCACTGCGGGGTGTCCATCCCTGTGGCATGCCAGTGTGGAGGTGGGATGCGATGGTCCCATACACATGAACAACTCCTCCAGGTTTCTTCCATGTGTTCAGTGATGGCTCCATCCCTTTCCCCAGCGCTAGAGCTGGCCAGCGTGGCCTCACCAACAACTCTGTTCCTCCATCCTGCAAACCCCTGGGGTGTCCCAGTGCCCACAGCCTCCTCCCTGCACAGAGTTGCACCTATTTAATTAAAGGTGTGAAATGATCTCATTAAATCAGTGCTGGGCTCTTTGTCCAAACTGCTCATACAGCTTTTGAATGGCTTTCTTCCACTATGTTTCATTCTTTTTTTTTCTTTTTTTTTTTTTTTTTTTTTTGGCTTTGTTTCCAAAGCAAACAAGGTTTCTGCAGTCGTGGTATGTGCAGGTATGTCTCGCTGTCCAGCTTTATAACCTTCAAAGCACCAGCCAATTTCAACTGGAGTCGATGCAGGGATGGAGTTCGGAGATGCTCCATCCCCACATGGCCTGTGGGAAGGGTTGGAGATGCTGCATCCCCAGCTCTGCTTTCACTGGACACCAGAGGAGCCAGGTGGGAAAACGGCCTTGAGACACAAATTGCCAAGTCAGTGCTTGCCCCCACCAGCACCAAGAAAACTTTGCTCTTTCCTACTGGAAATTTTGCCTGCACCAATGCTGCAGAGGTTGATTCACTGCAGGAGCTATTTTGACCAAACCCCCAATTTTAAAACATTCTTCCCATTTAATAATAATAACTGAGGAAGAGGAAAAGAAGAGCAAGAACCAAGCAATGTGAAACTTGAGCTGGGCACTGCCAGAGTGCTGTGATGGTGCATTGCCACGTGCATGCACGGTGCACCCTGCATCACCACGGTGGGCATCAGGCAAGGGCTGCCTGGCACAACCAGCTGGCAGCAGCAATGCCATGGGGTCCCAGAGGCACTGACCGATCCCAGTCCTTGCTCTTCTGCCACTGCCCTCCACTGCAGTCCCTTCACCCTCTCCTCGCTGGGGCTCCACTCCCAGCTTGGTCCCTCGCTCTCCCCTTTCTTGGCTGGGTGTTTGACGGCACAGGTGCACACCAGTCCCCCCCTACTGCTGCCCTTTTTTTAATTAGTTGATAAAGAAAGCGTCCTTTTGAAGCAGGTAGGGGATTCCTCACATCCCTGGCATTGCTGGGCTGCCTGGCTGTAACCCTATTCCGGTTAAAAGCTTTCTGCACCCGTCCATGGCCGCCGGGCCTCTGGCTCGCCCCACACCTGCAGGCAAATCCTCGCGGGCTGCCTGCTCGGCCACTCGTGCAATTACCCAACGTGATGATTAACTGAGGGAGTGCAGGAGGGATGAGGACTTCACCTTGCCAGCAGCGACTGCCTTTGCCTCTGATGTGGGGCGGCTGGGTGCCCCCACCCTGGGTACCGCAGCACCCAGCACTGCCTCTGGAGCAAATCCCAAAGCCAGGGCTGCAGGTGGATGTTGGGGGCACCCGGGTCTCAGCATAAATGTCCCCTCCCTGGCATCTCCGTATCTGGCTCAGAAACCTGGTGCTGCGGGGCAGAGGGCTGTTTGCTGCCAAACCCAAAGCTCAGGTGGTTTCTCCGCTCCTCCCAGCCCTCGGGCAGCAGGTTCATGACTTGGGAGGTGAAAGCCAGGCAGGGGGCTTGGAGTCCTCTCCTGGGCTGGCTCCCTGCTCCCTGGCCCTCAGCACCCTGGCAGCCCTCAGCCAGGTGGAGGACAAGGTTGCAAAGCCCAAAGCACATCCTCCTGCAGCCCGAGGCACATCTCCCTGATACATGTCCCCCCTGCAGCCCGATGCATGTCCTGCAGCACGATGCAGGTCCCCCCTGCAGCCCAGATCAGCAGGCCCCATGGCGTGCCAGCGTGCTGAGGCAGCCTGTCAGCACAGCACGGCTCCCGGCCCCATGTGCTGCCCGTTATATTGCGGAACCAGTAAAAATTATTTCGGCATGTGCCTGTGTGGTCCGCAGCAATGCCCCAGCCTGGGATAACCAAAGCAGAGGAAGCCCCAGGCTGAGCTTTAAATCTTGCTGCCCTTTGCCAGAAGCCCCCAAGTGCCTGAGCCCCCCTGTCCCATGACCAACATCCCCTCTCCATACCGGAGAGACGGCTCAGGGACCCCCGCGGCAGCCCCCAGCAGCATAAGCCCTGCACACCACAGCAGTGACGGCATTCAGATCCCGCTTTAAATCAATTGCTGCGCCCTGGCAGCTCTGTTTCCACGGTTCCATGTTATTCTTTCACTCAATCATGGGGAGAATGACTCTGTTTTCCTTCGGCAGTTTTGGTTCTTTTTCCTCTTTTCTTTCTTTCTTCCTTTCTTTCTCGGGGCAAGGATGGGGTCGGAGCGAATATTCATTTCCACGGTTCCAGCTCATTGAGAACAATAAGGGCAGTAAACAGAGGGCAGCATTGCTCAGGAATGTGAAGCATTTGCCTGCGGTTTAAAATTACTAATTTTTTTACAGGCGAGAATATATATATTTTTGAAGATCTTGAAGGACAGGCCAAATTCTGCTCCCCCTCACCACTCCCCCCCAGCACCCCCAGATCTCCCCCCACATTGGGTTTGTTGCAAACTGGCACTAAGCATGAGAGGTGATGGAGGGCTCGGCAAACTGGGGGTCTCAGGGGAGCCTAGCCGTGGAGCTGGATTGGGAGGGGAGACCCGAAGTCACCAGTTGAAGCTGCAGAAGTTGGACCTGGAGCCCGCAGGTTTCAGGAATGGGCACAAAAAAAGCGCTGCTGCTCTCTCACTGCAGAAAAAAAATTTAAATGAATTAAATGTGGCTGGGGTGCAACAGCACAGAGTGGCACTGGGGAGGGGATGGGCTGGGGGCATCTCTGGTGGCGGTCCAGGCTGCAGGGTGGGGGGACCTGCTGTGACACGTGTGCCCTTCCCTGGGTGCTGCAGGGCAAGGCCAGGCTGTCCCTGCACAGGAGTCACATCCTGCTCTCAGGGCTGCTGCTGCCCATCAGGAGTGAGGGCAGGGGACAGCAGGGCCATAGGCTACAGGGAGAGAGTGGGGATGTCCCCAGCTGCCCTCAGGACAGCCACAGTCGGCTGCTGCCCTCTGACTGGGCACCTAAGACCTTCCCAGTCCAACTGGCACGACTCCCACCTCTGGGAGGGAAGCAGGCACGTGGAGGGGCTGTGCCCCACCACTGCCATGCCCCAGCCGAGAGGCGCTGCCCATCTGGCCCTGGTACAATCCCATCCCTGCATCCCCACATTTCCACCGGCTAAGAGCAACCCCCTCCCCCTTGCCGCAATGCAAGCACTATTGCTGCTCCTCACGCGACAAGAGCTGGTCTGGGAAGACTGAAGGGATGCAGGAAGGCAGGTATGTCTTCACCGCCCCACCTCAGAGGGATGATGGCTCCTGAGAGTCCCTGGCTGTAGACCTGCTCGGCTGCCCAGTACAACAGCCAGCAACTGGCACAGCGGGCAGAGCCGCAGAGCTTGGCCTGGGGGCACTGGCACCGGGTGATGTGCAAGCACACAGGCTCCCGCTCAGCTGCACCGAGCCCCACGTTTCGATCAATTCCTCCCTCTCAGCAGAGGCAGGAGGACCAGGGGAGTCAGCTGAGGACGTTCAGGCTCACAGCTTCACTTCCAAATGAAACGGCGGAGGGAAGCATTGTTTTATTGAGAGCAATTGCTTTCATAGCCCTGCCCCAACAAACACGCATGCATCCTGTCTCAGGGCTGATTAGCTCCAGATATGCACACACTGGCTGTGTGAGGATGGCTGCCTCCCGCTCCTCACTCCCGCAGCCCCCCTAGCCCCGGGGCTGCCCCCCACCAACCTTCCACCCCATGTCCCCAAAGCCATCCAGGCTCCGCTCGCAGGGAGCAGCTGCGGTTCCCCCCATCTGGATCCTCTTTGCAGATCCAGCTCCCAAATGTTTTGCCGCTTACCCAGAGGCTGAATGGAAACATTTGGGCCCTTTCTCTTTGCTCGCCTCTTCCTCTTCACGGCCATGAAATCCTCCCTGTGCCTTCTGCAGTGGCGTAGATGCGACCCCGGGCATCAGGGCTCACCCCAAGCTGCTCTCCTCCATGGGACACTGGGCAAAGACCATTGTAGACTCCATGCTGGACCCTGCAGCAGGACCAGCCAGGGCTGAGGGATGTATTTGGAGACCAGACAAGCCCCTGGATGATGCAGTTTGCTTCCATAGGCCTTTTACAATGACTGAACAGCTTGAAGAGTCACAAGCCATGACGGAGTATAGCAAAATCTCCATAAATCAAGAAAAAAGGCATAGACATAAAGCTGGGAAGACATTTGCCTTTTATTGTCTCTTCAGACAGGCTTAGCATTTAAAGGCTTTTATCTCCTTTTTATGGTTTTTCAGGTGGGCTTCAAGCCAGTAGGTGCCTTGCATCCTTACTCTGCATTAAATTACATCACAGGGAAAGGAGACTGGGGAGCGGATCACAAGGAGGATGCAGCCAGTGCGTCTATGCCCACGGCTGGGTATGACTCGCCCCGGCCAGTGCTGCCCCCCAAGTGACTCCGGGGCAGCTTTCCTGCCCTGCAGACCTCAGCCTCTTGCCCAGCCTTAGCTGGTGGGAGGAACTGCCCTACCTAGGACTCTGGTGATGCTTTGCAACAAGCCAAAGGGACCGCAGTCCCTCGGGGTTTTGGTCTGGATCAGAGCCACACCTGCACTAAAAGTCTGGATCCCAGCACTCAGATGGTGGAGAGGAGTCCCAAAACCTTAAAGGTTTGTGCGCACTGCTGGGAGAATCCCATCTTCCTTCCTAACAGACCCTTAGCACATCCTCCCAGATCCCACGTGCCAACAGAGACCCCAAAGCTACCCTCTCCGAGGCAGCGCCCAGCTGCAGTGAGCCACAAGCAGCCTGCTGATGGGATGGTGGGAGCCCCAGCCACTCCTGGGACCCCTGACCCCTGGGTGGGTCCAGGAGCGGGGGATGCTGCTGGAGTGGAGGAGTGGGCTTATTGCAGGAGAATCCCAGGGGAAATGCTGCCTTGGCCAAATCACCCCCACAAGGCAGGCGGGAGGCAGGAGCTCACAGTGAGCTCATGGCAGGGGTGAGGGTGGTGATGGGGAGGGTGCACAACCTCCCCAATCCAGCAAGTAGACCCCTCGGGGGGGGGACTGGCCTGGCTGCGGTGACCCGCAGTTTCAGGACAGACTGTTCGTGCCACAGAGCTGGGTTTGCTTAATAACAGGCATTGAATTGAATGTGCTTTTTGTGCGATTCCCTGCTGACACCAGACATCGGCTGTGTGATGAAAGACCTCTGCTCCCCCCAGCCCAGCACCCCATGGCTTCCTCCCAGGACCTTGCCCTGGAAAGGTTCCTGCCCCCCTACGGAAACCTCTGCGGGGGGTATCAGGGCACAGGGAGAGGGAAGATGGCCTTTGGACCCCCATCTCATCTATCCCTGCAAGAGTTGTCCCCAAAATGGGGTCATGGCCCCCAGAGGATCATGGCACTATATGTGCCATGGCACCATATCCCCACTATATGGGGACATGGGTGGGATGTATAGCAGGGAGTCACCATGCCAGGAGTGGGGCTGTGGGCACACAGTGGGCTGTGTTGCAGCCGCTCCCTTCTCCTACATCCCCTAGGGCCAGGCTGGGTGAAGGATGGTCAGGGACCTCTGCATCTGCAGGTGGCTGCTCCCCAAAGAGCCACCTGCACCTGTATCCTGCCACCTTCTGCTCCCCCAGCTGTCCATTGCCCAGGGTCTTTCTCATCCCAACTGACAGCCCTGGGGATGGGCTGTCTGGGGGCCAAGGTTCCTTCTTCTGCAGGACTCCTATCCCCTGGGACACAGGGGACCAAAGCCTGTAGCGAGCATCTCTGCCCCTGCCCTGCTCAGCCTCCTCACCCGGCCCCAGTGCTCAGCAGTAACTAGGCACCCTGGTGTTCCCCGTGGGGCTGCAACCCCTGCTGAAACGCAGAGGCCGCAAGACACTCGCTTAGATGCCCGAGCAGGCATTTTTCTTCCCAAAGCTTGTAGTTGCGCTTGCAGCAGCAGGTAGCTGTGCAGGCAGGGGTGGAGGGGTCCAGATGCAGCTGCAGACGGCAGGTCAGAAGAGTGGGGCATGGCAGAGCTGTGCTCCCGGTGCCCCCCGAGCAAGGACGTGGCGGTCAAGTGGAAGAGCAAGTCTCACTGTTCAAACCAAGCATCTTCTGGCCAGACATCAGGCTGAGGGACAGCTGTGGGCTCACATTGAGGTGCTGCGAGGGGGACACACGGAGAGGAAGCAAGGGGAAGGGACATGGCACATGAAGGGTTAAAGGTGTCCTTCCCACCCAGCATACACTGTGTGCCAATCCTCCCAGCCATGTGTTTGAAATCCTTTCTGCTATCTCCTGAAAATATTTACAGTACACGCAGATAAATTAGCTGTAGCGCTTATTACGTCTCCCTGGAAATATATACAGCAGTTAAAGATGTTTAAAAAAAATAGCCGAAAGCCGTCTCTTTACTATATCTGGAAGATATTTCACAGCGTGGGGAATTTACAGGGCTGGGTGGTGGGGAAATCACATTTATTTTCACTCGAGTAGAGAAAGTTAAAGGACCCTTCACTGGAGTTTATTTTCATCTCTACTTTCAAGACAAGGAGCCAAGGTTGCCTTGGAGCGAGCCGTCACGCCGAGGTGGGGGCACGTTGGGGTAGGGTGGGGGTGGAGGCCAGGAGCTTGGTGGCACCATGAGCTCCCGGACACTCGGACACAGGCTCCTCACACCACTGCAGGGCATGCTGCCTGATGAGCCACCAGAGAAAACAAGTGACATGGAGGCTGGGGACACCATTGCCAGGTACCTGTGGAGGTTTAGATGATGGGACACCTCTGGTAGTCCAGGCTGCCTGGCGCAGGGTCAGGGTCTCTCCTCCTTCTGGGCGGGATCTCAGCCAACCTCACTTCTCACAGACCTCCCACAAAACACCTGCCTGTCCCCTTGCCCCCAAGCACACATTTCTGAGGGCACTGCACCCCAGAAGAGCAATGTCCTCAAAGCATATATCTCCTCAGCCAAAGCAGCCTGAGAGGCTGCTCCCATCCCCAGTGCCATCCCAAGTCAAGAAGCTCTGCCAGGACAAAGTGATGGGGCACCGTCACACTCAAGGCTGCTTTGTTGGTTTTTGTCTGCCAGAGAAAAGCGAAAGCTGGTGTCATCTCCATGCACAACTTTCGCCATAGCTTCTGGGTGAAAATCAAGGTGATCTTCAAACCCACAGCAGAGGCATCAGGTGTCACAGATTCTCCCCATCTCCAGACTTCAAGGCTGACCCTCCTCAAATGGCCTTTCCAGAAGTCCCCAGATCTCCACACCATGGTGAAAGGGCTGTGGTGGAACATCTCCACTTTTTGGTTAGCTCCTGTAGCCAACGTCATCTTGCCTGGTGAAAGCTCATTGATTGAAACATTCTCTTCCTGTCTTCTCTGGCTTCTCCCTTGGCTGAGGGTTCCCATGGGAAGACACCTGCCAGCCAGGAGTCAAAGACCAAGGTCCTCAAATGCACTCATTGACTCATGGTCACTGACCAAACATTAGATGACAATGTCTTTTGGGCCACTGGCATCAAGATCTGGAATCAAGCTGCTGGCCTTGACGTAAAAGGCTTTGGGAAGCCATTTGCTAATTCCCCTGAGTCACCCGCTCCCTCTGGCTGTTTTGAAATTCATATCTAATGAGTGGTTTGGGTGAAGGAATTCTGCAAAGATGCAAACAATTCCTTTGCCAAAATAAATGGAGCCAGAGCCGGGCTTATAAACATATAAATCATTTCTAGTTTTTAGCTTGCAAACAAGATACTTGTTTCTTCATACAGATTTGGGAGAGGGTACGAGGCAGGAGGAGGAGCGGGGGGTGCTGACTGAAGCTCCCCTCCAAGCGCAGACCATGCCTTCCTCAGAGCAAAACATGGGGCACCAGCCACCCTCCAGAAAGTCTCAAGGAAGTAGCTCCAGAAAGTCCTCCAGAAAGTCTCCAGGAGGGAGGAAAGTTGGGCTCTCCAGCAGCTTTTTTGCTTATTGGCTCCTCAAACAATAATCTGCAGCAAATTAACTCAACCAATTCTTAATTTTCTCTCCAACTGAGGGATGTCATGTCCTGGGCCAGGCAGGAAGGAGAAACATCCTTGGGGTTGAAGGACATTGCACAGAGAACAACTTAACCACACTGCACAGGGCTGGCTAAACATGCGCACTTTGCTGTGCATGCATTCCATGCAGGACCGCTATGGGACAGGAGAAAAATGATGCAAATCACCCAAACCAGAGTCAAGAACAGCACGGCCCTAGCACGGCTAGCAGAGGACAGAGCTCACCTGGCTGCAGGGTCATGGCATTCCTCTGAGCCCCATGCCGCTGGTGGGGTTCGGCACCCCTGGGACATGGGTGGCCCCTTGCTCTGGTAGCCATTTGCCCAGGAGCTGGGAGATGGCAAACCTGCACCCTGGGATGGGAGCTGCTCCCGTGGAAGAGTTTTGCACCGAGTTTGTGCTAACCGCATTTTTTCCCAAATAAAGTGTTCTAGCTTGGTCAAATTTGAGCATATTCCAGGGACACAAGACAAATCTCAGCCTCTCTTCCCTCCCTACTTGCCAAATTGCTTCAAAGACAGAATTTTAAAACAAAATAAGGAAATAAGGACAAATACTTTGCTTTCCCTTATCCCCATTCTTGGAAAGAGCCACGTTCTCCAGCTGAAAGCTTCCCCCAAAATTTAACTGGAGGCTGCAACCCACCCTGAAAAAAATTGCCACCCAGCCTGGGATGGTTTGGCAAAGCTGGCAGCAACTGCAGGCAGGGTTCTACAGAAGGAAGCATCAAGTATCCTTAAAAGCAGGGGGCCCTTCTGGCTCCCCACCCTGAGCACATGGAGTCCGTCTGTGGCATGCTCAGAGCACAGTCACTTTATTTATAGGACACAGAGGATGTGCCTTGGCCCTCCAGGGGCTCTTTTCCCCCCCCCCCTTTTTTTTTTTTTTTTTTCCCAAGCCTGCAGAAGCCAGCCAGATAACCAAAGCTGTTCCTCACTTTCACAGCAGATAAGCTAATTGTCGGATATGCCCTTTGAGATAAGCAGAGCCGGGTTTACGAGGGAACATGTGTTCTTGGGAAACGCTGTCACCCAGCTGCGATGCGTGTGATAACCCAAGGACGTGCAGGCTCCCTCCCCGAGGAATCGGGGAGTCCCTTGGCTACCGGGGCTCAGGGGCTGCTGCCTTGGGCCGCTGTGGTGTGTTTTGGGGGTGGGGGGGGTGGGGGTGTGTGTGTTCCCCTGCTCCCCTGCTCCGTTGCTGCTGAGCACAGAAATGCTGCAGTGCAGAGCACCGCCAGACCCCCAGGAGACCCAGTTCTTTGGATGCTTTGTAATTCAGCAGAAGGTTTAATGCTTATTGAAACTCACAAAAAATTTGCAGTGAGTTTAGGACAGGTCAGGCCAGGCTGGTACTGATAGGGACTCCCTGGCAGCACCAGTGGGTGCCGAGTCCCTCTCTGAAGCACGAATACAGGCAAGAGGGTATTTCCCTCCAGCCCCTGCGGACCCACGTGGCTCTATCACTGGTGGGGCAATGGCTGAGCACCAGTCTGCACTGGGTGAAGCCAAGGCACTGGAGACAGAGGCTCAGTCCAGACAGGGCTGAGCAGGGGGAAGCCATGGGTGACCCCACAGATGGGTCACTGGTGGACCTCTCTCCGCTAGCTAAAAACCTCTGGCGAGGACCTGTTGCCCATGCACAGCCTCCAGACCAAGGCTGGGGCCAGGTTTCCCAAATTTCACATAAATGTCAAAGCCAGGGGACCCCTTGGAGGCCATTTCAGCTGCCCCAGCCTGCCCTGACTGCAACCAGCCTGTCTGGGAGCAGTCAAGTCCTAGACTCTCTGCTGATGGGGATGGCAGAGCCTCCTGAAGCATGGCAAGGCTCACCCTGACATGCAAGACATGCTGTGCTGGCAGGACCGTGCACCGCCCAAAGGATTTGCACCAAAATCCTTCCCACACAGTGTCCCCAGTCTTCCCTGGCGTGGGAACAGAGCAGTCATGCTCCTCCGGGGCCACGCTTGCACACCAGGAGTGAAAGGCAGGCAGAGCCAGGGCATCGGGGTGATCTGAGCCGCTGAACCCTCAGCCCCAGCGAGGATGCTCACAGGGTGCACAGGAGAGGGCTGGGGGAGGAGATCTGCTGCTCTGCCCTGCAACGAGACTGCCTTTGGTGTGGCCTTGACCTCCTGCCTGGCTCCTGCTGGCCCCTTGGCTGGCTGTCCTGACCAGGACCTCCCAGCCTAATTGTGGGGAAGCCACCTGCCTGCCACTGGGGGTGCTCAGTCCAGTGTGGCTCCCAGCACTGGAGATGGTCCATCCAGTGAAGCTCCCAGCTCTGGGGATGCCCTGACTGGTTTGGCTCCCAGCACTGGGGATGCTCCATCCAGACCAGATCCCAGTGCTGGGGATGCTCTGCTCAGTCCATCTCCCAGCACTGGGCATGATCAGCACAGCGTGGCTTCCAGCACTGGAGACACTCCATCCAGTCCAGCTCGCAATGCCACCACCCACAGCCACACCTGCAGGACCTGCACAGCAAAGGCACCCACCCGCCGTGATCCCACTGGCCCCGTCCGAGCAGCTCTCCGGGGCAGCAGCAAGGCCGTGCTCCCTTGCCCCCCAGCAAGTGAGCCACCCTTGCTCGGCTGTCCCTTCCCTCCCTCCCCCCAAACAGCCATCACTCACCAGGCTTTGATTACGGCCACAAAGGAGCCTTGGAGGAACCATGGGGAAGCTGGAGGGAGGCAGGCAGATGATGAAAGAGCTGTCAAATGGGATTAAACAGTAACCGTCTCCCCTACTGCTGGGCAGCGGGAAGGGGGACAGATTGTACTGGATTGTAATGCAGGAGCCCTACCGCTGCTGGAGCCTGCCAGGCCCGTCCTCCTGCAGGCTGCCGGCCGGCCGTGCCCCACCAGCAGGCAGCGGGACAGCCGGGCAGTAGTGCCTGTGTGGGAGGTGGCAGTGGGCGATGCACAGCGTCTCTTCACATGAGCACCCACATCCCCCAGCATCACCCCCAGGCCCTCAGTGAGACCCTCCGCATCCTCTTGTGGGCTGAGGAAGCCATCCCCCAAGTTCCCAGGCATGGAGAGTCTGCAGGGGTTTGGATGGAGCTCTGCCCACCCCCAGCCTGCAGCTGGTGATGTCCCCTTGGCCCCACCAGCACCTGCTGCTGCCAGCATAGCCCTCCCCTCCCCTGCCAGCCCCAAGGGGAGATGGTCTGGCAGGGAACACCTCACTCATCGCATCCTTCTTGCCAGCCCTTGGGTAGAAACTTCTTTTTTCCTTGCCTCACCTCCAGGCAGAGAATCACAGAGGTGGGGAAGGGGTAGGCACACTTTCTTATAGCACAGGGACCACGCCAGAGCTACCTGGGGACCTTCTGCAGCTCCTCAAGGATGTGGGTGCTGCTTAATCCCACCAGAGCTCTGGAGGCAGGATGAGCATAGGGGACCCTACCTTTCCATGCATCCTCCTGCCACCCCTCGAGCAGCCCAGCAGGTGGGACGCAGGGTGCCATGACCTGCGGATCCATCCCATGCATGGTACAGGCGTGTTCTGGCTTTCCCATGGGTGTGCAGCGTCAGGATCTCAGCATCTGGTTGACAAAACGTCTGGGTGCTGGCATGTTCCCCGGGATGCTGATCCACACTGACACCTGTGCCCCAGGCTCCCACCCCTCCACTCCCTGCTGCTGCTCCGGCTTTGCCCTCACCCCTCCATCCACTCCCTAGGACAAAGTGTCACTGTGGGCATGGGGACATCAGGGATGTTGCTGCCCACAATCCCAACAAGCCACTTATACAGGATCTAATGACCAGCACCGCCGGTGCCGTCCCAGTGTGGGTGCAGGTCAAGGAGCCCTCCACCAAAACTGGGGCTGCCCTGGCGTGGCCAGACATCTCCTCATTCCTTCCACATGTCCCAGTTCTTGGGCACTGCGCTCCGACACGCCTGCCCAGGGCTGCCCTTCACCGAAGTGGGAGATGTGGCAGGGCAGACCTTCCCCCGCGGCTGCGCAGCGCCAGAGGCTGGGAGTGCTGGGATGGGCACCATCAGGGCTGGCTCCCCGCAGGCAGGGGGACAGGCAGGGGGACCCAACCCCTGGCTTTCCAAGCCCCCAGGCAGCAAGGTCCCTGGGGAGCACGGATCACCCCGCTGCCTCTCCATCCCAGCACCCCGTGGGAGCCCCCGCCGGGCGCTCACAGGCAGACCCCCCCAACCCCCCTAGCACCGAGTCCTCACCACCCACTCCGCCAGCGGCAGCTTCAGTTTCTCACAGCACCCTCTTTTCTGAGCCATTCGTCACGGCCCCCAGCACAAAAGACAGGGAGAGAAAGAAACAAGGAGTAGGAAAAGGAAGGAAGATAAAAAAAAAAAATAGAGAAAGGGAGCAAGAAGGAAAGAAAGAGGGAGGACAAGGCGTGAAAAGAGCCAGGTCTGTCGCCGAGAGGGGAGGAGGGGAAATTATGAAATAAATGAAGCACCTCGGCGGTTCGGGGGGCACTGGAAGACAGCCCGACCACGGCTGAATTTTAAACGCCTGCTGCACAATCGGTCCCATTTTGCGAAGAGAGGAAGCTGTGTCCAAAGACCCTCATGTTTATTCATGAGGAGCCTTGCTGGCCCCTCCCACCCTATTGTCTGGGGGTATTTATTTGGGGGCATCTGTCTGGCCCGATGAATGGCAGAGGGGTAATAAATGGGATGGTGGGGCCGGGGAGGGGAGCTGGCGCAGCCAAGCTGGGTGGTGGGCTGCCCTGTCTCCCGACCCCCTTCCCACTCCTCCTTTCGGCCCCATGCCACCTGCGGGGAGCTTCTGCCCCCCACACTGTCGCCAGCCCCCAAAGCAATGCAAGCAGAGCTCCCCACAGACCCATGGTGGTCCAGGGGTGGCAGGGCAAGGGGAGTGGGGACAGGTCTGGAGGGCAAAGATGGGTGGTACTGGGTCTGTGGGCTGCTGGAGGCCAGGGGAGTGAAGGGTGGGCATCCCCAAGGTGCCAGCAGCAGCAAAGTCAGGACAGGGCACGCCACTGAGAGCAGCTGCGTGGGGCAGGCCTTGCTGGGGGCTTGCCTTGCCTGGCTGGGAGCGGCAACCAGCCCTTCCACAGGCAGCAAGAAGGAGTAGGCAGCCCCCAAGGGGCAGGCAGGGCTGGTTCAGGAAGAGGAGGACCCCATTCATCCACACAGAGGGGCAGGAGGCTCGTCGGGGACAGGGTGGGCAGCCTGCGGTGGGGAGAGCTGCATCCCATGTCTGCTGGGCCAGACCACCAGTCTCCTGCCTCTCCTGCCAGAGAGAAGCTTCCTCCAGTGGAAACTCCACTTCATCCTCCCGCAGTGGGTCACAGTCCTCTGACTGTGAGGAGCTCCGCATCAAAACCAGCCTCGGTCGTGTCAAGGGGCTCAGGCACTTCACAGCCTGGAATCAAGACCCTGGTGTGTTCTGGGGTCATTGGGACCCATGGGGCACAGCAGAGGCCAGCCAGCCTGGCTCTGGGAGAAGCACATTGCACCAGAGAAACCTGGTGGCTCTCCTGCAACGGGGCTGGTGGAGGTGTGGGAACAGAGTGGCTGAGCTGATGTAGGCAGCTTGGCTTTCTCCATCCCAGCCTTTCCTTCACCCTGTGCTCAAGGGAGCTGGTGTCCTGCACAACCCTTGCCCAGGGAACACCTGCAGGACACAGGGGTGATGCTCTTTTACAGAGAAAACCATTACAAGGTCACCCAGCTGGAAGCTGGAGTTCATCAAATTCAACCTTGAAACAAGCCACAGCCTTGAAGAGGAGCAAAGAAAGGAGGTGGCTCTCAATGGCACAGCCACAAGACCCACTTGCCCCAGCGCACGCTGTCACCCAGATGCTGGCAGAGGTGGCACGATGCAGGGAGGGGACCAGGGCTCCTGGCCAGCCACCTCCACTGTGGTGGCAGGGCCCAGGCAGATGCTCCTGCCCAGGCGCCGGGTGCCTGAGGAGGGTTGGGAGGTGCTGGGCAGGGAGAGCAGCCAGGAAGAGCCAGCCTGGCCAGCAGCTCAAGGAGCAGATGGTGCAGTCCACAGGCGAGCACAGACACCTCCCCGCCCGGGCCAGGAGCCAAGGCGATGGCGCGGTTCCCTGCCAGCACCCACAGGCTCTGCTGGGACGGGGAGGCAGCCAGGTGAGTGGGCTCCTCACACCCAATCTCCCTCCTCAAAACACGAATGTCCTCGCTCCTGCACGGCAGCAAGCATCACACCGGCCAGCACGTATGCCCCGAGTGCAGAGGTCGGTAGGAAGGGGACGGAGCCATGCCTCCATCTTGGTCGCTGGCAGAAGCTCGCTCAGCAGTTTGCTTGTGAGTTCTATCCAGGAAAGTAGTTTTGGAAGGGCATTAGATTTTTGGCAGAGAAGTTGCCTCGTAGCCACGTAAGCCCAAGCACAGCTGCCAGCTGCACTTCCCTGATCTCTTCCATTCCCAAACCTTGGCAGAAAATCCCTCTGTAGCCACAGCCAGTCACCCCCTGGTCCCTTCTCCCTCTGCCCTTGCTTTGGATGGCTCCTGCCTCACCCCCTCACCCCCTGTGCCAGTTTGTATCCCACCTGAGACAGTCTCCAGCAAGGAGACTGGGACCACTAGGGCTCTGCTCAGGTCCCTCTGGGATAATGCCCTGCAGGAGAGCCACACGGGACAGCAGATCTCCAGGAGGCCAGGTGAGGAATATCCCCCGGCCACCAGCCTCCTGGGACAACAGCAACGGGACAGATCAGCCCAGTGGCACCGCTGAGGATCCAGCTTTCAGTGAGGTTGTTAAACACTTGTAACCACCATCCTCAGGGCTCTGCCACTAGACCTTCACCTTCTCCTGGCCCGGGTGACACCACGCACCCTGGGAGGAAGGGCAGAGAGAGGTGGTGGGGAAAGAAATTGATAGGAAAATCAGCTTATGCTTCAGCCCAGCAAAATCAAATGCCTCTTCAGCCAAAGTGGGAACAGGGAAATGATGTGATGAGCTGGCAGCCTCCAAAACCCCATCTCCTCTCCACTCAGGTGCCACAGGAGAGGTCGTGCACAGGGAAGATTACCACAGGCAAGAGAAGGTGGTGACCAGATAAGCTACTCACCCTCTTGCACGCTGGCCAGCCCACATCCCTACACTGCTGGCAGAATGTTCTCCGCGCCCTGTGTTTTGGAGACCTCACTTCCCACTAATGAGATGCTTCCTAGGTTGTAATTCGGACAAGTTGGCTTCGGTTGAGAGAAAACCAGAAGGAAAATCCTCCCAGTCCTTCCGGCTTCTGTAATTGAATGCAAATTGTTCGGTAAATATCTGCAGCCAAACACCCCCGCGGCCACAGAGCGGAGGAGGGAGTGCCTTGCTCCAGCCGGGATGGTTTCTACCACGGGGTGATTTTTCCGGCATGCACGCTTGGCTCTTCTTGACAAAGGGAGAGAGCTGGGGGGCACATCCCTGGCCAGCATCAGCTTTGCTTCACAGAGGTGGCGACAGGGTGGACAGCACATGTGCCAGAGGCTGTGATCCTCCCGCTGCCCGCTGTTGCCAGCCCTCCCTGCCTGCGGGGGGGTCCGGAGGTCCCTGCAGAGAGGGCAGCGTGGTGAGGCAGGGCAATGCCCCGGCCAGGAGGGATGCTCCCTGGCCAGAAGGGATGCTCCCTGGGACGAGAAATGAGCTGAGTGCAGGCAGGGAGGACAGGAGGGAAGAGACGTGGGAGCAGAGACGACCACATGGGCACTGCCTTATAGGTCCTGAGCCGTTTGGGCAAGGGGGGTTTGTTAAACCCCCGAGCCATTTGGGATAAAGCAGCCATAGCCAGGCTTAGGGCACTGCCCTGCAGGGGCACCTCATTGCAAGAGCGGGGGTCACATCTGATGCTGCATCCAAGCCTCAGGGATGCCTTGTCCCCCGTCTTCGGCTGTGGGGTGCAGGTCAGTGCCCAGGCTGGGCTCCACCTGCCCTTGGGGAGAGGGAATGGCCCCAGAGCAGGGCTGGTCCCCACTCTCATCCACCACCCAGGGGGAAACCCACCCTGATCTGCACTGTTTCATCCAGCCCTTGGCCTCAGGCCGGCCACCCACTCTTCACCCATCATTCAACACATCCTGATGGTGGAAGAAGCATCTTCAACAGCCTGGCATGACCCGCTGGCACCATGCAAATACTGTAAGCTGTGAACACCTCTGTGTGCAGTCACAGACACACGTGATAAGATCCATGGTTCCAGAAACACGCTCCCAAGGAGATATTTAATCAGGCAAGGGGAACGGCCCCAGATGCCCAAACTCGCTAACAGACAGATGCAAACATTGAGCGAGACACCCAGAGCCCACGACATGTGCATACACACAGTCAGACACATCCGTACACAATACCTCATTAAACATGGGCCGTGTACAGCCCCAGATTAGGTCTGGCTGGGCTGCGGGCACCCGGCCAGGCGGGGATCAGGGTTCAACTTCAGCTTTGACAAGTCCCAACATCTCACGAGCAGTTCTCAGGAGATTCCCGTTGCCCTGGACTGACAGTGGGCACAGCGGGGCAGCCCTGGGCTGGAAAAAAGGGACAAAAGCGCTAAAGCTCATCCCATCCTACAAGCAGGTTCAGGACCCCTGACCTTGTTGTGGTTTTGCCCCGTCGCTGGCAGCGCTCAAGGTCAGACCGGAGCAACCTCATCTGGTGAGAGATGTCCGGGGAGGACGGACCGGGTGATCTTCACAGGTCTCTTCCGACTCAAACCACTCGCTGATCTACCGATCCAGGGACGGAGTCGGCCCCAGCCCGAGCGTCCCGCTGGACGCACCGGCGGCGGGGCGGGGGGACGCGCATCCCCCCCGGCCCGGGACCCCGCGCCCCGGGCGGCCCGTCCCAGGGCCTCTGCTGCCACCTCTCCGCGCCGCGGGGAAGCGCAGCCCGGCCCGGCCCGGCCCCGCCGCCAGCGGCCCCCGGCCCCGCCGCCCCCGCCGGCTCGGGATGGCCGGGCGGCTGCAGCGCCGCCGGTGCCCCCGCCGCGGGAGCCGCTTGCCCGCCTCGCCCTGGCGTCGGCCGCTCGTTCCGGGCCCTGGCCCCGCCGGGGCTGCCGAGCGGCGGCCGGGACGCGGTGGGGGCTGCAGCGCCCCGCGCCCGCTCCTGCCTGCGGGGTGCCCCCCAGCACCGAACGGGCCATCCCACGCCCTCCCGCTTCCAGAGGTCTCTCCTCGCCCCCAGACCACCCCAAGCCACGTTGCCTGGTGGGCTCCGGTGAGGGCCCCCCCGGACACCTGCAACCTGCGCCCCGCGTGTCTCTCCTGCCCGTGCCAGCAGCGCCCCGCGTCCCGCTCCCAGCCCTGCTCCGGCAGCATGCCCAGCCCTTCTTCCCAGTGCCATGCCCTGCCACACCTCAAACTGGGAGAAGTTCTGCACCGCCCCGAGCCCAGCGCCTCGGGCAGGGCACACTGGCTGTGCCACAGCCACCGCCGAGGGCTGCTGGGCCCCACATCGCGCTCCTGCCTGGGACACGGCCAGCAGCTGGTACCATGGGCTTTGGCACGGGCTGTTTGGGGTCTGGAGGCCAGCAGGATGTTCAAGCACGGGTGCTGGGCGTCCTTGTGCAGGGAGATAGTCCATCCTGCATGGACACCCCCTCTCTCCCGTTGGGACAGGCAATGGACTTGAGCAATTGATCCTCAGACGTGCCGCAGGCACGGAGCAGCGGTTCCTTCTTCACATCGCTTCTAAGCGCAACCATCAGCTCTAAGCACTGTCTCTCCCTTCAAATGGCAGCTAGACCTCAAACCCTGCACGGGCATCCTGGAGGGAGGGGAGCCAGAGTGTCCCCGACACCAGAGTGTCCCCAGAGCCAGGCCTGGGAAAGAGGGACACTTCACATCTTCATTGTGTCACCAAGTCCTCAGCAGTACATAGCAACAGGGAAACACAATTATTGAGGCAAATGCAGCTGCCTCCCACATGAAGGAAACAGAACTGGTCAAAGCTGGGAAGCTCAGGAGGGGGGAAGGAGAAAATTTTCAGAAAATACTCTTTTTCAATGACAGTGGGGCTAAATGCACGTTGCACACACGCGCGCGCGCACACACACACACACACACACACACACAAAACAAACAAAAGCCCTAGCACACACTGAGGTCCTCCAGCGATGCCTTGAACTGGTTTGTGGGAGGGCCTCCCTGCGATGCCACCATCTCGATGGCTGCCCCTCTCCTGCGTTGACAAAAGGCAGCGTCACACATGCCTGAAGAAGCCAGTCCCAGAGCCCATTTGCTGTTCTTTCCATTGTTTCACTTTAATGAGTTGCTAGCGAGGGATGACCTTTCCCTCTCTCTCTTCAACAAAGAAACAAATACATTTCTCAAAATCACGGGGGAAAAGAAAACATGTCAGGAAGCGCAATGGCTGCAGAGCTACCAAACGTGCCGTTGACATGGCCAAGAACACTGCAGCGACCCAGTGCAGCTGAAGACCTGTGGTGACCAGGGGGCATCAGGAGGGCTTCACGTGGAAGGGTTGGTCCTGCAAGCCTGGGGCTGCAGGTGCAAAGCACTCCAGGGGCTCGGGCTTTCACCAAGACCTGCACAAAGCAGGTCCCAAAGACTCCTCTGGGGTGGGACTCCAGCTGCCAGCCAGCAAGGGGACTCATGCTCATCCTGAAGAGCTGGCACCCCAGGAAGGAGCAAGACCTGCCCATGGGCAGATCACGAGCTCTAGGTTCACAGAGACCTCTCAGCTGCTGTGTCCCCAACACCCCAGCACCTCTCTCAGGTACAACAGCAAAGGGCTCAGAGCTCACTGGCCCCAGCAAAGGGAAGCTCCAGTGGAATGGTCAGGTTCCTGGCCATCCCTGTGCCAGGGATAAGGCAAAATCATTAAAAGCTGAGGTCAGCACAGCCGTAAATCTGGATTTCAGCCTGGATTTATCCTGCTTAACTTTCACATCTCTGCAGTTAATGGAGGCACACAGGCTGGGGACTGCCTTGACCTGAGACCAACCACATGGACCTCTGACAGTGCCTTCTTCACTACCGAGATGACATTCATCATTTTGCCACAGCGTGCACGGCTGCTTCAGCTCGGGGACAACAGTGATGAAGCATAGAGTCTTCTGCTGAACCAATGAGACCAAAACAGGCCTGTGACCTCTCCCAGCATCAGCTAGGCAGGCCATCACTTCACCAAGCCGTTGCCTTCATGGCTCAGTTGTCCTAGACTGGCCCACATGGGGCCCACCTGGCTGCTTCTGGGGCTGCAACAGAGAGGGTTGCAACAGCACTCAGACCCAGCAGTGCCTGATTTATTTTTAAGGACCCCAGCACCCCTTTTCCATGGCATCTCCACGCTTCAAGAGGACAGTCCCAGCCATGCACTCACCCAAGATGCCTGTGCCGGGGAGGGCTCCCTCCGTCACCCAGCACCCATGGACTTTAGAGAAGGGGCAGGTTTCCCCTGGCCGTTCCCACCCTTCAGCCTGTTGCAAACCATGCTGTGCATCAGCAGCAGCTCCACCCAAATCCCCACCAATGTCCAAACATCTGTAACTCCTTAGCATGTGGCATTCCCCTTCTATATTTCAGTGGCGTTGCTGGAGTTAACCTTCCCGCTCCCTGGCTGTGGCCTCGCTTCCACCACCCAGCATCTCATCTGGATGTGGTAGCTGCTCACGGGTGGGTGTGTTGCCTCCTGGCTCCACAAGTGTTAATGCCATGGAGATGTGGGCACGCAAGCATCGGCTAGTGCCCTTTCCTCATGTTGTTTTTTTTTTTTTTTTTTTTTTTTTTTTTGCGAGCCTATTTTCCATTAATTTTGGAGCACATGCAGAACATTTAAGCTGTTGCTACTTAGTGTGGTGAAGCACAGCCTCTGCCAAAAGCTGGTGGGAAGAATCAGAGGACCTTCTCCCCACCTTCTGTGCTCCTGATGGCAACAGCTCTTCCTCTCCCTCCCATCTTGCTGAGGTCCACCCATCCCACGGAGGCTGGACATCCCCCTGCAGAAATACAGCTGCTGACCCTGCCGTACTTGCATGAAAGCAGTGTTCCTTGGCCCCATGCACCACGTCATGCCATGCCATGCCATGCCCAAAGCTACCCCCCTACTCTCTCCTCTCTCATCGCTTTTCCTCCACTAAGCAAATCCTCCTTAAAAATACCTTTTGCCCTGTTTACACCTGTGCTGGCTCGGGGAAAGGTAGAGATGTGCTGTTGCAGGTCACCCAGGCTGTCCCAGGAGCATAGCCAAGCACAGGGATGCACAGCAAGAGCATGGAGTCGGAAAAAATGACGTAGGAGGTTTTCCGTTGGAGGACACTCCTTCCCTGCTCAGCGCTCAGGGCTGGAAAGCTCTCAGAAAGTGAAAGGGGTTGACACTTCTGCTGGCAGCGGAGTTCAGCAGGGGTCAGGGCTAATCCAAGCAGAGCGGACCGGAGGGGAGGGAGGTGGCGGGGGGGAGTCAAGCGTTGACACGCTGAGAGGTAAAAGCTGTGTCAGACACTCCCAGGAGGGAGGAAACAAATGTATAATCAAAACAAAACCGGCTGGGGCTCGCGTGGTTGATGGTGGGTCTCCTGGGGGCTGGAGTTTTATGTTCAGTTGCTGCGGGCAGCGTGAAAGAAGAGCAGGGCAGGGGGTGCTGCTGTTGGGGGCTGTGGTTGACTCACCCACTTTGCAGGCAGCCCGGTATCTACCTGGCCTTGGAAGCGTCAAGATGCCCAGTAGTCCCCCGATCAGCCTATGGATGCTGTAGGCTTGTCTTCAGTCCCATCTCCAAGGGGTGGTCGGGTGGGAGCTCTGGCTGACAGACACCTTGGGAATGGCGTTAGGACTGCTGTGGCATCCCAGAAACACTCCTGCCCCCCTGCCGCGTGTTTGCACAAAGCTCCAGGCCCTGGAAATGCAGCCCCCAAGCAAAGCTTACCACCCCAGCAGGAGAAGAGACCAGAAGCAACTCTACAAAACCCAGGCTGCTGCCCTCTCTCACACTCCCACCCTGCAGCGCTCACCCTGCCAGCCATGCTGTGCTGCTCCCATCCTGGCTGGAGACAGCTTTGGAGCAGTCCTGCTGGGGTCCCAGAGGTCCCAGGGAAACCGCACCGCGCTGGGCTTGGGCCAGCACAGCATCCAGGGCACCACACATGTGCAGAGCACCAGCATGCATCTAGAGCAAAGGGGAGATATTTGCCTGCCAGGCCATGATTGACTCGACATTGAGTCTTAGGCACAAGTCCAAGCCATGTGATGATACTAAGCAGTGTCTGATAATAAAATCAGCACCAGACAGCAGAGCCCATTTGTTTCAGATCAAGGGGATTACCAAGATTTTTACAGGTTTGCTAACAAACAGTGTGGTATTTGTGTGGAGTTGTCCGGGCCAAATCCATCTTTCATCCAGAAGTCTCCCCACAGCCCTGACACTGGGAGCTGGGGGAGCTGAGCATCTTTTTTTCAGGCATGCCTTTTGTTCATCCAAACAGGATGCAGGACTGAAAACCACATTGAAATCTCCCATCAAAAGCTAACCAAAATGCATGATTTTCTAGTGCTCTTGAATGGCTTGGGGTTTGGGTTTTTTTAACTCAGGGGATTGAAACTATTCATTTCCAACAAAAAAGAGGAGTGCACAGGCAACGTGATGTTAGGGGCATGCAGGTGCAGAAGGGCATGCGCGTATCCTGTTCCTCCAGCCAGGCAGGTCACAGCCCTGGGCAGTCCCCTGGGATGGGGTCTGCATCTGCGGTGTTGGAATTGATGTTCCTTACTCAGCTCCCAGCCCTGTACACTGGTCCCCAGCCTTGAGCCGAGACTGGGAACCCCAGGAACTGACACCCCAAAGGCAGGCCTCCCTTCAGCAGCACCCATACATGGAAAACTAACAGTTTGTGCAGGGAAAAAAACACCTGTAGGAGCCATCAGTCTGGGACATTTCAGTTTCTTTTAACGTATCTTAAAGTTTCTGAGTCTTCAGGCCATGCTAGTGTAACATTTTCAGGCTTCCTCCATGGTGGAGGCAGCTCTAGCCTTCCTTTTCCTTACCAACACGGCCCGCCCTTCCCCCAGCCAAGCAAAGTGGAAGCCTCCTTCAGGCACTGTGACTCCAAGAGCTTGGCCCTTAGGAGGAACATCTGGGACCTTGGGTGGACAGCTTGGCAGAGCTGCAGTGCAGTTGTGGCACCCAGCTCTCTGCTGGAGCAGCTGGAGGAGACGCAGGATGCAGCAAGGGCTGTCTGAGTCACACTGCCATCTTCTAAACCATTCCCTCTCCCAGTATCCCCAGTCCCATTGATAAATCCAGAAGAAGATGTGCTGTCGATGGGTGTGTTGTCTGGGAGCCACTCAGCTGGGGACAGCACGGTGCCACAGACTGGTGAAGCTTTAGAATTGCTATTTCTCCATCCAGATTGCCCTGGATCGTTGCTGAGATCTCACTGCAGCCATCT
Organism: Falco punctatus; assembly: GCF_963210335.1. Lineage (NCBI taxonomy): Eukaryota > Metazoa > Chordata > Aves > Falconiformes > Falconidae > Falco > Falco punctatus. The sequence continues at coordinate 37,134,033 of NC_137583.1, read as the reverse complement.
CCTCCCGGTCCCCACAGGCAGCAGGAGGGGTGACTGTATCTGTTTTACAGGCAGGGACTGAAGACACCAGCAGGTCCTGAGCTCCACAGGGACCTCTGCCCCCTCAACAGCAGGACACGGTTGGACATCAGGGTGCCTCAGCAGAGCGGGGTCTGGCTGGGGACCAAGTGCAGGAGCAGCCACTCCCCAGGAGGGCTCCGAGGTGGGGGTAGAGGGGATCTGAAGCAGAAGGGGATGGAAGGGCGGCTGCTCATGCACTGACCTGCTGACAAGCTGCCTTGCTGGGGCTCCATGCCCCTCCAGGGACCCTTCCTGCAGGGAGCAGTGCAGCCTCTCTCACTTGCCCCACGGACAACTGGCATGGGATGCATCGTGTCCCTGTCCCCCCAGGCCCAAACTGGCAGAGGCCCCTCCTGGCACAGCCCCTGCGAAGCTCCCCCAACCAGCACAAGCCTGTTCCCCCCCAAAAGCACGGCAGAGCCAAGGCTGCCAACTGCACAGCATTTGAGGGGTTAAGAAAACTGAACCTGCCACAAGAGATTTGAGCAGAAACTCCACTAGAGACCTTGAAATCCTGTTAATTGATGCCACACATGTGCTGCATTTAACCTCTGCCCTTTGCTGTAATAGTTTACACAAGTGGCACGAAGGCCGATGTCTCCTGATGTGCGGGGGCGGTCTGCGCGAGCCCGGACCCACTGCGATCACACCAGGTATCCTCCAAGCCAGGGTCACCTCCTCGCCCCCAGCCCCTCCACCCAAAGGTGCCCGCAAGCTCTCCGCCGGGCGTCTCAGCTCACCAGCCATGGCGCAGGAATCAGCCGCGCTTTGTGGGCAATCCCGCGCGAAGGAAGAGTTCACGTGTCATTCCGCAGTTATTTGCAATAAAAGCCTTGCCACGGTCTCTGGGGTGAACTCAGTCCTTCCAGCTGGTGCCCCGGCAGGCGGCATCTCCATCCTGCTGGGTCTCACCCAGGGGTGGAGAGAGGAGCTACTGCTGCTTGTGGTTAACACCACTGGGGTGGGAGCAGCCTTCCCAGCCCTACGAGATCTGCTCTCCAGCGCTCCGGAAAGCAACTGTGGAGTCAAGACTGAAAAAAAAAAGAAAAGATCAGAAGAGTTATGGCCATTGTTAACCCCTGTTATAGCCAGGCAAAGGACAGAGTAAACAAGTCATCCTGGGTTTATCCATCTTAAAAACACCCAAGCAGGCAAAAACTAAAAAAGAAGAACCTTGTAATTCCTACCTGACACAGGTCATGCTGCAGATCAGTTTGTTTCCTCTGATGCCCAGGCTTCGGGGTCAGACACGAGAGGTTTGCTCTGGCAACAGGGCACCGGGAGGAATGAAGAGGAGGTCTCCAGGACAGGGCAGGAGACACCAGGGCTTGCTGCCACTGGGAAAAGGCCCCGGGGCCATGGGGACTTGCAGAGTTGCCAGTGAAGATGCTCTGCATGCTTGCCCCTCAGCCTCAGGAGCTGATAACCCACCCAGGATGACAGTGCCCAGTTAAAACATAAGCCATTGCAGTGGGAGCCAAATCCCAGCTGACACGTTGGCAGGTTACGTGGTGGATCCACGAGACTCCACAGGCTGGGTTGGTCAAGATGCAGCACTCTTGGGTCACCAGGGCCATGCCAGCTCCAAGAGCAGCCCATCAGCCTTCCATCCATTACTGCAGTACAGATAATCACAAAATAGGTGATCTGCTCTTGGACAACCCAGGGGTGGATTTATACTGTGTCTTTTTTCATTGCCACAGTTATTAACATCCTACCTTCACCGGTCAAGTGATTCAGAGCCATGACCAGGGTCTCCAATGAAGAAGGAACTGACACTGCTCTATAGAGTCAAGTGGAATAGCAGCCCTTGATATCGGGCGCTGTGGAGGTAAAGAACTTCTGGATGTAGGAGAGCAAGTATTATTATCTACTCCCATTCCTGCTTGTCCAAAGCTCTCAGGAAAATCCCTCCTGGTAGAGCCATAGGACAGGGGGAAGCTGCACCCCACGATGAGCATGTGGCTGCCAGGGCTGAGATTCACTCCAACCCACGACCACCTCTCACTCACACACTGCTCCTGCAAAGACAACTCCTAAAGGTTCCCCTTCAAATTCATACCAAAAGACACAACCCAAAATGTCAGTTCAAAAGCATTCCTTTTTCTTCTTCTTGGCAAGATTAAAGAGATGTCAGATGTCCTTCCACCGTTTCTGCCTTCCCACCACAGACCGCGGGGGACTGCTGCAGAGAACCCTGATGCTGGTGATGTGCTCCAGGAGAGAACTGACCCCTCTGTGTTCTTCCAACCAGCTGTAATTTTAAACTGGGTAACACTGAAGGTCCTATTGCATTTCAGAATATTTGTGACCAACCAAGCACCTGTCAATCAAACGATTTGTGGGGCCAGGGAGGACTGTCCTGGCTGAAGCACCCGATGCGAGGCAAGGTGTGATAGCACGAGGGGTTTCTCAAGGATGCTCTGGGCCAGGCTCTCACCAGCCCATTGCCTCTGACAAGTGAGATCTCCCAAGGGACCAGCACCGACCAAATTGAAGGCTGGATCTTCAGTAGCTGCTGCCTGGAAGCGTTTGGCCAAAGTTCTGGGTAGCAGCAGTGCAGGGGGCTGCCGGGGTCCCACAGGCATGGGACCTCTCGCCGGCACCACCTCTGGGTGGGAAACCGTTTGAGAAGAGCTGCCAGCACCGCTTGCTTTGACATCATGAGAGGGAGACAAAGCGGAGAACCTCACCCCGTGCTAATCAGCCAGGCCCTTGTTTTATCTTCAAATGTTCCTGCACGCAGCCATTAAAACTGCCCAGCCAATATCCCAGAGACGATTCCCTTTGAACGGCCGCTTTGTCTGGTAACTTTATTTACACTTTTGATGCCAATGTTTATCCACTCTTTAAAAAGCTATTCAGAGTGTCTCCCAAATTAACTTCAGATGTGAGAGCAATGGGAACATTCCCTACATCATATTTCATACACTTTCATGTTATTTAATTCTTGGAAACTCTTTTTTTTAAATATAAAAATATTTTTTAAAAAATCTCCAAGGTTTTGGAGAGTATAACCTCTCCCTGTGTGGTCTGCAAAATCTGGCTGTAAAGCTCTTTCCTAACGTTCGCGAACTCCATTATAAATCGTCTCCTTATCTTGCTTATTGGGTTTCTGTTTTCACTGACATACATCCTGGATAAGAAAATGCTCCAAGTGGCCTCCACCACCACCAGGCGTGCTCCACTGGCCAGAGGAGCTCCGTCTGGGGACAGCTGGCAGAGATGCCCAGAGAAGACAGGGATGGGGTGGTGTGGGATGGGATGGAGTGTGATGGGAAGGATGGGATATGGTGTGAGTGGAATGGGATGGGTGGGGTGTGGTGGGAGATGACGAGATAAAATTAGGAGATGAGATGAGATAGGAGATAAGATGAGATGATGTGACGAGACCAGACCAGGCAAGAGCACTTGCTTTTCCCCATTTCAGCACAAACCTTCCCTCAGATTTCAATTTTCTTCCTCCAAATGCCTTAGAAAAAGGAAACTGACTTTCTGCACAGGAAAAAGAAACCAGAGCAGCCTGGCACCTGCTGGGCTCATTGGAGACCCATGGCCGGGTCCCTAGCAGGTTGGGGCAAGCCACCATGTCTGTTTCTCATGGAAGCAGCTGCAGCAGCCCAGCAGACTCCAGCCCCATCCTCCAGACCCCCAGGAGGTGGCTGCACCATCAGTGCCTGCAGCCAGCTGATGTGCTCATTAAAGTCTGTGCACTGACTCCTCCAGCAGCTGGAAGAAGGCATCACCTACAGCCAGCACTAGTCTTTCCTTTTCCCATTCCCACCCTGCTGGTCCGGAACTGAGCAGGCTGTAGGCAAGCAGGTTCCTTCCCTCGCTGGTGAAGACCCTTCGCAGCCACCATCGTGTAGGTAGACCGCGAGGGTTGCCCAAGAGGCTGCAGCAGAGCTGGCAACACTGCTCGCTCCCAGACAGAAGGCGTCACTGCCTGCACTCAGGTCTTGGGCTGTGGCTTTCCAGCTGTGAGAAAAGTTAAAAGGCCTCTTCCCAGAGGAGCAATTTTCAGAAAAATCCAGTAGGCAGCTGGAGACAGCTTCCAAAACCATTCGGCAGAGCCGAACACCCTGCTTGAATGCAGGTATTTCAGCAGCAGCAGTCTGACAGTCCCTGTGGTGGATGGGCTCCTCCCCGCCTGCAGCCTGGGATGTCCAGCGGAGGAAGCCAGGCAGCTGAAGGACCCGGAGCAGATCCGGAAAGGCAGACTGTTCCTGCTGCTGGGCCAAGCCAGAGCAGTGTCCGACGAAAACCGCTGCATCTCCTGGGACACTGCAGCTGTGAACAGACCTCCGGACAGGACTAAGAAGGACCTGATGACAGCAAAAGGCTTGGACAGGGAAGAGGAAATCTGAGGCGCTCTATTATTTGGACTCATTAGCAAACAAGACTTTCATGCGGTTAACACCCACCCTGCTCCAGGGCCAGGACCCAATGTGCCAGACAAATCCCTTCCTGACCTAAAAAAGAGGGGTCTGGGAAAACGGAGGGTGGCTTCATCACCAGTCCTGCAGCCATGGCAGGGAATGGCCGTGCCAGCTCCCTGGCGGGGGGCTTTCCTGGGAGGTAAGGCTGCAGGTCACCCACTGGGCTGCAGGGCAGCATCCCGGTGGCTACAGGCTGGTGCTGCCTGCCCCTGAGCACCTTGCCCCAAGCCCTCCAGCAGGGACGGAGATGTCCACAGGGATGGCTGAGATAGGAGAAGAGCCAAAAGGGATGCAGGGGAAGCTGCCATGCTAATCCCAGCAAAGCTGGGCATCCAGGTGAGACTGCAGGAAGGGTTCACCACCTCCCCTGGGCGGCAGAGGCACAGAAGGGGTGGTACTGCGTCCTTCTGGCAGGCTCAGAGACATACGTTATTTATAGAGCACTTGGGGATGCTCAGAAGCGAGGCGCCACACAAGCACGAGATGTCATTACAAAGGATATGATTTAAGGCCGGGCAGGGCCGGGAGAGGAGGGGGATCCAGTTTGCGTGGAAGACTATACAAAATAAATCCTGCCCGAAAGCCTTCCCGCCTCCGCAGCAGAAAGTGGAGCTGTATCAGCCGGCCTGTCTCTGCTGTGCTCTCCTTCCTTTTACAGGCATGAAGAGATACTTTTTTCGCTCATCTTTGCTGCAAGCCTTGCTGGGTCCCGCCAGCTGATCCATGGCCAAGGGGAACATCAAGGGAGCAGGAAAAATAAAGGGATCCAGCTCTCCTCCAAGGTGGCACCTCCGCAGCCACACCGGCCCTCAGCCGAGCGACCCACAGAGTCACCGGAGGGATGCGGGTGCCAGAGGGACACAGCACTGACACAGCCAGCTGCATGCACTGGCCTGGAGAGGCTGCAGGATAAGGAAAGCCGATGAGCCAGAAGCCATGCCTCCAGTGTGCCACCACTGTGCTCCTCCCAGCACAGCCAGGCTCTGGGTTCCTCTGGCCAGCCCTGGGCTCCCCTCGTCCCAGATGCCCACGGCCACACATCTGCTGCTGTCACTTTCTGCCTGGACCTCTGCTCAGGCAGTAGTTTGGCCAGTTCTCCCCTACCCATTGCCAGTGACAACACCCAACCACACTGCCAGCACTGGCCACACACACCACACAGCGCAGGGGTGCACGTGTGCCAGCTGACACCACCGCTGCTGGGAGAAGAGCTCCACAGAAGATGCAGGAAGAGCATCACCCAAGCCCTCAGCTATCACGGATGTGCAGACATGGGCAGGAATTACTGGGCAGATTCTGGCCGTCAGAGAGCAATTTGTGAGCCACTGGTGGAGGGGAGGCGATGGGGAGACCCAAGCCAGTTCCTCACTCCTCTGGCCCCAGCAATGGCTTGGGCAGACCTTGCTGGTGTGGCTGAAGACAAGTCCAGGCATCCACCATAGCCCTTCTGCCAGAGGCTGGGAGTCCCAGTGTGCCACAGACTGTGTCCCTCCCTCACCAGGGCTGCGTGGTAGCCAGTCAGGAGCCCCAGGGCAGCAGCAGGGTGCTCAGGGCTCACCAGCCCCACCACAGGCTGGAGATGCCCTGGGTCAGGGCTTGGCCCCACGCTGCCACCAGAGCAGGAGCAAACTGAAACAGAGCTCCAGTCAGCCGGAATGCCCCCTTCAGACTTCTCTCCTTGGCTGGAAATGGGACAAAAGGAAATTGTGGCCAGAAGGGTTAGCTAAAAGTGTTACTTTTTTTATTTGAAGGGAAATTTCAAAATGAAAATTCCTCATTTTCAGCTTTTCTGTGAATTCTTCCTTCTCCCCCACCCAGGGCAAGTAAGCAGCCCAAGGCCATTTCCACGGGAAAGGAAATCTCCTTCTCTCTTCTTTCCCTTGCATTTTCTCGGAAGGAGAAGAAACTCAACGTAAAGCCAGAGGAAGGGGAAGCCCACTGAAATAAATTAGCCAGCAGCAGTCTTTGGGAAATGTTAAAGGAACAAACAATGGTTTGTTGCTCTTCTTAAATTTTAAACCAAACTGGCTCTGCAGAGAGGATGGGGATCTCCATCCTCACTGAAGTTCAGGAAGAAGAAGAGGAGGTCCTCTTTGGCTTATCTTGGCAACACCACTTCAAGCCCTTCGCAGCTCCTTCCCGCAGCCTCCTGGTCTCACCTTTCACCACCGAGAAGGGGAACCTATTTCCCGGGAGAGCTTCCTCGAGGTCTGGATCAATTTTTTTCCCAGCCGGCTCCAAAGGAGGGCAAGGACATACAGCTCCAAGCCTGGATACCTCTATGATTTGGCCTTAAGTCAAGCAAGACAAACCCTGGCCTGCTGGCAGCTTTAACAAGGAATTTGCAACCCTAATTAGAAAAATAAGGACATATTCATGCAACATATAAATATAAAACAAAGGTTGAGTTTAAAGATTCAGGGTCTAGAGAGAAGCAAAACCAAAGAGGCCCCAAAGTTTCCGAGTTCCTGTTGGCTTTGGAGAGAGGTCCACGCCTGGGGAAGTTCAAGCTTCTCCAGATCTCCAGGGTCTGCAAAACCTGCACCGACGCTCTCCAGTGAGCAGGCTTGCTCCCACGGTTTCCAGCATTTCCTGGTGCGGGAAGGTCTGGGAAACACTGCAGGAACAGCCTTTCGTGAAGTATTTTGGCACCTTTGCTTCCAACGGGGGTGCAGAAAGTACAAAGGCTGCAAAACCTAAAAAAAAAAACAGCAGGGGGAGGGGGGCTACCTGAAGGTTTTCAAGCATTAGCGAGTTTGATTTGGGGGTTGTTCAAGTTCAAGGTGAAAGCTCGGGCAAGGTGCTCATTCTACATGAATCAGAGCATCCGTATTTATCCTAACAATCACACAACGGAGCTGCAGGAAGCTGAGGATCAAGAGGCGTCAGCTGAGGGGCAGGGGCTCACACCAGAGCCAGCCCCCCGGGCCGGGGCTGCACACTCTCCCCAGCCAGGACAGCCTGGGGCTGGGAGCTGAACTTGGCCCCGTGCAAGACGTTGGAGCCCAGATGGAGAGTGACAGGCCAGGCAGCACGTGCAAGACACCCCAATGTGGGCAAGGAGGTCAGACACTGCCTCTCCGGTTCAGCAGCTGGAGATGGTCCCAGGATGACCTGGAGGAGGTCCCAGGATGAGTCAGTTTCTCTCTGAGCCCCTAACAACGTGCCTCCTCCCCCCATGGGGCTGGACGCACACACTGAGATGCAGCACAGTGCGGGTGATGCCCCCGTGCAGCCTTGCAGCACTGCCCAGCCAAGCCAGTGGAGGGACCTGACCCCGAGCACGATGCTCAGACTCACTGGAGAGTGGGGCAACAGAGCAGGGTAAAGGATGGGGACAGGGTGTTGGCGCTTGCAGCTGGCACCATGCCCCTCTAAACGGCTCTGGGGAGTTTTGAAATTCTCCAACAATGGAAAATTCCTTCCTCTCCCTCAAAAAGAAAACCAACAAAACCTCACTTTGGGCAAACTGAAGCATTTTTGCTCTGCTTCCGACTTTCCTTGATTTTGACTTTTCCATTTTGCCTTACACAACATGATGCAACAGCAAATTAAGACAAAGCATCATTTTTTCCTGAACCTGTGCTGGATATGGCCTGTCCTGAATCTGCTGAATCGAAATGTGCTGACACTGCCAGAAAAAAAATAGAAAATAGGTCTCAAACTGAAATCCATGCAGCTTCTCAGAGCTCAGCCACACCATCCTGCTCAACATTGCATCCTCCCATCAGCATTCTGCTGAGTGGCTGCACTTGCAGAGCTTGTTTTCTGCTGAAACACCACATCCACATCCTCTGTTCTGCTGTTCAGCCAGAGTCCATACTCTGACCTCCTCCACATCCCCTAATTATTATAATGGGTGTCTTACGCTTCGTAGTCACAAGGTTTTGAGAAACAGGCTTGCGTACGTGTAAGAGATGCTTGACAGAGCTCAGATCCTGTGTGAAGGCAGCACCGGCACCCCCGTTTTGCAGACAGCAAGCCAAGTCAAGGATGAAGGCTGCTTTGGTTGGCGTGGCTGCCCCAGCACGGCCATCACACCTTGCTGCAAATAGTTAGAAACAAGACTGCAAGGTTTCTCAGGTACCCAGTGGAAGATGCAGCTGAATCTAGTAAAGGACTTGCCACCAAACCCCAGTGTGGCTCCAGGACCTCTGGGATGGTCCAGCCTGAAGCCCCCAGCCCAGCCTGAAGCCATGCTTTCCACCAGGGCCGAGATGCCACATCTGGAGCCCAATGCAAGCAGGTGATGCCAGAGCATCCCCAAAAAGACCTGTAGGCTGGGAAGAGCCTCTCCCAGCCCACTCTGCTTGGTGAACCCAGTGGCAGTCCCTCCCTGTACAGTAGCACCATTTCTTCAGAAGACTTTGAATAAGGAAGAAAACAACATATGCAATCCAAATTTCAAAAACAAAGCCCAAACAAAGGCTGTAAAATCTAATAATTAACAGAGCAAATAAGCTGAACGCCCATTAGGTTCCACATATTAGGTAATGACAAGTAGTTCACAATAACCACTTCTGAATGGACTTCACCCAATATGTATTTAATTAGGGTTTAATAAAGCAACAGCATGTTCTTAAAGGCCAATTAGAAACATATTCACTGAGGTTTAGAAGCTATGTAATAGATGCCTGTAGGAACCAGATACGTGCTGATTACATAGCTATTAATCCTCAATAAAGGGTCTAATAATCATTTTGTGCTTCAGGAGCAGGCAGCTGCTTTATTAAATCTTAATGAAACGCATACTTGGGAGCTTTCCTTCAAAGCCAGCCCATGTTAGGAAGATGGGCTTAGAAGTGGTAGTCTGCTGAGAGGAAAGACCCCCTCCTCGTCACCACCTCTGCCACCGCTGCGGCGGGTTTGGGGCCAGCTCTGTCCCCAGAGCTGCCAGGACAGCAGCGGTTGATTCCTGCCCCGACACGAGTGAGAGGTCTCTGGCTCTGCGAGCACCACGAGACATTTCACCCTGTGCTGAACATTTGCTCACGTGGCAAAACATCTCCATGAATCAGAGCATCCATCCAATCCGCAGCTCCATGTCCAGAGCATCCCTGTGCAGCTCACACCAGAACTCCGGGCCCAAGGGGAGCAAAGTCCTGGGCTTGGCCTGGTGGTGCCACATCCCATGAGGCTCAGCCATTTCTCCAGGAATTTACCTCCTGCCTGAAAAGGAGCCAGGCTGAAGTGAGCAAGCTCCCACCATCACCCAAAGAGGAACTGGTCTGATCCAGGGTTTGGACCAGCCAGGGGGTGGCTTCTTGCCACATAACCTGTAGGATTAGAGGTTGGTCTAAATGGCCAAGCCATTACTGAGCCCCTGTGGACACTCAGATAAGCTGTGCCCATGCCTTTCCACCACAACTCCATCAGAAAGCCAGAAAAACGGTGCAGCAGGATTAAAAACTGTCAGATTGCAAAAACTTCACATAAACACCCATCTGTTTCTTCACCTTCTGGTTTCCCAGCCTTCTGACTCATGGGTTTGGGTTTTCCACAGTGGCCAGAAACTTCAGCAACTGCACTTGTGATGAAGCTGCACTTCATCCCTACATTGCCCTGGAGATGGAGGTGTGCCTGGCTGCCTGGTCCTCACCCCAGAACAGCCAGGAGCAGAGACCACCCCAACACAGCGGCTGGTTATCAGCTATGAGTTGCCAGTCCATCCTGCTCTGCCGCCCGGGAGGACGAAGGCATGGCCAGTGCACCAGGGCCAGAGCCAGCAGGGAGCAACCAGGGACAGATTCAAGCCCACGGCCAGAAGTGGCACCGTAAGGTGCTGCCCATCAGTTCAGACTGGGGCTGGAAGGTGCAGGTCCCAGTGGGGTCCCATCTCAGGCCAAACCTGACTCCTAATTAGCAGCCCTTGTTAGTGCTTCAGGACTCCAGCAGCGCTAGAACTTGCAGCCTGCCCCTTGCCCCAGAGATGCCCAGGCACAGGGCACCGTGGGGATCCATCTGCTCCCCCCAGCTGCACCACGCCAGGTGCAGGTCCAAGCCCAAGCGGTGGGTGCCCAGTGCTGAATTTCACAGCCAAATGCCCAGACAAGCCATGGGGAGAGCCACAGGCACGAGCATCCCAGAGGCAAGGGAGATCGGTGAGGGTGGGTCATGGGGTGACACCTGCAGCACCGAGCTGCAGCACTCTCCTGGCCTCCCTTGGCAGCAGAAATGGGTAAAATAGGGAAAACACCCAGGATACCCACATAGCATCCCAAATATGCTGCCCTTTTGAAAGCTCTCTGTGGTGTTACACCCTAATTAGCCCAATTAAGCCCCCACAGGACCAGCTGCTTGCTGGTTGCCGTGCTGCGTAGGGAGTTTAGCTCACCCTCACAGGGCAAAGCACCTCCAAGTCCTCAGCCGGGGGAGCAGCCGGGGGGGCAGTGCCCCACCTGCCCGTGGCCATGGGACTGAGCAGGGCACCCCTGGGTGCTCACTGACTCGCTCCCCCCACCTTCAGAGCCCCCACCCCAGCTTGTGCACAGCACCCTCCAGGGCATCCATGTCCCCGCCTTACCCAGAGCCCATGCCACCATCCCGACCCCACGCGGGCATCACTCACGGTGCCCACCTGCAACCAGAGCAGGCGGCCCGCAAGGACCAGCACCCATGCAACCTTCAGTTTATCACCTGGGTCAAGCACACACACCCTCGTGGGTGCCTGAACCCCCGGGATCCATGTTCCCCAAAACAGGGAGACCATCCCCCCCTCACCAACAGCTTCCCTGGCCACAAGTCTCTGAAAAAGGAGTCACGATGGGCCATAAGCAGGGTGCTGGGGGTGCCCACGGGCAGTCCTATGCCAGGGAGCGGCTACTTCACATTAGTTGCTGTCAGGCCCTGCCTCACCACAGACAGACAAAATCATGCCTTCTGTGTTATTAATTAATGTGTTTTCACAGAAAATGGAACCTTTCCTTCCAACCTCACAGAGGAGTTAAATCTGTTGCTGCACAAATTGCCCCCCACCAACAGCCTGAGCTGGGGCAAGAGCCTGTTGGATCAGCCAGTCCCAGGGCGGAAGAAAGGGACAAGGCATTTCATAACTGCTCTTCCTCCCAGCACAGAAAAGCTGGACCTGACCAGGGCGCAGGTTGCTCCCACCTGCCCATCTGTCCCTCTGCAGGCCCTCCCAGCTTGGTATCCCACTGCCTCGTGGGGACCGAGAGCCTCAGCGGTGGTTCCTGGTGAGATCCCATGGGTGAGATGAAGAGCTGGGAGCTCCCCTCTTCTTACTGGTCAAATACCAACTTCACCACAGACATACCCTTTTAGGCATCTTCTCTGCACTGAGGAACAAGGCTGGAGAAAGATACTCCACACTGACCATCATGGACTCTGGATACCTCCATTAGCAGCCTTTGGGTGGTCCTTCCCACCCAACCACAGGTGGCTGAACCCCACGCTGCTCTGCTGATGAGCCCAGAGCAGAGATCCCTTGGCTGGGCAGAGGTGCTCATGGCTGGCACAGCCCCTCCCCACTTTCGGGACATCACGCTTTTCTTATTCAGCCAAGCCTCGTTTGCCCACAGCATTGCTGGTCAGCAGTTTTCTGGTGGAAAACACCAGCTTCTGCAAAAGTAGTGTTTTCCCCACAAGAAAGGTCTGGTTTTCTAACAAAGGCCAGGTCTCAGGCCTGTTTAGCCAAACTAGAATGGCTTGAGGTCAACATGACATGAAACCTCCCATGACACATCACAGGTCACTGTCGTGCACCCTAAGTCCCACCATGAGAGCCCAGGCCCCTGTGAAACTTGGTCCAGGGAGAAGAGAAGGGACTGGCGATGCCCCGCCAGCTTGGGAGGGCATGGGCTGGCGTGTGGCAGCCTAAGGTGAAGTTTGCTGAATTGAGCGTTTCTGCCTTCATTTGTTTTTTTTTCTTTTTGGAACTTTCCGTCCCACAGAAGATTTTAACAAGTTGATTTTTCCACCCTCTTGAGGACAAAAACAAATTCTGAAATATCACAATTTCCACAAGGGCAAAACTCTTGATCTTCAGCTACTTTCTCCCAAGATCTTACCCCAGCAGTGTTGCCAGGAGGCCCCAGCCACCCATGCAGAAGACACTATTTTATGTGTCTATATATACGTATGTGTGTGTGTGTGTGTGTCTTTCTCTCTGGTTTGCAGCCCCTTTCCCAAAACAGGCTCTTGGGTGTTCGATGAGCCCACAGCATCGCATCAGGGACATTGTGTGGTCCCCTCTCCCAGTCTGGCCATCAGAGCTAAACACTGGTGCCATCCTCACCAGCATTTGCTGAGCCAAGGAAGGGGACCTGTGGGAATCACAGGGTGTACAAGGTAGGGCAAGAAGGACAGACACATGTTTGGGGCATCCTGAAGATTGTGACCCCAGAAAAGATGCAGAGGCAATGGGGCTACATATAATGACAGTGCTCAAGGGGAGGATAATTTCTTACACAGAAGATCCACCAAAAGACCTGCCTGGAAGTCAAGGTTGAGTTTGAGCCCCAGTAGAGGGCACAAAAAAGATGTCTTCAGCAAGGATGCTCTTGTACAGGGTCTGCCTTGCCTGATTTCCTTCCCTGTGCCCCATCTTCTAGTTGGTTGGGTCCTAGGTTCAGAAAGAAGAGTGTCAAGAAAAGCCAAGAAGAAGATTAATTTTATTGGGAGCTCACAGGGATGCATTTAGAGACGCCTCACAGGGTTACACCAAAAGGCTCATCTGACTGGGGTTGTGTCCAGTACTGGCTGATTATGGATGTTTAGAAGAACTCAACAGACCTTCCCAGCTGCAGTCAGCTGCTTTGGGACATCCAAATCACTTTCTTCAACAGCCACCAACACACCAAAATTTCTCTGACCCCTTTTTGAATCAAACATGGCCAACTAGTAACATAAAACAAGCCCGTTTGCTGGTTAGCTCTGAACAAAAACTGCAGTTAAGGCATTGCAGATCATCACAAGCTGGTCCCCATCCCATGGGGGCTGCTTGCAGAGATGAGAAGGGTTTGTCATATGGCAATTAGCTGCAAGGAATCCCCAAAACCCTCCAAAGCTGCTGCTCACTGCCTCTGGCCCTTGCAATAAACTTACTGCCGCTCTCCATTTCAGATGGCCAGCTGTTCCTTATTTCTAGACCTGTTTCCTTTCTACTAATTAATCAGCTCCAAATGTCTCTCTGCATGGCCTGTCTGAACATGAGGCCAGAAACATGATGTCGGGACACACTCACCCAGACCCGCTTGTGCTGCAGGTGAGGGGCTGAGAGGGCCAGCAGCAGAGCTGGGATGACCCTGCACTGCCACCCCTGTGGCCACCATGCTGCTCCACAAAGTCAGACTCTGCATCATTCTGGGTGCAGGGCAGAGGCAGCGCTGCCTGTCTGGCAGGGGACACTGGATGGAGCGTATTGATGCTGCTCAGCCCACCGTGCTGACTCCCGAACCCAGCATCCCGCAGACGGAAGCAAGCATTAGCCCAATCATCACATGCGCCTGCAGCTCACCTGCAGACAGATCGGGGGCTCAAGTCTTGGGGGAGAAAAATGGGCTCACAAGACAAAAGAAAAGCAAAGGGTAGATGAAGCACTTTGCAGAACAAGCCACACCAAGGTCACCTTGACTTACCCGCAGCTGACGTATCCTGAGCAGAGCTGCTTGCGCACAGAGCCAGCCATGGGGAAACACGAACAGGGACTCATGTCCAGAGCACTAGAGCCAGTGGCCACCCCAGCCAGCCCCAAGAAGAGGAGCTGGGACAGAGGTGCTGCCAACATGCCTGGGCTCTGCTGCTTCAGCTCACAGTCAGACTCCCTTCCTCTTGGAAAAGCTGGAAGGAACCAAATTTTTTCTTTTATTATCTTGGATCTGACTTGCACAGAGAAGGTGCTCCAAGGCTGCCTGTGCCAGGACATTCACAAAGTTTCCCAGCAGAAGAATGAAGCAAAACAAGGGGAAGCTCTTTGATCTTTATGGGCCTGACACTTTGAGCCAAGGAAGCAGTAAGCATGAAGCTGCACTTCTAGGTTTGCGATTGTTCCTCCTGACCATGGCCTCAGACAGCAGCACCGAGCCTCTTCCCACCGCTGGAGAAGGCCCCATTGCAGCAGAGCTGACCACAGAAGGGTGCTGGGGACCAGAGCTTTGACCTTGACTCTGCTGCTTGCCTCAGCCCTTTGTTTTCATGAGACAGAAGGGACATCTCCTGGCAAGCCTCTTCCAAGTCTCAGGATGGAAAGCACATTTAAGTGTGAGGTTCCCCCATGCATACTGTGCAACAGACGGCACAGGCTGCTTTACCACTGTAAAGCTCTGCAGATGGAGGATGCCAACCGAACGACAGCCTTTTTGCCACTTAGTTCCCTCTGAACCAGAGTGGTCAATTGGGAAATTCAAATTGAAATCTGGACTTTGAAAATTTCATAGTACCAAGGAGGATTTTGCAGCTGCGTTTGTCCAGCTCTGCTTTAAAACCTTATCTCCCCAAATGACTGGTAGTGGCTAATCTCCAGAAAGGAAAAGATTGCAATACCCAGCCTGACGGCCTCTTCCAAAGGTGGTGAGTCCCTGATACAAGGCTGTGAAATGTAATGTGCCTTGGGCTTCTGCAAGTGAAAGGACCGTGGGGAGGCGGGACTGTCACCATGGTAGGAATTTGGGTCCTTCTTTAGGGTCTCAGATTCCCTGTTGCAGCTCTCAAGTCTGCAGCGCTGGCCTGGAAACTGGGTAGTAAATAGTCTTGGGTAGGACTTCCAGCGCACCCTGCCTCCAGGCAGGCTGGGGATACGGGGGCTCCTCCTGGAAGAGCAGGAGCAGCAGCAGGGCATGGCCAAAATAACATGCAGAGCAACACAGGGAGGCCTGACTTAGTTTGGTTGGCCGAGTCACGAGAGCTGGGTCTTGGTTTTGTTGGGACAGTGGTGATTCCCATCCCACCTCATAACTGAAGCCACAGGGTTGTAGTCCCCTAAGCAAAATGTACCTTCTTACTCAGCTCCCGGAAGTTACGTGGTGCAAGAATGGTTTTCCATGTGCTGCTGAAGGAAGAGGAAACATACGGAGTATTCAAATATCACCACGAAGATCCCATCCGTTACTTGTGCCACTTTAACGGGTTTGATCACCCAAAGCAAGCAAGGAAGGGCTCCAGCCCAGCAAACCAGTGGCTCTTCATGCAGTAGACATGTCCAATGACCCTGAACCTTGGAAGATCATATGACACAGGGGCTGCAAGCCCCAGAGCCTCTCTAGAAACCACTCCATGTGGAAATCAAGGGCTCTGTTGAAAGGAGAGGACTCATCAGCTATAGCACCAGGGCAAAGAGCTCACTGGAGCCATCCAACAGAGCCTCTGGCTTCTCCTTCTGCTCATGGCATAGCCCTGCTGAGATCCACCTCACCAGCAGTGGGCTGCACCCATCAGCATCAGACCCTCCAGCCTGGACCGTGCCCTGGCCACGTGCCCTGTGCCACCCTGCACTGCAGCCCCGCTGCCAGCTTTGTTCCAGCACTGGCTGCATGTAGGGTTTCAGGACCTCCTCCAGCAGATGGATTTGTTTGTGCCAGCCGAGTTACTCAACAGGATATTAGCTGCCTGGCTAGCAGATGCCCAGCACACAAACCTCTGCCGATGGACTGACACCCTGCAGGCATGGGATGGGCAGCATGTAGCTGCCAGTCCCACTCCCCCAGGGCTGTGCAAACCCTCCACCAGCCTCCCAACCCTTCTTGGTACATGAAGAGCCCTCATCTTCTCCAGGACATAAAGGGACCAAATGTTTCCCATGTTGCTGCCCAGGGAAAGGGCCAAAACGCCTGTGCAGCTGAGGCTCTCAGACTCGCTGCACCAGTGGCAGCTGCAGAGCAGCCTGTGAGGTGGACACAGAGGGCAGGCAGAGTATGACTGGCAGTGGAGCTCTGAAATCCTGGCTCTTCCTGGCCCTTCCCAGCATATTGGAGGGAATGTGGGAGCCCCGGCTAGAGGTGAGAGGCAGCTGATGAACGAGGTGATAACACCTCAGCAGATGGCTCAAAAGGCTGCACCACACTTGGAGGGCACAGACAAAACACAGAGGTGAAGCCCAGATGTTTAACTTCAGCATCTGGATGTGATTCCTAAACAGAGATGCTCACATCTGACTGTTCTGCCTGAAAATAAATGGTTTGTTTGACCTTCCCCGTAGTCCGCCCTGATATTTTCTGGGTCTCTCCTAAACAGACAGCAGCTGCTCCCTCCTTGCTGGGACAGCCGTGTGTCAGACGAGCACGGCAGGCATCGCTGCAGTCAGAGCAGCAGCTGTGGGTGTCTGGGACACGGCATCAGGGGATGCGGGGCAGAGCACAGCTCAGAGCAGTGCCGCGAGCCTGGAGGAAAGAACAGAGGGGAGGAAAATGTTCTTCTGCACTGCACTCACCCTGTTTTGAGCTCCCACTCAGCAAATTTTGAGCAGGACACCAACCCTGTGTGCCTACCCTGCTCATGGCCTCCATCTGCCAGGTGTCTGCTCCTACCCAAAAATCCCGTGGGAGTGAAGAGGGACTGGTCTGCAACCATGTCTCACCTTCCCCCCACACAGTCCCCAAGACCCACCAGAGCAGCCCAGCTGCCTGAGCACTACCTTGGCTCACCCAGGCACCCCGGGACCCGGCACAACCTGGATCTCATTTCATGGCAGCAGCATCCCATCACCAGCAGTAGGGACCAGCAGCAGGTGCTTTCTAAGCCAAGAAGGGACAAACCTACTCAATGCCTTGGGAGTGCTGAAAGAGACTGCTTGGGAAAACAGGTCCCCAGTGCCTGCTGAAGCCATGCAGTCCACTTCAGAGAAGATATCTTGGATCAGAGGCACCATGCGCTGGAGAATCCACCACGCTCCTAATAAGTGGAAATTGTAGGCGTTGGGTGGTGTTGAAGCTGACAATGAAGACAGTGATTAGTGATGACGGGCAGTACCAATTAAGGCTAATCTGCCTAATGGCCAAGTCTGAGAGTAGTGCGTGTGTGACGGATGGTGACAAGTGATGGCAGCTGGAGGAGGCCACAGTGACCACAGAGATGTAAGACAATGCTGGTGGCAGACAGAGCAAACGAGTGGTGACACAGTAATCTGTTACTCGGGTTATTTGTAATCCTGCAGACACATCTGGCACCGAGCACGCCGCTGTCCTGCGCTTCTCCTGAAGGATCAAACCAGCAGCACTGGAGAAAAGACCTCTCTCTGCAGCTTTCTGAGGGAAGTGTGGGATGCAAAGGAGCAGTGGCACAGTCTGGCGTGGCACATCAACAGCTGATGTCTTGCTCTGCTCCAGCCCAGCTCCACCAGTGCCCTTTGGCTCAGCAAGAGGAGGGCAGAGCCGGCAGAGTGGTCTGGGAGGGGTCAGACCCCCTTGGCACAGCGGATCAAGGAACCTAAGGGTCCATTGGGCCCCGGCAACCAGCTGCCCACCAGCAGCCACCTGCCCTGGCACAGCTCCTGTGCTGGCCAGTCCCTTGCAGCAGGAGCAGTCCCATGCCACCAAGAACCGCCAGCCAGGGCAGCCAGCCAAGAGCAATGAGCCAGTGCAGCCAGGGTGCTGGCATGGTCAACCCATGGGGCTATGGGTGCACTGGGTGCTCCATGGCCACTCATAGCCCAGGCCAGCACTAGGCATGTTGCTGGCATTCCTGTCCCCTCCCACACTGACTTTAAGCATCAGACACCGGCAGGGAGGAGAGACACAGATGCCCCAGCAGCAGAAACATAGGCACGTCCCAGCAGCAGGGTCAGCCAGTGCATGAAAAACAGGCTGGCCCTTGCGGACTGGGGTGATACTGCACATGGGTGAAAAGGGCAAAACATGTCAGCTCACTGTGATAAGAGCAGTCACACAAAGCAGGCACCATTTGCAGAGCAATATGTTAACTGTCATCAAGCCTGGCAGCATGACAAGGGCCAGCACCTCATGCCCATCAGATTTGTTCTCTGCCTGAGGTTAAAGCAGGGCTCTGGTCCAAACAAAGCTGGTGCAGATCAGCTGAAAGCTGCCCAAGTATGACCACAGACTTACTAGCAGTGGTAGGGTGCAAGCAAGCTCCGGGACTGCTGCTAAAGGCTGAAACTGCAACCCAAGAACTGCTCACTGAGCCTGCCAGTTTGGGGTTAGAAAGGCTGGTTTTGTGCCATCTCCCCGGGAGCAGGACAGGAGCCCTGCTCACACTAGGCCAGCACCCAGCACCTTCACCTGGGGTCCTTCCCAGCCACGGTGATGAACAAGCTCGGCCCAAACCCCTCCTAACAGGGCTGCCCTGCCCGCACTGCAGCAGACCGTACCGGACACTGTCCGTGGCCCTTGCTTCTCCACGTCTGGGGGTCATGGTCGATGGAGCTAGGTGCTCCCATGAGGACGTGGCTGCAGCTCAGGTCATAAGAGCTCACAGGCAGTGTGCTGGCCACCAGGGACTTGGAAAGCAGACCAGCAGTGGTGGTACAAGCCCAGAGCCAACCTGGAAGCACCAGTGAAGGGCACCAGTGAAGGACACCAGCGGCACCCGCAGCCCACATAGCACCTTGCTCAGGGGAGCCCCAGGTCTCCTAGTCCTGCATCCCTGCAGGCTCAGGATGCTCTCCACTGGTAATACTGGGGGTGGGGAGCATGGCATGGTGGCACAGTGCTGCTCCCAACTGGAGCAGGAATTTTCAGAGGGACATGCCCCAGCATGAGGGCACGGCAGGGCAATCCCTGCTCTCACCCCCTCCCCCCACACACTGATCTTATCACCAGCCTTGAGACTCAGACACATTTTTGTCTAGATTTTGAATTTGCTCTGGTTTTAATTTGGGGGGATGATGCCGTATCTAGCACTGCAGCCCTTGATTAGCACACGCACCAGCACACGCACACCCCCCACTGCCAGACTCAATCACACATGTTTGCTCAAAACCTCTTGGAAATCTTTGGATTCAGACCAACTTTTCTTTTCTTACATGCATTTGTTGTAGTCCGATATTTATAGTTTACTTAAAATAAATGGCTCCTTATGTTTCCCGCTTCCTGCTCCCGAGGGGAGGGTCTCATGGGGTTGCTGTCTGTCTTCTTCTCTCTTTCCTCAACCTTTTACTATTTTTTTTCTCCTCTTCCATAAACATTTTTCAAGCAGATCCTACATTTGCCAGATGCTGCAGACCCTCTCCCCAGACCAGGGTGCGGTGCTGGGTGGTGGAGCCTTGTGAAGGTCTCTGCTCCCACCCAGGCCAGTTCTGAGCAGACTGCTCCAGTCTCAGTCTGTGTATCTCCAAGGTCAAAGATTCCTACCCCTCTCCAGGCCCCTACTGCAGTATCTGAGCACCCTCACAGCAGCCTCATAATCTGTCCTTGCATTTGCAGGGAATTTCCCTTGTTCCAGCTCCTGCTGCTGCCTCTCACTGTCTCTCTGTGCACCTTGAAGAAGACCCAGCTGCATCTTCCCTGCACCCTCACATTTGGTTTTGGATGACCAAATGCCTTGTGTCCTACAGCAAAGGGAGCTCGAGTGCTTGATGGAGGATGGACACCTCCCAGGGACCTCAGCCACTCAGCATGGCAGGTCTGGGGGAGCCAGAGAGAGGGACCCAGGACACCTCCGGGGTGAGGAGCAGTCCCCAGGCAGCTCCTTGTTGCCTTGCAGCATCTCGGGGTGCAAGAGGCAGGGATATTGCTAGAGCATCCCTACAGATGGTGGGAGGACAGAGGGATTAAGCCAATATTTGCATGGCCTTTCCCACCCAGCAGCCTCTTGGCAGCTCTCTCTATTGCTGGGGCTGATGAGCCCCATTTGTTTTGGAAGAGCCATTTGTTTTCTAACACTGCTGCAAAGGGAACAATTTTACTGCAAAAATTATCCTCCCTTCTTTTTTCAGGCCCTGGGGCTCCATATAGCCCTGTCTCCCCAGGGGTAGCCCACCTGCACACACACACATGTGCAAGCTCACATCCAGCCCACCTTGCAGTATAAGTAGGATCACATACTCCCCATTTACACACTGACCCACATGCTGCATATCCCAACACATATGTGCAGGCTCAAAGACTGCCACCCACACACACACATGCAAGCTCAAAAGTCTGCAAGTTCACACACTGCACCTTTGCATACACGTGTGCAAGCTCACACACTGCTCTTCCGCATAAGCATGCCTGCTCACACCCTACTGCTGTGCCTACACGCATGCAAGCTCACACCTTACCCATCTGCAAGCATGTTGTAAGGTGAGCAGGCAGCTACTATCACCCTGGGATGGCAGCCTGGGGACCCTTATCCCCTCCTCTGAAGCACCACCTTGATGTATGGAGTAGCCCAGGCAAGCTAGAAGAGAGCTGGTCACACACCAGTCCCCCTCCCAGCCTGCCTGGCGGCCCACATATGATGCCAGGCAGGACTGACTCTGCAGTGCCTTTATGGGCAAAGTGGTGGCCAGCACCACTCCATCTGCAGGCAGGGCTGTGCAGGCAGCAGGGCTGAGCATGCTCAGGGAAAGGCTGAGGCCCTCCTCCACCCAGGCACATATAGGATGACACCCACTGCCCTCACCTGAGCAACAGCACCCCACCACCTCCCCGACTCCTGGGAAACACCCTGCAGAAAAAACAGAAGCACAGAATCACAGAGCGGTTTGGGTTGGAAGGGACTGCTAAAGGCCATCCAGTCTAACCCCCGCTGCAGCGAGCAGGGACACCTTGCACTGGATCAGGCTGCCCAGAGCCCCGTCCAGCCTGACCCTGGATGTGTCCAGGGACGGGGCATCCACCACCTCCCTGGGCAGCCTGTGCCAGTGTCTCACCACCCTCAGCATCAAAAATTTCCTCCTTATATCTAGTCTAAATTGACCCTCTTTTAGTTTAAAACCATTGTCCCTTGTCCCATTGCTACAGGTCCAGCTAACACCTGTCCCCATCTTTCTAACAAGCCCCCTTTAAGTACCAAAAGGCCACAAGGAGGTCTCCCCAGAGCCTTCTCTTCTCCAGGCTGAACAGCCCCAACTTTCCCAGCCTTTCCCCCACAGAGAGGTGCTCCACCCTCTGATCATGTGTGATGCCAAAGGCTTCATCCAGGAGGAAGCCTGGATGCAATGGCAGGAGTAAAGCCAGGCTTTCTCCTCCAGACAGCCCTGCAAGCACATTGTCCCTTTGGAAAATGCTCCCAGATGATGGCACCACACAGGCCTGGGCTGTTTCCATATGGTGCTTTTACCTCAGTTGCTTTTTCCCTTTTCTTTTGTTTTTCTTTTCTCTTTTCGTTCCTTTCTTTCTTTTCTTTCTCTTTTTTCCCCATTATTTTTTATTTTTCCTTTTCTTTTTTATTTTTGTTTCCTTTTCCCTTTTCTTTTTCCTCTTTCTTCCATTTGTCTCCCTCCTCCCTGGCCCAGCTGTACGCAATCCACGCAAAGAGCATTTGACTTTCACACACCCGTTAATCATTTGCCAGCTCGGCTTGTGAGTGGGCTGGCGGCACATGAGCACAGCAGCACCCTAGGGCTGGGGTGGGGGACAGGACTGGGGGGGGTGGCAGCACAAGCCTGAGCACCTAGTGCCTCCCAGCACCACAGCCAGTGGGCTGGGGGGACCCATGGCTGGGAAATGCCAGCAGATGGCCTGGCTCTAATGAGCAAAATCCCCCCGCAAAAATGCTCCTGCAGATAGCATTACAATGGGCTGAATTAAACTGCCTCCTCAAAATGCTCTCCGCTGGGAGCGGGGCCACCAGCAGCCGCTGCCTTGGCAGAGCTGCCTAACCAGCACCCAGCAGGCAGTTCTGCCCACCCTGCCTCTGCTCCAGGCTGCTCCCCACCCCAGCACAGCCCCCACTCGCTGCTGAAAATCTTCAAATCTCTGTGGGTAAAATGTCATCAGAAAAAAGGGGATTCACCTGGGCAAGTGGTGGCCTCAGCTCTGGGGCTAGAAGGTATACTGGGCTGCTGGGTATAAAGTGATACAAGGCGAGGGTCCTCCCTGTCCAGCTGATCCTAGTGCAGGCGGGAGGCCCTGGGGATACACAGATGAGGAGCAACTTCTGACTGCAAACCCTGACCAAGGGAGGAGCACAGCAAGGGCCAAGCAATGTTTTCTGGAGTGTTTCTGGGCAGAGGTCCTGGGCTTCATGATGAAGGAGGGTGGTGTGGCATCCAGATGGATGCACAGAGCAAATCCCAAGCCCCATGGCAAACCAGACCCAGTGGCTGCAGGGCTTACACCCGGGAGCTCAAACAAGCACTCAGGTGCCTTGCTCCTGGTCTTTGTCCAGCCCCAGCCCCACTCCCATTAGCACACCACTCCTTGTCAGGGGGCTCTGAGGTGGACAATGCCACCATCCCACAGCAAGAAACAGGACCCAGTGAGCCAAAACACCCTGAGCCCCCTGGGCTGCTTGCAGCAGGCTGAAGAGCACATCTCCCAGGCATCAGCATGAACTCCTTCGCCATCCCTCATGCCCTGGAGACCTCAGACAGTCTGGAGGCACCAAGGGGCTTTGCTCCCCCGGAGGAAACCAAGACCCAACACAGGACAGGATCTCGGATTCTCATAGGAGTGGAGAGAGGGGCCGTAGAAGCCAGCTCACAAATGAACTCCCCAGACCCCGGAGGCACCATGCAGCAGGAAGGCCCTGCGGGAGTGCCGGAGCTGGCCGGGCTCTCCGCAGTACGTTGACAGCTCTCCAGCCACAGGGAGAGCAGCTGACGTCAGCTAGAGCAAACCAACACCCCACAGAGCCATGGGGTCAACATAACCTCTGGCTGTCCTGGGCAGCCTCACGCGGACACCACCGAGAGTGGCCACGGCCACCCTCACACCCTGGGAAATGCCCTCCACCACCAGCGTGGCCCCAGGGATGAGCCCTCCTGGATTTTGACAGTTCCCAGATCTTTTTCTCCTGGCACAGGGAGTCCCCAGAAAGGGTCGAGGGCATCCAGTTTGGAGGGGAGCAAGAGCCAAGCGCCTCGGGCAGGCCACGAGGATGCTGAAGCATTTCGGAGTGTGGGGGCAGGCCAGCAGGACCTGGCAGGCGATGAGACAGGAGGACAATACAACAGCCCGTTTGTGCTCCTGGCTCCCGGCATCCCCCGCCCTGCCCCATGCCATAGTAAGGCTGGTATTCAGGAATTAATTGATGTAATTAAAGTGTGGCATGACTTTGCCACGGCCTCCGAAGTTGGTGGCAGCAGGCCAGGGTCTGCGGGTGGAGGAGGAGCCCCTCGCGTGCTATTCTCCATATAGAAAAAGGGCAGATCCTGGGCAGATCCAAGGCATGAAATTGGTATAAAGAGATTGTCAGGGAAGCGTAATGGTGCCAGTCTTGCCGCCATCAGCAGCTGCAGGGCGATAATTCATCCTGGCAAGCTGCTGCATCCTGTCCCACTGCAGCAGCACCTCTGGCAGGAGATGCTAGACCTGACACTGAGTGGTGTCCAGGGATGTGCCAACCCGGCTGTGCTCCACGGTTGCTCCGTTCTGGTTCTGCACCATGGCTCCTGAGCATGGACAGGGCTTGGACATGGAGCCGGGGGCTGTGCTGGCAGGTCGGAGTCCCCTCACCTCACCCTGGTCCGCACACTACAGGATGGGTGTCTCCAGCCTTCCCCTGCCCCAGCTCTCAAAGGCGGCGCAATTCAAAGAGTGACAGTAACAATATCCTGAGACTGAGAGCACACGGGGAGAGCAAACAGAGCCTGGCCCTGATTTCTGACCGCTTGCCCGGGTGGGAATAATTTTCCCACTGGGGTTCCTGTGTCAGAGGGCTGTCAAGCCCGGGGCTAACTGCGGCACGCCAGCTGGAGCCCTCCCAGCTCACTGCCGGCCTGGCAAAGTTGTAAGCAAACCCCCTGGTGCTTTCAGCAGCCGGGGGAGAATGGAGCAGCATGGCCCGGGGGGAGCAGGATCCCACACAGGGCTCTGTGGCAAGCTGGTGACAGGGGACGCCTTGTTGTTAATGAGGTGCAGAAGAGGATGCAGACATCCACCCCCTCACCTCCCCAAGGGCGCTGGCTCTGCAGCCACCCCAGCAGCTTTCTCTGGGTATTGGAGCAGCAGCAGGCTGAACCCTGCGCTCCTCCTCATCTCCCCATCCAAGCACAGAGCGTGCCCACGCCTGCCCAAGGGAATGTGGGGTGCAGGTCGGAGAGCTGGGCCACAGGCAAGTGGTCTGACTCTGCTAGCACTGGGGTTTGGTTACTGCAGGATGGAGGAGTCCATTCCCGTCCCTATAGCACAGTGACAGCACCTCCTGAGAAGCCTATGGCTCCTTGCACTGCATGGTCTGATTCATCCACCCTCCTTGGTATCGTCTGGGCGACAGCCCAGCCTCCTGGTCAGGAGGAGGGATAAACCAGGAAGCTGGAAGACAAACGGCTCTAGAGTAAGCATCTCCCAGGGGTCTCCATTCCCGCACTGCTGTGCTCCCTGCAGCCTCAGGCAAAGGGCTGTTCTTCGGTTTCCCCTGGGAAAGGGAGAAATAAGCCATGTGCCATCTTATTTTGGATGGTCATAGAGGGGTGACGATTGCCCCTGTGCCAGAGTGGTGTCTTCAGCCAGCCACTCCATCCCGTGTGGGCCCTGGGATGGCAGAACAGGATCACAGAGCAGGCTGGGCATCCATGCAGCTGCAGCCACTAGCTCACTGGGCTGGGGACAAACCAGGAGGGCCGCACCTCCAGGGACCCTTGCAGCCTCTCAACCAGAGCAGCAGAAGCCACTGGGTTCCCACCACTGCTCCACCAGTGTGGCGCTGGAGGGAGAGCAGACATGAGATCAACCTCCGGAGCAGCCACTGGAAACCCAAACAGAGCAATCCAGCTGTGCCACAGAACTGGGGCTCTCCCCATCCCTCCTTTCCAAACCCAGGGGCCACTTCTGTGAGCCACCACCAAAGCCATGCACTGGCTCCTCTGCCTGCCGAAACCACAGCTCCCACGCCTTGCACGCTCCATCCTCTTGCGGTTGCTCGCCAGACACTGCGGCTTGGCCCATGCCCCGCAGGCTCGAGCGCGCCTGTGGCCCAGGGTAAACAAACAGCCTTTCCTCCAGGGCTGTTGCCTCTTGCCACCACAGCCGCCTTCGGCTGGCCCGGCTGTGCCAGCAGCACGGCTGAGAGATTTAGCAAGGTCCACCCCTGTGGTCGCTGTGGGCTCGGCTGCCGGCGCTGCCTGCCACCACGGCTGGCGGAGAGCAGGACTGAAACAACAAACAAACAAGAAACATGCACAGCTTGGCTAGGCCTGCACATTGGAAACAGAGATAAGCTCCTCTAGAAGCTGAATCCCATCGAGGCGGTGGAGCGGGGAAGAGAGCGGCAGAGCTGCCACATGCCGGCCAGGGAGCAGACAGCCCTGTCAGACGCCAGCTCCCACCTCCAGGAGCTGGGGAGGGGAAGCACCCCAAGGTGTGAGCAGGAATGCCCAGCCATGCTGTGGCTCCTGGCTCTGCCATACAGTGCCCGGCTCCGGCCGCAGGCTGGAGGGAGGTCAGGCTGGGCTGGAGATGGCAGTCCCATCGCCTTGCACTGTAGCCAGCCCTGCCAGAGGCCACGTGGACAAGTGCATGTGGCGACGGTAGCAAAATGAAGGGTAGTAAATCGTTAAGCTGCTGTGACTATGTTATTAGACCCTGTGCTGGAAGCCCCTGGGCACCTCGACTTGCCTGTGACCACACGAAGGCTGGAGACAGGATCTCTGCACCTGGCTCACTACCCTCTCCATTGTGCAAAGACCCTTGTGCTCTGCCCTGGCAGGAGCAGCTGCCTTGCTCCCTGGGCTCATATTTTTCTAAACAACCAATCTTGCAAGTGCAGTTTGGAGCAGAGCGTCTGCTGTGAAACTGGGACTGGGTTATTTCTGCAGCCCGGACTCTTTGGAAACTGCTGAAGCAGGCGAGAAAATAGTTCACGGTCCCCTCAAACGCACTCGACCTCCCGGGAGAAGCTGGCTGAGTTAGTGGTTTGAGCAGGAGAAGACTTGTGCTTTATTCCCAGCTCTGCCACTGACTCACTGGGTGGCTCTGAGTGAATCACTTCCCTCCGTGTGTGTTTTCAGCTGGGAAGTGCCAGCTGGGGCAGCTGCTACTCCCCAGGCACCATGTGGATGTACCTGGCTGTCTGCAGGATGGGCAGCAAGGGCACAACATAGTGGAGAAGGGCAGCTCTCGGTTCCATCAGGACCAGCCTCTGCCCTAAGGACCAGGTCATCCCTGTTAACAGGCACAAGGTAAAGCAGGCGAACACCCCAAGCTGTACCCAGCCTGCCTGAAATACAGCCCGCTGCAGGCACAGTAGGGACAAGGCCACCTGTGCCACCAAAGTGGTTTCCTTCCTCTCCCTCCTGTGCCCCCTTCTGCCATCCCCACATCCTTGGAGCCCATTTTTGCCTCGGACAGCCTCATGTGCTCCAGCAGTCCAGTGCAGATGGGGATCCCATACCCCCTCCCTGGTGCCATGTGCCTGGTTGGAAAGATCCAGGTTAGACCCAGCAGTGGTATCCCCAGGATTTCTGATGCTTGGGGAAAAAAAAGGCTTGTTGCTAGAAATAAAACTTTAAATGTTCTGGACCATCAGGATGACTCAGTACTGTTAATGCTGCACAAGTTGTGCATCTGCTGGGCTTGCACTGGCGCAGATGCACGCCAGTCAGGGGGCTGCACCCACAGGCCTGTGAGGTACAGCTCCCACGCTCGTCATAGCACCGGGCTGGGCAATTGCAGCCATCAGGCGTTTGGGGTAGGGACCATCAGGTTCCTTGAAGAGCTTCCACAAGAGTGGCCTCTACGACATCACAAGGGGATGAAGTGAAGGCAGGAAATACAGAAACTGGTAGGGAATGTGGATGGCTGTCGCAGGCCAGATGTCAGGGGGAGGCTAGGAGGTGCAGTAGGCAGCATTGCAGTTGTCTGGAGGAGAACAAGGGTCTGTCCATGAACACAAATCCCCCTGATGATACTGGCTCACAGTTTCCTTCCACATGGCATTACCCAGGGACATGATGTTCTCTGCATTTTACCAAAGAGAAAACTGTGACAGCAAGAGGCAAGTCAGCTACAGAGGTCAGCAACAGTGTGAAACTGGAAATCAAGCTTGAAGCACCCTGCCCAGCACCTCCACCATGCACAGTCTTCCCATGAGGGCACTGTTCCCCTCTGCAGCGCACGTGGGTGCCCTGAGTGTGCAACTAGATGTCAGCCCTTCCACGGTGCAGGGTGAACAGCCACAGAGGCAGAGAGAGGAAAAATACATGCATCAGAACACAGGTATCTTCCACTGATAATGTGGCTACTGGGGTCCCAGGGGAGAAACAGAAGGGATGGGGAAGGATCTGCCAAAGGAAACACGCAGCGGGCCCCAGCAGCCAGCTTTGTCCCCAGGGCTGCAAAGGTTTTGGATCCGGTCTCTTGTGCCACAGACTGTGGTGGTGTGGCCCTGGCCACATCAGTCTCAGTCCCCACAAGGGCACCCCGGAGGGAGCCCCCAGGGATGCTCCAGTAGACCACGGCAGCTGAGCTCTCTGCCAGCAGGTCTGCAGGCAGCTCCTGGCACATCGGGGCCACAGCAGAGCCAGGTGAAGGCAGGGGGGCTGCTCCCAGGGCTCCATAGGCCTCCCCTGCCACCTCCAGCAGATCCACTGCCGAAGCCTGAACAGTTTGTTCCCCTTCACGTCCCAGCTGGCTCCAGGCAAGGCAGGGCTGCATGTGCTTTGGGCAGGCAGCTCTGCCCGCCTGCCTGCAGCCAGACCTGGGCAGGCGAAGAGCACCCTCTGCTGCTGCTCCGGCAGGCCCTGCTGCGAATCCAGCACCCAGCTCTCAGCCTGGAAAATGAGACAAACTCCAAGGCCCCAGCTTGTCACTAGTTTAATAGGCACAGAAAAAGGAAGTTTATAAATCCAGTTTGCTTCTCTAAATGGATTTGCATTTGGCATCTCTTTCAACAAGAGCAATGAAAACAGACTTTGATATCATATGCTATCATTTTACTAATAAAAACAGACCACAGTTGCCAAATACATCTAAGCATCTTAAAAGTGCTCTCTGAATTAAAGAGACATTGCCAAATTTAAAGTGCATGTTCTTGGTTTAGAAACTAGCCTGCATCAATTAGACGTGACTATACCAGCAGAGACAGAAGGATGCAGACTGAGTACACCCAGTATATTCCTACACACATCTATACATGCACACAGCTGCTTGCATATATACGTGTCTGGCCTCTGCTTTGCTTCTTCAGCAGGAGCATCCCTGGGTACAGAGCGGACATCCTAGGCCTGCTCCCTTGCACACACCTGTCTGGGAGAGCTGGGCTCTCACAGGAACCGGGAAAGCAGCACTGCAGGAAGCTGCAGCAGCACAGCAGGCTCCCAGCAGCCAGCACAGGCTGCAGCTGGCCGTGCACGGAGCAGTGCGCCTCACCAGGAGCCAGCGCCTTGCTGCTGCTCTCCCACAAGGCTGCATGGCTTTCTAGGCTGCTCCCATCTGCAGAAAAAACTGGTGGGCGAGATCACTTCGGGGATCGGCCAGCCACTGAGGTGAGTTCACGGCACAGAGGTGAGAGCCCTTGGGTTTCAATCAGAGGGGACCTGCAGCTTGCATCTCCTCCAGTGTGGCTGCCTGCAGCAAGACACAAGTGAACGAGAGCCCAGCCTTCACCAGCCACCTGGTCTGGGGTTCAGCATGCCCACAGGGCTGTTGATCAGAGTATGGGGGCCCTGCTTTTTGGGGAGAATGGGGGAGAAGCAGCTGGGATGGTTACAATGTCTGTCCCTACAGATTTCTGTCTCTGAGTCACTGGCTGATGCTGGCTAACAATACAGGGAGTTATCAAAAAAGCAGTTGTCGAAAGGGATAAGTCTGATTGTTCTTGTCCCTGTCTGCCTAAACCTGTCTGCATACCTTCACGCCATGTTGACAAAGTCCCCAAGGCCTGGAAAGGCTCCCACTTCCCAAAAGTCAGCAGTTCAGACAGCCGCTTTGAGGAGTCCCAGCCTCCACTCGGCATGCAGGAGGATGCAGGGGGTCATGTTCCCTGGGAGACCCTCTCTAGGGATGTACAACTCTCTCCATCCTAGAGCTCCCAGTCTTAGCTCCTCACAAAGGGGCCTAAAATTGGGAGAGGTGAATCATCCCCTTCCTTGCCCCTAGGGCAAAGCTGGTCAGGAATTTTCTGTCATTGTAATTTTCCTAAAGGAAAATCCACTTGTGCCCAGCCGTGCTTCTCAGCTCTGTGACCTTTAAGACTGACTGTCTGCTGGGAAAGCAGGAAACAGACAGATTTGTTTCATTCAGTTTGATCCGACTTGAAATATTTTTGGTTGTGGTCCTGATCCAAAGTGTTTCATCTCAGATCAGTTCCACATTAATCCGTAATTCCCTGGCAGGCTGCACTGCCAGCAGCACTGTAGCTGGGATGCTGCTCTCTCTTGGGGCCCCGCTCCCATGCCAGAGTGGATCTCTGTGGCTGCTCTGACTAGCCCTGGCCAGGTGTGCCATGAGGGTCACACACAGCTCGGCAGGAGCATTTTTCAGAGGTTGCGGGCCCCCAGCTGTGATTGTAGGTCTGCGACAGCTTCCCTCACTGCTGTCCCCAAGCAGTTCAGTGCCCACAACTGTGCACTGGCTGAGAACGTGGCCATAAAGCATCCGACAGGCCTTCGTAGCTCAGCAGGAGGCTCCTCTGAAGCAGCTCCTCACTGTCTTCTCTGCAACTTTTATTTGCTTCTCTCTGCCCTGTGACTGTCCCATTTCTTTCCTGCATTTGCCCCATCACCAGCGATCCTTGTCTTCTTGACACTGTCCCCCTGCCCTGCTCATAATGCCTTGTGTGAGCACAGTGGGGAGCTGAGCCCTGTATGAACAGACAAAAAAACCCTTGCCGACTCTTGCTGCTGAGCTGGTCTCATCAGTGTAAGTCAGTTAACGTTACAGGACATGGAGATGTGAGGGCAGAGGCCAGTGCTGCTGGTAGAAAAGCAAGGGCATCGTGTCAGGGACGGCAGCAAGCAAGGGCTACAGACAACCAGTGGCTGTGTGTGCTCATTCCACGCCAGCTCCCTTGAGCAAGCCCGGCTCCAGGCAGACGCACTTCCAGTACGGAGGTGTTGATGGAGCTGCAGGCCTGCACGGGGGCCTGCTCACAGGAGGTTGTGTCTGAGACAGAGCAGGATTGCTGTGACCAGGGTATCAGCCACATGCAGGGCAGAGAGCTCAGCCAGGAAGGCAGGGTCAGGTCCATCCACCTAACATGAACTTCAGGTGACATGTGGTACAACTGTGCTGTCCCTCTGTTTCAGCCCTAGTTGTCCTCAGCCCTAAGCAGAAAGGGTTTGCAGAGCACAAGGATGCCGTCCTTCCCTTTGGTAGGATGCACCTGCAAGTGTGCATATGCAGAGAGCTACTCTGCAGCAGGGTCAGCTCCAAGGGTGTCTCTGTTGGACATGCACGCAGCTCACTCTGCCCTGAAATTGCAAGGGAGGACTCAAGTATCACACACCTTGCCACTCACTGCAGAACTTTGTCCAGATACCAAAATATCCCAGCCAGCCTCAGTGGCTTTATCTGCAGGGTGGGAAGGAGCATCTCAATGAACCTCTGCCCATTAATTACAGTCTCCTTCCTCTACCTCTTACAGAGCAACTCTTACAGAATGATATAGAAGCCAGCTAGTGCATTTCCTCAGATAGGAGAGAGCAGAAGGCATGGTGAAGCTGAGGACAACTCAAGACAGTGGCCTTGGGTAGAGCCACTGAAGAGCAAGGATCGTGAGGAGCACCATGAACCTCTGTGGTCCAGCACAGCCTGGAACCCACAGCCACGACAGTGCTTTCAGAGGGGTAACGTTTACTCCAGCAATACCTGTGAGTTACCCCAGCATCTCTGTTTCCCACTGACCTACAACATGGTTTTATAAATGGATAGTTCTTGGCCATGGAGGCTGGTGTACACATGGCCTCTATGAAAGATTTTCAGGTTGTTTCTGCAGAAAAATCTTACAGCGTCTGGGTGTTTTGGCCTATCCAGCTAAGATAACAGGCGCATACTATTGTCTCAAACAGCCAAGGTTCCCAGGAGCAGCATTACGAAGGCAAATGTTTGCATGCTCAAGATTGTGCTCCATGGCCCCTAGGCACATATTTGCTGCCTTATTTCTGAAGAGCTTCTGGTCTGGGTCAGCTCCTGCACAGGAGCATAAGACGCAAGACGCACCACTATACACCCAAACAATTTGAATTTGTCACTTGAGCACCCAGTTCCTTGAGCTCATTTCCTGGCAGAAGACTCACTTCCCTTCTCCTTTTTGACTCTTGACACTTAAGACTGCCAGCCACATCACCTCACAGATACAGATCCCATGTGCCACCCCACCTCCATATGGACACATCCTCCACTGCAGAGAGGCAACTCTTACTTCAAAGAATCACAGAATGGTTGAGGCTGGAAGGCAGCTCTTGTCCAACCCCCTCAGGGTAGGCACTTGGTAGGAGGGAGACACACAGAAAAGCGCATGGCTTTAGGTCAAGGCCATTCTGGCATGTCCACAGGCAACAACTACAAAACTATACTGACATGCTCACAGCAACTGCATTACTGCAGCGTAGCACATTACTGCCAGCTGCCATCCTCAGCTGTGTGAGTGCTGCAAGTAGTGGCAAATGCACAGAGAGCTGTGGCCATGAGTTGCCTCCAGAAACAGCTGCATGAGCACAGTACGTAAAGCCGCCATGCAGGGACTTGTGCCAGGAACTTCACAAGGAACCAGACAGCTCACAGACAGCGTCGGCGTAGCAGGAACCACCTCCATCCCTGGCAGCACACCTGCTCTCCTGGCATCACGGCGGTAGGGGGGCTACAGGAGGGGTGTGAGGTATGGGACAGAAGGGCAATGGATGGGTACAGAGGGTGGGAGAGGAACTGGGAAAGGGAGGCAGGCAGTGTGATCGGCCATGACAGAAAACAAGGAGCCAGAAAGAGTATTCTTGGTAATCTAAAAATAAGGTCTTTCAGTTCTTCATCTTTGCTGCCTCTGAGGGTTTCAGTCCTGAGGACTGAGAAGTATGAGACAGACCAGAGAGACAGTAACTGTGCCTAAGCTGGCAGACTCAGGAACACCTTTCAGCACCAGTATTTGGTAGGAATCAAGTCACATCACAGCTCTACAGCAGAGAAGTAACACGGTCATCCCTCCCGCTCTTGATGCCAAAGTAAGTCAAGGCAGCAGAAGCTGAGCAGTCAGCACACTATCCTGGACTCACATACAGCTCTAAGCAGCAATATGCACAGTCTTTAGCAAGACCTCAAGGTACTGGGCAGACATTTGAGGAGCATCAAGAACATGGAGACAATGCACTAGGAAGCTCTGCCAACTCTCCTCCTTCAGGCTCAGCGGAGGTCACAGCCTGCTCAGTTGCTCATGGTTTCTTTATTCTGGCTCCCTTTTAAAATTTTTGCAGTTCTTTGTCTAGAAACACCTTTACTGCTCTTGGTGGTTTTTGCTTCTTCCTAACTCAACCATAACTTGCTTTGTTTTGTTCTGTTTATCTTTCCAAGGACACTTTGCCTGGTTTTCCTTATCTCTGTTCTTAAAGAGCCTTGAATCACACCAGAGCAGCTACTCTGCTCACTGTTTTCGTGGTTTATAATATGTTGCTTGTGGTAACCATCACTCACACCAGCTACAAACTGTTTGGCCTGCCCTCTCCCTTGCTGAGTTTTGTGGGAAAGCAAGCTGGACACACAGCTTGGAACAAAACTGTGACATGCTCTAATCCTGCAGATTAGGCATAATTTATTGATGTAGGGTGAAGAAGTACTGTGTACTGCAGGGGTAGGCTGGCCTCCAGCTTCTACTTTACTGCCACAAACAAAAATCCCCGACAGCCAGGAACGCCGAGCAGACCAAAACTGCTTGGGTCACCTCTCCCACCATCTGCATCCTCCTGCTGACTGGAGTCCAGTGGGATGGAACCTCTCTCGAGCCAGACCACCCCACCAGGGCCAGCACACCTCAGGCAGCTCTGCTCT
This sequence comes from Falco punctatus, assembly GCF_963210335.1. Classification (NCBI taxonomy): domain Eukaryota; kingdom Metazoa; phylum Chordata; class Aves; order Falconiformes; family Falconidae; genus Falco; species Falco punctatus. The sequence goes on along the minus strand of NC_137583.1, from coordinate 37,100,564 downwards.
GCTGTGCCTCACTTTGAAAGACTCCAGCACCTGGGAAAACGAGTGGTCTCACTTCTGTGTCCCCACTGTATTCAGTGGGGCTTGCTCTCTGTTGGCAGAAGCCCAAGAGCAAAATCAAGTGTTTCTTAACCCAGTTTTCTCCTTTGGCTACCTGTGCATGCCTTAGCATAGTTCTTTGAAACCCCAGCACAGCAGGATCTACAGTTTCAGGCCAGCTGCTGCAGATAAGCATCCGTCAGCTGGTTCCAATGGCACAGAACTAGTTTACACCAACAGAAAATCCCATCCAGGAACCAGGAAGCATTGTTCTCATTACCTCTGCAATGCTTTTGGTTGCAAGCTATCCCACAGGGAATGGCAGCGCAGGCTGTTTTAGCCTGGTTTCCAACAGAAACAAAACTTAAGCAATCATGCCATTTGTGTTTGTTCATCCATCCCCAACAGCTCAGGAACCCATCAGCAAGTTTCACCCAAACCTGACAGAGGGGTCAAGAAGCTAAGGGCTGACTCAGTTTCTGACATGAGATTCCTCTCTTCTACCAGTCGCATGGGACAAACCCACACAGAAAGCTGCTGTGAGAGCTCAACTTCTATCAGACATCTGAAAACAGTATACAGAGCTTCCCCAAACTCCCTCCTCATGCAGAACCTTTAGACGGGACTCATACTTTCCAGGACAGCAGAGGATCCAACAGAGAAGACAGAGCCCTGGGAAAGGTTTCCTTGAGCTGGCTGCTCAGACTTGCTGCCTCTGGTTTTGCACTGAGGCTGCCACCACCATAAAACATACACAGAAGGTAATGCTAAGAAATAGAATGACCAAGAAAGAACTCCAGTACCCAATGAAAAGAAGCAGTCCCCTGCCTTAGGAGACCAGCACCCAAAAATGCCAGGCAGCATCAACTACACCCAGGCCTCAGAACAGCTGGAAAGGCCACGATTTTCTCACCCCTCCAGGCAGGTTTTAAAAATAATGGTGTCTTTTCTACAGGCTTCACCAAACATTCAGAACAAAATCCAGGGGAAACAACTGATGTCACTGACTGATGTGCCCACTGCAGCACGTGAGCTGACCATAGGAAGAAGCACAAAAACTAATACAAGTTCACTGTTTATCTAATGCCGGCCAAGGGCAAAGTCAACAAACAGCCTTGGTATCTCTCAGAAGACACAAAGCTGACAGCCCCAGCCTGCCCTAAACTGACACAGGATACGCTGACTTGGGCAGTGCTGACTGCCGCATGCTGTCATGACAATAAACATCCCTGTATGGATATCTGAAACAGGCAAATGGTCATGGGACATGGAGAGGAACAGTGTTTGCTACAAAGAGACAAGGGAGAGAAAAAAAAAATCAGTCTTAAAAATAGTAATACTTCACTCTATGATATGCCCATGAATATGGAAAAGTAGCAACACTGATGAGGGAGGCTGTCCCAGATACTGCCCAGAAGACACAGTATTGGTTATACTGCTGTGCAGCTGGGAACAGCTGAGGAGGTGGTGGTGGTGATGATATGCTCCCATCACGCTTGCTGCTACTTTCCTGTGTGCTTCCAGAAACACCTTTTACCTCACCACAGTGTGGACCTCTGGTTACTCCTCTCCCAGAGCACAGTCCCCACATGCCAGTTTGCATGGAGAGGGATGCAGCTCTGTGCCGGGCTGTGGCTAGAGAGCTAACTTGGGGCACGGTTCCTCCAAGCCAACATCTCAGATCCAGCCCCTTTCCCACCTCACAGCCCATAGGCAAGTCATCCTCAAAGCTACACCAGGATGGTATAGTAGCTTACACGTGGCTCCTGGTGATGCTGTTACTGTGGGAAACCCACAAGTACAGAACTACGACTCATAATGCAAATGTCACTCACTGACAATCCCTTCAGCTGCTTACTTTGAGAAGGGAAGTTTGTTTCCAACATCTTCAGAGAAAGAGGGCTTCCTGAAATGGAACCAAGAAGCAAAGGAGCAGCCCAGGCAGCAGAGAAGAGCCAGGCCATCAGCTCTGTAATGCACACCACAGCATGAAAGAGACGACAGCTTGTGAAGGTCCCTCTGAATAGCAGCTGTGCCCTCCAGTGTATGAACTGTTTGCTTCCAATCTGGCATCATCCACAAACTCGCTGAGAGCATACTCTAAGCCATTAATAAAGACACTAAACATTATTGGTCCCAGTGTCAAAAAAGCATTGAATATCTTTGCCTTTTTCACCTCCTTTGTTTCTAGATCCTCTGCCCCAGCAAGGAGCAAGCCCACACTTTCCTTAGCCTTCTGGCATTTTGCTGCTGGCGCTTGAAAGAGGCCCTTCTTGGTGTCTTTTACATCTGCTGAGCTTTGGCTTTCCTCACTCCATTCTTGAAAGCTCAGGCAATGCCTCAATGTCCACTGCAGGTAGCTTGTCCCTGCTTTTGCTGCTTGTTCAGGAGTGCCCTCTTGGACTCCCCTCTGAAGCACCACTACTGCATTAAGGAAGCTGGTCCCTGTCCAAGATTCTGCTATTTCAGTGAATCCAGAATGAAAAGGAAGGCAAAGTTGCAGCCCAGTCTATCCAGGGGGAATTCAAGGGTGACATTCCACCTTTCTCAAAACATCTAAGCTGCACATACAGTGCAGAACCATTTTAAGAGCAACAATGCCCCCTGCCTGTCTCCATCCCAGCACTCTCTTCCATTCCTTTGAATTTTCCAGCTGCAAATTAGTTGATTTAGATCCGTCCCCTCTCTCATATCACAGCTAGGACATGCAACTCCAGGCTTAGGGGAGATGGGGCTTTCAGGACTTGAATTCTGCTTCAATATGGTGTAGAGTAAGGGTGGCTTCACTGAAGTCTCTGCTGTTCAGCCTGAACCAGGGCTTGGTCATGGAGAAGTCAGGTCACTTTTAGAGGCCCACATCCTCACGAGCATCCAAAAACTCAGCTCCTTCTGTTTTCAGTTTCATAACTCATACTGTAACTTCATCTTGCCTCTCCTTTCAACTCCTTCATCTTTTCCAAACTCCCAACTGTGGATATGTTGGATACCCCAGAGAGAGGATATGGCCCAGATCTTCCCACTGACCTCATTAGGGTGCTCCACATCTTCTTGCTCTCTAAGGGTAGCACCTTGTCTTGACTCACAGCTTTCTCCAAATGGAGAGAACAAGCAAAGATGGAGAAGAGGCAGGTCACAGTGCCAAAGAAGGCCTGCTGGGCTGGAAAGGGGCAGGTGTTTGCGGAGTGAGGCGATACGCTCTGAGCTGTGACCTAGATCCCTACAGGGAGCTGGTTGCCTGAGTATCCTTGGCCGTGAAGAGGACTTAGGAGAGTCTGTCCCCCGAGGAGATCATTGTGACTCCACAGAGCAGGGCAGGAGAGATGCCAAAACTACTTTCTAGAGAGACAAGGGTAGGATCTGAGGTAGAGAGCTGGGGTAGGATCACAGACATCCCTGATGCAGAGGAAACCGGGTACTGGGAACCTGGAACAAGGGACTGAGAAGCACAGCAAGGGAAGAGTTTGGGGCGATGAGTCACAGACTAAACGCAAATGCAGAAACAGGCTATCACGCGGTAACCAGTTACTGCATGTCAGCATTACAGTCCATGTGCATTCGCTTAGTCCGTGCAAATAAGGTCATTTCAGCCAGCTTAGTGCGGTTCTGTCACACTGGCTAACTTGAATTGACTTGCATGTGCCATGGATTAAGGGTGTGCACACAGATGCCCCCCACCGTCATCTGATGTACACCAGCATATTCTTCTGTGATAACTTGTCCAGTCTGTCCGCGCCTCCAGCTTCATAAAAAGCTTCACCAAGTGGGACAGGGAAGCCTCAAGAAAAAGCGCCTGGGGTATGGTAAGGTAGCTAAGGAGGTAACAGAAATTAGGTTGCCAGTGGGGTTATGTTCAAGCACAGTGAAGACTCATCCCATGCCATTCCTGCCTTCCATCTTGGGCATGCCTTCTCCAAGACCACAGCCTCCCATGTTCCTCTCCTAGGCTGGAGCCTACTGGGCTTGGAGATGGCTGCTTGACAGAACTGCCTCGTTAGGAAATTTCGCAACAAGCTCCCTGTGACTGTATTAAGTGGCCTGCATCATCTGTTTTGACTTTGCTGGATTTGTCTGTGTTCAATATATTTCTCGCAAGGGTCCCAGTTCAGCCCTCATTGACGTCAATGGGAGTCGGTCCATTCCCTGCAGTGAGAGCAAGAGCTGTCCCTTGGTGCTTGTATCTCGGCTTTTTCATTTTGATGCCCAGCTCCATACACCCTCCTACCTTTCCCATCCCTTTGACATGGCTGCTGGCTCTAGCCTGTCCCTTCTGGCTGCCTAGTGAATCCTGTCCCAAACTCACGCCCTGTTCCCTGACACGGTACCATGCCCATTTGTTGTTCACCACGTATCTTGATTTTCTGAGCACCTTCAGCATCTTATTTCCTCATCAGGACCCTCAGCAACGTCTCCATTTCTTAAACACAGACAAAGCAAGTTTTGTTGGTTGGCCTCTCCACCTGGGCAATATCCTCCTTCTACAGCACAGTCATCCACCCTGACAGTAAGGAAGGCTTTCGCTTCAGCCAGTTTTATTTCTGCATTGGCTCCTTAATGACCAGTTCCCATGTTAACTTAGATCTCTGTGTGGATGATTATCAAAGAGGAAGGCTGGACAGTCACAGGAGTCCAAAAATCTGGTTTCAGCACCACACTGTTAAGGATTCCCACTGAAATTTTGGATAAGCCATTTCAATTCTTTGCTCCCTCCTGTAAAACCGGGAATCATGCTCTCCTCTCTCCAGTAGTTTTTGATGGTCAGATGCCCTCACAGTACTTTTGAGACCACTACTAAATCTCACGCAGAGAACTTTATATCCCCAAGCCCTTCAGAATTAGCACCATCGCTGCTTTTAAAACACTTCAAAAATGGACAAACAAAGATGCAAAATAATAGCTGATCACCCACTAGATAAACCTTTCATCACATCTATGGACTGCCAGAGAAGAGGCAGGACAACACACACCATGCATGCATTGTTTTAAGCCCTTTCCTAGAGCACTCACTCCAGCGATGCTGGGGAGAGAATCCCACACTAGACAGCTCCATGGTATGACCCAGTGCAGCCTTGCTTGCGTTCGCACGTTCATCCTAGAGCCAAACTGTCTGTTTGATTTATGTTATCCTAAGGAAGATCTTGAGTTAATGGCACTAAAGTTCTTCAGAGAAGACCCATCTCATGGAATAGGGAAAAAGACAAGGGAAGAGGAAACAAAGAGAACTCTTCTCCTTCAACATCCCAGCTGGGCTTGGCTGGAGCTGGCTCCAATTATGCTGGTGGAGCCCAGCACTGCATGTGCTTCTGAGGCTGCCACAGTATCTCCCAGTGCCAGAGATGCACTGAGGCAAAGCAGGAAGCAGATGGGCTAAACAGAGCACCCCTACCTCCTTGCAGCAGGCACAATTTGAGAGAAAGGGATCATTTTTATCATTAACAGATATTCTGCTGGAAGGGGGTAGGCTTCCTGCGAGCTTCAGCAGTGAGGAGGGAATAGCAAAGCACTCAAAGAGCAGTCAGCCACGGTTCCAGGGGAACACTTTCAAGATGTGGTCCATCCCACTGATATGCAATCACAGAGAATTCAGCCTCAGGAGCAACCCCATATCCTTCCAGATTTAGAGATAAGAAGAAGGAGAGACAATGCTTCAAAAGTGATGTATCCAGGGTACCCCCTTCACATCATCTCCCTGAGGATTGGTTGAGGCCCCTTGACTCTACCACAGGGAAAACCATTCTGACTGAAGCGCTCACACTCAACTCCCATCTCACAAGCAAATCATGGAGCATGAACTGTCAAAGCCAAAGCCAGCCAGCATGGCACTCCCTCAGCACTTCACCTGCACAGCCAGGGATGGGGACATGCAGTGACACTGCTGTTGGACTAAGGAGAAACCAGGGATGTGAGGAACAGGAAGGAGGAGGGATGGAAAAGGTGAACATGGGCTGCCAGAGCCTTGCTCTGGTGGGAGCTGGGCAAAAACATCAGCGAATCCACTATTTATGAGGAGTAAAGTGTTACAGACCACAGCTGGGCCTGGACTACCTTCACCAACACTATGGCCTGCCAAGCTCCTAATAAAACCCAACACAGGTTGACTTGGGTTCTCATGGTGCTCCAGCACAGCAGCTTCCCCCCCTCACCTGGGGCCCATGTGCAGAAAGCACTGCCCCAGCATCTCATCACACCCAGTGCCTCCAGAGCTTCCCCACCCAGCTCCACAGCCAAGCGGAGCAGCCCAGGAGCAGGTCCGTGCCCTCGCTGCTTAACCTGCCCTCCGCAGCCCACCTCACCACACAGGCCTCCCTGCTCTGAGCCGGGATGGAGTACGCCCACGGTCTGTTGTTGTTGGTTTTGGCTCAGCAGTAGCAGGCTGCTTCCAGCAAGAGTGGTATGAATAATTGCCCAATTAACTGGAGGAACTTCCAGATGTGTGTTTGCTTTCATACCCATCCAGTCCCCCTCAATCCCACGTGCCTAACGCCGTGGAGAGCAGTGGGGGTGGGAGAGCCAAGTCTCTGCTAGCTTGCACAGCAGCATGGGCAGGGCTAGCCCGCTGCCTGGCTCAGCTCCCCTTTCCATCCCCACCTCCCTCCTGCTCTTTAAATGGGGAAACGCTCTTTTTTTAAAGACCCTGGGGAGAAGGAAATTTGCCCTGCCTGCCAGAGCTTAGTTACACATGCCAAAAGCCGAGCAAGCAGAGAAGAAAGTTGATCCCATGTTATGATTTTTATCAGGTGCACATACAGTGAACCCTCTTAAGACAGGTATTTTTTGCCATTTCTCCCCCTTTTCTCACACTCAGCAGAGGTTTTATTATCAGCCAAACTGCCTTCACTCTGCAGGATGCACTGAAGCATTTCAAGGTTGTGGTTCTCTGTTATCAGAGGGATCCAGTCCCAGCATTGCCACCCACCCACTTCACACCATCTGAGGAAGGAGGGCTCTTTCTAAAATCTGAGTAGAGATTTGACCTGGGCACAGGGTGTGTGGAACTCAGTCGACAGAACAAGGCCAAAAGGTGGTTCAGACTTCAGATGACATGAGATTCCCCACCGTCTTTTGCTCACACAAAAAGTGCAAAGGGTGGCTTTCACCTTCTCTGGTTTTAGCACCCAGTTTGGCACCTGAATATCTAAGCTCCAGTGACAAGAAACAGATGCAGCTCCAGAGCAACCTGCTCCATCTGATAAGTGCTTAAGACAGATGAGTTGATTCTTCAGTGTCTCCCCACTGCACAGCACAGATGAAGCTTAAAGGACAAAATTACACCAGATGGCAAACTTCTAGACAGCTACTGTTTGGGGAAATGAATGCCATCTAAAACATGCACTCTGCCCAGCCACAGCATGAGTGAAGCAACTCACAGCTCAAGGCATTTTCCCAGACCAAAACCTCAGCCTTGGGACCCTTCAGACAGGATGTCTGGAAATAACAGCAACTAGGGGTGATGGCTCTGTTTGGAAGTGGCATTAGCTTGGCATTGTGGGCATCACACCACTCCTTGTATCACACTTGTATCATCCAACTCCCAAAGTTTTATCTTGCAGACCTTCAGACAGCAACTAGCAGAGAGCACCTGGGACTTACGCACCAACACAACCACAACCAGAACATCTCCTTTAGCACCAGGACACAGATGCACACACAGCACTGTTGAAGCAGAAGGCTCGCAAGGCCTGCTTTTCACCCAGCAGCTGGCAAAGACTGAATCCGAAAAAAGAGGACAAACTGCCACATGATCCTTCCCCATGGTACACAGAGAGCCTGGCTCACTGCAGGCCAAGCAAATGCTCTCTCTAAGCAGCTTCCTAAAGCTGGTGAAATGGTTTGGACAATGCTCTGCTTCCCCATCCTTTGAATGAGGACAACTGGACAGGGCAGACAGCCAAGCTCTGAATACCTTTAAAAGATGAACGATTTTGTTTTCCTGAGAGAAGCTCAACAGCCAACATTAACTTTTCAGTAATCAGCAAACAGTCCTGTGTCAAAAACACTTTTCCATGCCAATTTTCCGTATCATACATCGCAAGATTGGGGTATAAAGTCCCATTTCTCACAAGTCTCTCTTCAATCATCGGAAAAGTCACTGCTGGCAGGAATGACTTTCCCTTGCCCCCTATATTGCTATTCAAATCCTGCCCACCTACAGCAATGACGATTCATTTGTCTCCATCTCTTCACAGCACATTTCCAGGTCAAATCCAGATGTAGCAAACTACTTCAGACAGAGCATGAATCTGGTTGCTAGAGAGAAGGTGACCTGCACCCTTCCTTTAGGAGGCGTTATTCACAGCTCCTGTGCTTGATCTGCTGCAGACGGGGCACCTTCTGCAGGCTGGTATTTGTTCTTCCACAAGAGGACAGGGCATTGGAGCCTGAGGAGGAAGGAAGAGCTGCCACATACATGAGAAACCTGAGGAAGGCAGGGTCTGAGATCCTGGCCTGAGGGGTGAGACTGTACAGGACCAGAAGCAGCAAAGATGTGGAATTCAGTAAATGCCCAAAGGGAGACGAAACCGTGTGTTTCCTAAAGACAGTAAGACCTTACATTTGTCCTGGGCATTGGTGTTTCAACCTGGTCTGACATCTATGGGGCAGGGGCACTGAGCCTGCCTGCCTACAGTGTTGCTGTCAGAAGGCAGAGGAAGCTTTCAGGCTGTGCGGTATTTTGCAAGGGTGGAACAACTGGCTTCCCCTCCGCAGCCGTCACCCTCCCCACCACCCTGCAGGACTCTAAGTGGGCCATAAATGTTTTCAGCATGGCACTTTACCAAGCATATGCCATAAATTACAGTCCCGTGCCGATAATAAGTCAGGTAATAGCGCCACTTTTTTGTCCCGCCAACTGCACAAAAGGTGGCAGAGGGGAGGGAGGAAGGCAGGGGGAGACGCCTATTAGCACCAGGCTGGATTTTACACACGATGGAAAGTGTTTGTTCAGCTGGAAGTGAGAACGGTCCTTAACCCAAGAGCACACACTAATGAAAACAGAGTGTGCAGAGGGGTGAGGGGCACCAGCACAGAGTAGCAATTCACGCTCCAGTGCAGGTGCGAGGGCTGCAAGGACCAGGCCTAGGTCAGAGCACCCAGCGAGCCTGCTTTTGCTCTGGCTCCATTTCACACCTTTTGGAAACACTAATTGCAGGTTCTGTTTTGCCCTACAGGAGAACACAGACAGGTCTGAGAGCACCCAGTGCCATGGATTTTGGTGCAAAACCCACTTGACAGGCTGAGCTAGGGACCTGCCCTGGCTGTTTGGCTGGGACAGCAAGGAACTCACTCTGGCCAGAGGCTTTCTGGGCACCACACCCTCTCCTCATCCTTCACCTGGGTGGGTTCAGCCTATTCTCAAGTCTCCAGAAAGGAAAGCTATGGGATTGCAGCCTCGGTTTTCACTTGCTTGTCTAGCCACCTCTGCTGTGAACTCTGCAGGCCCCTTTCTGCTCCCTCTCCATCACACTATGTGGTAAATGTACCCAGAGCCAGCTGACTAAGCAGAAGCACAACACTATGAGGTACATCAGTGCCTGAAAAAATTGACCCTGCTTCGCCTGGTCAAAACCGGTAAGCCCCCCCAGTGCTCTGTTTTAGCTGGTGCAGAGGAGTACAGCGGGGAGGAAGGGACCAAGACATCATCAAAGACAGCAGCTGGGCATAAATCAAGCAACTTTTAGTTATCCATCCATGTCTGTAGCATGTGACTCACCAACAGTCCCTAGAGCTTCTATGATACACCTGCACTTGAGAATAAACCAAACTCCTTCAAAATCACCCTCTCAGGAAGAGCCCTGGGAACATAAGCCACTCCCTAAGACCCTGCAGGTCATCAGAAAGACATTCCGTGGGCAGAGGCAAACTGCCACACTCAAGATCCTTCTGCAATGAACTCTTGACCCCCCAGACAGTAAGGAGCTGGCAAGAGTGCCCCAAAGGTGCCCAACAGCCAGAGGGATCTCTGTGGACCTGACCCTACTGGGTACCTAATGCAACAGCAGTACCTGCAGCCAAAGCTAGATGCTAACAGGTGATCATCACACACTGGAATATCTGATGCAATATGCTGAGAGCATACCACATGTCACTACACAGCTACATCCTGGTCCCCTCATGAAGGAGGGGCATTAAAGTCATCCAGAAGGGAGGCTGTTAATTCCCTCCTAGCAAATCCTCTGTCCACACCAAAAGGATCACCCAACACCAAAAGCTAACCCTTCCATTGGCATTCATGGTACAACAAGATGACTGCCCACCCCTAGAAAGCAGGAGGTACCATAACTAGGGAGAGGGATGGGACAAAGAAACAGGAAAACCTGGCTGCAGCCCATTCAACAGAACGGAAAACTCAGCATGCACAGAGCACTTCTTGGAGTCACACAGAAACACATGGCTGCCTTCACAACAGTGACTCTTTTAGTGTCATTAAAACATCCCCCAGCACTCTCCCAATTTTGGTACCTCTGGCTTTAGCCTCATCCTCATTGCCAGGAGCTCAGCAGCAGCAGCTCCTCATCCAGAGGGGCGGAACGACAACTAGCTGCTGCAGGTGGAAGAGGTGATCCACTGGACAAAGCTGCCGTTAAGATGCTGGCACGTGAATGAAAAGAATTTGCTTAATTATCCCATGGCAATTCCCAGTTTTACCCACAGGGGGTCACACTTCGTCAGGCTTATCAGCTTTCCATGCAAGCAGCCCTGTGCAAACAGCATTGCTGTGCGACCAGGAAAGCCACAGCTTTACTAGCCCAGCTCAGATTTTGGCCTAAATCCCTTCTGTGCATCCTGGCATTCCCTGCCGATCATCCAGCCAATCTCCTGCCCACACACGAGTGCGAGCCTCATCTCCGAGGCTGTTGGACACCCACATGGACAGCTTTCCTATGTGATGGCCCATTCCATCCACTCAGCCATTCCTCACTTTCTTTTCTTTTCTTGCTTTCACATCCTTTCCCAATCCACCCTTCCAGTCCCTTCACTGCCCCTGCCAAAAAGACTCCATTACACCCAATGCCTAGACTGTAACTCTGGCTGGTTTCATAAGAAAATGAGATACACACAACTGCATGCTCCGAGAAATGTCTGCTCCAATACACTTCAGGAAAATGAATGCTCAGGTGGAACAGCATCCCCACACAAAGAAATGGGTCAGTATGAGCTCACCCTTCATTAGTCTTCAGAGAAAAGAGAGAGAAACCGCCCTCAAGACACAAACCCGTAGGAAAACAGGCATCACTGAACACTGCACTTGTGGAACTACTACTTCATGATACGTGAAAGCTCTCCAAAACTCAGGGAAGCTGTTGATTGGCAGCCTTATAAACAAATATCCTTCATTTATCCCTGGAAAGCCCTTGCAGGCTCATTGCCCTCAGTGCCCAGGGGTTACCAGGTCTTGCTCTTTGTTTGAGCTGCTGTAGGGTTCAGTACTTAAAGCCTTAACACTCCCTGGTGTCTGTAAAGCTGTCAGCAATGAACACCTTTCTCCAGGAAGAAAAGTAGATGCATTCAAACATGTTTTCCATCAGCCATCAACCAGCTAGTCAAGCATGGTTTCCACCCTCTTTCTCACATAGTCACAGCAGTTCAACAGCCTGAGTACAGGCTAGTGAAGATTATTCATATAGTCTCCCCAATTTTAAGACAGCACACAGCATCCAGTCTGTCCTCATCATCTGCCATTTTTTTCAACCTTTACTAGTCCACAGACTGCTACCTCCTTTTATCCTGCCATCACACAGGCCCTCCTCCTGAAAAATTTCCCTGCATTGATCTTACCTCTGTGCAGGGTTCTGCTTCCCTGAACACTATCCCCTAAAGCACCTGGGTTACTGGAATGGTAAAACCATCAGGCAACGCAGAGCCTTTGGTGACAAAAGTGTCACCATTATACTCCTAGAATATCTTTTGCTTCTACTTTCTGAATACTGAGAACCACTCTTTGGCTAAAGGGTATGTTCTGTTCAAATCATAGTTCACTTTTCAACAGAGGAATTCCTGCAGTCCAATCCATCTCCCCATGCCTGGTCCTGCTTTTCTAAAGCCTGTCAATCCCCACTTCCGTTCACACCATGGGAACACCTTTCTGCTGCAATTTCCCTGGAGAAACATGGGAATATCAGCACTGCTTTACCTCAGAGGGGCACCACAAGCCCAAATATACAGACTACATAGGACCCGTGTACTACAGTGAAAGGATGCTAAAACTACTGTAGACAGATGGAAGCTTTTCATCCTCCTACAAAATCTTATTAGATATTGCCCCCATTTATCTGTTTCCACAGCTCTCCATCTTTCATGCTCTTTTAAAACTGCTTTCCTTGCCAGCTCAACTTTGTTTAGCATAGGGAACATACTCCCTTCCATGTGTGTAAGTGCCCTCTGGGACGCAACAGAATCAAACACAAGTGAACATAAAATAATGCATATTTCCAACTTACATTTGGATAAACAAATGACTTCTCAGCACAGCTTCTGGAAATGGTTCTGTCATGCGCTTCTGTGACACAAGCTCATTGCTCTCCACAGCAGTATCAGCCAGTTACAAGGAAGCCTTGAAGGAAGCACATATTAACAGGTATGTTAATAACTGCTTAGTGCTTTCAGCTCAGCCATTCTTTGAAGCAGTGGAACTGCCCTGCCTTCTGAAGCACTTGCCACCATCAGAGGCAGGGTGCCCAGCACTGCCTGCCACCGCAATGCCCGAGCCCCTAATCGCCATTTATCCCTAGCACGACGGGTACTGTGTCTGTCTTGCTTCTGATCACTGGCCCAGTAGCTTTAAGATAAATATGAAAAACACCCTTAAGACCCCATTTAAAATCCAGCTGCAATGGTTACAACTCCTCTTTGTGTTTTATGTTTCATTATCATGCCTCATACTTTCCTTTGTGGTTTCCTCTAAATGGTAAACCTTCCAGGTAAGGAATTTGTTATCTGTTTAGCAAAAGCCTGCATTAACCAAGCTGTGTACATTTACAACACCATATAAAAGATTAGTACTTTATTGGTCACTTAAGCATTCCTAGTTAATAATCTTTAATGTGGCAGTTATTTATCCACTCGTAAACAGAACGTTGCTGCCAAGTCGAGTCAAATAAACACTATGGAAGCCCTTCGTCTTTAAAACGAACCCATTTCTGTCCCGGCCATTTCAGGTTTGCGAAGAACCAGCCGCATTGTTCCTGAGCACAAAACTGTTCAGACCTCCAGAGTGTTCTTAAAGCAATAATGTACCTAGTACTTGCACTGCGCTTTGTCAGCTGAAGCACCTGCCAGGTGAGGGAACAGGGCAGCCTCCAGTGCAGAACCACAGGCCCGCGGCCTCCTTACCCAGCCCCACCGCCCCGACACTGCCCCTCACCGCCCCCGGGGACCCGTCACCGCCCGTCACCCCGCAGCACCCCGGCCCCGGGGTCCCACGCTCCCCCACGGCCCCTCACAACCCCCCACGGCCCCTCACAACCCCTCACGCCCCCCCACGCCCCCCCACGGCCCCTCACAACCCCCCTCCGCCCCCCACGGCCCCTCACCCGGCTCCCCCGGCGGCCCCGCCCCGCCTCGACGCCGCGCACGTGCCCGCGCTGCCCAGCAGGGCGCACGCGCAGAGGGCGCGGCGGCGGCGGGACGGCCTCACGCATGCGCACGGCGGCCGCGCGCTCCCCCGGCCCCGCCGGAGGCGGCCTGACAGGCGCGGCGGCAGGGAGGGTGGCGGCGAGGGCGGCCCCGGTAAGGCAAGGCCCGGGCGTGCTTCCGCCGGCACCGGGAGCTGGCTGCGGAGCGCGGGGGTGGAATTCGGTGCCGGTCGGTGGGCCCGCGGTGGCGCCCTCCCGGTGAGCGGCCGGGCGGCACCGGGAGGGGGCCTGCCCCGAGCCCGGCCTCCGCGGGCGCCGCGCCGGGGCTCCCTCCCGGTGGCCGCTCCCGGTGCCGAGGCCGGGGGGGAGCTGCCGGGGGCGGGACGGGACGCGCTCTCCCCCCTCACTGTCTCCGTGGGTTCCGGTGCCGGCTGCGGCGCCGCCGGGCGCTGTCGGTGCCCGGGGGCGCTGGCGCTCTCCCCTCGGTGCTGCGTGGCCCGCGGCGGCTCGGGGGTGGCCCTCGGTTCCGGAGCCGGGGGCGTTCTCCGGCAGGCAGCCGGGGGCGGGGGGGTGTCTCCCGCCGGGGGCAGCGCCTGGGGAGGGGGCAGAGGCCGGTCGCGCCCACCCTGACTCCCCGTTGCCACCCGCCCTGCTGGCTGGTCCCAGTTCCCGTTCACATGAAGAGCTCCCTCAAGTCAGCACTTGGTCTTCTGCAGCTTCTTCCCTCGATGCTTTAAAATTCCCGTAGTGAAAGTAGAACTTCTGTCACAAGCTTGTTTGCATGTTGGCCTTTACCTAGGAGCTGCTTTCTGAACACACGCGTGTGTACAGCGCATCCTGAAGCGACAGGTTCCAGTTGGGCTACCGGGACTGGCCAAGTGTTAGCCAGCGGAGCACCGGGCTTAGGGTGCTGCCTCGAAGTTGCCAAAATGTCCCTCGTCGCGGAGAGCGCGGGGCTGGCACAGCCTCCGGTGCTGTCCAAGGGCAGCAGGAGGGATGGCACCTTGCGGGTGCTGCATCGCTGTGGCAAGAAGGGGAGTGGGGGGGGGGGGGTGGATTGAGCTGTCTTATCTTAAAACCGTGCATTTTCATGCCCAGTTCCCACAGGAAGCTAGAGCATGTGGAAGCCGTTCTGGTGTACGGGAAACCACAGGAGGATTGCTGGAGCATTCCGGAATACCCAGGGCACAGAAATTACATGGATCACATCTAGGGCTCTGTATTACCAGGAAAGGGAATTCCCTATTGTTAGAATTTCCTTCTTCGTGCAATCACTAGCAGTTAGACCATGTTGCAAAAGACCTAAGATAGTTACTTTGCAGGAATAGCATTGATAATCCAAGGACTCCAGCAACATTTTATGTTGGCTCTTTGTTGCTTCCAAGCCATACATGATGCTTACGTCCTTTTTAATTTGCGAAATGGCTGTGGGTAGTATTGCGCAACAATTAGCTATTGGGAATCTTTGTACAGAATGTCTTTTCTGTCATTAATATTTGAAAGTTTGCAGGTATTCCTGTGGCTAGAATTTAAATGCAAAGGAAAGCAAGCAAAGGAAAGCAGCTTTCTGCTTCTCTTTTTTTTTTTTTTTTTCTGTTAATAATTAAATGTTGCCAAGTAAATGTTTCTAGCAGGCTGTCTGTAGACCTGTCACGTATTTAGGCACCTCTGCTCTTCCCAGCTCTGTCCTTTTATTGTGACCTTTGTTTTCTCCCCTTGGTTGTCTTTGTTGCTTCGTTCTGTTAATTTGAAATCATTTGGACTATAAAGAAAACTGGGGGGAGGGGGAAGCTATTCTTGCACTAAAATTACCCTGTCCTTATATTTAAGGCAGGCAAGCAGGCAAAGCAGACCAGTCCACACTGCACATGTCTCTTGCCATCTCCAACACCAAGGTTATTGCAATCTGATACTACTTACCCTGGCATTTGTTTGGATCGCAAGTACCTTTACTTTGGTGCCAAAGCCGGATAGTGTTAGTGACAAGCAAATTACTGGCAACAGACTCTGAATTTAGGCCTTGCCATTATTCTTCTGCCTCATTAGAGTACACTCTGCCTTGCCTGTTAGGTTGGAGAGGCCATCAAAACTGCTTGTGTTAGGCTGTATTGGGTGCATGCTCAGAAGCGGATAGATTTATGTTAACACTCAAAATAGATAAACTGTTAATGGTCTGAAAGAAAAATAGCTATTTATAGTCCATCTATACATAGCTTTGAATTGTGACTGACAACTAAAGAACTAAAATATCTTTCAAATGTTTGTTTGGGGATACCTTTATTGTCAGGTTTAATTGCAATATTCTGACATGTTTGCATAGCATGTTTTGGGGGTGTGGGGTGTGACGTCCGGTGGGGTTTGTCTGGAGTAATGCTGGTCTTCAGGCATTTACTTCTTCTGTATTTGACCAAGCAGTCATGCAACCTTTCTGATATAAAAATAGGCAGACCTAATTGCACCATATTAATGATTGACTTGCTTGGAGTCCATGTGCATTGGTGGGAGTATGTGCTGGAGATGTCCAGCTGTGGAATCAACTGCTTTAAATTCTTGGAGATTAGTGTGTGAAAGCGCTCATATCTGTGCTGTGCACACTCTTAGGCTGTACCATATCTTGTTTGTTCTTCTCTTAAGCTTCTAAAGTTAGAGGACAATTACCTGAGTTTTCAGACATGTTGCAAAAGACCATGTAGTGATGATTCCCACCGTCTCAGGAAAGAGACTCAGAAGAAATCTCATAGACTGCCAAAGTCTTTATTAATGAGCATACTTAATTGTGCTTGGGCTGTATGCAGCTACATGATGTTAGCAAATAGGTGTAACTTTGGTGTAGGTACACCAACATTGGATTATTTTGTTACATTTTTCAAGGGAAAACAAGGGAGAAATACTGGTACACAAAGCTGTAATGACTGTATTTTGCAGAAAACTAGAACTAGGTTATTTCAAAATTTGCTAGGCTGACTATCATACATTTGAAAAGAAAAATAATGTTCAGCAGTTAATTCAAACTTTTCTACCTAATAGGACAAGGGCCTGGTATATCAACCCTCAGCAAATTAGCTGACCTAAACCCATACTCCAGTACAAATGTTCAGAATTTTTTTTTTTTTTTTTTTCAGAACTGGGGATCTAAATACTGTAAGTTGCAGATCTGGCATTGTAAAATCCCCTACCTGTGCAGCAAACCTGTGCAGCAAATACCTCTATTAGTCCTAGGAAGAGAAATGCTTTCCAGAGATTGCTGTTGAATGCAGAGTTTTGTCCTTCCTGTAGAGAAAAGGGGGGGCGCAGAACACAGCAGTTGAAGTTACAATGAGAATGTTAGCTAAAAGTTTTTATAATAAAGGTGCCACAAGTAAAAATCCTGCTTGTGATTTTAGATACTTGGGTTGTTTATGCTGTAAGCACTTTAATGATGTGGTTAATTAGCTGCTCCTCTCTGTTGTGAGGGTATTTGTCTCCTTGTTCTCTACGATGCAGTTGCAAGTCTGAAGGTTGGAAGCCATGCAGAAGTGCAGGCAGATACCTGGAGGTCAATGGTGCATCTGATGCATGTGGATGTTGCCCAATGCATTGTTTAAAAAACAGCCTGATTTTTAATTTTTTTTTTTTTTTTTCCCCCACCACCACCAGGCCTAGCAGAAGGGAGTAAGTCATAAGAAGATCCGTACAAGGGTGAGTTCTAAGGTAAGCATTAATAAAAACACTTCAGTCTGGGGACTGGAGGAGTGTTGGGGTTGTTTTGTTTGGGGGTTTTTTTGGTAATAATTTCACTGTATGCAGAAAATGTTTGTTTTATAACCTGGTTCCATGCAAAGGCAAAATTCCTGCTTTATATTTCAATATGCCAGTAAGCCCTCTCCTCTAATTCAGACACTTTGAATCCATTGGCCAGTGCAGTGATGCTTCAAGGAGGCCAGTAGGCATGTCAGGGATGTTAAGTCCCTTTAGGTTTACTCAGAACAAGCACATGGTAAAAAATACCATCAGCAGCAAAGCCTCTTAGACATCCAGTGCTCTGGCCCCTTAACTGTCTCAATGGCCTTCAAACAGGCCTAGTCTTCCCAGAGTTTTTCCGCTCTGGTAAGACTACCAGTATACACTAATAGTAAGATTATAAACTTGGCATCTGATCCTGTTGTTATAAATGCCCTTTGATTTTAAAAATCATAATCAAAATAATGCAGGTCTAGTTTTGAATTCTACATTGATTAGTTTTTCTTTTGGAAACACTGTTTCTGTACCTTTGCTGCTGCAGAGGAGGTGTTTGTTGCTACTCTTTGACTTTTAATAGAGCGTAACTTTGGAAAGACTACAGAAGTAAGCATCAAAATGAAGTAATATATTTTTCAAGTTCCCTGAAACGCAACTGTTGGTGTTCTGCCTGAGATTAGGTCCTCCTTTACTTGTAAAGTATATCTGGAACTGGCTTGATGATGATGATGTCTGAACTCTCTCTTGTGTGAGGGATAATCTACCCTTTGTTTCAGGAAGGGGGTAGTCCATTATCAGGGATACCAGATTATTGAAGCTTTTCTTCTGAGCAATCTTGGATGAAAGGGAGAAGGCCTGTAGGGCTTTGCAGAGCTAGAAGAAAATAAATTGTATGTCAAATGACAGCTTTAACTTTATAAATTTTATATGCTTATCTTACTGTAAATTGGCTTTCTTTTTCTAAGAGAAAACTTCTACTTCCTTAGAATTTAGTGCAGCGAATAATGAAATAGCCTGAAACAATAAAACTTTCCTACTCCATTTTTAGCTGTCAGATGAAATTATGGGAGCACAAAATTTACCATGGAATCAAACCAGATCTAGTGACAACCACTGGTGGCATAGAGTGTACCTCCTCATTTGCTCCCTACAGAAGCAAGGAATGCGTGCAGCCAGTTTACATAGGCTCACTACGAGAGTAAGAGCTTGTGTGCTTGATTAGACCAGGGCTACCGGTTCATCTGCCCATTTCCTAATTTAGGTATCCCTTAAGCTCTCCAGCACTACCAGATTAAGGCTTTGTATATTCATATATTGCACTGAGAGGTCTTAATGTAAACATATCCAGTCAGTTAATTTAACAGAAGAATTACATTGGCATAACTATCCATATTGATACTTGTACTGCTTTGATTAAATTGTCTTTTCGTTTTGTTTTAAAGATGATGTGGGGAATTGAGGCACTGGCCTGTTTTTTTAGCAGACTTTAAATGGCATAGTTCATATTTTGAACCCTTTGCAAGAGAGAATATACAGGGTTCATCCATGTGGACATATTTTTGGTAAATGTGAATATTGTGAAGAAACTGAATTTTAGCAGTAATTTAAAAATGTGCATATCTCTTTGACCATAAATTGTATATATACGTACAATATATGGTATGTATATGTATAATGCAATGTGTTTTGTGTTTATATGTATTTATATTTGAATGGAAAGTATATTTGTATTAACAAGATACAGGCTTAGACTGTGTTGAGCTAGTGCTGCTTATACATCACTTGAACAGCAAAGCCTTCTCTGTAGCCTGCAGACAGGGCTTCTGATTCTACTTGGCCCAGCCTAGCAGATGTTTTGTTAAATCCCACACAGAAAAGGCCTCTATTTTATGGAACAGAAGGATAAAACCAAAAAGAAAACCAGGTAGAGTATAGATGATGACTTGGAGAGTGCTGAGGTTGTCTGTAGGAAAGTATGTGGGGCTTTGTGAAAAGGTGTGTTAATCTCCACAGAGCAGCTTTCGTTCCCTGAGTGCAATCCTAACGCTGGCAGTCTGAGGCCAGGGCACCCCTGTCAGCTGGGAGCACTGGTCTGTTGTAGTCAGACTGCATTCGTTTTGCAACCTGCACCCACTGCAGTTTGGGTTGCTGAGTGTTCAAATAGCATAGCAGTTGTGGAGGTGCACTGGTGTGTAAAGACTGGCCCGGAGTAGAAACCAAACACTTCATGGAGAAAACTCTTTGACATACTGTTGTGGGACTTGGTCACAAAACCTGTTGAAAAGGTATAATCATGTACTGTTGAAACTGGTCAGACAGTGGAAGGAACAGGCTGAGGAGGTGTGTGCTCTTTAACCTCTGAATGGTTTTCTCATACTAATAAACCCATAAACGTTGCTGTTGTCTGTGAAATGCGTCTTGGCAAATGTGTCTCTTAGACACCGGAAAAGGTCACACCTAAGATTGTGTCTTCTGCTTGTAAAAATCCATGTGTGTTTCCATTCGTGCTGTCAGCTGCTGTTCTGGACCTAGAGAAATTAATATGTGAAAAATAAAAGGTGGTTACATGTGCTTCTGTAGAGAAAGTTTAGCTAGGAGGAGAAGAAATAAATCTGTGTTCAACATATGCAGACATTATGTCTAAGAGAACATTTCAAAACACAGATGTTTAAAGGTATTTTTCTGCTAGTGAATGTTTGTAGTGGAGACAGGTCTAGAGGTGACAGACATCAAAACGACAGAGAGCATTCAATGTAGGAGACCAGGAAAATTGATTGTTTTATTGCATATAGACTTATTACCGTGTTGGAGATTTTCACTGACAGTTACATTGCATCATTGGTTGTACGTAGTAGACTGTAGTTCCAAACAGAGAAAGATACAAACTGAGGTGTTCAGGGAAAGGAAAACAATAGGAAGACTGAAGATTGCATGTTCAGTGTAAAATTTTTGTCAGAGCCAGAGTTTGCTGTTGAAGGGAGACCTGTTTCTAGTTACTTCAGTTTTTAAAACAAAGGGAAGAATAATTGGCAGAATGTGAGGCTTTTATTCCAAATTTTAAAAATGAAAAAAAATATGAGACCGAAAGCACAGTCCATATAGTAAGAAAATTGTATTGATTTTTCTGCACTACTTTGACAGATGATGGGTTTTTTTTAATGGATCATTTTTAATACATCACATATAATAGTTTTGCTGCTTAAATGCAGTTCTCTTTTGGTTTGCAGGGAGGGGGGAAGATGGGAATTCTTCCTTTAATTTTACTAGTTGTTCCTTGGGTTTTTTATGAGGTAGACAGGACAGAAAGCTCCTGATCTTGATGATAACGTTTACCATCCAGTATCCTCTTACAATGCTCTGTTCTTTAGCCTTTTTGACCCTTTGTGGAACCATTACTCATTTCTTTTCTTTTTCATTTTTTTCAACAAAAGTGTTTGGGTTTTTTCCAGACTTGTACCTTGTTTGTTTTTTGTGACTTTTTGTACCTCCATGGTATCTTAATGATCACTGCAGCTCACAGTATCAATGGTGATTGAGCATTACAGGTGCTTGTGTCATCCCTGGGCAGGGGTTGAGAAGGAGGGGGGGCTGCTTTCTGTTGAAGTGCTTGCAGATTTAAGGCATACACATTCTCCTAAATATAAGGTACTGTCATTTATCTGGCCAGCAGCGAAGAGCTCATTGTGTGTCTGACCTTTTGACTATGATAAAGAACACAATAGATTAATCACAGATAAATGTAAAGACACTGTTTAAGAAGGCAATAGTACTTTCCTAAGCATGAAAGCATGGGATTCTAGGACAAACTTTCTGTGTCTGTGCTTCGTTTCCAGAGGTAACATGCCAAGAGAAATCATCTAGATGCCCAAAATTATTTGCCCTGTAGTGTACTCTTATGTCAGGTCTTTATCAGGTAATCAGAAAAGTAAGAGGTTTCTAGACTTTGCCCCAAAAGAATATAAAAAAAACAGCAGGGAGCAGCTAACTAATCCCCTATTGTTATTGGTAAACTAGTATTAGAACATTATCCATAATTGCATTCCTGGAGCCCAGCTTGTGCTGTACACAATGCCTGGGGCAAATCATAGAGAGATCGAACTGCATTTAACCTCGTTAAAGCAATCCATCGAACTCTGTATTCTTCCAAAAAGGATCATCATTCCAGAATGCATCAACATGGTCCAAATTGCTCTTCTAGCAAGATGAGCTGGTTGTGTTCAGCTTGTTCTAGTGCTAAATGGCGTGCTTAATTTTGGCTCCGATGCGTACATCTTCTTCAATGATGTGTGGCATAGGAAGTGATTGAAGCTGTAAATATGACTGAACATGCTTCTGATCAGGAGATGTTTGGGTAAAGGAGGGATGGCACTATGGTGTCCAGTCTTGTTTCCAGATCCATGTAGCAGAGATGTCAAGGTATACTGCTGCAAGTCTGAGCTTGGGGAAAACCGCAGGACACACTGAAGTACTGGGGGAGAAAAGAGAAACTGCTAATTGTCTTTTATTCTGCAGTTATTACTGTCTTGCTGTGTTGCTTTGTTCTTCTGTCAGATTCTTTGGTGTATGAAGCAAACATCTCAGATGTGATTGAGTATTCCTCAGTGGTGGGAAATCACCTACTTGGAGGTTTGAGTTTAATTTTCTTTTCCTGGGATGAGGACTAATAGCTAGCAGTCTTGAGGAAGCAGTTCTCGTTATCTGTTTATGTGCCTTCTGCACAGATTAGTTTAATGAGGTTATGAAAGAGAGCAGATCTGAGTCTTTTCCCTGGCTACATCACTACTCAACAGTATAAACAGCAAATGGCATGCTGCAGGTCTGGGAGTTCAGATTAGTCTTGATTTGTAGAGCAGCAAAAGAAAATACTTGCTTTCTGTCAGCAGGTTATAAAAATGCATGCCAGAATTTTGATTGTTGGTATCTAACTGTATCTGTACAGTACATAGCAAATAGCTGAATCAAAGCTGTTGTAACTGTTCATGGTTAAGATGAAAAAGTGTTATTTTCAAAGTTTGAGGTTCTTGTTACAGCTACACTAGATTTGAATTAAGTATCTTAATAAACTATTAATCTGTGGCAAGAATACCTAACTGGAATAGGGGACAAGGTTTTCTGGATTAATTATAATTTGGTTTTTAAGGAAACTTTCTTGTGTTTATTAAAAGCAATATCAAATCACACAATCTCAGGTTTTAACTAAAGTTTGAATTTATTTTTAAAAAGTTTAGAATGTAAATATTTCGCTGCTGTGAAGTAGTGCATGTACTCTGGATTTGAAAGAAAAAATGGTCCTCTGGGTTAGTTCCACTTCAGATATTACAGTTTGCTAATTCCTGCGTTTTGGAAAGCAAAAAAAAAATACTGAAGTTGTGCCTAGCCGTGTTAACTTTAGTAAAATTTTAGCCTTATATTCCCCATAATGAAGGTAAGTCATAATTCAGATCTTCTCTTTTCTGCTGATGTACTTTTAGATGCTTTAACAGAATTTTTCTTCAGAGGCAGTATGGGAATTTGACTCACGCTTGGCTTCACTGCTGTGTATTTTATACAAATTCAGTGCAGTCTTCAGCTGTCTTCTGAAAGTAGCCCAAATGATGGTGGGAAGAACTAAGGGAAGGGAATGGAAAATGTGGCTAGACTAGCAAGCTAAATATTTCCTAAAAATTTAGTCAGTTACTTGGAATTATGCCAGTTCCAGTTACCATGGTTATTGCTTGGGTTTGAATTGTAATGATTACTTGCTTGCTTCATAGTTTAAATTAAACCTTGAAAAATCTTCTGCCTGTTCTGCAGCCATTTTTGGCATAGCTTCAGTATGTATATTTCTAGTTCTCACTTCTGTGCTTTTGGGTTTTTTTCACATTGCACTTAACTAAAGAGCTTTATTATAGACTAATAGATCTAGCAATCTCCAAATTGTGTAGCAGTTAGTAAGAAAAAGCTTTTTCTCCTGATTCTGTTTTGTGTTAACTCCTGTTTTGTAAAAGTCAGTCTGATTAGAAAGGGTGACTTCTTCCCCTTAAGTAAAGGTATACATAACTTTCATGTTTTGTGCTGGTTATGAGTAATGTAACATTTTTGCTAATTTTTACAATCCCCTTATAGTTCTGTTTTAACAGATATTTGAAAGCATTTCAGTTCTGTGCCGTTCAGATGCTGATCCGTCCTGTTGTCCCCATGTACAGTTAGAGGATACTTACCACAGCATGATGCTAACTTCTCTAAAGTTGCTGTAACAAGAGGGAAAGAGTTTTGTTGCGGGGGGGGAGTGTGTGAATGGGTCTCTCTGCCTGCCTTTAACCGTATCTTTATACGAACTTTTCATTCTGATTTTTTTTTCTTTTCTGTCAGCGTCTTATCCTTTCCTTCTATGTGAAAGCTAGGTAGTTTAGGTGAAGATAGGACTTTTTGACACAGACACACACTCTTACACAGCCATCCTCCTCTGGTTTTACTCCTTAACTGACAACCCAGCCTTCCGTCCCTCCAAATACAAGCCTGCACTGCCGGCTTTTGCTCCCTTGTGGTAGGAGAGATGGGTAGGAGACAGCCTGACTAGCTGCCCCTTTGCTGCTGAATGCAAGGCAGCTTTTGCCTCCTCTTCCCACCATCTCAAAGTTAAACATTGCTCTTTACGTGGTTGCCAGGAGACAACTTGCCTGGAGGGAGTGACTGAGGAAGATGTGGAAAGAGTGGGAGGAGATGAAGGCTGGCTGGAATTTTCCTGAGATTTCTTGGGCTCTTCGCCTCTGGGCAAGTAAATACTCCTCATTTGAGGCCTGCTGGCTTGCAGTAGCTGTTGGCACGCCATCAGGAGATATGCACCGTTACGCTGAAGCACACTAATTCTGTTGGTTTTGCAAGCACAATTAGAGCTGGTCATGCTCTGGCAACCTTGACAATGCCCATTTGCTTTGCTGTCATTTTTTCTTGCAGTATCTAGAGCTTTGAAAAGCTTAAACAGCCAGACCTACTTGCAGACCTATCCCAGCCAAAGTATTTAGAAGACTGTAAGCTCAAATCAAAAGTTCTGGCCGTCTGACTTCCATCCTCTAGCTACGGACTCCAGTGAGCTTCCCTGAGGAGCAGCACCTACTTGCCAAATCCATTAGTTTCTGGAATGGGCAGTAACTTCTAGAGGGAAAAATGACTATTTGATACAACCTCTAAATATGCCTGTGTCTCTAAATCATAGAAGATAAGACAGGAAAGAGTATGGAGGAGGAAGCAGAAAGTTTACAGGAAAAAGGACAGCTGAGTATCTCGGAAGTTGTCTCGTATGATAGACATTTTACTTAACCCTCCCTAATATAAATAGGAGCAGCTCCCAGGGGATGGTGGCAGAAGAGAGAAGCTGTTGTGTAGTGCAAACTCAAGCAACCACAGGATAGTAATAGTTTCTGTACTGAATTGAACCTGAACAGAATAGTTGTTCTCCATGCTTTGGTCACTGCTAAACAGGATTAAG
Source organism: Falco punctatus (assembly GCF_963210335.1). Taxonomy (NCBI): domain Eukaryota; kingdom Metazoa; phylum Chordata; class Aves; order Falconiformes; family Falconidae; genus Falco; species Falco punctatus. The sequence continues at coordinate 37,075,775 of NC_137583.1, read as the reverse complement.
TTTCTCTTCTCCACAAGGATTTTATTCTAGGATTTGAATTAAAGATAATGAATTTCCCTATGGTTTCCAGGTGGAGAATAACATTAAAATGTTAACTTCACAGAGCTGATACTGACTCTGTGATGGACTGGTATCCTACCATTATTTTACTGTCTTTGCATATCCTGAAGACATGCTCGCAGCTCACACTGAGAGGCATCGTTTCCAAACATCGTAAGATACCTTGCTTTCAGAGCTAAAGTCAGGACAATGTGTCGCCTCCTTTAATTACAGTCTGAGATTTAGTTTCAGATGTGGAAGATTGCAACAAAAAGAAATGGTGAGGATTTCTGTATTGCTCTTACATTGTACAAAGATGACTCAAAAAGAATCTTCTTAAAAGAAAAAAAAAACCACACCAAAACTGAGGTATGTATTTGATAGAGAAGAACCATCCAAAAGCCTTTTCTGAAAATCTCCTGTGTGTTGCTACCAACCTTTTAAAAGAAGAGTTAAATTTTGGAGTTTCGGCATGTGATTCCAAAATACCCAGATTAATATTTAGTCAGAATGTAAAACTCTGAGTTAAATGTATGGCTGTCTAAACTAATGGTAACTGTATGTTTATGAACTTCTTTCTACTTGAAGCAAAATGTTTGCTTTACTTTCCTGTAGTGCAGTAGGGAGGATGACTTGTCTGTCTTGATGTGTATCGACTTAGGAGTTTCAAATCATTTTAATACACCTGCTGTACAAAAGACCATGCTGATAAATGTCAAGTTGTGTGCATTCTCCAGTCTGTTGACACAGAAATGACTAAGGGTTCTTTGGAAGTGTTTCAGTAACTGTTTTTGTTGATTTAACCTTGCTACATAGTATTTTTAATTGTACAAAACAGTTTTATAGGCCTGTTGCATTTTATAGGGATTATCTGCCTTTGCAGAATGTGCAGCATCAAGGGCCACGTGCTTCCTAGCTTTAATCAGTCTGGCAGAGATGTTCCAGCACTAGGCAAACCTGTTGCCTGCTGTTACAAGTGTATTTTATTCTATCTCCCCTTCTAGTATTGCACTGACTTGATTAAAGCTGATTCAGGTGTGGCCATTACTGGCTGCAGTCATGCTGTCTGCTGGGACACAGGTGTACTTTAAAGCTAGAATCAACTGGTAGGTCATGTAAACGTGTGGTTTGAGGAACTAGAGGCAGAACCTGATCTTTCAGCTCTGGGTGCTGTTGCAGTGGTGTGTGTCTTCAGCATCTCCCGCTGTTGGTGAGAGCAGGCCCTCTGGAGGGGGAATTGGTCATAGAAGTCGTGCACAGCTGGGACCAGAGGTCCAGTGTGGTACTCAAGAGAATTAAGGATCAGTTTCATGAAGCTCTTTCAAGCTGACTTGAGACCATACTGCAGTCAGAAGGGCTGGTTCTGTCCTGCACTCGTCTTTATTCTGGCAGCAATGATGGTCTGGCTGACCATACAGCTGCACCATCTTGTTTATCCTGTAGAAAAGAAAATTTGTACCAGATTAACAAGCTAATCTCGGTGACTGCGTGGCCACGTGAGTGCTAGTATCAGCATGAAGAAATGACTAAGAACACATGGCTGTGGCTAGCAGGAGGTCAGCATCTCTTGTCACTGGCCACGCACTCTTAGAACAGTGTAAGCTGCTCATCAGGCTGCGTCTGTGTCGTGTAAGTAACGGTTACTTCCCCAGAGAACTGGGAAGGGAGATTGCAAATTGAACAGACTTTACAATGGCAGTTTTTGAAGTGAGAGTCTTCTGCTCTGTAAGTGAGAAGTTAACATAAAGGTCCGTGCCTCAGCTTGGACCTTCAGCTGGGGAAATTAACTCCCTGTGGAGGTGTCCTTAGAATCAACCTCTTGGCCGGCCATTGATAAATTACTTCAGTATGAGTTGTTGACAGAATGGAAGTAAAGTTTGGCTTAAAAATAAAAAGGCATGTATCTAACTTTTTGCTTTAGAAAACAGTTTTGGCATTTCAGGAACAAGTTGAATGTATGTGTGTGTTCCTAAAGAAAATGGATAATTACCTGTTACTCAAACCTCTGTGTTTTTTCCTTTTGCAGAAAAAGCTGCAAGTCATTTAATGACTAAGTAAGGTCTCCATTCTCATGATTTATCTGATATGCTTCTCCTGGAGCCATGGATGAATACAACCGCTTTGTGGATTGGGACAAAATGGATGTTACTGTCCAGAGCCAGGATGCAAAGGAGCTAACCTGCACGGAGTTCCAGGAGCTCAAGCAGCTGGCCCGCCAGGGCTACTGGGCCAAGAACCACTCTCTGAGGGCCAAAGCGTACCACAAACTAATCAGCAATATCCCATGCCGCACAGTGACCCCAGATGCAAATGTGTACCGTGACATTGTTGTGAAGATCATTGGAAAACGTAACAGTAGCTCCCTTCCACTGCCAGAGTTTGTGGATAACAGCCTGGTCCCCACGTACTGTTTGAACGCAGAAGGCATTGGGGCAGTGAGGAAGATTATATTGTGCATTGCTAATCAGTTCCCGGACATATCGTTTTGCCCAGCACTGCCTTCTGTGATAGCTTTGCTCCTCCACTACAGCAAAGATGAGGCAGAGTGCTTCGAACAGGTTTGTCGCATCCTTGCTTGCAATGACCCATCTAAGCGGCTCATTGATCAGACGTTCTTAGCTTTTGAGTCATCCTGCATGACCTTTGGAGACCTGGTTAACAAGTACTGTCAGGCAGCACATAAGTTGATGGTGGCGGTGTCTGAGGATGTGTTGGAGGTATACTCCGACTGGCAGCGCTGGCTCTTTGGAGAACTGCCTATGGTGTACATTGCTCGGGTCTTTGATGTGTTTCTGGTGGAGGGCTACAAAGTTCTCTATCGTGTTGCACTGGCCCTTCTGAAATTTTTTCACAAAGTCAGAGCTGGGCAGCCCATGGAGTCTGACAGCATACAGCAAGACATTCGAGCTTTTGTGAGAGACATTGCCAAGTCGGTGTCTCCAGAGAGGCTTCTGGAAAAAGCCTTTGCTATCCGCCTTTTCTCACGGAAGGAGATCCAGCTTCTGCAGATGGCCAATGAGAAGGCTTTGCAGCAGAAGGGCATCACAGTCAAACAGAAAAGGTAGGGCTCTCGCTAGAGGTTGCCAGAGTGATCTCGTGAGTTTTTGCAGCATGGTGAGCTGTCAGGTAATCCTGGTTGACTGGTGGGGAAGTTCTACTGGTACATGCTGGTATCTCTGCTCATTTTTTTTCCTCTCTAGAAAAAGTCTGCAGCCCCAAAATTAAGTGTTCCTGGGATTGTAAGGAGAAGTGTAACTGAAATGTTACAAAGCAGTTTCTCATGGCTTACTCAGTGATGAATTTACAATTACTTCTTACAGGTACATATTAATTGCAAGTACTGTATCTCAGAAGTGTCCTTCACAAGCTGTTTTTAAACTAAAAGGCATTTTAGAACAGCTGGAAGAAACACTGATAAATTACTTGGAAGAAAAATACCCAAACAAATATGAAAATTAATTCTTAACTGTGAGATCATTTGTATAAGAAGTCAATTTCATGCTGCCCCGTACTGTGAATTTAGCCATATCTTTAGTGTAAGTAGGTGAACACTGTCCCAGCTGGGAACATTTTGCTTAACTGGGGAGTTATTTGAACAGAATGAGGAAGAATAAGTCTTATTTGCAGGTTACTTTTGAAATTAGTTTGACTGCAAGCCTCATGAAAGCCAAGAGTATAGTAACCATAGATAGGAGTTGGCCTATTATGTGAGAGGTTCATGTACTATTAGAAATATTTTTTTAAATAAATTTAAGTAATTATTTTGAAAGAACTGTGGAAGAGAAATGTGAGGATACTGATCCAAAAGATGATTGCATAATCACAATTTCTTTTCAGAAATGAGGGGAGGGGAAACCAGCTGTAAAACTAGTAAATTAAATCCTGCTCTAATGTGATAATAAAAGACACAATAAAAAGCTTAGCTGAAAGACTGTATACGTAGAAATATATGTGTGTATATAGAAAAGACAGCAATATATTAATCTAAACAAAATTAGCATCTTGCCAAGTGCAAATGTACGTGCAGGTAAATGCTGGGGTTGCAGATACGTCCTGTTTTCTCCTAAGGCCTTCTGTGACTGCAGAAAACTTCTTCCAGATGTTTTTCAAATCTTGTGTTGAACAGTTTTATCAGCTGTCCGCACCTCTGAAGGGAGGAAGACTTCTAGAAGTCTACTGGGGTCAATAAGTGTGGTATTCTAGAGGGACAGTCTTTCATTTTCTCTAAATCTTCAAAAATCAAAAGGTACCAGCCACTGATGTGGTGGCATCTTATGGCCAATTGTTGCTGAGTTAGTTTCAGTAGTTGCAAACAGGTATCATTCCATGGTATTGAAATATATACCTAGCAGATTTCAGCCTATAAAATAATGTAAATGTTAGCAGAACCTCTTTTGTGTGCCTAAATACACGTAAAGTTGCCTCCACTCTTTTCCAATGGTTTATTTTTAGATCACAGTTTGATTTACAATTAGTTTGCACTTTATTTCGCTCATATCTTGGAAGAAACTGCTCTGTACAGTCTTAAATATTTCAAGGCCTTTAGCCAGTGGAGTGTCACATCAGGTAGAGTTCAGACCATGGTATCTGGGACTCGCAACCAGAAGTATTAACTCTTCTGATGTGTGCCTTTTCTTTCTGTACTGAACTTCAGGAGAGTTGTAATGCTCTTTCTCAGAAAGTATATTCTTCAGCAACAGAATGACAGCTTTAAGTAAATAATAGGTTTTTAAAAAAAAAATAACAAAAAAACCGAACAATACCAAGTAAAAACCCCAACCAGCCACAGAAACCTCAGAAGCTCCTGGTGTGTTAAATGTGGTAGAGGTATTCTTGCTCAGAACAACAGTGATTTCTTCAAAGCAAAATATGGTGAATTCGTACCCAAATAATCCCAGTAGTTAGTGCCTCACCAGGCAGAGCTGCTAGTGAAAAAGTGCATACTGAAACTTCTCAGTATCCCCTGGCAAGGTACTGCATGAACTTGGTGCGGTTTGGATCCTAGTGTGGGCAGATGCAAGTGCTGGAGAGCTGAGCTTTTCTCCACTGCTTGATAGGATGTGGGCAAGTTATCTGTCCAGATGTGTTTGGCCTGTGCAAAGAGATGATGAATTGTTTTCCAATCAGATAACTACAAGTAGGTAGCAAAAAAAGTATTAAAAAAAAAAAAAGGAAAGAAATGGGAAATATTTTAACCTTTTTTGTTTGTTTTTCTTGTGCTTGGTGATTTGAATCAAACCTTACTTTGTTTCTCTCCAGACTCCTTTTATTCACTTTGTTGTGGATGTAGGAAATCACTGATCTCTTCTATCTTTTTTTGTCTTTCTCCTTATACGTTCTCCTTCTGTCAATTCCATACCCACTGCACCCCTCCTGTTTGCAGTGTTGCATCTCCCAAAAGGTAGGCTAAAACACTTGAATCTTTGCACTTTGCTTGTTTCTTCTCTTTGGCTTGTTATTTTTTCTGAAGCTGTCATTATTGCTAATGGTGGGGCAGGAGAAGAAGGGCAGCAATTACAGCATCCGATTGCTGTGTAACATCTCCTGAACACACTCTTGCAAAGTTAGTTCAAAGCACCTGCAAGGTTGTAAGATGAGGGATCACAGACTCAGCTGGTCAACATAGCACTTCCATACAGCGATACAAGCCTGTGTTTTCCAGAATGGAAAAAGAGTAACGTTAGTGGTGGGATAAAAGTCCTTTCTACACCGGAAGACGAAGTGTTATTTTGTTTTAAAAACCTCAAGTAACATGACAATACTGTTGGGTATCGTCCCACATCCAAACCTGGTATATGTTGTTGCAAGAGATGTGAGAGACATACTCAACTTTCTTTCTTCTTTGGAAGCTTTCTGTAGTTATTCAGAAAGATGTTGGACTGAACCAATTTGGCATGCTCCTAAAAGTGACTTGTGTCTATTCATACTAGATTATTTTTAAGTAGGAAGGGCTTTTTTTAGAGGCAAGAAGACAAGACTCTTTTTCCTGTGTCGAGGAGGTCAGAGTTACTCAGCCATATAGCATTAATGGTTAATGAAGTCATTCATCAAGTCTTGGCCTGAAAAGCAAATCGTAAAGAACAAAACAGAGTGGATTGTGATACCTGATAAGCGGAGAACTTGGAAAGGAGAAAGACAGCCCTGTGAGTATTAAGTAACACAGATGTGTCTGTTTAATGCCTTTGAGAATCTTGGCCTTGTTGCAGGTGCCCTGAGTTAACTTTAGTAAGTGATGCGCACTAACATTTGTACTAATTTATAAAATCAAAATTGGAATTAATTTCCTTGTGTTTTCATGTCTGAAAGAACACCTTAAGAGACTTACCGAAGCATGTTTCATATCGTATCCTGTGTGTTGAGGATTTTACCTCTAATAAATTAGCAGGCTGTTAATTCCAGCCAGGCAAGTGTTCAGTGTCCATGTATTATTTTACTGTAGTTACAGTGTTCTGAAAGCAGTAGAAAGCTTTGGTTTCTGCTAGGAAGCATGTAGTTTGGGTTTGAGGGAACTTGGGTAAACGCAGGGTGTCTGTTGACACTGATCTCAATGCAGGATTAGGTGTCAGCCTTATATACCACATACGGCTTATATTGCCATTTACAACTGAGAAACAATATATCACTTCTACCATACATTTATGCCCTAACTGAAATTACAATGGATTTTAAACATAATGCAGACCCTGTAAGGTTTGACCAAAACCAGAGCAGAGCAGGAAGATGTAATTCAGTGAGTCATACCTTGGAGTGTGGTATTTGCTGTCCTGGAAAACACGTACAGAGCGCATCTGCTCACGGCTGCTGCCGCATGTTGTCAGCGTTGGCTTTACCTTCAGGAGCTTTGAGGTCTCTCAAGCGCATTGTGTCAATGATACAGCTGAAAAAACAACATTCCTATGAAAATCGCGAATAAGCCACTTTGTTAAACATTTAAATAGTGCTACTTTTCTAAATCTAATTTCCTTTGCGATAGTAACAATTGAACATGTCTTTCCAACATCAGCAATCAGTAGAAAGTTGTCATGTCAGTCCCAATAAGCCAGTATGAAGAACTGAGGAAAACGCTAATGCAGGGTGAAATCTTAATGGATTTGTTAGGTTCTAGTGGTAGATTTTAATGCAATGTCAGTCCAAATAAAGCATTCTCTCAAACTGCTGAATTTTTACCGGATAACCCTGAAAGACTGTGGTGAAGGCTAAACTTAATTTTCATCAGCCAATATAAACCAAAACACTGAGGCTTTTTCTTAGCCAATTTATGTGCTGTGTGCAGTCATTTAATACTTTGAAAAGCAACCACCCAACTGAAGTAAATTATTTTCAGTGTCATTAGGGGAAATACTGTCAAAGATGAGAAAATGCATACAGGTTAGATACTTGGAACTCCAGTTGCAATTTTCTGAAACACGCACACTGGCCGACCAAAAGCTTGTGTTTTTGTTGAGCAGCACAGTTTGGTGTGATGCAGGCCAGGCTGTGTATCCACGCTGGTCTCAACACAGCATCAGGTTTCAGTCTTAAGCACCTGCAGCTGTGATTTAGCACTGGGAAACAGCAGGTCATTTTATTTCAAATCCTTTGGTCAAGCTATGGTCTCGGTTTTACTAACTGAATGATGACATTAAATATGAAATGATTTGCCGTGATACTCAAGGGGCAGGAGTGGCATGCTTGGAATATTTTTAAATGCCGGATACAATGGTAAGTGCTTTGGAGTAAATCAGAAAGATCTGCTTTTAAAGGTGATGTTCTGCCTACATGGAAAAGTTGTAGGAAGGCACAGGTACTGAAAGTGATGTGTTGCTATGAATACTGCTGAACGCAGGCTTTGAGTGGGGTCTGAGTAGGAAAGTCCTTAAGTCAGCAGTTCATAGTAGCCAGGAGAAGGAACAGAGGCAAAAGAAAAGGTACACCAAGGTTGAGAGCCTTTTAGGAACGAGTACGTCAGTTTAGTTGCCCAAACAGGTCACGTAGGTGTGAAAAATGTACAGACCAAGCATACAAATAATTGAGGCTTGCTTGTTTGAGGTTTAGTAAGTTTAAAACTGTTTTGGTATTTGCTACTAACTCGGCCTGTTTATCATCATTACTTTTCCTCCAGAAATTCACTGTGATAAGCTAGTTGACTGCACTGAACATTTTTTAATTCCTTGAACGTGAGAAAAATCTGATTTCTGATGAACTGAAACCAAGGCTTTTTCTCAGCTCTGTTCCGTAGTGTCACCACTCTAGCTGCACCAGACAGGACTGGAAGGGCTGAGACCTAAAGTAAGGTTCTGAAGATGTGGGTTCAAGTCTTGGCTCATACTTTGCTTCAGTTGATCTCTCCTGTGCCTCACTTTGCTGGTTTAAAAGCACAAATAATGTCCTAGTCAGTGATACTGCAGGTTTTAAAATCATTAATAATTGCAGCTTGCTTAAATAGGTGTCCATACGAGTTCCTTGCTAATTAGATAATGCAGGGTAGTAACACAAGTAGTGATTTGGTTCATTTTGCTAGAGGAAGCAGTAATTTATTTTTCAGTGACCTAAGGAGTCACTTCGTTAGAAATGCTGACACTAAGGCAGCTACAGTAAATTTCAGTAAGCATTTCCCAATGTCTCTAAGTCAGCACTGTTCTAAAGTACCATGCAAATGCCACTGATTTCTTGGCACTACAAGCAAGAAAAATAATAAAAAAATGTGTAGTTTGTGTGTTTTAGGGAGTGAGCTAAGCTATTCAGATACATGCAGATATGCAGTATTAAGGTTCTCTTTATGTTCCATGAAACTAAGAAGAAAGAATTCTGTAAGGGAAAAAAAAAAAAAAAACAACAACAGAAACCCCACCAGAAATTGGCAGATACTTGCAACTGAACCCTTGCATGCAGAGCAAACTGCCTAAAGCTTCATTTAACTAATGGCTACCCAGTAATTTAGTATCTTGCATAAGTTCCTATGTCACTTCCACCAAGTACTTGGCTGTCACCCTTGCATTTTTAAAGTCTATAACATTGGCCATGGATGCAATAACACTTGTTTAATCCCCAGGCTCTGAGTTTGTGTGCTTATTTATTCTGAGAAATGAAGGCTGGTTAAGATGATGATGATGATCATTACCCTCAAGTGTTTCAAAGCCATGAATCCATTCTAATAATTGTGCCAGAGGGCTTTGCTTTCTGGGGTGTCTAGCACTCCTTCATGTTTTCAGGCTCTGTCTGTAACAGTGAACCTAGGAACTTTTTTGGTTCTTAATGAAGTGGAAGTCATTGGTGATGACATGTTTCCAAGAGGTGAAACTTTCTAAAAGCTTCAAATATTTGCCTTGGATTAAAATTGCTTAGCCCGGTAGTAACCAATTCCTCTAAAATTCTGAGGGTTTTATGAATTCTCTAATTCCATGGTACAGGCGGGACCTCAGAGGGGGAAAAAGTACTACCTCTTCCTTTCAGACCCTGGCTGTTTCTTTAGGTATTCTGTTCTCTGTGCTTAAATACTAGCACCAGTGAGGCTGTCTCAAACGGTGAATATGATTTGATCTATTTAAGCTCGCAGTCATCTTAGCTGGCTTCACTGTTGTGTCCTCTATATATAAAGGCCACAGCTGCCATACAGAGGAATTGCTCCAGGTATTTCAGTAAGGCCAGATCACTGCCTCTTGAGGATTACACTAAACTGCAGTAGTTTACTGTATTCGCTAAATCATGGCCTTCTAATCCCATGGGCTGGAGCTTTGAACAATGGCATATGCACTAGGGTCTTCTAGCATTCAGCTGTCTTTGCATGTTACTGTCCAGTAATGCAAAGCTTGGGGTTTTTTGTTAAATTATTATTTCTCAGTGTTTTGTATTGTATTTCTCAGGCAGAATGTGCACTTGGCAGTTCATGCTGAGAACTTCAAGTCTGAAATTGTCAGTGTGAAAGAGATGCGAGATATCTGGTCATGGATCCCAGAGCGATTTGCACTTTGCCAGCCCCTCCTGCTTTTCACCACCTTGGAACATGGCTGTAGTCTGAGCAGGTAAGGAACACCTTCCCAAAAATGAGCAGCTGGTGAACTGTTTGCTGGATTGACAAAAACACCATGCCTAGTCCGAACTTGATCAGAAGAATATTATTAGCAATGGGTTGCAAATGTGACATTCGTATTGGCTACAGCATTTGACCAGGATACTTCATATGCCAGAGCATGGCAAGCCCTTCTAAACTGTCCAAGACCAGATGGAAAAGTCAAACTTGCATCATTTCACAGAATGTGCTAGTTTGAGACTGTTTCGTTCCCCACTGGATACGAATGCTTAACTCGGTGGCTGCTGTGCAGACTCTCTTGGGTAGGTAACCACATCCAAACTGATCCAAAGAATAAGGGAACTGGAAACTGGAGATTCCTCTACCTATGACACTGTGTTAGTTTTAAAGTGAAGTAAACTGGATAGGAGTTCTCCTTGCACATGACACAGAAGACTATAATTGTCTAGCTCCTAATAATGACTTTGACATCAGCAGTTGAGGTGCTGAGGTGGGGAGAGGTCTGCTGTCCCAGCCCCATTTGCCATGAGGAAAAGCAAAAGCAAGCAAAGAGAATGTGTCATAATTATTTTCTGGTGAAACCAAAAGCTCTTCAGACACAGCCATCAGTCCTTGTTCTTGATTCAAAATGCTGTAAAATACCGCTTTTGTGATAGGTAGTCTTGTAGTTGCTCTGCAGAGGCATAAACTGTACGGAGAACTGAGAAGAACTGATGGATAATTTTGATGACACTCAACTCTGTTATTTACGAAGACCATAGAAAACATTTACAGGAATATGCTTAGCCTTCAGATGTCTCTTTTGCCATGCAAAAAGGATGGTTGGACGAAGGGATGGTGCCTGAGTTAAGGAGGAAGAGAACTGCAGTCGGTGGTAGTTGAGTGCTCATTTTTGTGTACTTTGCACTTCAGGTTCTATTCTCACAGTGAGGGACATGAACCAACTCTTCTCCTCATCAAGACCACAACAAAAGAGGTGAGTGAGGTGAAAGGCAACTGAGTAAATTAGGTTTTGGGCAGTTACGTAATGCTGTATGGCGACACATATTTATTATAACTGCTTATAATAAAATGAAGAAGCAAGGGACCTGAAATTGCTTGGGGTTTTGTTTCAGTTTTTTAACAGCGCATGCTTTAAATGGTTCCGTTTGTTGATTATGGGACTGTGCATTCTTGGGTAAATCTTGTAAACTAGGTCTTGGTCAGCAGTTCTTTCTCTTGTAAGTAATGTGGGATGATGCACTAGAGTATCTCATTAAGCTCTTGGTCAGACTCTTTTAATTGCAGAATCAGAGGGAGAGGCTAGGGAATTGTGTTAAGAAACTCAGTGATTGATAGAAGATATTTTCATTTTCTCCAGGATATGAGGAGAGAAAGTAGCATAATTTAAAAGGTGTGAATAATACTGGAAACAAAAGCTTTACTTCATCTCTGTCTTTGGGGTGGGGGGGTGTGTGTGAAAGAGGCAGCTCTGAGAACCTGAGGATTGCACACAGGTGCCTTACTTAATGAGTGGTTGTTCTCTGGTGTACTCTGTGCGACAATATAGGACAACATAATGTGAAAATAGAAATATTAGCTTTACCTCATTCTTGTTGAAAAAAACCCATAAACCATAAAACAAAGTTTCCCAGAACCTCTGACAGAGAGTATACAGGTGCTTTCGGTAATGAGCGTTGGTTATCTGTGCCACTGTGCATGACTTCAATATTTTGTATATAATGTTAAGCTATTAGTGCAGCCTGTGGGCTTATATTTTTACTTATGTTCATGCAGGATGACTGTCCGTGAAATAAGCCCATTTCTACTCTTGTTTGCATCTACCTAATGCTAACGCTCCATGCCATTTCATAGTTCTGTGTATGGTTTCTGGCCATCCCAGGCCTACACTGACATGCCAGTGGCTTATAGAATGCCTGTGGTATCAAAAGGGAAGAGGGAAAATGTTTATTATTTTGCCTCTTGTCCTGGAGCATGCCAGAAGTCTGGTTTCGTAAGTGATACTGGTTTGTATAGTATGGTTCGTTTCTTATCCCTCAAAAAAAATAGTAGAAACAAAAAAACAGGAGAAAAATACGGGGTTTCTTGTTTGGTGGTTGTGGGTTTTGGTGGGTTTTTTTTGTTGGGGTTTTTTTTTCCGAAGGATTACATTCATTCTTTGTTCATATGTCCATCTTTACATTTTAGAAAGATTTGTCTTCTGGTTTTCTGTCTGTCATGCACTTCAGGCATATCAGATGAAACTGAGTTCTGGGGCATCTTTTTGTTTATGCATACAAAAAAAAAAGAAAAAAACCCTGCTCTTCAGTAATTTTGTCCTAGGAGCTCTGCTTTTAATACTGGTGGAAACTAAACGGCAAATATACCTTAGAACAATCTGTTTAACCATAGTTTCGGGGGGCGGGGGGGAAGCAGGGTTGCTTTCATGCCATTCTTAGAACTTCATTGTTTGGTCTCTATCCACTTGGCAGTGATGCTTATTGCTGGTAGCGAGAAATTCTTCTCGTGCAAACAAAAGACTCCACAGAAAGGCTCAGCCCTCTAAGGCTATGTTTTTCTTTATTGGAAACTAGTGAACCCCATGCTGTTTGAATAGGCTGCTTTAAATACCTGAGCTAGTTCAGCATTGGCTTAGTTAAGCTAATTTTAACCTACAGTCTGAAATGGAAAAAGCCACCAAGGCTACTGTTTATGACCAGAAAATATTCAGGCAGAACTGCTCATACTGTGACTTGTGACAACACTGTTGCTTTGGATGCCAAAATGAGGAAGTGGAAGTCAGGCTTTACAAATTCAGAGTGATTTGTGTTTTGGTACCTGGGGTTATGTTGGAACATTTCTCCTTTAAGGCCTCGTATGTGAAATAATTTATGAAACTCTTGAGGTTTAAGGGTACCCACCAGTGGATTAAAGCAGTTTAAATCTGTTTAGACCTAAGTATTTGTGCTGCCTTAATCCACTGCTACAGAGATTTTTGAAAATCAAATATCTAATACAAAACCTTCAGTTCTGGACTCTGAAATGATGGTGTCTGTTGGTTTAACACACTTTCTTCTTCAACGGAAAGCCTCCTGACGGTGCTGTTTGTGCTAGGTCTGCGGGGCTTATCTGTCCACTGACTGGAGCGAGCGCAGGCGAGGAGGGAACAAGCTGAGTTTCTTTGGAACTGGGGAGTGCTTTGTATTTAGGGTGAGTAAAATTTTCTTGTCATTACCCAGTAGCAAGGCAGAACTGCTGTACCGCTGTCACTCTTACTTCCCTTCTACTTGAAGAGGCTGAGTTATACACCCTCCTAGTTTATAAATTCTCCTGAACTCCTAACGTGGAGAAAATTTTACTTTTTGGTTTCGTGGTAATGCTTTTCCTTCCCTTGCACAGAATATTTTCTTGAAACATGTATTAAGATAACTTGGAAAACACTGCATCATTTCTTCAGTCTAAAAATACCCAAAAGGCAAGGGTGTAAAGTAAGAAAATAACATCTGGCCTAAAAGACAGTTTGATCCAATCTTTACCACTCACTGTGCAGGTGGAGTCTGAGGGGTTTCAGTGTTCTTTGCTGTGCAGAGCTGCCTGCGTAGTGCATGTGCACTAACCACCTTTGCTCTTCTCTGCCCCTATGCAGCTGCAGCCAGAAGTGGAACGCTATGAGTGGGTGATCATAAAACATCCAGAACTGGCCACAGCTGGTTCAGAGATGGAAAATCATGCCTCACCAGCTTCCAGCACCCTCTCTTCTGGCAGCGTCCCATCGGACCCCTCAGATCGCCTTTCTCCCTTCTTATCAGCTCGCCACTTCAACTTGCCTTCCAAAACAGCCTCCATGTTCATGGCTGGCAGCAGTGAATGCATCATTATAGGTAAGGCAGTGTGAGAATTTGAGCATATATCCTACCAGCTCTTCCTACCTGCCTCAGATAAGACAGTCACCTACATTTACCATGTGTGTATTTCAGTATCACTACAGTTAGAGGTGAAAGTGAACAAAACCTGATATTATTGCCCAACAAAAATTTTCAGTGGGAAAACTTGCGTATCGAGCATTTTAGAGTAATGTAGTAACTCACAGCTTTAAGCACAGCCGTACCTTCATACTGCCTAATTCGTGATGAGAAATAGTTCTTGAAGAGGAACTTACTTTCCCCTGAGGCTTTTCTCTCTAAATCTATTTTACTTCACTGCATTCTCTGGTTGTAAGCTCTCTGAGTCTTGACATAAACCCACAGATAATCAAAATGTTTTTAATTCTTGACATGTTTCTTAATGATTTAGAAGACCAAGCCAGGGTGCTTACTTCTTGATCTTGTTCTTCTGCCAGCTTTGATTTTTGACTGCTAACAGAATTCTTTACTGGAGGGAAAATATGCAGTTGGTAGCCGTAGCTCCCAAGATCGTCCAGCACTGAAAAATAAATCTTAAATGCAGGCATTTGAATCAGGCTTCTTGCTCTTACTGCCCTGCATTACTGTGGGTTTTTTTAAATTTTTTAAAAAATCATCCAGTTCTGATAGTGTCATTTAAAAGCTGTACATTTGATCATGCTGTTACAACTGAAGACAGCAAACAAACATCACTTAGGGCTTCCAGATGTTCCCATGAGAAAAGCACTTGCGTCCTGTGGGCAGTTTTTGTATAGCAGTTTCCCGTGCTAAGAAATGCAGAGACCCTCACACTTGCCTTTGTCTCTTCACAGGAGGTGGTGATGGCCAGGCTCTTTACCTCGATGCAGATCTGAACCACGGAAGAACCAGCCACTGCAATACTTTCAATAATCAGCCACTGTGCTCTGAAAGCTTCCAAATCTCTGTCTTGGAGGTGTGGGGCTTCAGGGACACCATGAATGGTTGACATGACTATCATTAATCAAATAGTTTTTCAATTGTCTTAGGATTCCCAACAAAAATTCGAATGCAGGAGCCAAGTTAGAACGTAATTTCTGCTGGGCTCGGTGGTTTTTTAGTAATTACTAAGCGGTACACTTGAATGCAGAGCTTAGTTGTTTACTCTTAGTTTATCTAAGACAGGTCAAGGTGAAGTAATGTATCTGATTAACTCCTTAGCTGTTTACCTCTAGAGATTTGGATTCAGGTCCTGTTATTAGGGTAAAAATGAAAATGTAATGATTTCAAACCATCCTAAATGGATACAAGTCCATATCACGGGATAGCTTTGTAGTTTGATGCAATTCCTCAGAGGCACAGAGCTGGCTGAGGTGTACGGTAGAGCTGTGTGCCACTGGCACCGATATCTGGCTTGAGCCAGTAATATCAAGTGTCTGCTCCCAGGGAACATTAATGACCTCAGATTTGATGTAGAACAGTAGTTAATAAAATCATTGCCCTACTATAAGCAGACATTGTGCAGACATATCAGTACCGTTCCATAAGTTATGAAAGCCCTCAGTTCACACAAGAACCATGATTGCTAGTTATCCTTCTCCTTGTACCTGAGCCCTTGACACATTCCAGTTGCATGAGGACTCTGCCTCTGAGAAAGGCAGCCAGACTGGACAGCGATATCTCAAAGGCGTAATTTTGTTTACATTCCTATTCCATATCAGTATAATGACTTGAAATAGGCTCACGTTTCAGGCAGCCAGAGCATATATGCAGCGCTCGGAAACTTCCTTTTCTTCATCTTTCCTGGAAGCTGAAATGGAGCTTTAAATCTGAGAATAACTGTGCTCATATCCCTGCGTGTTTGGGAAATGAGACACGGTTGATGCAGAAGCTTAATGCTCTCCCCACAAGTAAATGAAGGGAGGTGGTAGGGAGATCTTCTGTGTTATATTATTCTGGGAGTGGAAGAGTTTCCCAGGAGAACTCTAGGTGACACTGTTTCTCCATATCATGAGTCTTACCTGCGATGAGATCCTGAAAAAGGTAACGCTTTTTTTCCAGCAGTGTTCTAGTAGGTTTGAATGATGCTCATTCCTGAGAATTTGTATAGTTCTCTGCAAGCGTGCCTTGTGGCATGTATTGTCTGGAGGCAATTGCCTAGTTATCTAATTATCGGTAATTATCAATTATCTGAAACTTGTAGTATCTGTTGCAAAACTTCTCCCACATGAAGCACAAATACATAAACATCAATGGATAGTCCAGAGCATATGACAGGATGCTGTCAAAGCTTTGGTGGGTAATTCACTAGGAAGACTTATAACAGGTAAAATGAACGGAAAAGAGGAATTGCTGGTTTTTTTCAGCAGTTCAATGTAAAAAAATGCTTTAGAGCAGGAGAAATGTTATTACTACTTAAGCTTGATGAACATCAAAAGGAAAAATTAAAAATCTGTACTGATAAAATCTCAGGCTGGACAGGGTCATGTTAATATTCAAAGGTCACGGGTGAGTCTTAATGTTGGTTTGTTTAGCTTGCCATCAAGGAAGATACCATGTGTCTTGGTAAAATGTTGCCTCTTGCAAAGTACACAAACAAACTTGGCAAAAATGTGATTTGCTTCTTAAGGTGCCATTTTAAATTTGTCAGAATAACTTTTTGAATTACTAGACGGCATATACAATTTAAGATGTCTTTTGCACCTTTTATATTTGCAATTAGATTTTGAGAGTCAGTACTGGGCCTCTCTTTCCTACTTCCCACTCTGTGAGTTCTGTCCAGCTATCTTTTCATAGGTTTACCATAAACTTGATTGAACTGGAAGGAGAGATGTAATTCAGCTTTACTTATGTATTTTGTGCGGAAGAACTTGAACAGTCCTATCTGGCTTTTTACAGATACTGGCTGATGCTGCATCCTGTTATTTTTACAAAGCTAGCAGTATCACTTTGCACTTGCTAGTATCTCACAAGCTTCCTCAGACAAAAGAAATCACTCAGAAAATGTATCCAGTTCAGTAGGTTCTCTTAAATGTAGGTGGGATTTCAGTTTTGTCCATATCTCCTCTCTTTTGAGCTTGTCTGAGGTGCCCTTGGAAAACAAACCATAAAACAAAAACTGAAAACACAATAGCATTAATTTTCAGCTTAAGTTGTCAGAAATTCCCTTGAGCTGTGTGTTGGTAGGATTTGTGGGAGTTTAGTATTACAGTCAAAATGAACAGATTTTATCTGCAAAATCTTTCCTGCAGCTGGCAGTGGTGATGTGATTTTTCTTGCTCCCCATCCGTGCCAGATGCAGCTATGTCAGCGAAACCGGAGTACCATACCATGTCAAAGAGGCGCTGTTCCTTTTCCTGCTCTGTTCTTAGTGCACAGGGATTTGGATGTTTCAAATCAGAAATAACTCATAGTTGCTCAGAAATCATCGTAGGATATTAGTGTGAGAATCCAAAGAGCAGTACTGAAGAATCAGTGAGGTTTAGGCATCTGAGTCTCAAGTGTCTTTCAAAAGTCCAATCACAGACCTCAGCTCAGCATCCCTTCTGCCAGGAGTACAGCTGCTGACACACACACAGAAGGTCCACAGAAGGCCCCTTTTTGGTAGCTTATCTAGGTGGCCAGCCAGTCTGGCATGGGGCTAAAGGCATCTTCATTCTTAAAGCCAGGCGTTGGGCTGGGTGGCTGGCAGCGTCTCACGGCTGCTGTCTGTGCGTTTGTAACTGGTGTGGGCGTGCTTGGAGCACACACAATGCCCAGAGCAACTGGAGTTTGCAAATCACAGCAGGGGCTAAAAGGGCTAAGTCAGCCTTGGCACACGTGTGATGGGGATGGTTTTAGTTTGATGCAGCGTTACCCTGCGGTAGGCTTCCTGCAGGACTGGTATGTGTGTTTTAAATTTGAACAGACTGAATAAGCAAGAGGCTGCAATGATCTAGCAAGAGGAATTGCGCGATGCTGTGTCATCTTCACCCAGTCCTTTTGTTCACTAAAAATGAATGTTCCTTTTCATGCACAAATCCTCCCGTGTAATTCTTGTTATGGTTGTGGGACACCTTAGAGGAGCATCATTGTGACTTGGCTTTCTTTCCAGTAGCAGAGGCATTTTTTGTGTCTGTGTAGTTGATGGTTGTTGCTGACCAAGTGTGTATCAAAGTTCATGTAATTAAGCCAACAGTTTGTTACACGCAAAACTCTTGAGGTGGAGACCGCAGATTGGTTTTTAAGACAATGACTGCAATGGGCGCCTTATCAGAAAGTTATCAGTTATCTGAAGTACCCCGGTGGTGAAGTGCTTTGGTCATTGTAACTCTGAACAGCTGTTGATGTAGTTTGTAGTCCTGATGGCAGCAATGACAGTAAAGAGTGGAGAGTGCCAGTGTTGCTTGATGAGCTGTTTGGAGCAGAGCTGGAGAGCTGAAGGCTGGGCATCAGCTACCACAGTTCTGCAAGAACATTTTTACTTTGTAATATTCTCCTGAAAGGAGAAAAGACTAGAAACTCTTGACATCAGAAACTTGAATTTATTGTAAATGGCATTTCAGCTTGGAAAGCCACAGGAACTATTTCCAGCTGTCAGCCGGGCTGGACAAACTTCATCACTGCACCCAAACTGTCATTCCTACGGGTCATACACTTTGACACACTTCCTTTTCTAATGAAGCATGTTAATTGGCCTCCCATTATTAGAAGCCAGTTAGCAAAGGGAAGGGGAAAACTGTTATTTCCTCTGTGTTGAGATAACTGAAGATAAATTGGAGGGGCGGGCAGGACTATTCTTTAAAGAGTTAAATTTCATGCCAGTAGAGATACGTGCTTAGCTGTGGAGGGGTGGCACTTGCAGATCGATCAACTGCTGTTAGTGTGTGTGCATTGAAATTGTGTACTTTGTCCTTGGAAATCCGTCCTCATTTTTGATGGGGAATGATCTCCTCTGCCCAGTGACCATACAGTGGTCGTAGAGATGCTGGTGCCACGGTCTGTGGGGACCAGGAGGTCGCCTGCAGCCTCAGCACTGGAACCGCTCAGCTCCTGCAACCAGCACCCAGAGTCCGGTTGTTGGATGGATGGGTGGCTCGGGCACCCGGCTGTTAATGGTGAGATGCCTTTCTGCCAGCTCTCTGTTGTGACTTTCAGACTATTCGTAGTTGAATGTGCATATTATTTGGGGTGTTGTTTTTCTTCAGATGAGTGGTAGTGTGCTGCTGAATGGGTTTTTTACCCTATCATTGGAATCACTGCCCTATATCAATGGTATTTTTGTCACTGTGCAGGATTTTTGATTATATTAAAAGTTGTTTGACTGTGGGGGCTACTGACTTTGTCCTTTGTTCAGTTATTTCCCTTCCTGTAGACCTCATAGCAAATGGCATGCCGAAACTGAGAAATAAACTGCGGAACGTGCTTGCTCACGTGAACTCTTTGCTACAGTGGAGCGTTACACAGCTCCTGACTGCAAGAAGATCTCCCAAGGCTTCCACCAACGTCAGCTGCCAAACTCACTGTAAAAAAAAACAAAAAACACTTTCAATTGGCAAACTCTGAAATAAGCCTTCTTCCTTTTGGTGGGTCTAGAGTGTGTTTTGCCCCAGCCCAGCCTGGGTTTAAAATGGAGTTGAGAGGTGTCTTCTGGCCACCAGCACTTGGAAGCTGTAGGTCAGGCCACCGCTGCCATTGCATCCTCTGCATGTCAGCGCTGTCCTGTACACTGCTAGAGCCCTGCAGCCGCTGTAAGTCAGCGCTGCTCTTGCTAGAGGCTGTGCCTGACTTGTGCCAGCACAAACGTGACTGTTGGCAGCAGGTAGGCAGCTTGGTTGGGGAACTGCTTTTTTAAAAGTAGTATTTTTGTTCCTCTTGATGTCTTAGTTTGAACCTGGACGTCAGCCCATGTCCCTGATACTAGTGTGGATGCCTTTTGCCGTGGTTGAAAAGAGTCTTTCCAGTTAGCAGCACGGGTTTAAACAAATGTTCCTGTTACTTAAGGCTAGTCTTTGCCAATGCCTGAAACTTAAATCTAAGACTTGTGGGAACTAACAGGAACCTCTTGGTAGAGTTGGAGGAGGATATCAAGATACTTGGAGCAAAATGCCTTTGGAAACGCCCTGCATGCAATGACCGGTGAAGGTTAAAAAAAAAAAAAAGTATTTGAGTTTCCAGTGAAATTCCACTAAATTCTTGGGGTTTCAGTGAAACTCCTGGCAGGCAGAAAAAGAAAAAAAGAAGAAAAAAACAAAACAAAAAACAACAAAACAAAAAAAACCCCACCAAAAAACCCAAACCTCAACTACACACCTTGTGCACAGCCCTGGGGCTTCCTATGCTGCTGTACACGGGTGTTCCCAAGAGCAAAGCTGAGGTCTAAGGTGCGACGTGGAAAGGCGGGATTGCTGAGCTTGCAGAAACTGCAGAGATGATTTTCCTGCCAGCTCTGCCTGCCGTGAGGTGCTGTGCAAGGAAAGCCTGTGGCCACTAGAGGTTCCCCTTGGCCTGGGTGTCAGCCTCTTCTTCCTATAATACATATTTATCTATTATAATAGTTATTATTACAAGTAAATCCATTCTTGCAAGCCAAAAGTTTCAGAATTTCGTAAACGTTATCAGGCTGAGTACTTATTTTTTTAAAAGAGATGGGAGTGGGGAAAAGGCGTATGAATAGGCTTTCTTCACTTGATTTCCAAAAGTGAGCTTAGCATTAAATACCACAAATCACAATTTTACAATTCCTTTCAAGACTTTAAACTTAGTAACGAAGGTGCTCAGTGGTAGGAAAATGTAACTGAGGGATTTTGAGGAGCTGAGTAATGCAGGCTGCTGCTTTTGAACCTCACAGCTACTTTAAACTACTTGACTGAGGACCTGAAAGGAAAGTATTGTGCCTGATTGCATCAAGTAGTGGGAGCTTCTTTATCATACCTGGAGGGCTTGGTGATGGGAAGGTTATGGGTGATGTCTCACGGGCTTGGGAGCTCATAATGAATCTGGAGGAGTCTTAAGTCCTTGAAAAGAAAGGCTGTCCTCTGTCTTGCCATGGTGCTGTGGTATGAGAAGAGCATGATGCTCGCTAATTGTGCCTTTTTTCCTGGATTTTCTATGCACTGTGTTTTCTGTAAATGTGACACAGATACCTGCTTCCTTGGGAGACGTTTTGTAACCAGCTGACGGCACAAGACTGCTTCTGGCGGCAAACTTAAAGGTTTTCCTGCCTTGTAAAGCACCCGGTTGGGTGTTTCCAGACCTGCCTTGCTGTCACCTCCCCAGCACCACTTCGGGTTGCAGAGTCGCTGCATGAGCAGCTGGGAGAGCCGTGGCTCAGTTCCTTGGCCATGCTCTGGTGTCGTGGCTGCTTCTGACCGTTTTCAAATCCACAAACGGCTGCTCGGTGGAACTGGATCCAGACTTTAGCTAGGCAGTACTTGAGAGCATTCAGCTCCTGTTTTGCTAACCAAGTGCTGGCTTCTCTTGTGCAAGTGTAGATCAGGCGCTAGGACTGTCGCTGAACCAGGATACACATCTCCCAGCTGCTGACACAGCTTCAGTGCATTGCTTGCTTGGTGAGTCACCTCCCGTTTCGTTTCGTGGGTAAGTTGTCCTCCAAAGTTAAGGGCTGTGCCCTCCAGCTGCCACTGACTGGCAGGGTTTCTGACTGGACTTGTCCTCCTCCTGATCTCTCACAGCTGCGAGGCGAAGGAGGCAGCTTTGGAAACCCAGAGGGAAGAGTGCAAGTCCGGCGAGCCAGTGATCAGTGCCTCGTCCTCCCAGCCTGCAGGGTGCTGGATCCTCCATGCCATAAACAACTGGGAGTCCATGGTTTTGACCTGTAAGCACTGCAGAGAGCAGTGCCAGCGCTGGCTCCACCAGCCCACGGGGCCGGCTGGCTGCAGCCAGTGCTCTCCCGCTTGCGGTGGCTGGGGCACAGTTTATTTCTCTTCAAGTGTTCCTTCTCATGCTGTGAAATTCTGCTTCCTTAAATTCTGCTTCTCCCCTCAGTCGATGTGAAGACCAGCTTTTGCCCCCTCACTGCGAAGCTCTCAGCTGTGCTGCAGGGGTTGCCTCAGGCACCAGTCCCTTGCCTCTTCCAGAACCGTTACACGTGGGCTTCTGCATCGCTTACCTTCTGCCAGGGTCCGAGAGTGCCATGCTTTGGTAGACTCGTCTCGCTGAGGCTCTGAACTCAAGCCCAACAAAGACCACAGCTAGAGCAGGGGTGGCTGCCTGCTATGAACCCTGCAGAGCACCACCTTGTCCAGTTCTGTTCAAGGGAGGTTTAGGACTGAAACTTCAGGAGTTGTTTGCTGAGCTGTGTAGGGGCTTCAGCTGCATCCAGGCTGGTGGTTTGTCCCTTGACGTCTCGCATGCTGGGTCATACGTGCTCAGTGGTGATGGCCCTCGGCAGCGGGAGGGCAGCTTCTGCCTGCTCGGGCAGCACGAGGCTGGTGGCCGTGGGGGTCTGGCTGAGCTGTGAGCCCTGCAGCTGGGGCCGGTTGGGCTGACAAGATGGGTGTATGTGCATCCATCCTTTCTGTCATCTCAGCACCCACAGAAGCTTTGCCACATGCCGGCTTTGCTTCCACAAGCAATGCAGCATGCCGCAGCCACCCACTCCGCTCATCTGGAGGACAGCATGTAGAGAGAACGTGGGGGGACGGTGGGACAGCAGAGTCCAGCCTTCCCTGCTGCCTCCCTGCAGTGCTTTGGCTGTGGCCTTCCTCTTCGGCTTCCTCCTGGCCACACTCACGCAAATTTAACAGGGGGAAGAGGCAGCAAAGTCTCAGACATGTTGAGTTGCTCCAGGTTTGGCTGCCTGTCTCACAGAACCGGGAAGCAAGCCTCTGGTACTGCCTCCCCCCACCCCTAGTTACCCACCCTGGAGACAAAGGTAGGGGAAACTGATTTCAGCAGCTCCACTGCTCACAGAAATACTTGTTGATGCTCTTTTCCTCTAAGGATCTGCCTAATTTTTACCAGCTGCCATAGCATCTATCCCCAAGTTCCTTATGCTTTCCCTTAGGCTGCCGGCTCGTCAGCTGCAGCTCCTACGAGCTGTGGGATCGTGCTGCCCTCCTTGGGGGCAGATAAAGGCAAAGCATTGCTCAAAGTCACAACTTTGCTTGCAGCCACGCTGTGGGTTGTACGCCTGGGTTTGTTTCCCACTCACAAACTGTTGACTCTGAAGGGAGCAGTTTAGCTTCAAGGACTGGAGGGCTCTACGCAACCGTAACTGAGCGTTTCTGAGGGTGTGGGTCTTCTTGGGACAGCTTCCTTCCCTAGTGAGCAATAACAGAGTCATCTACAGATTTTTGAAACTGCAGAAGTGGAAACCGCGGCTGGGAATAACTGACTAGCAGAGGAAATTTGATGAATGTGTGTTCAGCGCAGCCTTGGGGGTGGAGGTAGAGGCAAGTGTAGAGTCTCCAAGGAAGAATCAAAGCACTTCTTTCCAGGATGGCTGCCTACCTTGTGCTTAACCCTCTGATGGTTTTGGAGCTGCCTCAGGCTCAGAGTGGCATCTTGGAGAGGATTTCTAGCTTGTATTTGGGAGGGGCGGCGTGCTGGGAGCTGATGCTCGCTCAAGCCCGTTCCCTGGGTCAGAGCGATCTCCAGCGGGTGCCCGCCCCGATTCCCGGGCTGCCCTAAAGAGCTGTTAGCAAAGACCAGGGTCCAGGGCTGCCCAAAAAAGAAAAGGGAAGGCAGGCTTTTGGCCCATAAACCAGCATAAACAACCTCGAAGCAGAAGCCTTTGGCCTGAATTGTGTCTCATGACCTCTGCTGTGATCGGTCTCTCATGCAGCCAGAACCTACTTGCAGGGGCTGGATCTGTGTTTCCTTGTACACACGACAAGGGTACGCTCTCATGACCGTCTGTCCTAGCCAGTTCCTGCCCTTCCTTTATGCTGGTTTTTTGAGGCAAAGGATGTTTTTAAGGGCTTAATGTTTAATCTGCACACTACTAACCAGAAGAACTTGCAGAGGTTAAACGAGACTGGGAAACAGCTGCACGAGGTCAGAAGTGCAGGGCTGGGAGATCCGGCTGCTTGCTGGGGCTGGCGAAAGGCACACAATGAACAATGATGAACAACCTCCTCCCGGGCAAAAGAGTTGCGCTGGGAGCACAAGAAAGAGGGAAAATTTAGAAAGCTTTGAATTTCTGGGCAGTGCTTTTGCAGAAACATGCCCCTCTTAGCAAGCCCTCTGTGGCCATGGGCGCTGCTGCAGCAAAGCCTGTCCCCCAGCTCACGCCAAGGCCACGGGACCAGCGTTGTCCCTCCTGTCCTCAGGCATCATGGGCCCGGGGGTTCCCTTCTCCCAGGTCTGCGTGACTGGGGATTGTCCAGCAGGTCTCACTTGGAACCCAGAGCCAGCCAGTGTCCTCGGAGCCTGAGGCTCTGCCCTGGCCTCGAACAACCCCGTGTTTTCTCTGAAGACCCTCACCCTGAACTGGGCTTCCCTGCTGCTGGTGGCACTGACACGATGGGCGGATCTGCCCTGAAAGTCCCTGGGGGCCAAAAATCTCTACATCCCCATCAAATGTTTCCTGCTGATTTCTCTGCCGGGGGGCACGCGACTGCGGGTGGGCCATGGGCTCCCCGGGGAGGTGCAGGGCATCGGGCTGCCGCGCCCCCACCCTGGCAGGGAGCCCCTCGCCCGTGTCTCCCGGTGGGTGAGCGGTGAAGAGCCAAGTGCCGCAGGCTCTGCCCGGCCACTCCGGCACACGGCAGCTTTTCTGCAAGGATGGAAACGGGGAGGGGTGGGGTGGACCACGAGGATGAGAAGGGCCCACGGAAAAAGCAATAGCTTGGGTGAAGGTGCTGATGCACAGGCACCAAGTACATAATATATATGGAGCTGTACAGGCGATCTTAAAGAATGAGCTATTCCTGAGCTCAGGCTGCCCCGTGTGATGTTGACTGTGTCAGCTGATGGGGAAAAAAATCTCTTTATGGAAGAAACTGCGTGTTCCTTGAGGAAGCCCAGGACCGTGCATGTCACCCCTTTCTTCTGTGCTCAGCCAGCTCAGAGCCAGCTGCGCACAGGGGACGGGATGAGGACAAGCCATGTGTCCTGGAGGGAGGATGGAGACCCAACCTGGATTTGGCTTGCCATGTTTGGCTTCTTGGAGATCTGCTGCCCCCACCTTAGTTAAGGGGCTGGACTCTGCTCACAGCCCGCTGTGTTGCAGGGAGGTGTGGCTGCTTTCCGGGGTGTCCAGCCACTGTCTCACCCTGCATGGGACCGGGCTGTGGGCACACCACGGGATGCATTCATCCCAGTCTGGTCCCAGTTTCCATCAGGGACTAAAAGTGTATTTCGCCCTCTCTCAAAAGACAAAGGGAGTCACAAAGCTGAATTTATTCCTACTGTAAAGTCCCTTGGGTTTTATAAAACCCTCAAAGCAGTGCTGGAAAATATGATGCTTCATTGTCACCCATCAGTTGGGCTTCATGTCATGGCAGTCATGGCTTTCGGAACCATGCCTGTGTATTTCAAAACCTGACAGTAAATAAATACATAAAATCAGGTTTTTTTAATCTGTTCCACATATGCTGCCCTTTAATTTCTCTACTGTACTTACGGGATATGGCAAAAAGAGGAACTGATTGTTTTCGTATGTCCCCCACATATTTCCACTGAGTCTCCTCTACCTCTTCCCCTTTTCTGAGCCAATATCCCTGTGTGATCTTTTGTCATCTGCAAATGCTCTTGCCCTTTTCATCCCCATCCACGGAACTTTGTTGTCTTGGCTGTACCTTCTTCAAAACCTGCTGGTTAATGTCATGCCTCTCTGTTCCCTGTAAAAAGCCTAAATTCGAGATCTCGCTGCAGCCCTGCAGTAGGCAATGCCTGCTGAGCCCGTGACAGACAACCAGCCTAAAAAGGCAGAGGACTGGCGGTGGAAACCTTGGGATCATGGTCCAGATCTGCCGCTTTGGTGGCACTGAGGTGAGCAGGTCCGTGGCACACTGTAATTTCTCCTACCAAATATCATCTTTCTTAGTTATTTTGCCCTGGAGGGCAGCACATCTGTGGCTGGCACAGCTGGACCCTGCCTTTGGCTGAGGCTTGGTGTGTGCCTCTAAAACAAATATAAAAGGATAGTAAGAACCCACAGGTAACCCACCTGCTCCCAGCTCTGCCGGAAACTTGCACTGGAGCCTTTAGAGGTCTCTGGATTACCTTGTGTCTTTTCTCTTTGCTAGGATAGCAAAACAATCTGATTAAGCCCATCTTTGACTAGGCTTGTCGGAGCTTCCTCCAGAGGAGGTATTTGATCCGTGGCCATCACGGCCAAGGATGAGCTTGAGTGAAGGAAACCCCAGCACCATCCCCAGCCTGCCTCTGGCACCCCGGAGAAAGGCTGTGACAGCCCCAGGCTGCCACAGACCGTGGTCCCTCCTGGCCCTGCCTCTGTCCTCCCCCACTGCAGCAGCCAGAGACACTCGCTGCTCATTCCCCATCACAGCTGCGTGCCGAGCTGGCCCAGCCGCCCTGGTCCGGCAAATCCCAGCACCGGGGCTGGGACTGATGGGGAAATGTTGTGCTTTTTCTTCTCTCTTCTGCAAGGTGGCTCTAAAATACACTTTTCAGGGGCTGGGTATGACCATGGCTGCAAGCACCAGCACTTTCTGGAGGTGTAGAGGAGAAGGCAACACACAAAGGCAGGGACAGGACGGGGAGGCCCTGGAAGCTGAGCCCAGCCCACCCCCCTCAGGCTGTGAATTTTGCACAGCAGGGGTTTGCAATCATTTTCTGCAGCCCAAGGGGAACAGAAACTCATCCCTCCCACCCCTGGAGCCTTTCCTGCATCGCAGCGGTCTCTCTCGTTCCCAATGAGATGCTCATTCCTGATGAGATGCTCGTTCCCAGTGAGGTGCCCATGCTCTGGGAAGCAGGCGCTGGTCCCCATGGCCCGCGTGCCGGCACAGCCCGGTGGGGACCGCGTGGCCACCCGCCCGGGCACGGGGCTCCGGGCAGCTCAGATAAGCAGATGTGCGCTTTATCCCCGTGATTAGCCAACCGTCCGCTCGTACTGGTGCAACGTTGCACATCGGGCGTTGTAGGAGAGGAACTGCCTGCAAGAGAGATGTGAAACCCAGGAAACAGAAAAATTACTCTTAAAATAAAACGGCCTCGTGCCTTGCCCGGCAGCGGCTCTGGGGCCAGCTGAGGCTCAGCAGGCAGCTCCCGTTCCCCAGCAATCCAGGCAGGGAAATAACAGCCTGAGAGGGAAATAACAAAACCAAACATGCTCCTTCTCCCTTTCAGTTTACCTTTTTTAAAGCAACATGATAACCAAGCGTTGTTTGATTTGGCTCACCTGCAGTATTTTGGTTTGGGTGCTCATAGGCAGCAAGGACATGGCTGGGACAGCTGCTGGCAGAGCTGGCTACTGCATCCTTTGCCCGACAGCTGGGCAGGGAGGTGAGGGCGCAGGGGTGTTGTGCCCCATCGTGAGTTAACAGAGGCTGCCAGGGGCCAGAGCACGGTGCCCATGGACTCTCCAGCCAGGCAGAGCAGGATTGGGATGCTGCCAGCACCCACACCCAGAAACACAACTGCAGGCAAACTGGTCACCCCGACTCATGTATAGAACGGTTATTGGGAATAATCTAACCCTGTTTTGGCGAATTTATCCACCCAGTTAAAAATACCCTTTTCTACATGTATTAGTCAAACCCAGCAGAGAAGTGTGTGCAGGAGGCAGGGGTACCCTGTGTCCGATGAGCCCCAGAGGAGAGGAACTTTGGGGGCTCCCAGCTGGCTGCCACCAAGCTGGCAGCACCGACACCAGCTCAATCTCATCTCTAGTTGTTGAGGGGTCCACAGGCATGAGAATCCCAGGGGAGAGGCTGGCACAGCACAGCAGCCAGCCGAAGGCAGCATGCCAGAGATGATGCTCCATCAGAGTGCAAGAGCCAAGGCTGAAGGAGCCAAAAGCAGAGAAGCCCTGTGGGAATACCTGGGAAGTTCCAGAGGGATTTGATTTAATTTGCTAATTCGTAGTGGGATACTCTGCTGAGAGCTGAGCCAGGCAGGGAGGCAGAGGAGAGAAGGCTCCTGCCTTGGCACAGCTCAGAGCAGAAAGACAGCGATTTTCTCAGCTGCCTCGCCACATGGCAGCAGCAGCTCTGCAGAAAGGCGGTGTGTCCTGCCAGCCAGCCAAGGTTTTATTTCCCTCTCCGCCTGCCAGCTCTGCAGGCTGAGGGAGAGCTGGCAGCATGGAGGAGGAGCGGGTTTGTGGAGTGGAGGCAGAGCCATGGCACTGTCCCAGCCCAGGGATGAAGAACAGATTCAGGGCAGCCCAGCACAAGGCTCCGAAGCAGCTCCTGTCCGGGCAGCAGAAAGCCCCTGCCCTCGCCTTTCCTGGTAGAAACCAGCGCATGCTTTCTCCCCAAAACCGAGCATGGGTGCTGAGCAATGACCAAAATCAGGCTTCTCTTCCTTGGCTCCCCGTGGCTGCCCATTCTTGGCATCCACGGGCAGCTCCATCCCCAAAAAGAGGTGGCTGTGCAGCTGGCACGCAGCACTGTGGGCTTTGCCTTGCCCTGCCACGTCCTGTCCCCATTGCGCTGCCCACCCCAGGCACCTGCCACCCCTGGGCAGCTGCCTGCTGGGCTCCCAGGACGGCAGGGAAACAGCTGTGGGCAGGAGAGTCCAGCTGCATCCCTGGTGGCCTCCTGGCTCTCCCACATGGGATGGTGTCTGCCGTCTCTGTGGGCAAGGTAACAAACACCACCTGCTCCGGCAAGCATTGCAGGAAAATCCCACGGTTTGGAGGCTCTGGTGCTGGACCAACCCGTGCTTTGGGTTTACACTGCTCTGGGTGTCTCTGCATGGGAGCACAGCCCCAGATGTGGCTTCCAGCCACCAGGCATCCCTCCCACTCACTTTGCTGGAACTCGCTTCTGCCAGGTCTGACATCAAGGACAAGCTCTATCGCTTGTGCAGAGTAATACAAACATGGACAGTGCTTTACGTGCTGAGCTGCTGGTCACTGTTGATTGAAGAGTTATCACCATCAGCTTCCAGCCCGTGGGAGAGCAGCACTCTACATTCCCGTCTCACCAAGCATTGTTGCTCCCAAAGTGTCTTTCCAGGACACATCAGCTGCTCCTGTCCCCCATTTGCAGACCAGCCTCCCAAAAACCAGGCGTGGGGTAGCAGCAGGGAGGTTTGCCATGCTGGCTCTCAGTATTTGTCTTCAAGAGCTCCGAGATGCAGCCTGAGTACAGGCTCGGCACTGGGAAAACCATGTTGGCTCCTCCTAGCAAAGCTAAACCGGTGATCAAACCCCCAAAATCTGCTACAGCACTGCAGGTGCATCCATCACTTTAAAGAGAGGGTTGCTGAAAGGCATGAGGGGTGGCTGGGGCATGCCATGCAGAGCTCAGCCAATACCCAAGATATTCCAGCTATTTCGGTGGGTCCATTCGAACATAAACTTAGCTGGTTGTGCCGTGTTGGAGAGAATCGCCCAAGCAAGCAGCAGAAGCAGCGCCGTGCGACTTCCATGAGTAACTATGGTAACCCAGAGCAAATAAATGCTATTTTCAAACCATGGGCAGATCCTCCTCGTGAGAAGCCCTGGCTGATCCCAGCTGCCAGCTGAGTACTGGAGTCCAGGAATGGATGCCCTGTGGAAGGAAGGATGAAGACCAGCACATGGTCCTGGAGAGCTCTTCCTCCTTGCCCCCTGATGGGGCATGTCAGGAAAAGGACAGTGGAAAAAAACCCAGCTTTTCTTTGCACTGTCCCCAGGAGCTGAAGAAATTGTAGTAACAAGGATAATCTCCCAGCTGCATTCGGCCACGAGTATGACATGGAAAAGAGGAAGAAGAGAGGTTTTATATAGGGCAGGAAAGTCCTGGACAGAGAGATGAGATGAGATGAGATGAGATGAGATGAGATGAGATGAGATGAGATGAGATGAGATGAGATGAGATGAGATGAGATGAGATGAGATGAGATGAGATGTGATGAGATGATAATAGAACAGAACAAAACCAAACAGAATTAGAGGACCCTAATTTGCTTCATCAAGAAGTCTAGCACCAGGTAGTGTCCCAGATAAGAAGGAGTTAACTGACCAGGATGGAAATCAGTTAATTAAGATCCAAGTAGAGCAAGAGAAGAGCATTTACAAATCAGCCAAGGTCCTGACCTCCTGGAAGACAGTGTCACCCCTGGGACACAGGGAGCAAGGAGCAACCAAGGGACGGTGTGTCTCCCCTCTGAGCCCCGTGACTCCGGCTTGTGATTTTGGTGAGATTCCGCAGGAGATGCCAAACAAGGAAAAGCTCCAGCCAGGCTTGCTCCATTGCTGGCAAGTGTTTGCTGCTGAGGCTGAGGGTGACAGGTCCACTGGCAGCCCTGCTTTTCCCATCCCCGCCTCTGGCACCAGCTCAGCTCCCCTGACCCCATCAGACCCCCTTCCCCAGCCCTGGCCGAGAGCTCACCTGGGCTTGTTGTGGACCAAGCTGTGGGGTCCTGGGAGGTACAGGGCATTTTTAACGCATTGACACCAAATCCCCTTGGGAGGACCAGGTGGCCAGAGCATCCCCTGCCAAAGCACCCCTCTCCTGCAACGCCGCACCTCCATGCCAGCACCTCCATGCCTGGACCTGCTGGAGGGGCAGGGTGTTCCCACCTGGCTTCCCAGACCCCTTCCAGCCCTGCTTCATGACATGGGCAAAGCTGCTGGCATCGCTACAACATTGACAACCAGAAGCCTGGGGCGGGTACAGGTCCCCTGGCAAACGGCTGATCCAGCTTGCCAAAAGCCAGCCGGGGCCAGGGCGGAGAAGCAGCCCTGGTGTCTCATCGGCAGCACCAAGCAGCCTGCAGCCAGCTCCTGCTTGCTAAAAGCAGCCAACAAAAGCTGGACCCCCATGTTAAACCGCTCTCCAGCACATTTTGTCCATGCAAGGATGGGTGCATGGTCCCAGCATGGTGGGAAAGGCATCTACCATAAGGCTGCTCAGAAAGTGCCCCCCAGAAAGGTGGTGGCACCCAGAGCTTGCACCTGCTGGAAAACCCATCTCAGCCCTCTTCTCCCTTCCTTGGGATGGGAACGGACAAATTAAAATCACCCTTTGGTTGCGTTTGGTGCAGTGACATGCAATACCATTGGAAACGCACACGGAGCAGGGTTAATCCAGCCCAAAATTAAAAGGCAAAACTGGAGATGACAAAGCCACGGCACCCATGGCGAGGGTGTGCGCACAGTCGGTGGCAGCCTGGTAAGCGCCTGCCTGGCAGTGTGAGGAGGGTGAGTGCAAGTTGCTGTGGGAACAGTAATTTGGGTTGTTCTGCCTCTGGGTTTCTGGCTCTTTGCCTTTGATATTGCGTTCGCCTCCTGGTTTTGCACGGAATTCTGTTCCCTCCTTTCGTCATCGTTTCCCTGAGGAAGAAAGCATCCCTGACTTCCACAGGGCAGAACAAGCACTGGCATGAGAGCCTCGGGGGTGACCCCGCTTAGGGGTGACACCTTGAGGGGGGTGGGGGAGGGGGGGGCTGGGTGGGGTACAGCACCCATAGGGGCAGAGCAGACCTGGCTTCGAGGAGCGGTATGAGAGAGATCCTGGCCACGCGGTGCCCAGCACTGCACAGGCCAGGAGACCCAGCGGCAGCAGCAGAGTGACGGTGGCAATACTGTGCTTTTAAACAGCAATGGTGTAGAAAGGATTTAGTAGCATTAAATTATTCCTGGATACCCCCTGCAGCCTGCCCAGCACCAGGGCATGGCAGGGAGCCAGGCAAGGTTACACATGCTGTCACCATCATCCAAACAGTCCTTCCCCTCCTCTGACTCACGTGGGCCTTATACAACCTCATGTCCTCCCACTCCACCCACCACAGCCACACCTGGGGCAACCAGCGTGGTTCGGTGGGCATCCCAGGAGGACGCTCAGCACGTGGTCCCTCCGTTGGCTGTGGTCAGGCCAGGGTCATGTGGCGTGAGTGGAGGAGGATCGGGCAGTCCCAGGCAGATGGAAGGAGATGGATGCTCCCGTTCCCAGCACCCAGACCTTCCCTGCATGTGTATCCCAAAGAGTGGAGCATGTCTGCGCTGGGACGTGCAGCAGGAGCCATGCCAGCCCCACCATGTCCTCTCCTTGCCTCTGCCTGGCCGGCTCCAGCGGCAGGGTGAAGAGAGGGGGATTGAGGGGCTAAATAAATACAAGACATGGGAGGAAATGTAAAATGAAATCTTTTGGAAGGAAGCATTGACAAAAGCATTAAAAATGTATCCTTTCTGTGAATCAGCAATTTCTGGTGAAAACCCAATCAATTTATTAGACCTTTAGTGCCGGAGAACAAAGACCCAGAACCATTGAGGAGCCCCAAATGGCGAGCATGGGAGGAAGAGGAGGAGGTGGAGGAAGAAGGGGGAAAAGGCAAGAGGGCCTGGCTCGAGGTGCTTGAGCACCCTGAGATTTTGGCTGTGACCACAGCACGGGGGCAAAGAAGACTCCCCACATCCTGCAGCTCCGAAGCGTGGAGGAGGGAAGCTCGGCCCCTGGGGCATCGCATGGAGCCGGCGCTCAGCCCTCCTGGAGACACGGCATCCCCAAAGTGCGGCCGCTGCCACAACTCGTGAGCTCGCTGCTACAGGGAGGCTCTTTGTTTGCGGGTGATGGCTGTTCACCAGGCGGATGGGAGCGACGGCGCGGAGACGATGCCGGATGATCTGTGGGAAGCCACCAGTGGCGAGGGGCAGCAGGCACAGGGCAGCCAGCTGGCATGGCGCCAGGCACAGGGAGAGGAGAAGGCAGCGCGATGCACATGGGGTGGTGGGACCCACTCCATCAGGCAGCTGGGGCTACCAGGTGGCACCCAGGAGCAGCACTGGGAGACCTTGGTGACAGCGGATGCCCGGAGGCACAGGGGGAAAAGCATCCTCTGGGGGCCCCTCAAATCCATCCACCCTGCTCCCTGGGTCCCTGCTCCAAGTGTCGATGATGCTGTTGCCCCAGGCCATGGCTGTCCCTGGGGCTTTGAAGCCCTTGCCCGATGCCACGTCAGCACCCATCATGCAGTGGCTTCACAGATAAATCCCACAGGGGCAGACAACTGGCTCATCCCTGTCAGCCAGGACACTTGTGCCGCTCTCTGCCCAGGCTCTGCGCCCCACAGGGACCCCTCACCGCAGCCCGCTTGGGCACAGAGTTGGGAGAGACGGCTGCTCCGGGGGATGCAGCCAAAGCCCGGGTGGGCACTGGGCTGGCACAGACCTCAGCGTGAGGAGTGGGATGAGGCACTGCCGGTGCCTGCTCCCCTCACCAGCCCAGAGCCTGGTGAACAAACTGTCAGTGCCACCAGTGCCTGAGGGGTGAGAAAGTCACCCATCAAAGCAATCGCTCTGGTCCTCTGCAGGGGGAATTGTCCCTGCCCCAGTGAAAGGCTTCCTAATGTTCACTGGGGCTGCTGAAAGTGTTGGTTAGTGATGACAGCCACCGCCATCACAGCAGCGATGACAGTACCATGCTGACAAGCATCCCAGGGTGCAACACTGCAGGAAAAGCAGTGTGATGGTGGTGGCTGTGATGGTGGGAGTGGTGATGGTGGTCACAGTGGTGTGGTGATGGTGGCAGTGGTGGTGCTAGTGCTGGCAGTGATGGCAATAGTGGTGGCAGTGATGATGGTGCCAGTGGTAGCAGTGGCGTGTTCCACACGTGACGCGCAGCCCCCCCTGCACCCACCTCTGCCAGGGCTCGGGACTGGGACCCCTCAGAGCCCTCTCCTCCCCTCCCACCAGCTCTGCACTTGTCCTGCTGCCAGCCCTGTGAAGCCCCAGCGGCAGAGCCTGCTGGAAGCCCATCTCCATCGGAGCCGGTCCCCAGCGAGTACTTGCCACCTCTGCCTGTCGCAGTGATGGAGCCGTCTGTGTTCTTGTGTTGGGCCAGGGAATCTGCCACGCAGGGCTCAAATCCTGTTCTCACCTTCCCTGTAGGCTTTGACAAGGCTGAGGTGTCCAGAAGAGTGGCAACAATGGGAAAAAGATGGTGGCCCTCAATTAATTAAGAGATCTGGTATTTCAGGACATCAGAAGACCAGCAGGATTTGTGGCAGCAGCAAAGCAGGCACAGGCAACCGTTAATGAGCACCCCAAATCCAAAATTAACATGGCTTTTTTCTAGAATATCTTGGGTAACAGAAATGGCACCAGTCACCCTTGTAGGACGGGCTGTAGCAGTACCTTTCTGGGATGTTTTGGGAGGAGGCTGGCTTGGAAGGGGTCGCCTGCACCTTGCCCACAGTGGGGTGGGGAGCAGTGCCCGTGGTGAGGTGATACCCTAGCTTGAACCCAGCCCACCCAGCCCTGTCCAGCCCTGGGGGAGAAGGATAGGCTGGAGGCACTGGCCACCAATGTGCGAGGGAGCAGGAGACTCGCCAGGGAGAGGAGCAGGGGAGATGGGGAACGCCAGCGGGATGCTGCTGAGACCCCAGGAGAAGGTGGAGGGCAGAGGGTAGAGACCCCCAAAGGGTACCCCAAGCCACAAGGCCCCGTGGGTACAGCTACATCCCCCTTGGAGAGTCCATGGCAGGTCACCACAGCTCGGGGACGGGGTACACAGGGCACAAGGTACGGGGATGTGGCACGTGGCAAGCAGTGTGGGGGATGCGGCGCTGTGGACATGGCACACGGGGATGGGGCACGGCACATGGGACACTGGGCATAGCACATGGGACAGGGGACACAGGACATGGGACAGGGGATGCCGGGCGTGGCACACGGGATACGCCGCAGGGGACACGCCGGGGGGGCTCAGAGGGACCGGCGTGGGGACTCGGCCCGGCCAGGACCCGCCGCCACGTGGGCGGTGCCGCACGCTGGACACGCCCCTTATGCTAATGAGCGCTGAATCACGCTCGGCGGGACGCGGCCGCCGGGCAGGACTGAACCACCCGGGCGGAGAGGAGGGGAGGGCGAGTGGACGGGCGCAGAGCGGGGAGGGGGCGGCGCGGCCCAGCGCCACAGTCGCGACACGGAGCACGGGGGAGAGAGCGGTCTTCGCTCGTCCCGGTGGGGCGAGACCCGCCGCAGGACGGGAGGGGGATCCTACGTCGAGCGTGCGGGTGGAGGGACGGGCTGGCGCCCCCCGGCCGCACGCGCGTGGTGGCAACCGAGGGCGGGGCGGGCGGGCGGGGGTGGCGGGTCACGTGGCGGGCGGGTCGCCGCCATTTTGTCCTGCGGAGGCAGTATTTAGGGCGCCGCGCCCGGGCCGCCGCGCACTGCCGCCGGGACGGAGCTGCGTGCCGCCGCCCTCCGCTCTTCCGCCCGCGGCCGGCCCCTTCCCCTCCCCTGCGGTGCCTGCAGCCGGCCTCCGCCCCATCTGTCCCGTCCTTCCTCGTCTCCGCCATTTTGTGGCCGACCGCTGCCCGCGGAGGACCGGCGCCGCGGCGGAGCCCCCCGCCTCCCCCCGCCCTCTCGCGCTCCTGCTCCCAGCGGCGCCCCGGCCCGGCTAGGCCCGTGCAGCCATGTCCTCCGGCGCCAGCCCCGAGTACGCCTCCTTCTTCGCCGTCATGGGCGCCTCGGCTGCCATGGTCTTCAGCGGTGAGCACCCGGCCGGGGGGCGCGCCGGGGGCGGCGGAGGGAGCGCGGTCGGGCTCGCCGCGGGGGCATCGCGGGGGGGGGGAGGGGCAGACACCTTCGCCGCCCTGCTGCCGCCTCGGCGGGGCGGGATCCGCGGTGGCGGGCCCGGCTTGGCCGCGGGAGGCGGCCCCGGGACCGGGGAGGGCTACCCCACCCCTCCCCCCCCGCCCCCGGCTTCATCCGGGCTACCGGGGCGCGGCGGCGGGGGTCTGCGCGGGTGACGTCACCGCGGAGCCGGCCGTCGCCGGCGGAGCCCCCGCGCCCACGTGACTGCGGCGGTGCCGCCGCCCGGGCCGGCCCCGCGGGGGCGGCCGCGCCTCCCCGCCCCCTCCCCGCGGGGCCGCGGCCGGGCCCCCGGCGAGCCGGGCCTGCGGGAATGGGGGGGTCTTGCCGGCCAGAAAGCCGGTGCCACCACAGCCCTGGTAATGTGCGCCATGGCGTGCCAGGCCTGCTGCCGCGCCTCCCCCCCGGGGCTCGGTCCTGGGGGCGGTGAGCCCGGGCGGTGCTGCCGCAGGGCTCGGCCTTTGCGGCCTCCCCGGCCGGGAGGGTCGGGCTGCCTCTCCCGGGGCCGGGTGCGGTGCTTCTGCCACAGAACTAGGACAGTTGTTTTAAAGCGTTCCTTGGATAACGCAAGACCGATATTTAATGGGATTATTGAAACCTAGCTATGCAGGCAGTTCAGGCGTGGAATCAGCTTTAAAAAGGTTATTGACATTAAAAGGAAGTGATAGGCTCCTGACCTTCCCTTGGCAATGGGAGATGCATGAAGTACTGAAAAAGGGAAGCTCTTCTCCGGTGGCCGTCCAGCTGCATCTGGAATCAGGGAGCCTCAGTGCGGAGTAAATTGGGTCATTCTGTGGTATCCGCTCTCCCTGTTGGAGACTCTTCATGCTGAGACCCATAAATGCTGTTTTACACTAGAAGGACCATCATATGATGCCTTGGCTCTCTGGAATCCTGAGGGAACCTTCTGTAGAAAATGACTGCTGTTCTGACTGAGCACTTACTGTTTCCTGTTGGGTGCAGACCTGCTCTTCTGTTTGGGATGTAACACCGGCAAAGCTTCAGCTAGGTATTTTTTTCCAAATGCAAGTGCTACAGTAGCTAGGAATATGAGAACTAGAAACCGGTCTGAATTTTCTCTTCTGAGGGCTTAGCCGGTGCCTCTGCATGCATTAGCATATTGACTTGTCTTCATCTGCTGCCTAATTTAGCTCCCTGTTGAGGAATCAAAACGATCAAATATTGAATTGGCTGTAGCTTGAGTTGCATACGCTCATGTTGCTCGTGCTTGGAGACTGATGATAAAGTAGCCTCTGAGATGGTAGCTAGGTCTGCAAGGCAAATTTGTGGAAGCTGCTCTTGACTGATTAGTCTGGTAGATTAAACTGTGTAAATAGCTAAGTAGACAGTGGATCAAAACTAATATTTGAGAGGAAGCAGTCTGGTCATGCTGGTGTTGGCACCATTGCCTAGTGTCACACCAGCCATGTTCTTGGGATTTTTTTTGCAAATATTAAAGCCAAACACCTGACTGGCTTTTAGTCTTGTCCAGTTTGTAGGATGCAGATGTCCTGTGCTGAAGGCAATTAGGGCCTGCCACCTTGGAGCTGAAAGATTGTGTTTGCACTCAATGGGTAAGGATTTTTCAGGAAACAGTATGGCTGGAATGGTGTGGGAGCCAATGTTGGGACGACTGACTTGGCTAATGCAGATAATGGAGGAATAGACTGAGACCTGGTTACTTCTTGGAAAGGAACAGCCCACTCACTGCCTTTTGCAAAAGAGCAGCTATTAAAGTCCTAAATACTGAGCTTTCTTCCTGAGAAAGGAGTCACTGGATTCCTCTTGCAAAATCGAACTCTGAAGCAAAAGGACATGGTTGTGTGGCCTTTTAGACACTGGTTTTGATATGCGAGCTTCCTTCAGTGCAAACATCAGTGAGGGATGCAAACCTGAGGGAGCTTTTTGATAGGAATTCCAAGTGTTCCTTGGCACAACTTAACTGGAAATGAAGTGTTTGCTACAAGCTGTGGGTTTGGTAGCATGGTACTGTGGGATTGCAAGTTAAAGGGGAAGGCTTGAGTTGAGTAATCCAGAGTGAGTGCATAAGCTATATTGATGAAGGTTTGGTAACCATCATGTTGCTGCTGGTATATGACTGGCCCTTGATGCAGATTCTGTCAGATGGTCTTAATACTAGCAGGTCTAAGCCATGAAGCATTAGTCTTGCAAGGACCGATGTCTGTCTGATGGGTTCAGTCACTGGACAGCAGGTTATAGATACTGCTGGTGCAAAGTTTATTTCTTAGGTGTGAATGTTATCAAACTGCTTGATTCATGAAGTAGCTTTGATTTTTTTTTAAGACAATGTGGTAGAGGTGTCAATATAGCATAAACTAAAACTTGCAGTGTCATGTAGCTTTCCTTACAGAGATGTGACACTACAGCACGTTCTGATGTTAATTTAATATTAGTTATTGAAACATTTACCAGATTTAGAAGCAAGGAGCTAAGTCTGTCTGGACAAGCAGTGTAAAACTATGTAAAATTGTCCTAGATCAGTGTTTATTACTGTGGTGATAGTGTCTGGCTCATGCTGTATCTGAAGATCAGATTCTTGTGGAGCTTGTAGTTCTGAGACCTGTTTCTAGTAAACAGGTTCAAGTTCTATACTGTCCAAGCTAGTTTGATGTGAAAACAAGTGGCTTTATGTGGTACTGTTTGACACTCGAATGTGAACTGCTGATGGTAAATAGATAGCAGAACTTGTTCTGGTCAGCTAGTACTGCTGGCAGCTAGAAAGACTAAAGCAGGCTGCTGTGACCTTGGTCGTCTTCAAGCCTGCTTACTCATTTGCTGATTACAACTTGTTGTGATAGCTAAAGTTCCTTTATTTCCAATGTGTAAAACATGTGGCTGGCTCAGTGTCAGGTGCTGTTGAGTGAACAAATTATTGTGGCTTTTCCATGCCAAAATGAAGCAGCATAGTATTGGGCACAGCTGTCTGATTCTGCAGTTGCTGATGCTCTTTGTAGAAAAGCATGCTGTCCCAGGTGTGCCCCACGATGGGCTCCCTGATGTGGTAGGGAGTGTTACTTGGACCTGCAGTCTGGATGGATATTCAGTGCCTTCAGTACTGCTTCACTATCAGGCATCTGGAAGACTGCTAATGGAACTCTAGCCAGCAGTGTTATGGTTAGGCCTCTGTCTTGTTGCTGCAGAGCTAGCAAAATAACACCTTACTTTAAACTAGAGCTGCAGATAATTGTAGCAGTTGGTTAGCTATTAAGAGACCTCCATGGTGAAATTGCTGGCTCAGAGCATCTAGCTTGACGCAGCTGGCAGTCGTGTGCAGTCTGATTCTAGAAGGCATCATGACTATAAACAGCTTGTAGCCTTGAAGGAAAATTATACCGGTGTTTCCTGAAATACTGTCTCTTGAGGGGTGGGGAGTTGGTAGAGAGGAGAGCTGCTTCTCAGCAGTTGTAGACCTCATCCTAAGAGGAGCTTGCAGATTCCTTAGCTGTAGTGTGCAGGTAAAAGTGAAATGGCAGAACTGAGTGCAGCTCAGTGTAGTCTTCTGTTCCAGATCACTAGAGTACTTCAAAGGCCTTGTGGTACGGGCAGGAAAAATCAGTGTGTCAGATGTTTGAGGTACCGGACTGTCTACAGTAGAGAGACTAGCTTAAGCATTCATCCTTAATGGCAGGTAAATTAGTGGACTGTAAAGACATAAGTGTTGTATACCAGAAGTAAACCAGATAGGCAGTATTTTTACAGCTCTGTTAATTTAACAGAAGACATCTCAACATGGGCATTATTTCAACTTGGTAAATGGTAGTCTTGAATATCTGATAACCAGACTGAACAGCAATATAAACAGTTGGCTGTACAAAATCTGGCTTGAGCAGATATGCTGTCATTTGTACTGTGGCTTCCAGCTGTACCTGATGGGACTCCTGCCTCTTTCTGAAGGCACTGTAAATGACAAAGTCTGCAGGTACTTCCCCTTTGATGGGAACATTCAGGGCAGCAGTGGAGACAAGTTCCAGCTGCCTCAGGACCTCTTAGCCAACTTTCTTCCTTCCTTCCTAAAACTAGTCTCTTCCGTCTGTCCAAAGGCTGACTGATTTTGAGCAGTAGTTGGAAGCTGGAAAACTTTTCAGCCTGATCAGACTGTTCAGTGATTCTTGAAACAGTGGTTTCATAGAAGTGCATACTACCACCTGCTTGTTGTCCTCACCACACAGTAAGACATATAACTTGCTGAACTTGCTTCCTTGAGACTGTAAATCTTGTGAGCATGATGCTTCAAGTTAGTCTGGCTGCAGGTGTGTCTGCTGGATGCAGTCAGATGATCTTGGTTTTCCCACACCTCAGAAATGAGGTAGCGTAGCTGTGGCTGCCTCCTGGTGAGTGGTGTAAGCTGCTGTTGGACCAACTAAACAAAAAGGGCTTCTGCTAATGGTATAACAAATAGCTTTTGCTAGTCAGTACCTGGAGTGCAGTGGTCCACCCAGTCTGTAAAATGAGTCATCTTTGGGGTTGCAGGGGAACTTGGATGATACACAACAAGTAACTGGACTTTGCTGCTTGCAGAAGAGCAAGGCTGCACTGTGAAGTGTCAGCTGTACCAGCTTTAAAAAAAAAAAAACAAAAACAAAAGGCTTTGTGTGCTGTGCCAGACAATCCAGAGTACAGATTGCAGCAGTCTCAGCTCCTTGGGGCAGTTGACTGGTAACTTTTCTTTGGACTGCTACTATTGCAGCAGCTTCTTGAGGAACTGATAGACTTTTTAAGTTCTCACTTACTGAACATGAGTAAATGGCCTGCTAGCCATTGACTGGTTGATAATGCTGTAAGCTGACGGTCCTAGGCTTGTTTGAAATCCCTACACCCATAATCTAACACTCATAACATTGGGTAAGAACAAAAAGTGTGTCCTGTAATGGGTGTCTCAAAGATATTTTTTTCAAAGTCTACAACTTCCTGTAGGGCAGCTTAACCCTTCTGGTGTTACTGCTGGGGGACTGGCTATAGCCAACCTGCAGTGTGATCTGAATTTGCATAGGCTCCAGATACAGTTCTGCTAATGTGGTTGTCTCTTCTGTGGAGGTGCAGCTGGGCATAGCAACAGGGTTTTTCCACAGCAGCCATGGAGTATCCATTACTGTAATCGGAGGTAGAGCTGTGTTTGTGTTAAATGTGGTGGTGTGGGGAGGGGCCTTAGAATACCAGTGAGGAGAAGCCTGTTTCTTTGAAAATTCCCAGGTTTCTGTCGTGGCAAAGCAAGGATTGTACTTGACCTGGATATCACCTCTTAACAGTTCTCCAGCCACTTAACCTGCTCAAGGATGAACAGGCATTGGGGTGAATTGCCTGCTGTCTGTCTGGTTCAGAGGAAGCCTACTTACTGCAGAGGGCAGCCCATTTGATAATGGATTAATTTATAAAAGGCTCCGGATCTAAGAACTCATCCAGAATGGTCTCTCAGACTTGCTGTGATAGTAACCCATGGTATCTTAATTTGAAAGTTTGACCTGTGTTACTAGCTCACTTCCTAATGCAGGAAGAGGCTGCGTATTTAGTGCTGTGAAAATCTTTCCCACATTGCAGTGTGAAAATCTGCTTCTCCAGGTGGGACATGGGAGGAATCACAGGCCTAAATGGACCAAATGCCACCAGAGTGTGGCTCGTTCAAAACTTCTGTTCTTGGGCTAAGCATGTCTGAATGTGTTGCAACTGCTGAAACTGGATGCATGCAAATGCATCCTGTTGCATTCCCTGGCTTGAAGACTCCTGACAACGTGGTCACTGTCCATAGGTGCATATCTGTCTGCAGAGCTTTGCAGAACTGATGCAAGGCCTTTGGTAATAGCCTCTTTCTATATTGAGGGAGTGTCGCATGAGGTGACTTGCAGCTAACTTAGCTGCAAGATTAACGTTCTCTGTGCATGACCTTACTGAGCACTGTAACTATAGCTACAAAGGTTGGTCCTAATACTTGGTCTTGCACTTGATCTGAACAGCAGGCTGCTTGAGCAGTGACAGTGAGTATCGGAGGCAAAGCTGTACTGAAAGGTCCTGGCAGTGCCAAGACTACAACCGGTGTTCAGTCCTTACCGAAGCTATAGACTATATGGCAAGTTATTTTCTAGTTTGTAGTTCATCTTGCAGCTGCACAGCTAAAATACCTCTGCTAATGTTTTTGTCTCATAGAAAGTAACAGCTATGGTGAGGTGCCAGGCAAAATATCCACAGCCCTGTGGGAGTTTTCATCCCCAGGAGCAGTACTGTATGAACTCTGACTTGAGAGTTCAAGGAGTGACTCTACCGAAGTATTTCAAAATCCAGCTTTGAAACGGGCTTACTTGGGAGTAGTTGGTCTTGAGTGATGTATAAAGTAATTCCTCGGTATTATACCACCATTGAACTTTTAAATGGCACAGTTCCTGGTTATAGACTGGAATGGCTTCCTTCTGTGGTAAAGCTAGGTAGGCAAGGTCCTTCTCCAGCTGCCAGGTAAATGTTTTGATAGCTCAAAAGGGTACAGACACTGAGCTTCGTTGGTCTGTGTGTTGGAGGTAATGGAGCTGTATGATCTGAAGTAAATATGTGGAATCTTAGTGTGTAGCTGTGGTATAGCTCTTGTATCCCTTTCACTGTCTT
The DNA here is from genome assembly GCF_963210335.1 of Falco punctatus. Classification (NCBI taxonomy): domain Eukaryota; kingdom Metazoa; phylum Chordata; class Aves; order Falconiformes; family Falconidae; genus Falco; species Falco punctatus. Next base: position 37,033,624 of record NC_137583.1, on the reverse strand, counting down.
CCACATAGATCTCTTCAAACCCTGTTCACTGAGCAGATTGTGGAAAACATGTCCTTCCGACTCTTGATTAAGGGTAATTAAATGTAGCATATGAAGCACATGTACCTCTCAGCAACTCTGAGCATTTGAAGCACAAGTCAAGATGTGCAGGAAGATAGACCTAGTGCCAAACAGCTCATGGTTGAACAGCTCTGCCATCAGATGGCTGTGTTGTGGTGGGGAGCAGATATAATCTTTGCCACTTGCACTGTAATATTGGGGTATTGACAGAGGTGTAAGGAGAACTTCTCAGGCTAGTGAAGAGCAGCAAGGTAAGATACTGGAGATGCTGCTGCAGGGGACTCCAGTTGGTCAGGATGCTGATAAAGACTTCCTTGGGAGCAAATGTGTCATTCTGTGAAGCTGTATGTGTAGCATCTGTGACTGTCCACCAGCGGGAGTGTAATAGGTCTTCGGGGCCATCTGAAAACTAGCTGCTGCAGAGTACATGTAGACTGTATTTGTTGATGTGTCTAGATCTAATTCGAGGCATAAGCTTTTGCCCGTTCCCTAGCATTGGATTTTAACAACTGGGAATTGACAAACTTCTGCTGATCTGTCCTTCCCCAAAAGCTTAAGCAGGCAGGCTTTCTGTAAGTGGATTACAAAAATCAGCTTCTGTAATCCATCACTGCATTAATTGCAACACCTTTAACTTCAGACTTGGGGGAAGTAATGACTGATCTAATCTTAAATAGTGAACTTCCTCCTAAGCCTGTTTCTGGAAAGGTTTAGAAAAGATTCAGGAACCACAAGAGAAGTGGCTTCTGCTAAATGCTACATAGCCAGTCTAGATAGCCTGAACCTTGATTCCACTTCCAGTCCTTAGAAGCTGTTTCATCCAACAGAAAAGATTCCTAATTCAAGTTACATCATTATCTTTCTGGTCTTCCTAGGGGCTAGACCTTTCAACAGTGCCATCACTGATACTGCTTAGCTAAGCCTGTGTGCTGCTTTCCAGGTTTGGCTTACATTTGCAGGTAAAAACCTGTCTTCTGTCTTGGCTTAGGCTTCCTGCTAAGCTGGATTCTGGTTCTGAATTGCACTGCACAGCCCTCTACCTCTGGCTCAGTGGCAGTCAAGGTTCAAGAGCTTTGCTAGTACAGAACCAGTTTGTAGTTGATAATGAGGTTTTCCCCTCAAGTTTTGTAACTAAAACTGAATTTCCTTCTGATAGTGGGGCTTGTGTTAGTGCAGTGGTGCTACCTTTAATCTTCTGAAGTTTAGTGCAAAGCCAGGAGGATTACTGCTCAATTCTTGACTGCTCAAAGATAGGCTTTATGTAAATGCTGAGGGAGAAGCAGGAAAGCACATATCCTAAGCCCTTTGAATACCTCCCAGCAACTCCTAGGCAGGTGTGCCATACCATACTTGGATGCTGGTGTAAGGCAGCTACATGTCTGTGTGGAACAAGCAGCTGTCCCTTGTAGAAATCTCAGTTTTTAAGCAGGTGGAGCAAACTTAAATAGTCTTTGAACAGTACAGATTTGAAATTCCTTTGGGTTTAATACTCTAACAGCCTTTTAGAACTGGCAAGAGCATTTTCATGCTGAATAAGAATTACCTTTGACTATCAGCCTGATGGTATCTGAAAAGGAGACAACCTGCCCTTCCACCTTGCAGTGCTGCTTCAAAGACTTAGTCCTGGATGGCTGTTCACCTGGGTATGACTTGGGTGATGGTGAGTGCAGTCCAGAGCTGAGTTTCTAGAGTACTCCAGAGCAAGGCTGGAAGGAAAGGGATCTTTTCAAGTACTTCCTAATCCTTTGATTTTGTTTTTGTAGATGTTTTGTGAGACTAGTACAAAGTTTTCAAGGCAGGATTTTTTGGTACAGTGCTTTGGGACTCTTCTAGCAGCTCTCCATTAGAGGTGATAAGCCCATGTTCTGCTGTGAAAACCAAGCTTTGGATTCCTGTGTTGGTCTCTGCATGTCAAGTGTTTACACAGGTGGTCAGCAAACCTTAGGGGTAAGGTGGTTATGGTCCCCTCTAATGTACAAGCCACTTTGTGGTTCCAATGGCTGGATTAACAAGTGTTTGGACCTGAAGCCTTCACAGGTGAGACTATTGACACATGAAGAGGGTGTCATTTCTCCAAGGAATGAAGTGCAGCAGTAATATGTGAGTTTGTTGCTATCTTGGTATGTGTCTCATGAAGCCAAAATGGCATGTTTAATCCCAGGTCAAAGCATAGGCAGAAAAAGATTCCTCTTGTGGAAGAAGGGGCCCCAGGAAGGTGACTTGTTAAATGTTAGGTGCATCTGAGAACTCGGCCCAAGTGGCTTAAAGCCCAGTTACTGTAAAACCTGGCTTTCAGCTGGGTTACATTCTGCTGTGGTGGAAAGACAAGTGTTGCTGTTTCCTTTGTAGTTGGGCTGGGTAGAGCCTCACAGTGTGGGCTCTACAAGGGCACAAGCTCTGAAGCAACAAGTTCAAATTTGGACCTTGGGTTTTGGTTGCTAAATGGGCAATTAATGTCTGCTGGGGAGTATATCCTGCTGTGAAGCTGGCTTAGGCTATTCTGTTATCAGTGTTTGAGCAGCACCTTTTTATTGATCTGGCTTTGGTCTAGGACTCTGGATAGGTCACTTCCCCATCTCTTGGGGGGATATTCCAGGCTGACAAACAAAGTAGTCAAGTGACCATGTTAGTTTTGGTTTGCACAATTCTTCCTTGTGCTGACTCAGCTGTTCTAATACTGCAGCCTAGTGAAGGAGATTATATTTGTGGATGTCTAATGCATTTTTTTTCTCTTCCAGCCTTGGGAGCTGCATATGGAACGGCAAAGAGTGGCACGGGTATTGCAGCCATGTCTGTTATGAGGCCTGAGCTCATCATGAAGTCAATCATCCCTGTTGTCATGGCGGGTATTATAGCTATCTATGGCCTCGTAGTGGCAGTCCTTATTGCCAATGCCCTCTCACCTTCTATCACACTATTCAAGTAAGTTGCTGCATCTGCTGGCTTTAAGTTTGTTCTGTCATATTTTGATGCTGCTCAGTGAGTGGATTTTGCTCAAGACCCCTGGAAGGACTGTCAATGCTAAATGCTTCTAACCTGGGCTTAAGAGTGTGGGCTGGATTTTAGCTGTCCTACCTGTTGCCTTAGCCTCAGTGGGAGTGCTGCCTGATTAGCTTGCTGTATTGGCTAACAGATCAGACATCCCACTGCTAGAGATAATGCAGTGGTTTATTGAGAGAAACAATGTACAGCCAGTACTGGGATATGCTTCTTTCATGGTGCCAAATTCTAGAACTGGTATACACAGGTCTTTCCAAGACTATAATCAGACTGTCTAAATAGTTCTCCTGTTGCCTGGGAGATGCAAGTGAATAATTAATATTGCTTGCTGTCTTATGTGCTGGTAAATCAATCCTCAAGCTATACATCAGGCCTCTATGCTAGCTAGTCTGAAACTTAATCTGCTCTAGGCTTTTGAGATTAGCTGGAACTGGCTTGATTGAGACCTCTGAATAAAACAATGCTTCTGAGGTCTTAACAGATACCTGTGTCACTGTACAAGCTATAGCTGAGTAGTGTGGTTGGTCTAATAAGCCATGACCTAAGAAACAGCAGGTACAAATGCTCCTTTGCAGTTTACTTGGTGGCCAGATACTGATAAGGACTGCTCCTTGGGTACTGCTGCCTGGAAAAGCAGACCATTCCTGTCAGCTCTTGCAGTGCAAGATAATAATAACTTGGATGTGCTATGGCTGTATAATAATGTTGCTAAAGGTGGGAGGCAAAAAGCAGCTAGTAACGGGCTACACAGTGCCTTGGGACAGGCATTACTGCAAGCACTAGCCCATGTGTCTGTAGTAAGTACAGCTCTGGTAGCATGTTAAACCTGCAGCTGACTGAAGTGGCTACAGACAAGCTGGTGGACCAGTAGCTTAGCTTAGTGTATGAACCATACTGGAATGTCAGCTGAAGACCTGGCATAACTGCCCATTTTGAGTATCAGAGCTAGGAGGCTCAGGAAGCATCTGCTTCTGAGATACTGTGCTTGCTTAAGAGTATAGAAGCTCCTTCTGCAGGAAAGTTTTACTCTAAATGTTAATTATTCTGGGGGGTGGGGTGGAGCTAGCCTGAAGTTGAAGGGTTGGTGTGCTGTTGCTTGCTACTGAAACTCTTTTCATCTCTCCTACAGGAGCTTTCTTCAGCTGGGTGCTGGCTTGAGTGTGGGCCTCAGTGGTCTGGCTGCTGGCTTTGCCATTGGCATTGTGGGTGATGCAGGTGTACGGGGAACAGCACAGCAGCCCAGGTTATTTGTGGGCATGATCCTGATTTTGATCTTTGCTGAAGTTTTGGGTCTCTATGGCCTCATTGTTGCCCTTATCCTCTCCACAAAGTAAATGTCATGGTATGATGTAAAGAGATGTAACAAATCCACATTTAAAAAAAAAAAGCTCCAGAATGAAAATGGTCTCTCCAATGTGTACAGTTGTCCCAATTTGGTAGTTGATCTCTTGTAAATGCGCAATGTATGTTAGTGACTTGTCTGTCCTGTGTGTACTTCAATATTAAATTGGATGGGCTGCTCCAAGCCTACTGCATGGCTTGGGGTGGCCTGTGTGCAATTTTCCACCCATTGCTGTTAGTACTTTATGTATAAATATGAACTAGAAATGTAATTTTTTCTCTTCACTGGATGTTTATTTATAAAAGACTTGACATGTTCATACATCTATGGAGCAAGGATTTTCAATTTCCCATGCTATATATTAATCTTATATATAGGTAGATTACACTGTGGGGTCAATTGTAAGTGCAGAGAATTCCTTGGATGTAACTTTGATTCTAAAGATTGCTGTAGTGTCCTGGTATTGGAGTATGAGAATTTTGTGTTTTATTACAGCAATTGTCCGAAACACTCCTGTGTTTCAGTAGTAATCGCGTATGCTCCGGCATCAGAGTCGTGCACCCAGTGTTGGGTTACAAACTTATACCATGTTTCCAAATAAAACTTCCTCACTACATTGCTGTAATGAGTCCTCTGCCTCTGATTTCATGCTTTTGCTGCTCCTTTAGGAAGAGGAGGTGTTCCTTCAAGGGGCAGGCAGGTTCTTGAAGTGACTGAGCACCATGCAGCAGTGATGCTGTCATAACTGTTAAACTGTTCCCTCTTTCTCCTGGGCCAGTAGTGATGCTGTTTCCAGCTGCTGCCCACAGGCAGTACTCATGGTGAGGAGGAATTGCAAGGCTGTTGCAGTGCTGTGCTCACCCTGATCAAGCAGTACACCTTTGCTCTGGCACATGGTAATGCCATGTAATAGGCTGTGCAACATGGCCTGAGCAGACAGAGTCAGGGAGCAAGGGTGCGGGCTTCAGCATGTGACAAGGAATAGGAGCTACTGAAGAGCCTTTAGGCAGCTTGTTATGGTGATGGCTCTGTGGAAACTCAGCTGGTTGGAAAGCTGCACTGTTAGCAGCAATTGTCTGAAGTAACTAAATGATAGTGTCGTCAACAAAACTGGTTCACTCAAGAACTCATTTTTTTAACTAGTAAATCAGAAGTGTTTAAGCTGAGAAGTTATGTTCTCATAGGTAGTGAATGCTGTAGCCAGGTTCTCTTGTGGGGATTTGTGTTGCAAAGCAATGCTAAAGCTTATATGGGAAGTGTATGTTGGACCCCTTCAGATTAGAGCTTGTTCCAGATTGCCTTTGGGAAGTTAAGGATCACCTTAATCTTTGTTGTGCAGTTTGGAGAGCTGCTCAAGCTCTACCCTTTTCAAGCCAAAATGTTACTAAAGACCTACTGCTAGTAGCATCTTTGTGATCAGACTAAACTGAGGAATCTGGAGTGATCTGTCAGAACATTTTCTGTCACCATACTTGGGACTGGAGATGTGCTGGTGGTGTACATGCATTTCACCCATGTGCCTGTGCAGCAAACAAGTCTGATGTAAGTGCCATGAAGAGCTATGGTCAGAGCAGGAAGAGTTCACCGAAACTGTTTGGAGCATCTCGCCTGGCAGGAGCATTCATGGGCCCAGGCCTGGTGGCACCTCATGCACCTTCTGGGTAGCTGGTCTCCAAACTGGGGACCATTCAGGAGACTTCAGCTATGAGCCAATTGTTTTGCTAGTGTATATTTTCACAGACTTTTGTGAAGGTGTAGTTTTAAATATTGCTGATTGTCAATAATTAATTGGCTTATTCTGTTTGCTAAGAAACTCATTGTCTGCATTCATTTATAGGCTTTCAGCTGCTTGGCTTCGGAGTGAGCTGTACTGCTGGTCTTGTGTTTCAGAAGGGCTTTTCTTCACAGCAGTCTGGGCAGTGGTGGTGCTTGGGCTGTAGAGGTGTAAGCTGACTTAAGGAAAATCCTGGATGCCTGCTTAACCATTGCCTGGGATAAGGGGAAAAATTCCCGATCTGAATTGTGTTGGTCATTCTTCAGCAGCAGTAGATTCTAAACTTCTGAATTAGGCTTTACGCAGGGGTCAAACATGTATGGAAACTGTAGCATAATTCTCTCAGCACTGATTGCAGTGAATTCTTTCCCAGTATTTCCATGTAGTCTGATAGAGCTTGCAGCTAGGAGTGGGGTGAGTCACAAATTCAGGCTCTCTAGAAAGCATGTGCCACATTGCAGTTCTGGTGAGAAGTGTTGTATTTTGCTTTGTGTAGCAGAACAGGAGAAAGTCATGGCTGGGGCTGCAAATATGTTTTAAGATCTGGTTTTACCTTCTTTAAGGGGAACCTGCTGCCAGCCTTGATTTTTGTCAATTTACAGTATGGGCAAAATGCATCTAAGAGAGCAACTAAATGCTGATGGTAGTGCTCGCCTCTAAGAGAAATAAGCAGCGTGAAGGCACTGGTCTATAGGAACTCTTTAAGATCCGATTGTACCTTGGGTGACACCTTGCAGAAGGCAGTTACTAGGCTCAGGGTGGTGATGGATACTTACATCACCAAATGCAGGCAAAATTCTATTGATGGCATTTTTGTTCACACCTTGGAACATCAGGCATTTCTCATTAATACATAAACCCACGTAAGTCAAGAGAACAGAGCATAAAACAAAGGCTGGGGTTAGCATGTGGAGGTGGAGGATTGCTTTGCACTGAGTACCTGCAGATATGCCAGGAATAAAACTAACAACCTGAGCGTGTTGCCTTGGCCAAGCATTTTCTGACAGCGATGCTCCAGATCCTCATTGATGACTCCCAGGTGAAAACTCGCATTTCAAGTCCTTCACTGATGCACTTGCATCAGCAAATTGCTCAAGTGATTCAGGGCATTAAGAAAATAAAGGACCTTTTGGTTCTTTTCCTTCATTTACTGATGGCAGCATGCTAGATCAGAGTGCAGTCCCATCTGGCAGGGATTGACTTTTTATTTGGTTTGGAAGAGAACAGGCAGTCTCAGAGAGTAAAATGATAGACTCTTAGAGTTCCTGATGAAAAGAGGTGGCGTCTTCTGGCACATAAATAGTCCTCTGTAACGTGGCAGATTGCGTGCCTGTGAGTGTGCACTGCAGAGTGAGTCAGCCCTGCAGAGAGAGAATGGAGCAGGGTGGCTCTGCAGCAGCAGCGGAGGGTAAATGTCCATTAGCAGTCAGTTCAGGCCAGGTGAGGTTAAGGGATGCTGCTTGCATAGATAATGCCTTCATAGAGCTTGCTGACCTTTCTCTTTTAACTCTTTCATACTGGCGCTTTTTCCAAAGGCTGCAGATCAAATTTTTTTGTTCTTTTTCTTTTACTGCTCTGTTGGAGAAGCATTTTAAGCAGTAGGATTTTATCTGCGCTTGCTCTTGCCTTGGGAGACCTGGTTTAGAGAAGTGTAGTAACCTGGAAAAGTAAATAAGCTTTGAGGAAATAAAAACCTCATTAAGAGAAACTGATCCCAGAAACTAAGCTGCTGCTTTCAACTACAGGGTAGCAGCAGATCTAATGAAAACAACTCTCAATAAACCTTGTTACTTCTGCAGTCTAACCATGGGGTTCTTGATTTTGTGGCTTTTTACATCCAGCCTTACTGTACAAACCACCACTGTTCTCAGGTGTCTCTGACACATGGGACTTACTTGCCACCATTGTGTTAGCGTATCTCTTTCTGCTCTACAGGTATTAACCATCTTTATCTCTTGACATAAATTAAACCCAGAGTAAGTCTGCCCAGTGCCACCACTTATCCTGGAGTGGAAATCTTCTGTCTCAGGGTCAAAGGATTGTGTCCCAAAAAGCTTCTCCATTTTTGTTCCTGTTGCTCACTAATGAATGCTGTTCCTTTTCTCTGCAAGCTACGCTTCATTTAGCTCCCAAGACAGCCACAGCTTTGCAAACTGGTATCTCTGAGTTTCTCTGGAGCGTATCACAGTGCCAAAGCATGCAGAAAAAATCCTCCCCCAACCTTACAGTGTGTGAAGCCTGAAGCTTTCCTAGGGGCCCAACTGCAGGGTCCCAAGTGACTCCCACAAGGTACCTACAGACAGTTGATGGTTCTCACTGGCCTGTGAGACTGTGAGGTGGGTAGCAGGAGGGCAAGATGCGGTTCCTGGAGAATCAGTGGCTTGTGTTTACCATCTTTCTTTCGCTGAGGGGACGAGATGCACTCAGCACAGGCTCAAGTCCTGGCTCTTCTGAGTTTACCAAGGGGATGCTGGTTGCTACTTCAGTCCTGGACCGTTTTTTTGGCACTTTGAACTGTCCTGTCTGTGCTCTTAGATCTGTGCTTTCCTCCTTCACCTTTGGGAGAGGGTAAAGGGGTGACCTCAAGTGGCAGAGAGCAGATACGGCCACCTACACCTAATGGTTTTGTCTGCCTAAAGTAGGCTGACGACAAACCTTAGGAAATCATGTATATTCCCAAGATCAGCAGTGTGTTCTCAACTCGTAGATGTGAACAGCCTCCTGGCTGTTGTGCACATTAGCACAATTTCTTAGATCTCTTTGTGAATCCACATGAAAAACTAGAAGCCAAGGCAGCATCTCCACAAGTACTTCAGTTGGCAGCAGTGCTAGGATAAACCCTCCCTCTGGACATCTAGACCTTCTTTCACATCTGTAGCATGCACTCCCCCTGTTTCTCCCAAGTGTGCTGGTACAACTTCTCACACTGCCAGGCAGTGAATCTAATTTGGGAATTGAACCAGGTTAAAAATAACTTGACCTGAAGAAAAAAATGTTTGCTGAAGAAAATGCAAGTGAAACTACAGCATGTGATTCCCTCAGCCTGTTACTGGGGCAGTAGAGAGATCATGCAATTAATAGAGTGTGCAATTATCGGTGACACAAGACAGGGTTAATTTGATACTAAGAAAGGAGAACATCCAAAGGGAGTAAGACTTAAGCAAGACAGATACATGACATAAAGTTGGGCTGAGTGAACATACCTGCAGCACTGATGAGGCAAATTTCCATACCTTTCACCTCAGCACGGCTCTTCTGTTCTTCCCAGAGCACAGAGGGAGGTCTGGGCCATTTTCCAGTGTTGTGATTCAGTGGTATGCTTCAGGGCTTGCAGCCTAGAAGAATGTATCTCTGTCACCGAAGCGTTGGCAAAGCTGTGTCCGTGGGGTGGACCTTGTGGCAGGATCTCATACAGTGGATGTTACTATCTTTAAGTATTTGCATTTACCTAGCTGTCTTATCCAGTATCAAGTTTCTGCCACAAGTCCATTAGTTTGTACATTCATACAAAAGTGCCCTGGTTTGGCCACAAACCAGGCAAAATAAGGCCACAAACAAGGCAGTTTGGGTGCTGTGTATTCCTTTTGACATCTGAATTCAGTTTAGCAGCTTGGGAGGGTACTTCCTTCCTCACTGTCATTTGCTCAAATAAACAGGCCTGAGATCTGCTTTTAGGATTCATTTTCTAATCTTTTGGGTTTGGAGTCTCCGCCACTTCACTTGTACTGAAGCCACATACCATTCCCACTAATGTGCTGTTGGGTGTCCCAGACATGCGTAATTTCAGCCACAATGAGGGAAACCTGCCTGAAGCCGTTTTTAGCCTCAAATTCCCAAGAAAGTGCACATAGTTTTCCTGGCCTCGACTAACATCATTCCCAGCTCTCTGTTTCAGGGGCCTTTGCCTGGCATTCTGCTGTTAATAAGAGGCAGTTTGTAGTGTGGACAAGCACTGACATCATGGAATGTTAAGTACAGCATAAAATCTCATTAAAATTCAATTCCTGGCCGGATGGTGATGTTATGTTCATGCACAATTACATTCCCCGTGATTTATCTTTTCTTGGTGTGATTAATCAGCAGACCCTCTATCAGCACCGTGCCTAGGCACAGACCTTGATGAGACACTTGACTCTCTCTGTGATACCATGGGACACCAAACAGGATAAACCTGTGAGTGAGTGTGCTAAGTGGGCTGCTGCAGCACACAGCAGTCTGTGGAGCAAAGAGGACGGAGGGGAAATGGAAGCATCTGCCAGCAGATGTTCAGGAGTGTTGAGGATGCTGGCTTTAATTTAACAATGCATAGTTCTTGCCTTTAACATTTTGGAGATCGGACATTGTTGCCCTTCTGGCCACGGAGACTGCAGGGCCCTTGGTGGCACAGCCTGCTGGAGAGAAAAGGCAGGGGCCTGGCTGTAGAGCGCAGAACAAGCTTTTCTGTCTTCCCTCACAGGCTACTGCTGACTTGTCAAATGACTTTAGGAACCTGCCTACAGCAATGCTGTCAGCTTGGAAAGTAACATTCAACAGATATAATGGCTTGCCGGTCTAGGTTGCGGTTAACTTTTTTTTTTTCCCCCCTGTAGCTGAGACTGAGAAAGGAACGCTGAAGGGAGAGTTCCAGAAACTTTACTTTGCCTGAGCCAACCGTTGAAATTTAATTTTGTTAGTGTAATTATTATTGTGCCCAGCCAGATTTCTGAGCAGCTATGTGCTTTGCAACACTTGTCTACCAGCTTTCAGGGCCAAGGATCAGCTGGTCCTTTGTGACAGGGCCATTCAGCATACCTGGGTCTGCCTGGGGTTGTCATTCAAGAAGTAAATAAAGCAAAAGTAAAAGCAAAACCTGCATAGTGGATGCAGCCTGCTGGCCCCCCACAGGTATGGCGTGTGTGCTGTCCCATGCACGTGCAGCGTGTCACAAAGCAAGCAGAGCAGTTCCTCCAGGCAGAATCATTCCCCAGAGAGGAGCAAGTCCACCATGGCCATTCAAACCAAGGTTACTTATTCACAAATTCACAGAATTACAAGTCATTAGGAACCACTAATTCACCTCCCCTGACCTCTCAGGCCATTCAGCTTTGTCTGATAAAAAGTAATGTTTCATGGGTAACACTTCTTCCAAAAAGTAATCAACCCATAGGCACGCGACAGGGCTGCCCAGCCAGCACTGATGGTGCTGGTACAGGAGCTGCATCATGGCTCACTAAGGGCTGCTGGGTTGGTCCTTGGCTGAAAGATACCAGATAGTAGTGAACTTGTGAGGCTTGAGCTTACTCTCATCTGTCCTGGGGCTGACCCTTAGGACACAAGTCACTCCCCACTGGCATCAGACCTTTTCAAGTGCATTTCATCAGCTCCGTGTTACACACTGTGGTGAAACACCAGTGTATGCTGCCACCAGCCCCCTTGGAGGCTCCAGTAGGGAGCGTTATCACTTCTGTTTTAACGCACAGGGTGAATAAACCAGATACTGAAAGTAAATCCCCCAAGATGCTCGCTGCAAGTAGGGAGGGCTGCAGGCCCGGGGTCCTGCACTGCATGCTTCTAGCGGTCCAAGCAGGAACCTGGGCCTGCAGGGCAGAGGGGCCTGCCACCCTCCCGCCTGAGGCGGCCAGGCCAGGCCACAGGCCCTGCGGACAGCGTGAGCCAGCAGAATACCGCAGCCCGAGGACAGCCGGGGAAGGGAGCTTCTTCACCGCCGGTTCTCCTTCCCCTCCGGCCATCCAAGCAAGGTCGTGGCGGCGGAGGACAGCGGGGCCCGCCCGCTCCCCTCAGCCGAGCAGCCAGTCAGCCTCTGCGCCGACCTCCTCAAGATGGCGGCGCCTGCCCCATGATGGCGGCTGCGGGGGTCACGTGCGCGGGGAATCCAAACACGTCACCTGAGCGGCCTCACGTGACCGGGAACCAGCGGGGCAAGGGGGGGCCGGCCCCGCCCCGCCCGCCCCGGCCCCGCCCCGCCCGCCCCGGCCCCGCCCCGCCCGCCCCGGCGGCCCCGCCCCGCCCGCCCCGGCGGCCCCGCCCCGCGGAGCCGGGAGCTGCACCGGGCCCGGCCGGAGCGGGTCCCGCGGCGGGGCCTTTTCCTCACGGCGTAGGCCCGGAGCCACGGGGAGGGGCGGGGGCCCACCCACCACCTGCTCCCGGGGCGGTGCTCCGGCCCCCCGCCCCTCACCGGCTTCCCCATTCCCGCGGAAGCCGCTCGCCGCGGAGCTGCGGCCTGGCCCCGCTCCGCCACACCCGGTCCCCGCCCCGTCCCCGTCCCTGGCCCCGGCCGCCGGGGCGCTCCCGCAGCCCCGCGATGCCGTCCAACAAATCCGTCTCCGACGCGCCCATCGTCCAGTTCACCAACTGCCGCATCCTGCGGGGCCACCGGCTGCAGAGGTGAGGGTGCGGGGTGCGGGCGGCCGGGGGTGCCGGGGGTGCCGGGGCTCACGGCCGCGCTGCAGAGCCGACCGGGAAGCCGGAGCGCCCGAGGTGCTGTCCCCAGGGCCCCCGTGCGCAGCTGCCGGCTCTCGCCCCCCGCCCTCCCGCTGCCCCCCGGCCCCTCCGCCGGGTTTCATTCCGAAGGAGACGGGCGGGCGTGAGGCGCGGCTCCGCTCCGCGCCCTCGTCCCTCGCTTTGCCGCCCCTGCCCGGCCCCGCGGCCACCGCAGCTGACGGGCTGCCCGTGAAAATCCCGTTCCCGTGAGTTTTGTAAAGCCGGAGGCCGGGCAGGGGGAGGGCTGCCGGCGCTGTCGCTGCTGGAAGAGCAGCTTTGCCCTGGTAGACATCAGCGGCCCCGTGGCGGAGGGTGCTGGTGCGGTCTGTCCTGCCCGAGGCCACCCCTGTCACTGGGCCGTGGCCACCTGCTCCCGTGTGCTCCACTGCAGCTGTCACAGGAGCTTGGTGTGTGTCCTCCTTCAGGGAGGACCTGTGGGTGCGAGAGGGGAAGATCCTCAACCCGGAGAAACTCTTCTTTGACGAGAAGGGCTCTGCCGACATCCAGCTGGACTGTAAGGACAGCATCATCGCCCCCGGCTTCATCGATGTCCAGATCAACGGTACAGTGAGGCCTTGTGCAGAGGGGTAGGGGGTCCCAGGTTTGTCCATCCCAGACCTTCAAACCCTGCTGCATGTGTACTGCCTGTGACCAAGCGCGTTTCAGCTGCTCGAGATAGATGTGAGTCACCAAACCAACGATAAAGAACAATTTTGCCCATGGTTGCTGCTGTCACTTCACTGATCCCCTTTGGCTAGGCGGGGTTTTCAGCCCAGCTTTCCTCTTAACCTCATTTTTATCAACACTTTATCCTGCCCCTGCGCTGGCAGGATGCCCGCCCTACCCTCTTTAGGGTATCTCCAGGACAGAGGGAGGACAGAGCAGGAATTCTCAAGGGAACAAACGATACGTGCAATAGCTCTTTCCTGAGGGTCAAGAATGGCTTGTTCGATGGTAGTTTGTGTTGGAAGTCGAATCCCCTTTTCAGTGGGAAATCCTCAGATTTTTGCCCCGCATCAAAATACAAATTCAGTGCTCACAAAACATGGGGATGCTGTGGGGAAGAGCCCTTCAGGAGGACAATTGGTTGGATTTGTACTCACAGCGCCTCATGAATGTAGGACAGAAGTGCTGGTGGAGCCCTTTGCTTCTGGTCGGTGCCATACAAATGGAGCAGCTCACTCCAGTCATGCAAAATGTTTCTTTGGCGTTTTTGGGTGGGAAAATGTCCACTGGGGAAGCTGCAGTTTCATCTCGGTTTTGTTCGTGGTGCAGGAGGCTTTGGGGTGGACTTCTCCCTAGCTACAGATGACTTCAAATCAGGGATTGACCTGGTCAGTCAGAAAATCCTCTCCCATGGAGTGACCTCCTTCTGTCCCACCCTGGTGACCTCTCCTCCATCTGTGTACCACCAGGTAAGGGACTTCCTCCCCTCTCATCCGCAGGGTGATAAAGGGCTGAGGTTGGTACCAAGAGGTGAGAGGGCCAAGGCTGGACATGTAGAGACTGGAATAGCTGCCTTGGTGCAAGAGCCATGGGCAGGAGGAGCTGGACTTTACCCCTGGATTTCTTGGCCTTAACCTTTAGACTGCTGAGGCAGCAATGTCTCCCAGGCCAGCTTTGCACAGCAGGGCTTGAGCTGACTTTTTCTTTGTAAGCTGTGTTTGGCTGATGGTCTCAAGTGGTCCAGCAGCAAAGCTCTCTCCAGACCCAACATCTGGATTTGTTTTGGCAGGCTGGGGTGCTGTATCTGGGATGCCATGTCTGACAAACCCCTTTTCTCTAGGTTCTCCCTCAGATCAGTATAAGAAACGGTGGATCCCATGGAGCAGGTATCCTGGGTAAGTGGTTTTGTCCCTTGCTGTTCTCCCTGGTGTTACCCTCAGTAGGTAACTATCTTGTTGTTAGGGAAAAGAAGCTGCTGTGGGGACAGCATAGTTGGGAGCTGGAGCTCTCTCGATGGGAGGGATATACAGGTGGGCCCAGAGCCGCTTTCTCCCTCAACTTGTGCCTGACTGTTGCAGTGGTCTCGGTCATTGTACCCACACAACTCCAGCCCTTTTGGGTTGGTAATGGCAGTGCAGGTGTCTTGGCTTGGCCAGTTGCCAGCATCTTTTGCTGTGCTGAGCTCCCAAGTTACCTGAGCCATGTGTTTTGCTGCAGGAGAGCAGCAAGAGCTTGACTGGAGCAGGCTGGACACAGCAGGTTTCTTGGTCCTTGGTGCGGAGAGGAAAGGTCATGGCTTTGTGTTCCTGCTTGGGCAGGGGCCCATTTGGAGGGACCGTTTATCAGCAAGGAGAAGAAAGGAGCGCACCCAGAACACTGCCTCCGCACCTTCGAGGCAGGTGCTTTCCAGGACCTACTGACCACCTACGGGTCTCTGGACTGTGTCCGGATAGTCACCCTGGCCCCAGAGATGAAGAGGAGCAGTGAGGTGATCCAGGAACTCACCAAGCGGGGCATCTGTGTCTCACTCGGTAAGGGCTGGGGCAGAGGGGGCTTAGGGAGACTCCGTCCCCCCTGTGCCACGCGGGCCAGGCAGCCCCTCTCAGGGGTGTAGCATCTCTAATGGTGTCTCAGTGCAGCTGGGCGGAGTGGGATTTTCTTTGGCCTGGCCTATATGGAGGAGACAGACCTGTCACAAATGGGGACCTTGCTCGACACTGCAAATCTGTTGCCCTTTGTACAGTAAGGGCCAAACATCATATGGATTGAGGAGCCCTTCCCATTTAACACCAAGTAGCATTTGGTGCTGCTCAAACACAGGAGAGAATAGCAGTCTTATGTGAATAAAGGTGTAATTGAGAGTTGATGATGTGGTGAAGTTCCACTGCTATAGGCCTTATTTGACAGGTGAGATCATTTTCCAAGGGTTACTGCTGAGTTTTGATAATGCTGCTTTTCAACCAGAAGCGCTATAGGAGACCTCTTACTCCAGTGTCTTTTTTTTTTTCTTCTTTTTTCTTTCTTTTTCCTTTTTTTTTTAAAAAAAAAGAGGGGGGAGTGAAATTCAACCTTAAGTGAGAAGGGGATTCATACAGCGGAGCATCTCTTATCTCACAGCCACACAAAGTGAAAAATTACAGAAAAGCATGGTTTGTCCACAGAGCATTAGAGCTGCCGTCCGTGTTGGGGAAAACAAAATGTTCTTTCTGGATAGCTTTATCCCCATATTCTTTCCTGGCAAAGTCCTTGCTGTCTCTACTCCCTTGATACGTCTCTGTAATGCCTTTAAATTTCCAAGGACAGCACAAAGGCATGTCCTTGGACCTGTAACCCAGCCTGAAGGCAACTTTTTCTGAGCAAGGCAGCATTTGTGATGGTTGTGATGTGAACAGTGAATGTGTTCAAGCAAAACAACCAGCTAGGGTACCCACAGTCATGGCCAGGCACCTCTGTGCTGAGGCTGACATCTCAGACATCAGCCCAGGGTGGGGCATCAGAGTAGAGTCCTAGTGACAGAGTGTCTCCTCTCCTGTAGGGAAATAAATGGAGAGATGGGCAGAAGAATGTGTTGGTCTTTGTTCCCAGGTCACTCAGTGGCTAATCTCTCCCAGGCTGAGGAGGCTGTGCAGCATGGTGCTACCTTCATCACTCACCTCTTCAATGCCATGTTGCCGGTGAGTAGCCGAGGGCGCTTGCCGTGCACTGGTATTGCTTTTGGTGCTTTCTCTCCTGCTCCCCACAGATGCATGTTCTCCCCAGCTTGTTTTGTACCAGGCTTTGCAATGAGGTTTCAGCGCTGAACCTCTGGCTTCAGGTTTCTATTGCCTGATCGAAAAGAGTCAAGGCTGTAGCAAACTTGAAATTCAAGGAAGTGCCCACATTTGTCTGGTAAAGAATTGAGCGCCCAGCTACCAGGCACTGTTTGATAGAGATGGCAGCTGCGTCACCTGAGAGGAAGGGTCTTGGCCCACGAGTCCTGGTGATGCTCCACAGCTTGTTCTCTCTCCCCTCGGGCAGTTCCACCATCGTGATCCTGGAATCGTAGGGCTGCTGACAAGTGACAAGATTCCTGCTGGGCGGAGGGTCTTCTATGGTATGATCTCTGATGGCATCCACACCAACCCTGCCGCCCTGCGAATCGCCCACCGAGCCCACCCCAAAGGTGAGCCATGAGAGGCCCACACAGCATCACCAGCTGTCCTGAGCACTGTGCCATCTCCCACAGAACACACCTGCAAGTGCTCTGGCATGCTGCCCTCACTGCCTAAAAGAGGTCACAGCCTCGTGTGCTGATCCACAAGCCCTCTTGTCTTGGTCAGATGTGGCTAGGGACACCTTGGCCCCGCTGTAGGAGGACCAGAGTGGGGCAGTGCTCAGAGCTGCAGCAAGAGCTGCAAAGCTAACGCAGCCTCTTTCCTTTTGTTCCTCAGGCTTGGTGCTAGTGACGGATGCGATCGCTGGCATGGGGCTGGCACCAGGTCGGCACACACTTGGTCAGCAGGTGGTGGAGATCGATGGGCTGAACACCTACATTGCAGGTAAGTGCCTCTTGCTAAAGAGCTGGGGACAGCACTGCCACTCATGCCCATTCCTAGAGAGCTCAGCGCACCTCGCAGTGCTGTGCCACCCTCTTGGGGTTTGGTGCCTGATGGCTCCACTGTGATTTGGCCCTGGGGAGAATGAGGCACCTCGTAAAGAGGAGAAGGTACCCCATCTTTGTGGAGGGAGGAGGAATCTGTCAATTTGTAGCTGTCGGCAACACTTTTAAACACCTTGTTGCCCAGTGTCATGGATGCCAGAGGTTCCAGCAAGGTACGAAAAGACAGAGAAATCCTGCAGATATTTATTGTACCATGTCTTTACTGTAACACTGCCGCTTCTTGCTAACTAAGCTCCCTAAGCTGCAAGCAGTTGGAGACTGGGAAGGTATTTCAGAGAAGGATCGTTCCTTTCTCAGTTCCCTTCCTCTGTCTCTGGTAGCAGGTGCCCACATTGTGAACTAGTTTCACCCAGTCCGGGTCTTACGGTGGAGCTGTGGGGTGACATCCTGGCACCTCTCCCTGCACTGCCAGCATGGGCTCTTCCTTGCTGCATTCTGTCACTTGGCAGCAATGGCTGCAGGCCCTCCAACTTGCTCCTCATGCAGCCCAGGTTTCTGCCCATTCTGGTCACATTATGCTTTCCCACCATCCTGCTTCTCCTTGCTATGAGTTCTGGGACCCACTCAGCGCCATCCTGTTCCTCTCCCAGGCACAAAGACCCTGAGCGGTAGCGTGGCAACCATGGACATATGTGTGCGACATTTCCAAGAAGCCACAGGTGAGTGAGCCTTGCCCACAAGCTGCTGCTCCCTATGTTGACACAGGAAGAGGTATCACTTTTGCCAGCTGTGTCTGCTCCACTAGGGAATGTTCCCTCTCACCTGAGGCATGATGAGAAGCGCTGGGAACAGTGCCACTGGCTTCAGATGCGCACCTTTTTGAGGGGAGGTTTGATTTTAACCCATAGTACTAGTGAGAGGTGAACTGTCCTACTCCTTTCTCACAAAGGTGAATGATTTTCCCCTCCCCATACCCTAGGTGTTCAGTTTGCCTCTTCTCGCTTCTCTCCCATAGTGATGTTTCTTCTCCCCAGCTCCATCCAACTGTGGTGAGGTTGTTCCAGCTCAGGTCCCTGCTAGGCTGACAGTTGCCTTAGCCAGGGGAGTTTGGGCTGCTCTAGCAACAGAGCTGTTTGTTGCCCTGTCTCCTTCCTTCTCTGTCCAAGGGTGCTCAGTAGAGACCGCGTTGGAGGCAGCATCTCTGCATCCCGCCCAGCTCCTGGGGATTGAACACAGAAAGGGAACACTAAATTATGACTCCGATGCAGGTACTGGTATGGGCAGAGCAGGTACTGGTACGGGCACAGCAGGTACTGGTACGGGGACAACGGTGTGAGGGCTCCCAGGTACTGGAGCAAAGCAGGGGCTGCCGTGAACACATCTTCATCCCCTGTTTCAGTGCGAGCTGTAAAGAGACTTGCTCTGCCTGGGATTTGTTCTGGACTTTTGCTCCAGTAGTTTTTCTCTTGGATGCTGGTGGTGTTTCATGAGCCCTTTGGAGAGACCCCCACATCTCAGCCAAGCATGGAGCAGGGCTGCCACAGCAAGGACGGCACCACACTGCCATCCTGCTGCTGTTTATGGGGTGGGGAGAAGCTCTTCTCCAGGGCCCAGCTCTTCCCAGCCATCTTCAGATGTTCCATTTCTCTGACAGCTGCTTCTTTTCTTTCTTGTCCAACGCAGATTTCCTGATGCTGAATGATGGTCTGTATGTGCAAGCCACGTACATCGCAGGGAAGGAAGTCTGGAGACAGGATGCATTAGGCATGTGACGCTGGGCTGTCCTGGTGCCCTCTGAGGCTCCCTGGCACTGTGGTTGGCAGTTTTGGTAACCACCCCACTTCTCTTTTTTTTTTTCCTAATTCCTTCTGCAACTCCCTTAAAGGAGCCTCATACCAAAGAGCTGCGTTTTCCAGCCCAGCTGCTGCTTCCAGTTACAGCCATGCCTGCAACTAATTTGTTGGTGCTCAGTTGGTGGAGTGGGGAAAGCAGGCAGATCTGTGTTGGGGGGGAATTGTCAGTCCCTGGACTGACCCGAAGGACTGCACAGCCATCCTGCATGGAGTCCCCAGACAGAGGTGCTCCTGTTGCCATCTTAACAGCAGTGTGAAGCAGTCCCGGCCTTTGCACTGTTTTATACAGCACACGCTAACCTGCCCTGTGCCCCGAGGCAGACTCAAGCCATTGCCATTCCTCTGCCTGCTGTTTGCCTCCTCCCGGGCAGTCGTGGCTGGTTAGACATCAGCTTCCACCAGCTCAGCTCGCAGCTCTTCACATTAAAAGGTTCCTGTTGTGTCAGCAGAAGTTGAGGATCGTGATCCGATCCCCCGGCAGTCCCTCTGTCCTATGTCCTCGGAGCAAGGCTGGTGCAGCTTGCCAACTTGGTGCCATTGTGGGGCTGTGAATCCACACGGGCTGAATCCTCAGGGCAGAGATCAAACCCAGGAAAACAGGTATTGCTGGTCCTTTGTGCCTTTTCCCTGCATGGGCATTGAGTCCGCAGCACGGGGTTTCAGCTGGAGACATGGACAGCATCCTGCCACAGAAGGCAATGGTCCTCTTAACCCTTTGGTCTGGCTGGCTGGGTTCCGTAGGCTCTGTGCCCAGCCATACTAATAGAGCCTTTGCATTGTCGGATGGGTTTGTGCCATCAGGCCACAGATGGGAAGCTTTTGCTTTGGGGTATGCATCCAGACCGGTGGTGACAAGCTCATGACCCCTCGGTCCAGCTCAGGGATTGAGGAAGAGGAGAACTGCAGTGGGATTCTGGCCTTTCAA